>NW_025999842.1:52286798-52379407 GCF_001458135.2 Marmota marmota marmota | reverse complement strand
CAAATCTCTTCTGATGTCTTACAGTATCTCAGGGGCGTATGAGATCACTTTGTATATCACTAAGATAGACAGTTTGGAAAGACAGATGGCTCTGGGAGGGGGTGTTATATGCCTGTGGTTGGGCAGAATATTTGTAACTCCTACTAAATAGCTAAAAGTGCCTTTTTCTGATTAGAAAATAAAGGAGAGGGGAAAAGACACACAACATTTAGAATGTAAGTCGTTGAGGGAGTAAGAGTTCTGCATAAATGTAATAAATATATGCCATAAATTTGAAATGTTCAATAAATATTTTGTTATTTAATTTTATCCAAGTGTATTTTTTTGTGTGTGTGCACTTGGGAACTTGCCCTATATAAAGATGCATAAAATGTTCACTTTGGCAAACTCATTTCCATTCATTTCTTGTTTTTCGGCATTCGGAAAATCTACAACAGTGTCAATACAACATTCTGATTATGTTTTTCAACTTTCCCATTCATTTACTTGGCTTTATACAAAAATAATATTCAAAAGATGGCCCCAAAGAAAATATGTTGGGTACCAGGGTCATCAAGTGAACAATTGCATCTTTCTCTGGGAAGGGAGCTGGACCAAATTGCAGGAGGTAGAAGCACTTGTTTGCAGTCTTCTCTTTTCTCCATTTTTAATAGCATGGAACCATTTATTTATTGACTGCTTGAAATAAATTCAAATAGAAGAACTTTGTAAATGCTCTAGTCTCTGGTAAGACCCACCTGGTGCCAATCTTTTTCGTTATTTATGAGAGGGCTCTGGAGAGCTTTAAAGTCTACTGTCTTTATTCAAAACTGTTTTTACGAGCTGAAACCCTTTGTCTGGGTTGGGACTGTCACCTCTCACATTTAAGTGGGCTTCAAATGTGGTAGAAAGTGAGGCACCTGTCCCTTCTCAAATGTTTTGCTTGTCTCACTATTTTAGGTGAGCTGGGATATTTTATAGTTTTCTCTGTTTTGTTTCCTTTGGATAAATGGGGAGGGAGTAGAGTCTGGGGCAGGGGGCCCAAGGAAGAAGATCTGCTTCTGAAGTATTTATTACTTCTTCCATTCACTTGGCTTTTTTCCCCCACCAAATTTTATGACATCATATTTTTTCAATGACAGCTGAAAAAAAATTTTTTTTTTCACACAATTCACCCATTTAAAGGGTACCATTCCGTGGTTTTTAGTATATTCACAGACATGTACAACCATCCCCATAGTCAATTTAGAATGTTTCATCACCTCAAAATGAAACTCTGCACCATTTGGTGGTTACCTTCCTATTCCTCCATTGCACGGTCCATGGCCCTAAGCAACCACGGCGCTACTGTCTGTCTGGAGATTACCTTGTCCTGGGCATATCAGCAAATGCAGTTGCATAACACATGGCCTTTTCTCCATTTGGCTTTGAATCCCTTTTTACCTCATGGCATTTGAGGTAGTGCTGTCTTGCATTGTGTTTAGAAAACTTTTAAGGTGTCCTTGCCTTTTCCTGTCCTATGGCTTATCCTCTCCCTGAGTCAGGGGCACCCAGCACCACATAACACACACAATACACCCTCAATTAGTGTTTGTGAGTTTTGGAACTAATTGCTGTTGTTTTGCAGAAGTTTTTCTGTAATCTCTCCCTAAAGAAGGTCACACTGCTTCCCTCCCACATCATGAGGCAGCCTCTTTTCTCTCCCTCCTCTCCACTCTAATAACATGTTGTAACTTGCAACCTGAGATAGCTTGGGTCTTGACTCCCTGTGCTGAACCTTGATTACATCAATCTCCATCTGCTGCTATCTCCACTCTGTCCAATTTCACCTACTTTCATGGTTTGAAGTTGTCCCTGGCTAAAGAAATAGAGGAACATTGAACATTAGGTCTCAGGGACACTGGTATACTGGTAATAGGAAAGATGTCCCCCCAGAATTGCCTCTGGTTGTCCACTGTTCCTTCTGTGATTTAGAGAAAACGCTTTCTCACACTGGAATTGACTGGTTGAAACTATGGAAAATGTAATTGTTTTGCTTATTTACCTATTTAAATTTCTGGAATTATTCTAAGAGCAAAAGACTCCCTGATTTCACTTGCAGAACATTACTTTGTTTTGTATCTGCCTTGCATTATGGCCTCTAAATAAACAAAGGAGGATACAATCATCTCAAACCAGGAATAGAGATATAGAAGAAGCATTTCTTTTCCTCTCTTTCTGAAAAACGCTATGCTGTTTTATTAGGAAACCTTGCATGCTTTAGATGTAATGAAAAATGGGGATTTGAAGCTATTGCTTTCTAATAGCTTGTGTAGATTAAGGCTTTGAGATCTAAATGACAACAAAGCCTGTTTACATATAGCCAAAGTAAAAGTTGACTAGGTCTTGTTTTTATGGAATTGACTTAAATTCCACAAACGTCTCTTGTTCTTCCTACTTTGTGGTAAACGGAATTAGGAGAAAATATATATTTTTCTCTCTCTCTCTATTTGGAGGTAACAAAGTTTCTTTGGGTTATTTTTGGATGTTCTTTTTTTGGATAGCAAACTTCTATTCCCCAGATAAAGGGCTTTGAGAAGTTGATTCATATAGGATGGTGACTTAGTCACCTCTGCTTGTATTTGTGTCTGCACCATTAATCAACATAAGATGTCTAGCCATGTCATAATCAACTTTGAAACCATAAAATTGTTTGTTTGGATAGGGTAAAATGAAAGAGAAAGATGTTCCCCTCCTGAATATCATTTTTTTTTTCTCATTCCAACCCAAAAAGGGAGAATGGGAGGCTAAAGAGAGAAGAGTACATAAGTAACGGCAGATATAATTCTGACGCATGGAAACAACAAGGCCCTTTTCTAGTTGGCATGTGAAGGCCTCTTTCCCTCAGACTCTGGCGCACACTTCCAGCAGTTTGGGTGGTGATTGGCACCTTCTCGTGCCAATGGGAATAACAGCTGGCTTTGCAGTATTCTTCCAAAGCAGCTGCTCCATCTACCTTGGCACCGTGTGTACCCGGCTTTAGTTGCTGACATTCTCAAGCTGTTGCTGAGTCTCTAATGACAGTACTTTCCATTTTATGTTTTTTATTCTGAGTAAAATATCATCATCTCCAACCCTTAGGCAAAGGGAATGCAACTAAAAGTTGCCCTAGGACAAAATGCATACTTGTGCTCAGATGGGCGGCAGGGCTTCTATAAATTATGTGTTGACGAAGAAAAAAGACCTGATTCCCACATGTACAAAAATTGAGGTATATGCCTTTTTGAAAAGTGTCAACATGGGGCCAAAGGAGAAGGAAGGAAAAAAGCAGATGGCACAAGGGAATATTTAAAATTCATCATGGAAATAATTAAAATTCTGGTGATATAAGAAGCTTCATACAAGAACTGGAAAGGGATATTAATATCAGAGTAGATACAAAGGAAAGGTATAGACAATTCAGAATGGGGTAGAGTCCTAGAACATTCCCCAAGTACAGGACTTATAACTCCAGTTACCCAGACGCACCATTCAAATATAGAAAACAGAGGGACGGGAAGACTTCTCCTTCAACGTGGAGGCATTTTAGTGGTGCCAGTTTGAAAATGCTGCAGAGTATCTGTTGGGCAAAGGTTAAAAGTATGTGGGTGAGAGAGAAACCTTATAGTCTGACATGAAGTTGTAAGACTTGGTTGATAAAGTGCAACCCAAAGAGTCTGATGGGCAAACACTCTGAGGTTGAATAATCCAAAAAACTCACAAAGCTCAGAGCTTCATAATCACCTGAAGGTGTTGTGAATTATAAATACAGCTTGAATCTGTAGTGTCGGCTTCTGAGGTTAATCACACTCTCATCCTAGAGTTGCCCAGTGTTAGAGAACTGGGAAGCCAGGGATTAAAGAGTAGTGACTTCCCAGGATTAGAAGTGAAGCTGTCCCTAGACAAGGATGAAAGCTTTGTCAGTCCCTTTTACTTTTCAGTATTGACGTTTTTTTTTTGTGTGTGTCTGTCTTTGCTTCAGCTCTTTCCTTTCAGTGCTGCTGGACCTCCAGCATCCCACTGATGAAAGTCAAGGTTTCCATACCTGCCTGGGGATGCTGTTTTCCTCAGTCAAAAGTCAGCTAGGTACCGAGCTGCTTCTCTGACACTCAGCCTGCCCTGTGTGTTACTACAGCAGGACGAACTGGGTTCCTGAGGTTCAGAGGGGGTTGTCTTTGCTTTTCACAAATCCCCATGGATTTCAAAACAGGTCAGCAATAGGATGGCACTTTTGGCATAAGCATGCAAAGCTAAGACATGAAAAAGAATTTCCTGACTCATTCTCTATGTGGAGTCCCTAACAAAAATCCCAATTTCTTTTTGTCCTGCCTCTGAGAAGTGAGAAGTGAAGTAGCAAGAGTGGCAGACTTATTTTTCTTTCCCAGATTCAGAACTGGGAAGCTAAGTCAGACTGTGCAATAAAAAGGCTAAGCTAATAAGAAGAGCTGGTATCTTGGGTGTGTCAGTTACAATGTTCAAACCCTCTAAAATGTGCTTAATACAATATTGCACTTTTGAAAAGATCCGTTGTCAGGTTCAAGTGGAGTGGAAAAGACAATGGAACATTCATCTCCAAGATGTGCCTAGCCTGTGCCACCAGGCTGTCCTGAAAGTGGCAGAACTAAGCCCTGGGGCTCCACTGTCAGCTAAGTGCTGAGACCCAGAAGGGAAAGAGAGGATTAAGAGGAGGGTGGGGACGATGGGTGTTTTGAAGACAAAAAGAAGCCTTGGAGAATTTCTGGAGTATTTTTTTCCACCTTCTTGAAATTTAAAATGAAATTTATCCTTTAAAATCATCTGGAACCAATTCTACTTCCTAGGCTTGATTTATTGGAGCACAATAAACATTTCTCCTTAAAGGGAGAACATAAAGACTTGTACATGTTAGATGCTCTGACCTTAGAAAAGCTGAAACACAATAGGATTCCATAGCTGAGATGGTGTCTGGCAATTTGCTTTTTATACCTAATACTTAACAGAACACTTTACACTTATGAAGTGTTCTACAGCTACCCAATTAACCCTTCCAGGCCATAATTAATCTTTTGATAGAGACTGATAGTATTTCTTTTGAATCAAAGAAACGTGAAATTTCCCCCAACTGTTTGGCATACTGATCATTGAAGCAACAGTGCTGATCTGTTTTCACAGCTCTCAGGCTGGGTAGAATTTTGTACCTTCTTTTTCTTCCCTTTCTGGAGACTGGATACCTAGAGTTCAAGCTGGAAATACATTCCTTGTATAGGGCTCTAGATATTTCAGGGATTTTAAGCCACATTAATGAGTAATTTCCCAAGGGATCATGTGATTTGAGACAGCATGAATTTGGCCAGTACAAGCTTCTGCATCAGGGAAAGCTACTCAACTGTCTGCAGATTTATCTAATAAATTGGGACATTTGAATTTAGACCCCTCTCTCAGAGGATTGTGAGTCTTCTTGGTTCCATATTGGTAAATAAGTTGGAGATTTATGGATCTAAATAATTTCCTAGAGACATTACAAAATATCTCAGTAGCATTGAAAGAGGAGTATTTAATGTTTAATAAGTCAAATAAAATTGTCACATGGGAAAGTCCTTCACACCTAGCACCTATGATGGAAGGTGTAATTCACACTCTCGAACCAGGTCTCCAGTAAGCAAATTTATAGGCAAACAACACCACCACTTTCAGAAACCACTTGTTGTTGATTAGGGAGATTTAATGAGTTATTATAACTTTCTGAGAAAGAAAAAAATGGATGGAGGAGGAGAGAGAAAGAGAGAAGGAAAAGGCAAAGCAGGAGAGAGGAGGAGGAGAAGGAGGTGAGGAGGCCCCAAAGAAAATGGTTAGTGAAGGAGAGCCAATCATAATCTGACTGTTCCAAGCCAACCAAAGCATCTGGTTTCTTTAATTTAGTACACTTCATACTAAAAGGCCAGTTTGTTTACATTGTATATTTTGAGTTATTTGAAATATCTCTTCCAAACCATTGGGTTTTTGCAACTTCAGGGGAGGCTTTTCAAATGTGGCTGGAAAGTATCCCCACATCAGTATCACATGGCATGCATGATATGGAAAAAAGGAGAAAAGCTACAGACACTTTAATGACAGTTAGCATGCCATTTCAAACTACTTAAGTCTTTATGAGAAAACAGAAAATGCCCCCAATTCAACCTCTAAAATATGTAGTGAAGCCAGCATTTCTATACAGGTGGGCATAGATGCAGGCAGTCACAAGCACATGCTCAGGCATTTGAGGGATTTCTCCAGGGGCAGTCCTATGCTGTGTTCTAGAAATACCAGTGACAGTATAGCAGAAATACACAGTGATACAGTGAGACACACTAAGGCAAATCTAGAATAAACTTATTTAGAACCCTTCTGGAAGGAATATGAGATTCATTCCTTCACCCTCAGACTATTCTTTCATGTACCCTCTCTCAGAAGATCACCATTGACAGGGTCTTGGATGTTAATTCTAAGCCTTCAAGAAGGAGGGGCCTCCTGGCATTGTCCTTAAAGATACCTTATCACCTAAATTCCAGTCCTAGATTTCCAAATATTTCAAAACACTTCCATCTGGCTGCCCCACCACCACCTGGATATTCAAAACAGTGCTCAGCCTTTTATCTAAACCAATTCTCTGACAGTCCTCACATTTATACAATTCATGTCACCCTACTCATGGTCCAAAGTGGTATAAATCCAGAAGCTGTTTCAACTATCTCTTCTTGTCTCTTATTAGAGAAACCAAGTCTTTAATGATTTGTTTTATAGAATTCTTTAAATTTGCCCCTTCTTTCCACCCACATTTCTCTCTGTTCACTTGATATTTGAATTACTCAATAATTGCCTGTTTATTTTTCCCATATATGAAATGGAAAACTGTATATCTGAAGTCAAAGACCACAAAAAACAACAACAAACAAAAAGCAACTCCCGAATATTTTAAATAAACAGATGGGCCTCTGCCTAGAAGAAATCACAATTTGAAATCATTCACAAGAAATTAATAAATTCATAAACAAAGCAGTTGGCAAACCACTAAATTCACAGTGATACAGTGAGACAGTTTCTTACCCATTTATCTTTATTGTAGTCCAGGCTAATTGCATGACTGACCCTGGGCTGACCATCACAGACTTTCCAGTGTCTGTCAGTATTTGGAAAATCTTGCTACCCTCTCTGGATGATTAGCTGATAGGTTTATTAATCTTTGACTTTTAAGCTCAGGTAGAATAACAGAAGTTCAGACAGAGCAACGTTTGCTCCCAGTTTGCAAGGCTTTCCAGCTGGGACTGTTTGACCTCATCAAGAGCCGTAACTGCAGCAACTTATGAGGAAACAGCAACTGTGGTGCCCCATGGGGAATGCAACTGAAAAACAGGAGGCAAGAGCTGCGTAGTGAGGGGCTGGCCATAAACACTGAAGGCCTCAGCATGACACCTCTGTGGCCTGTGTAATTCCCACTGACGTCAATTCCATGTTATGGATACCGTAGGAATACAGGAAAGAACCTGACATTGCTTCACAGAGTCTCTCACTCTGTAAAGGCTGTAAAATAATGGTTCTCAGAGAGTGGTCTGCAGAACAGCAATGCTGGCTGCACACTGAGATGGCTAGAAAAGCAAACTCACGAGAACTACCTGGATGGACCTAGTGAGTCATAAATTTGGGGGTTAGGGCCCATAAGCTATCATTTAATAGGTTCTCCAAGTGATTCTTATTTATGCTATAGTTTGAGGACTACTGCTGTAATATATGATGATAATAACTAGATGTAAGCAAACAAAAATGTAAATACAGAAAGACAATGGGCCAATGAGGAATCTGGGCTAATGAGGTTCTCTCTCTCTTTGTGGTGCTCGGGATGGAACCCAGAGCCTACCTATGCTAGGCAAGCACTGTACCCCTGAGTTATGTTCCAAGTCCTCTATCTCTTCTTGTGCTTACAGTGCTCAGCACAGAATAAATCTCTGCAAACATTGTTGACTAAAGGGCTGCAAGGGTCTTATATAGATTGATGCCAGAATTCTGTTTGTCTTTGAGAAAATCAATGAAGGCTGGAAAAAAGAACACTGATCTTAGAGGCAAAGTTTCCTGGGATAATGAGAATTGTGAAGAACTTAGAAAAGCCACTATTTTCCTGGCTTAAGAGTACTGATGTGTATTTCAGCAGCCGGAGTAGATATTGTTTAATAACCACTCCCTCCTCAAAATAAATCTTGAGACTAATTTATTTTTTAATCAGGTAATTGTCTTTTAAACAATTCTAGCCATCCTCCATTTATCTATGTGTTCATCAACTTTTGAAGATTTTTACCTTCTAATATTCCTTGAGTTCATTTCATTAGGTGCTTTCTAGATCTTCAATATTCCCTTTGGTTAGGTATGAGTTTCACCTCTGAGGCACTGTAGTCATCATCTATTTGGTATTTTCTTTCCTAATGTTTGTCCCCCTTTTACCCATCCCCTGTAATCAGGCCACATTAATCTCTCTAAAATGATGACCCTCTCCTGTCTTTCTATGTGTAAAACCTTTCAATGGCTTTATATCACTTGCAGGAAGAAATAGAGGCCCTCCTCTATCTGCGCTTGCCTGTGTCTCCAGCCTCACTGCCTGCCACTGCTGAACCAACCTTACTGATTTATTTGTCCTTTTCAAACATCATTCCATTCGTCCTCTTCTTTATGCTGGGACATTCTTACTCACCAAGTGACTAATTTATAGCTACCCTGTTTTTGTCAGATTAAGTACCTACTCCTGGAGGGAGTATTCTTGAGCCACATCCTCTCCACCTATTTTGCAATGATGCCCCTCCTCTGTGCAGTGCTTCATTCTAGAATTCATCATTATATCTTGCTTCTTTTTCTCCTTAGGGCTTCTTAAGGACGGGAGCCATTTCTTATTAATGTTTGTAAACATGGCACTTAGTTCTGCCCTAGTGTATAACAGCTGCTCAACAAATGTTATGAGCAAAAAAAAAAAAAAAAAAAAAGAAAAAATTAAAAATAAAGGGAATCATCCTTCCAAAGACTGTTTCTGAAGATGGAGTTGGATAGATCTCCATGACAAATGGGTACCCGCTGAACAAAAATGGCTCATAAGTAAGCAGAGATAAGGCAATTCACAACAAATGAGAAATGACTCTAACTCCTCCTGAAACATTTGGAGAATGCATGGAAATTGGAAATCTCTTTCATGCTGTTAATTTCTTCTTCTTGTATTTTCAAACTCTTGCTAGGACTAGAGGATGATGTGGTAAAATGAAAGCCCTGAAGGCCTTTCTTTTCTTTTCTTTTTTTTTTTTAGGAAGTTACAGATGAAGTGGAAGAAGGAAGGGTAAGAAATCTTCTGTGAGAATGTTTCTTCTCATTGCCAAACTTTTGGCCTCCAGAGACTTGGGGGTCGGGGTGGGGGAGGATGGGAAGACTTGTGTGCGAATGGAATGAATGTAACTCTAGGTGCTTATTTAAACTGAACATGAATTATAACAAATTGGAAATTTATCTTCACAAATTATTGGAACAAGTCTAGAATTTAATTTTTCATTCTGTTCTCTAGAGACACAGGAACCCAAAAAGGGAGAGGGTTATTTGCTCAGCTTAAGGACATGACACTGAACACATGGCGATCCCCTGACCCCGAATCATTATAGTGTTAAAATACAGGGGAACTGCAGGTGGGTGATTGGTTTGGTTCCAGTTCCCAGACCTTACCACTCTTTAATTGTCCCTGTTTTATTTATATTTTGATATTTGAAGTGATTTTCCCATGCTGACGTAGGATGGGTCCTGGATCTACTGGAGGGGAGGAGTTTCCTTAAACTCTATGCTCCTTCTCAATGAGCAAGTCCCATGAGGTCCCAAGGGAACACAGTTTTAAGGAGGGTGTTGTTTTGGTCACCAGAGCAGCTGGAAGCTGGGCTTCTTGAGAAATTGTTGGAAACAGTGGGGCAGCCTTTCTTTCTGCCTTCTTCATCCAAATGGCTAATACCTGAGTCATGACTTCTGGCTGCTAAAGCTGAGGTTTAAAGCCATATGATGTTGGCAAGAGGTAAAACTCAAAGAGCTTGGAAGATTCAGGTGTGTAAATATCATCTTCACCCTTCAGTGGTCCATATCTGAAGAACATCTGGTTCTAATACAGCACTGTACCAGAGAACTGGTACAGTGAATCTGCAATGATGCAACTCTCCTGCGTTGTGCACTGGTGCAGCCACCAGCCATATGTGGAAGCTGAGCCCTTAAGAAGTGGCTAACACAACTTAGGAATTAATTTTTTAATTTTATTCAATTTTTATTAATTTAAATTTAAGTAACCACACATGAGTAATGTGTGTGTTGGGCAGCACAGTTTGAAGATACGTTTGTAATGTGTGACTGTACAAAGGGATGGTTTTTAAATCAGGAGGAAAAAACCCAAAGTCCTTCCATGTCTGATGGAAGTTTACGTCATCATGTAGGAGTTTGTAGGTCTCCTGGTTAGACAACAGTAAGAAGGGTAAGACCCCATTTAGAGAAAATTGTATGTGTGTCCATATAGAAATGTCTGACAAGGTATTAATAAAATAAGTTTTCCTTGGTGATAAGATTTGGGCTACTATTTACTTTGTATTTTTCTGTTTTGTTTAAAATATTTGCAGTAAATACATATAGATTTTTAGAAATCATGCCTGTTGTTATAGAGTAGACTTTTCACTGTTACTGCTTAAAATTTATATGTATTTTTTAAACAAAAAATTCAACTATCCCTATTATATATTCCACACTTCCCAAGAAGGATATTTGAAAGTTGGGGCAGGGTTTTGCACATAAACGTGTACCTCTGCTAATTAAAAAAACCTAAGAGCTTGGTGTTTTTTTTTTTTTTTAAGGATATGTAAAATATTTTATGACTGTTTGCATTCTAAGATAACCTTGTGGTATCATCACTCATCTGGAACCATGATGCTCAGATATCAAAGACTACTTTAAGATTAAGTTTTTCAGGGAATTACTTAGGTGGGACAAAAATGGAACTAACAAGATCAATGAGGACAAGGACAATGTTTGGTCATCAAAGTTGCCAGGTAAGCACTCTTGTCTATTTTCCTTAAGTCAGATATGTTGTGAAGGATGATTGGTCTTAAGTAAACACTGGAAAGTCACTCTAAGAATACATTTATTTATCAAACACCTATCCAAAGATGAGTGTAGCTCACTTTCAGCATCTTCCTGATGACTTGGTCTTTTGAATGCTGCTTTTTACAGTGCAAAGCTATATCTTCTTTGTAGCTGAACTACCATTTTCTGCTCAATATTTCAAAAGAGAACCACATGCCAGTGCTGAGATGTCAGCCTCATGTGATCTCTCTTCAATTTATCACCTGGCACCCTGGAGCACTCAGCTCACATGTAGCTTGGCATTAGCTCACATTCAACTAGACTGAACATTCCATCCAGTTGCTAACCTCAATTCACCCTGGTATGAGATTAGAATCAGGAAGCCTGCCCAGGTTTGAATTAGCGATGGATGACTCCATAGGATTTCAGATGATCATGGAAACCTGGGTGCATCCATGTGAGCCAGACCGGCTCTCCAAACACTCATGTACATTATCAAATAGCTCAGCTGTTCATAAATGGCAAAAGAAAATATGCCATACATTTGACTAAAGAAAGCCCAGATGAATGAAACCTCTCTAACAAACATGAGTATAGGAATATTTCACAATTTTATAATAATTTTCAAAATATGCTTTTATAAAATCCTGCCTTTTGGAGGAACACAAAGCCTTTAAGACTAATATTCATTAAAATACTTTTTTAAGTTCAAAAATAAGTTTTAAACATGTACTTTTTATGGGTTAACTAACCTTAAGTTTGAAATTTAATTTTAATTTTTAGCTAAATAATACCATGTACATGGCTTAAAGAGTTAAGTAATGCTATAAGTCTTACTACAACCAAAACCAATTCCCTTTCTTACTACTGCTCTAAACTCTAGTCACACATCCTCTTGGTAATTATTTTCAACAGTCTCAGAATTTTTTGTTACGGTATTTTCCTCGATATTTCTCACTAATACATTTATATTGGCATGTCTTGATCTTACAATTGAAGACATCTAAGGACATTTAGGAATCTGTACTGTACACATTCTTCCTTCATTCCTTTCCCTACCCCCACACTTTGCATTCTCTGATCATTATCATTTGCGGTTGGTTAAACCATATTAATTCTGATATTCTGATTACTTCACAGCTGAGCCACATTGAGTGCTATGTTTACATTTTCTTTTGTTATTGTACAAAATTTTATTTTTTTCATTTGCTTAGTCTTCTGTGTACCTGAAATAATGATAGACACAGCCAGACTGTGGTGCACAGCAGGTTTGGGATCTGTCTCATCAGGTCTGTTATGCTTCTAGGCCTACTTGCTGTAGCTCTTGGTCACTGTCCACTGGTCATTCTCCTTCCTTCTCTCCAATGTTGGATTCTATTTTTTACTTTTTTCCCCACTCTTCCCTTTTCCCTCCTCCTGCCCCTTCTCTCTCTTTTTAAAATATCCAGTCTTTGGTGGAACATAGCCTCTAGAAACTCCCTGACAAAGGGTACCTAAGAAAAGTTGACATAATGAATGTCTGCATATGGTTTATGCTACCTTCACTTATTGTTGGGGATCAAGAAGGAATTGTCCATTTTGTCTGGGAACCACCAAGTGGGAATGACATCAGGTCTTTTTCCTGGGGTGGCCACTTTCCACAGAGAAGGGGTTTAGGTGCTGTGTTACGTGTACATCCTTTACCTTCCTCCCAATGACCTTAGAATGATACCCACTCCTTGCCTCAGTGTTCCCTGTCTAGAACCTCTCTTGATCACTCTCCTCAGGGAATAAAATGAGTCTTCCAACATGATGAAAGAAGAATAATTGCTTGAATGTCTGGGGTTAGGGAAGAGATCGGGTGGCGGGGAGGGGTCCAATTGCAACCCTTACAGACTTGGAACTAGTTCTCCTAGTTTTGAGATTCTTCTTCCTTCCTTGCTGCCTGTCTTTTAAGGTCCCTGCTGTCTTCAATTCCTGAGACATTTTAAGCCTGGGGCACAAGTCAGCTTACTTAACCCATGATTCTCCCTTGTACAGGCACTTAACTGTACAAAGAAACATAACACAGTCACTACCCACCTATCCACTTTCTGTCCTTTAAATGCACCTCTTGCTTTTTTAATTAGTCCTTGCCTCATTTTTCATTCTTGGATCTTGTGGTTTTATTCACATTTTATTATTGCCCTATACTGGGCTTTAGATATCAATAGGTACTTTCAACTTACCACGTTTATCTACTCTTTAAAAATAAAGATAAAACAGGTCGTCAGTGCACAGATGCAGAAATTAAGACACAGAAAATAAGATATGAAATCAAAATCCTAGATAAAGGATTAGTTAGGGCTAGAGGTTGCTTTCCTTGCCTCTGAGCAACCAGGCCTCCTCTTGAGGCATGTTCTGTGAGGATTTGTTATGTTCCCCCAGGTAATTCTTCTCAATGCTAAGAACCATGCTTAGGGATCACTCTAATAGGAGGTGTACCGAGAAGAGGAAAAGGGAAGGAACAATTAGGGAGAAAAGATGTCATCATGCTAAAAGGTTGACATCAAGCAGTGTGTATGGTAGGCACTCTGAATGGCAATATGCACTCACAGTTAGGCTTTTAAACAATAAAGCAGTTCTACTGTAGACTGGAACACAAAATCCCCATAGAACACAGCAAGAGACAGTAGTACAGCCTGGATCCTTGATAGATCAGGTGGAAGACCAAGGAGAATCAGGTTCTTGAGTGTGTCACAGCCATTGTGTCATCTTGACACCATCTCATTTAGTATGTGCAAAGAGAGGTCATCAATAGTTCTAAGCAATACAATTAATCATGGTTCTTTTTTTATAAGAAGGGGTGGGGGTCTGGCTAAAATACATGTCAGAGAAGATCAAGATAATCTTTGGATTCCCCCTTTCCTTTAATACTTTGATCAATTCAAGTTTCAAAGCATATGAAATATATTCTTGCTATGGCTATAGAAAAGCACTCTGGAGAGGAAAAAGACTGTGGCTTGAAAATATTTAATTCATTGAGAAAAATGTCAGTGGATTTTGTGAAGTTGTTTTAGAAGTTTTTCCTTGTTAGAGTTAACAGCTGAACAACCTTATATAGAGGAAAGAATTACAGTTTTGCCCAAATTCCTCTTTGTCATAGGAGTGGGATAGAAATGAATTCTCCATTAAGAAATGAAGTCTATGGGGAGGAATAGGAGTTTTCATTTGTGTCAGATATAGGACTTCTGATGAAATTTCATTTTTCTTTAATATGCATTTTACTTTCCTAAGAAGAAAAAATTCGGACAAAGGCACAGAAAGTATATGAAGACCCAGGGAGAAGATGACCCTCTACAAGCCAGGGAGAGAGGCCTCAGAATGAAATGAATGCACATAACTCGAGTATGAATTTTCAGCTTCTAGGACTAAAATGCATGTGGTTTAAGGCACCTGATGTGTAGTACTTTGTTATGATAGCTCCAGAAAACTAATACAGATGCCCTTAATTTTGTGATCCAGGAAAGAAAAATTTCACATTTGCTTAACTAACCCCATCACATTTTTTTTTCTTTTTCAATCACATTCTTTACACAAAAAGAGAGAATCATTACTATCCGAGGCCCCAGGAACTGTCACAGTACAAGGTGTATGGAGGACGTGGGCCATCCGTCTTAGGTCAGATACTTTTACTTAAACATCATTTTCATGGAGGACCTTGCTAGTGGCCCTATTTGTGTTATACCAAGGTACAGAAATGGCAACTGTGACCTGGGTTGTGAAACTTGGCAGACTGAAGTGCAGCCACTCCTGTTGACCTCACCATCTCAGATATCCATCACCACTTTCCCTGGGAGAGCAGGCCACAAAGATGGAAGAACCAAGCATGTTCTGAGAGCAGACCAGCTGCATGCAACACTATTCCCTGGGGTTTCTCCAAAAAAAAGAAGGGTGTGTCAAACAGCTCTTAGCTGTTCCTACCAGAACATACAGGTGAGCCAATAAAAACCACATGACCAGCTTTATCGAGAGCTGCTGACAAGCCTGAGAGATCCCAAACAGACACCTGACCTGTGTCTGTTGTCAGGGCATTATCCACCATGGCAACCAGGCCAGCTTCCATCACACATGCTGGCCTCTAGCTCAGTTGAAGAGGGTCAAGAAAGTCAGGCTTCTAAATATCAACAGCATCACTCTGTCCAAACCTCTCCCGTGACCTTTCTCAGAAAAGGAAATGTAACGACAAGTTGAAAGGTAGCCAGACCTCCCATGTCCAGAAAAGTTGTCAATGGTATGGCATCTGTCAGAAATACTCTGTCCTACATGGTGGCCTAAGTCTTTTCAAAAGGTGAGGCAGAGTTGTAAGACTTATGTTAAAACTGATTAACACAGAATACAGCAATTAGAAGATATTTTTCCCCTTAAGATCAATGGAAAAACAGAGAAGCAAAATTAAAGTGTCAGCTATTGCTTTGAGCTAGTCTTTAACCTTCCCCTTCCTGTTTCCAGGCCCCCAATACTGTTCATTTCTTCCTAGTACTTACAATTTCCACTCCCTCCCTCCCTAGACCCTTCACTACCTCTCTCCTTTTTTATTTTCCATTTTTTCTCATCAAGTTTGTAGCCTTCCTTGATGGTGGGACCTATATTTCCTGTAGTTACCAATGTATATTCAAGACTAATTATAGTGCCTGCTACATGATAGATTCCCAATAAAAATATCTATGGAATGACCCACTGAACAACAACAACAAAATGTTACAGAGATAAAGCTAAAATAGATCTAGTTTTTACTGGGAGATATCCCTTGTAAGGCAGAGGCTCATCTCATTTAACATTAGTATGATTTTTAAAAAATATAATTTTTCCACTGAGAAGACTGAGAAAGTTGTACAATTGCTTGGTGTTTCTTTATTTCTCTATTCCCCTTTCTAGCACTTTGAAAATACAATTCCTAAAACAATTAAATGTTATTGTGTGTGTCTTTTTTTCTATGTAACCCCTGCCTCCATGCTGGCATTACCTGGGACAGATCCTAGACCTCATGCAAGCTAGGGAAGCGCTGTACCACTCAGCTATACCCCCAGCCCTACCTTTCCTCTGGTTCAACTTTTCTGATGCTTCAGTGATTCTGAACTTTGCACAATGCCGAGGTGAAGGCTGAGGTTGGCTGGAGAGACTATGGCAGCTGAACTACAAGGCAGTCTCTGTAATTTTGTTTTCATTGGTTATTTTCAATATATTTATTAGGTTGTTAAACTGAACCATCTTGACTGGCCCCGGCCAAGTTTCTTACAGTGTAATTGGCACATTAACTATGCAGTTATAATGAAAGAAGCCAGTACTCTTAGGTGAGCGCCTGAAACTGAAATACAGATGGGCAAGTCAAGAGGGGGTCGAAGGTTCAGTGAGATCTTTTCCAAACCTCTTTGGTTTGGAAATCAAACTAGAAACCTCCTGGGGTCAAGGCTTCTGATGAGATTCCTGGAGCTTCTTGGTCCAGGCATGGGTTTGGAATACTTGGGAAACTGGTGACCACAGGGATCTCAGGGCTCCTCATTCTGGCTCGGTTTGGAAGTGCTGAGCTGCATGAAAAGTAGGACACTGGAGGGGCTGTGGGGACTTTTTAAAACCTCAACAGGAATTTCAATTGTTCGTTTTGGGCAATAGTTTGAGTTTGCTTCCTCTAAGCCCAAATAGCTTGTTTTCTACTGACTTTAGATTTTTTTTTTTACTTCAAGTATATTCTGTTCAACTAATACCATCATATATATATAAAAAAAACAGTCCATTATAGTAATGATAATAAAAAAATCAACATTGTGGCAAATTGAAAATAAAATAATAGTGCCATTCTAACTGATTATGGTGTGCTTTTTTAGTATCTTAAAGTATGCAACAAACTCAGGTTTTTTTTTAAATTAAATGACCTAAGGCCTAAATGAAGGACTAAAAATGTTACCCATATTAATTACTGAACTGCTTAAGTATGTTGCCTTTTAAGCAAATTAGAGTATATTTCAAATTTTTCTTTCAGCAATATTGTCATTCACATGATTTCATTATGCTAATATCAATAGAGAATGACATTAATTATAGAACATATGAAAAATGTAGTTTGAATGCAAATTGGGTGGATATTCACAGGGATTAATAAATAATCTAAGTAAATGTCACATGACATTTTAAATATTTTCCCCTAACACTACCCACCAATTCTAACTCAAGGGAATTCAAGTGTAATGAACTTTCTCTCCTGTTGAATTGGGATTTAAGGACTCAGTCCATTTTTAATTAAATTCTTTCTGGCATCATATCAAAACATTATGTTTATCAACTGTTTTTGAGTTTTAATTAGCCATTTCTTAAAATTCATTTTAAATCATGCTTTTGATGTTTTTAGACTTTCATTCTTTAAAATACTGTGTGTGTACTCAACTGATAGCTCAATTCCCCACAACTTAATATGTATGATCAGAAAGAGTTGACCTACAGGGGAATTTCTAATTTTTTATAGTTATCAGTTTAATATCCTTCATGTTTTGGGAACTTTTGTGCTTTTTTGAAGTCAGATTTGCTATTTGAATAAGACCTTTTCTTTAAGGATGACTCAGATTAGAGAAAGACAGACGACAGAAAGGGAAAGGAAGGAAGGAATGTAGGAAGGAAGGAGGGAAAAGACAAGACCCTTCTTTAGCCGATTCTTTAAACACTCTATTCACCAGTCTTAATTTTTTTCAACATTATTTTTTTATAATATTTTTTGTTGGGGAAATTCATCCCCGAATTATTTCCTGATGAAGATATTTTAGTTTTTAAAACAGTAATTAAAAACAAAATTAAAGATAATTTTCATTTTTTATAACTGTATGTTATAGAACTATGTTTTCCAAAATTCTGGAAGTGATTCACTTGAAAGACCCAGTTTATTTTAATTGGCTAAATATTAACTTAAAACATTTATGATAGACAATATCTTTCTAATTACACTCTTGAATGCCCTCAAAACTCTGCACATTTATATAATCAAATGCTTTTTTTTTTTTTTTTTTTTTAGATGACCAGTTGTGCATTCCTGAGACAGTTTTAAATTGAACCTTATTTCAAGAACTGAACTTGAGGGGACAGCATAAGGACTCTTTGTCTGAGAAAGGTGCAGTGTTGATTCTGTTCTGATTCCTCCTTGGCTTTGGTCAGTGTGGTCTCCCATGTCCACACGTGCACTCACACTCAGTCTTTCAAGTGGTGTGAACATGGATTCACAGACCAAGCCAAGCCCAAGGAGCTGTGGGAGGCTAGGGGGCACCTTTGGCTTCAGGAGCAATAAGTCATCCTAGGGAAGTCAAATTTTATTTCTTGAAGGATAAATGCCTAGGACAGGCAGTTGTGTAGCTATGCTATAGGGATGGGGATGGCTGTGTTGTCTTGCAGGCACAAGTGCCCTTCCTCTGGATTGCTCTAAGTCATTGACTCAGAACAAGACAAGAGTCAGATGTGGACACACCTGGATAAAACCTAAGCAGAAAAACAAAACAAAACAACAACAACAGAAAACCCAAACCAAAACCAAAAAACTTGAATGGGGAACCATTGGAGTGTGAGAAGCTTTGAGGAAGGCCTTGGCAGTGATGTGTGAAATTGATGACCTATTTGTAAACCCCTNAGGCTTAAAGCAGTGACAAATATTATTTCTGCTCCTAAGGGACTTGTACTGTTTTTGGTGAAGATAGAAATGAAACATTTAATTATAAACGTCATGAAGAAGAGTGAAAGGTACTACGTGCCCTTTCAGGGCATTGGGAAGAACTCTCCAGAATGAATAATAGTTAAGTGAAAGACAATGAATGGACCATGGGAATTGACTTGCTTTTAGAAGGAAGGGAAATGAATAGAGTTGAGAAATTGCAAATTTCTTAGCAAAGGTTCCAGATGTGAATTAAGGTGGAGATAACTATGGGAGAAAGCTGAGGAGGGGATCAGGATGGGCCATGAAGACCAAATAGGACTCAACCCCGAGACCCTGAAGCTTAAAGAGAAGAGTGGTTTCTGAGAAGACTCCACCTTTGAGAGAGCTAACTGTCTGTCCAGGTGGTCTGTAGCTGATTCTGCCTTTGGAACAGCTTATGTAGCCTGTCATTCAATGAACTTGCCACCAACAGAGAAGCAGGTGGGTAGCTTTTGCATTTATGACATAGATAACCAAAGGTGGTGGTGTTTTTTGTTTGTTTGTTTGTTTTTTGCTACTGTTTGCTAATTTTTGGCTCCTCACTCACTGAGAGTAAGTAAGTAATTGGGCTTATTTTTATTCTTTTAAAGCATTTGTTTGACCTATTTGTGCTTTTCCTTTTCAGTGTTGATACAGCTGCACTTGGAGAGAAATTATAACTATCGTCATAAGTGGAGTTAGTACTTGGAAAGAGTAGTCTGTATTTCAGCCTGATTGAAAGCAGGGATGCCAACAGCTTAGGTATAACATAAGCAGGACCTGACTTACCAGGGTGGAGAGAAATGGACAGCAGGATATGGAAGAAGAAATAATGAGTGTTTATATTGCCTGATTTTGTGAGATATTTGTGGTTTATGTTTTTAATCTTATAGGGAGTGTAATTAATGTTAATCTCATTTTACAGAAAACCTGCTCAAGGTTGTAACAGATGTTCTTTTCACTTTTTCTTATTCTCTCAGTCTGCCTTAGATCTGAGGGTTCAAATCCATACTTAGAACTTGAGAATCTAAAGGCGGCCACAGGAAATCTCATCTAAACTCAGGCTAGTATAGTCTTTGCCCTCCTTGCTTCCTCTCCTAATTACCTTTCCCCACAGGAATTTCAGATGGCCTGGAATCAACAGGTAAGTTCTAGTGTATGCCTAGGGGGGCCTCAGCCTTCAATTTAGCCTGGGGCCTCAGAAACTAGCTTAGATTTTTGTCTAGAATGCAATTAGGACTCTGAGGCTAGTCTAGAGCCTAAGTGGACATTAGAGATGGAAAGAATGAGGAGGTAGAAGGTAGGGGAATCTTTCAGGACCCTAGAGCTGCTATTATCATGCCTAAAATGGTGTTCCATCTTGTTTATCTGCCAACCTGCTGATCCTCTTAAAAACCTCCATGAAAAGAGCTATGCACCATCCTGGCTCATAGTGTGGGTTCTGGAGACAAGCTTAAATTCTGCCTCTTCCTCTTATTTGGTGTGCGGTCTTAGACAAATATCTTTTTTTGAAAAAAAATATTCTTTTTAGTTGTAGATGGACACAATATCTTTATTTATTTATTTTTGTGTGGTGCTGAGGATTGAACCCACCACCTCACACATGCTAGGCAAGCGTTCCACCACTGAGCTACAACCCCAGCCTTAGACAAATATCTTAACCTCTTGAGGCCTTAGTCTATTAGCAGGATAATAGAGTACAAACTTTCTTATAAGATGAATAAGTGCTTGAGACTGAATGGCTCCATTTGTTGACCATAATTAATATAAATGTATTCAATACCTGGAATTTGCTAAGAAAGTAGACCTTAAGTATTCTCATCACCAGATAAAAAAGAGCGAGGTAATAAATATATTAGCCAGCTGGAATTCCTGATCCCAAACTAGTCCTCAGATCTCTACCCAAAACATTTCAATACGTATATTGAAACATTATGTTTTATCTATATACAAGTATATACAAGTTTTACTTGTCAATTGTACCTCAATAAAGGTGAAAAAAACTTAAAAAGATGAATAGTATTTGCCTCACAGGGTGGTATGAGGATTACATTGGAACACAGTTTAGTTTGCAACCAGTCTACTCTCAGAGGTCGTCAGGCCCCCATGACTTGATGCTCTTAAAGACCCTTCGCCTACTCTGTTTCACTAAGGGTCGTATAATATTTTACTGTTTACATCTCTGTCTTTTCACTAGACCGTGAGACTTTGAGGGCTGGTACAGTAATGCTAACATTCCATGCTAGAGTTATGGCAATGTTCCAGAAACAGCTAATTTACAAAGGAAAAGGCTGAAGTCTGAGAGGATAGTTTGCCCAGAATCACTTACACAGCAAGAGACAAACCATGATTCAGAACTGGGTATGTCAAGTTGTATTCTCCATCCTTCTCTGTAGGATCTTCGTTTTAGGTATCTCTGTATCCACTCCACACCTGTTTCACCCTCTTAAGGCCTATCTCAATGCCCAGAATGGATCAGATGCTCATTTAATGCTTGATGAATAGCTTTGATGGAGTGTACCCTATAGGAGTTGAGTCTGAAGTCACATGACCTGTGCAAGGTATGGCTAAGTAGCCAAAAGCATTAAAAAGTATCATTTCCCCAGTTTTTAGACATTTCTTATTTGGCAGAGGGTGAAAGAAAGATAAGTTGTTAAAGTTCAAGTCAATTACCCAAGAATTCCTGATCCTAAACTAGTCCTCAGATCTCTACCCAAAACATTTTTCTTTGAATTTGCACGAAATTTCTTCTTTTCTGTGTGAGTATTCAAACATATTTAATTTTATGAAAGTATTTAATTCGTCAATTAAATTAAAAAAATTAAATGGCCTGTCTAGTCAACCAACTATATGTAAATATTATTTTAAAAGAATTGAACACATAAAGAGAATATCAAACCAGGTAATAAAGTGAATTCAGACACACATGGAATTTTTGTAATCTCTGTTTAGACACATTTTAAATTTTTTTCTGGTTCTGGGGATTGAACCCAGGGCCTTGTGCATGTGAAACAAGCACTCTACCAACTGAGCCATATCCCCAGCCCTGCTTAGACACTTTTACCAACAATGCCACTGACAGTAATATTGAGTCATCTGGAAATAAAGCTATTTGTTATGCTATCAGAAAATAACTTAATTTGCTGAAGAGTAAATTAAAACCAAGGGTGGCCATCAGCTTCTAGCATTTGTCTTATTCATTTACATTCATTCATTCAACAAATAATTATTGAGCCTCTATTATGCGGCAGCCACTACACACAGCCTTATGTTCTTGGAAATAGTTATGACAATCCTACTATTAGGGTTTGCCCTGAAAGAACAATTGAAGCAACTCAAAGGACTTTTCTTTTTCAAAATAGAATTGGAATGTATCAAAGGATGTGTATAAAGTGAAAAGAACCCTAGACTAAGAATCAGAAGCAGAGGATTAGAATTCCAGTCCTTTCACACAGCTATAAAACTTGGAATTTATTTAGCACATGTTCAGGGGTGGGCATTGTGTAGAGCTTTGTGGTTTAATATTTTATTAGTTTTATGATCAGGGTAAGTCACTTGATCCATCTGGGCCTCAGTTTCCCATTAGTAAAGTGGAATAATAATTCTGTGTCCACTGCTGGGTGGTTATAAGAATCGAAGAAGGTAATGGGAATATAAAAGATCCTTGCATTCTCTAAATTGCTATCTCATGGAAATTATATTGTAATAAACTTATCATTTACATTATCACAATTTATATTTTCTTGTAATTTATATATTTGCTCCATGGGTATTTTTAGTTTGCTAATAATATGATTTTTGTTCTTGCTTGCATGGTTCTTCTGTAAAGTTGATATCCAT
The DNA here is from genome assembly GCF_001458135.2 of Marmota marmota marmota. NCBI lineage: Eukaryota > Metazoa > Chordata > Mammalia > Rodentia > Sciuridae > Marmota > Marmota marmota. The sequence continues at coordinate 52,356,816 of NW_025999842.1, read as the reverse complement.
AATAATTCATAGTAATAAATATTTGTGAATATGAGTTTTGATATACTGTATTATTTGCTTAAAGTGCACAGCAAAGAAGAGAGGGCAGAGGAGACAGCAGTAGAAGAAAGCATATGGGGAGAAAAAATGATGTGAATTGGATGAGAACAAAAAATATCATTCCCTTTCCTCATAAGGTTGAGGACAAGGTGAGGGGCTGTGATTAGAACCCAGATTTAGAAGAATCCTTTCTTATTCAGCAAAATGCTCTGCAAAATGATGATTAGCCAAGGAAGAAGAAGGGAAAAATTAGACATTTTTATCAAATAGATGCAAAATAATCATCTATTTTGATTCTAATGTTTGTTTTCTAATTTTCAGACTAACATTCTATATCAGAATATATGAGTTTGAATTGTTACTTAATATTTCATGCTTGATTTCTTCATTACAAATGGGATCATACATTTTCCAATTTGTGGCCAGTCCTTTCTGCAAAGTGATATTCAGTTTTCCTATTATCACCATCACTGTTTCCTCAACCTAGATGTAGGATTATTAGTCTTTTATTTGTGGAAGCCATTCATTTATTTCTACTATGAGCAGGTAAGAATTAAAATTTGGAACGTGAAATAGTTTTGAAAACAGAATGGCACAATTTTGGGGAGGTTAATCAAGTGAACATTAGGATAGTATTCAAGGAGCTACTATGTTCTTGGAGTTTGCATAATTAAGACTTAGAAATTTATGCCTGGTGTCCAAGCTTTTCCTGCTCAAATGCAGAAACTCCCCCACCCCCCTACCCCTTGCCAAATTTGTCATTCTAAACTTAAATCAAATGTGGGCTGTATTTCAAGTGACTATGCCTTCCTGGCAGGGTTCCACCATAGCTGGGATCTCCATGGCCCCCAGTTTGGCTGGCTCTGGTGCCGAGAGGAGGGAAGTTTACATCTGCATAGCAAGTAGGAAGGTGCCTTTTGATTCAATGTCCGGGGATTTGATGGATTGAGAACTATTGAGAAATTGGAGCCAGGAATGGAGTCTGCATTCATTCTCCCCTCTTCTCTCTGCCTCAGAAATGAGTCATTTTTTAAAAACTCCTACCATTTAAAGTCACTGTTGACCACCCTGGTCCAAGACACAGGTCAACGCGACATGTCAACCCTGCTCACGCTGAACAACTGTTCAGAGCAGCTCATTCATAATTCATGCATCTAAAAGGTGTATTATGTGTATTTTGGCTGCTGACTTTCTAAATCGTATTTCCGATATTTCCACAGCAGACCCTAAAAGCCACACTTTCTATTAAACTATTCCTTATGTAAATCTTCCCCAGTCCTTTTCAGAATAGTATCCTTAAGGGAATCCTTTTTGGTCTTGTAGTCGTTCAAAGCACACAGACAAGTCCCCCTGGATTTTGTAAAATATCTTCTAGTAAAAGTCTCCTCTACTTCATCTCTTCACTCCCATCCTTCCCAAATCCACACTTTTTACAGCATAAGAAGTGAAGTATAGAAGGCTCCTGAAATCACTATTGTTTAAAACACTGGAATATATACTAGGGCTGCCAATAAGTGGTACATCCTGGGATAATTTTTACTAGTCAAGCCCCCTAAGAGCAATTAACCAGGTACACTTTTTCTTAATTCCCTTTGATAATTGCTTCCAGCTTGCTGCCCAGTCTGGGAAATAGATCTTGGAGGAGGGAGGAGGACAGTCTTTGTTCATTGAACATGATGGTAGTTCTGAATCGTTTCAGGCTTCTTCTGGGAGAGCAGATGTTTTCAGAGTATCTTCTGCTTCCAGTTCAAGATTATCCAAACTCTGAAATCTTGTGAGGAAACATAATGGTTTTTCTTAAGCATCACTAGGAGACACTGGTCCCGCCAGGCTCGTTAGGAAATAAGCCATTGTGTCGGTATTTTTATAAAACCACAGGTTTCTGAGAAGTTTCCCCTCTTATGGTGTTCTGGAAAGGCCTTCTACTTGCCAAGAGTGATCAATCTTAATTCCTAAAAAGCTGTGGCTGGAATTCTAATGGCAGCATGTTACGAATTGGCTTTTTGTGTTAATGAGTCTTAAGAGGATATTGTTCCCACAAAATGGTAATATAGATGCTAAATTCAAGTAAAAACCTCTTTGTAATTAATTAGGGTTTTGACTTTGAGTGACCATTTATATAATGAGTAACTGACTACAAACATAAGAACACAAACACTTCATATTTTAACTAAGGATTTAGTTGACAACAAAATACTGGCAAATTCCATACACTTTTAGAAAATTACTCTTGTGTGTCATTTGACCCAACCAAACCTTAAACCCTTGTTTCTCCTTTAAATCCTTCAGAGCATTCTGGCAATTATATGATTAGAGGCATTAAGCTGTCATTGTACACATTGAGGTATAGTAGGTAAAAGTTTGCTGAAAAATTAGAAGTAAATGTTACTTTCAATATTTACCACTGGGTTTGCAAATATAATTAAGTCAGAATTCTTTTCCATGACTTTTCTTCCCACTATTTATGACTCAGTAATGAACCTTGGTTGAAGGAATGTAAATCAAGTGAGTGCTTTTTGCTAATGGAAGATAAGCAAAAACCAACAACTTAGTGTTTCTGGGTGACCATTAGAAACAATAATAGTGTGTACCAGTGCTATATTCTTTATATGGATTATCTGATTTGACCCTTGTAGCAGCACATTGATGCAGTTCTCTTTGTTATTTCCATTTTATAAATGAAAAAAAACTAGAGCTTGAGGAGTTCAGTAAAGATGCAAGGCAGTTTGACGCCACAACCCATCTTTTAACAATGATAATGAATTAAAGAGAAGTATCCCCCACAATAGAGGTAACCATCATGGTAGGTAAGTAAGAGGTTATTATTTTTTCATGAGAGTTTTTTTTTTTTTTTAAAGAACGTAGTGGAGTCACAAACCCTATAAAAATGGAGTTTATTTCTAAAGGAGTTCAGAAATAAAGGCTTTCTGAAAAGTGCAGCTCTTTATGTCTTTAACTACTCAGCTTTGCAGAGCAATGGCAAACACCACAAATCCCAAGGACCACAGAAAGGATCCAACAACCTCTATGGTGGCCCAATTCCTGCTTGAAGGTCACTGTACAGTGGCAAGTGTGTAGCACACTGGTGTCTGTGTGCATCTTGGCTGCAGACATCCAGCTTGGTTTCCAATTAAAAGGTAATCAACTTGGTTAGTGATGGAGAGTAAGATGAGTGACATAAACATATACTAGCCGTTGATAGTTCAGAGCCCACCTTGACCTTGGAGAGCTGTTGGGAATAAGAGCAGGGCAGCTTTAAGATGTTGAAATGCACAAATCTTCATGGTGCCTTAGATTCTTCCTCCTCCTTGTACTGGGATTCCCTCACCCCCTGTGCATCTTTAGCACTATTTAGCTCCAGCCTTCCTTTTTCTTTCTGAATGCCATTGTTGAGTTTAGAAAGCCAGTGTTACTCTGTCCAAGCATGCTTCCTCGAATCTTTTGGTCTTCTGCTCTTACTTTTCTCATAGCATCATTGTACTTAGACAAGGTGAGAACCTTGACTTTTTTCTGCTGTTAACATGGTTCCTCTAGGCCCCTCCCCTCGTCTATGCCACACTGGTAACTTTCCTCTATAAGTTTCCTTGGAAATGGCCTCAGAAAAGATATCTGGACCACAGCTTTCAATACGCCTAACACCCAGTTGCTCATCATTTTTATACTGAATAGAAACAAATTCACTTGTTTTTGTTCTCTTTTGTGTTTCCTTTGTGTCCTATTTACTTGTAAATCCAAACACATAGATTCTGTCCAATTTTTCTGAATCCTTGGGAAATATTCAAAGGGTTTTTACTGAGTAGAATGTTAGGTAAAATATAGGAAATGGGCTCAAGTAAAATGAAAACTACTTTCATATATTTACTCTGAACTTCAAACACAGCACATATTTTTGAGTGTCTACATCTGCATTTTGAGTGTATGCATGTGTTCATACACTGAGGGAATGTCAATGGCGAAGAAAAGGAGTTAGTGCTGTTACTCAAGGTAAAGAGTATTAGGTAAACAGCCAGGTCAAGACTCACCTGAGTTAATTAGGATACCTTACCAATGGGCATATAATTAGAGCCAAATGTCTGGCAACAAGAGCAAAAATAAAAATATTTTTTCTAAAAGGCAGCATTTACTTCAGAGTTTTTCCCTTTTCATTTTAAGGATTATGATGGCAGGTATGCCCATCATGGGGTTAGCAGAACTACACGAGTTGAACATCACAGAGGGTGGTACTGGAACAGGAGCTGAACACTCTGCAGAGACCTGCACTTGACTCATAAGCCTACATCTCCCATTCTCCCTCCCCACAGTTTCCCACATGTCTTTGATCCCCAAACCACTTCTCCTTTAGGTCCTTACTGAATGGTCTCTATGGAACTATCTTTCAGTGAGAGAATCTGTTGAAGCCCTCTCCAGGTGGCACACCTACATACCTGCTTAAATTCCTTAAAAGGACATCCTCCATGACCATCCAAAGAGTCCTTATCAAAAAATTGTTCCACATACCCAAAGCCAGGAAAAACATTTTCTTCCCAGCAAATCTTCCTGGAGACAATGAATGTTGTCACGATTTCAGTCTGCCCTTTGCCCTGTCTGCTAGGAAGTTCAAATTTCAGTTTTGCTCAAGTCCTTCTTAACATTGTTCTCCCTCCCTCCTATTTTATAGATGGCTTTTGTTACTCACCCTGACAGGATGATTTTATGTCTTCGTATTCTTAGGTTTTATTGGAAGCCTCTTATGAGCTTACAAATCTTTTTGAAAGTAGCTAGATGTTGTACAAATAAGTTCTTATTCCAAATCTTTTTTTATTTTAAATTTACATGTAATGCTATATCTATTTCAATCTTGATTTAAACTCTTACCTCATCCTCTGAACAGCCCATACATACACCTCTGCTTATTATATAATAGCTGGTTCTGAAGTTAGGAAACTTCTCAGAGGGGAGAGTATCTCTCATTTATTTTTAATCCACCCATACATATTTTGTTGTGGTGGGCCACGGAGTAGGTAGTAGCCAAGGAAAGGTGAAAATAATAAAGATGTTACTAAATATTTCGGATATGGTAATATATCTTTTAGCATTATACCAAAGACATTACATAGCTGCAGATTAGTTGCCAAGATTGAGAAAGCTCAACTTAAGGAAGCAAACTCCTTTTGAAATGAACCAGGCTTAGTTTTCCATGTCTTATAAACAGTCAGCTTCATCCAAGGTTTATAATGCACCAAGCAAGATGAATTGGCTATTGGACTAATGTAGAAGCTCTGTGTAATGTCTTTGAACACCTTAATGTTGACACTAAAACCATAATTCACAATTTCAGGATATGCTTCTTGGGGAAAGAGAGGAGAGCAGGGCTAAACAACAATGCGAGAGTTCAAAAGGGTTGAAGATGCACTCCGGGTATTTGGATTGGCACTCTAGAGCTGGCGGATGCTTGCCACTGCTTATCTGACTTATCTAAACTGCTGACGTCAAAAGAATTAGGCTAGAAATCTTATGATTACAGCTTTTCTTGTGATCTTTTCTGGTATTTCCTGTTTCCTGTCAGGCCAAATATACTTCGAAAGAGGGTTATTTTACGGCATTTCACTGTTTCTGCCTAAGCTAGAGCCAGAAGTACAGGGAGCATGAAATAAAAATAATTAAGAACAACATCAGAAAGCTCTGCCCAGCCCTATTCCCCTCGCCCACTGGCATTTCTTTTAAAGCATCAAAAAAGTTTCAGCAAAGGTTCAGAGTAGGATCTGGTTTTTAATGGAACAAGAGCTATTGTTCAGAACAGAAGAAGCCTCTTCAATTGTATTTCTATTAGCTTATTTGGGTGGTAATAAGCAGGCAGGCTGTGAATGTTATGATGCAGACAGCCAAAAAAAAAAAAAAAAAAAAAAAAAAAAAACTTCTGGTATGAGGGAGAGAGAGTTCAGGAGCAAAAGGAAGAAAAATGATCATTAAGGGCCATAACACCTTCCGGGGCCACAAATACCTGTCATAATCAGGAAAGAAAAAAAGTGGTTGGGAATGGACTTGCCCTTATAAAATCTTGTCTAACTGTTGCGAGATCTTCAACTTGCTTTCTGAGCACAGGCCAGAAAGAACATGATCAGCACTATGTTTGCAAAGAGATCTTGAGAAATTGACAGGTGAATCCTCAGTGGTTTATGAGCAAATGTACTTCAGACTCTCAAAGCTACTGTCTGGCCTGATCCACCCTCCTGAAACTCCACCTCTAGGCAACTACATAGAAAGAAGCAGAGCTATTGAAAGGGTCACAGTGACATTTCATTTAAGGAACCAGCACCTTCTCTATCTCTTTCACTCGTATATAACTTCCTTTAACCTTACAGTCTTGGTTAAATTCTCACATCTGGCATTCTGTTCTGGTAAATGACTACTTTGTGTACAATGCAAACGATCTAGATGGAAAGATTCACAAAGAGAGAGTAGAACTTGCCCAGACAACTTATAATCTAATTCTGAAAACAAGAAAAAGGAGAGCTTATAAACACACACACACACACACACATCACACATATATCACACATATATATTATATAGGTTGAGTATCTCCTATCTGAAATGCTTGGTTGGGATCAAAAGTTTTTCAGATTTCAGATTTTGAAAAATTTGCTACATAATGAGAGATTGTGCAGATGGGACCCAAGTCTAAACATGAAATTCATTTATTTTAATCTACACCTTATACAGATAGCCTGAAAGTAATTTCATACAATATTTTTAGTATGTGTGAGTTTTGACTGTATCTGTCACATGTGAGGTCAGGTGTAGAATTTTCTACATGTGGCCTCATGTTAGTGCTCCAAAGTTTTAGATTTGGGAACATTTTGAATTTTGCCTTTTCAGATTAGAGATGCTCAACTTGTACACACGTAATTCCTGTTCCTGTAGGGATGGACACCACATACTTATGTAAACCAATCAGAGATATTAAGTATTTGGATGTGAAAAGGGCAAAAAATTAGACTTAGAGAGATGATCATGTAAAGAAGCCTTTTTGCAGTTGAAGGATTTCAGGGTTTGACCACAATAGGCAGGGAGGATTAGGGACCTCAAGTTGACCCTTGTGTGTTCAGTTACCAGCTTTTCAACCCTGAGTATGTCGTATGACCTCTATGGAGTCTCAATTTTCTCATTTGAAAGAAATGCAGCGGTAAAACTAGATGGTCTCAAAGGCCCATTTCCATTGGAAAAAGCAAAGATATTTCTACTTTCCATTTAATTATTTCCAATAGTTTTACTAGAGCAGCATATGCATAATAATAGAGCGCAAGCAAGTCCCAGTGAAGGTGCAACCCTCAGGCATAGGGTTAAGCACATAGTAGTGCAACCACAGGGTAATGTGGACAAAGTTTGTTGAGCGATATCTATGTATCCATGTGCTGTTTCTTTTATTTATTTATTTATTTATTATTTTTTCACTCTCCTGGACATATCTTCCTGTTCTGTCCCACCAGAGGTATCTACTGAGGCTGATCAAGAATGCTGTAGCAAGAAGGAGAAGAGAAAGAGGGAGCTGACAATCATCATTTGACCTTCAGAGTAACCGAATTCTGGTTTGTTTTGTGTGTGAGTTTATAGCAGAACAATAATCTTGAGAACTGCTCTTTATGGAAAGATAAATGGATTGTCTTCATTCTTTAATTACTTAATATACTAAAGATTTCTTTACCATACTGGGAGGGAGGCCTGTGGATTTGGTTCCACACAGAGATTTCCTTCTCCTGGGAGGAAAACTTCGAGGGTGCGGGGAAGACATGTTTAAACAGGAGAGGTGTAGAGGCCACTCCTGATGCTCTGGGGAGTTGGGGAAGGGGAGTCAAAGGCAGAGCCAATAGTAGAACATACCTGTGGTTCTGCCTCTCTGGTTGGCACCTTGCACGTGTGGGGCAGAAGCATTCAGATAGGTATATGGGGACTAAGGCACACATTCACCCAGTTGCCATCTTGGGGGGAACAAGGGGAAGGGAAAGAAGTAATTTAATCCAGAAAAGACTAACCACCATGTCATTAATTAAAAAATTTAAACCTTCTTATTCTCCATTTGGATGGGTTCAAGAGCAAAATTTGATTGGTTGGAGAAGAGACATAGACTGTATTTTATGACACAATTGAGTATGGAAATTTGAAATCTCTTTTACAAATATTTTATTTTATTTATTTATTTTTATTTGTACTTCTGTTTATTATTGTTTCTTTTTAGTTACACACAACAATAGAATTCATTCTGACATAATTATAAAATCTTGGAAAATAATTAGTTCTAATTCAGTCCCCAGTACTTCCCTTCCCCTCCTTCCCACCTCCTTTTCTTTCCTCTATGCTACTGTCTTTCTGCTATTTACTTATAGCTTTTTTTTGTTAAATTAGTGTCTTGTAGGTGTAATGATGAGATGCACTGTTGCATATTCCTATACCTACATAGAAATGTTTCCATCTTTCCCTCTCATACAAATATTTTAAACAGCAGCTGTTTCCTCCTCATTTCACTTCCTGCCCCCAGGCACTCTTTTCTGGGTTTTCCACCTATTTCTTTCTCTTCTCTTTCTTCTTTTTTTTTTTTTCAAAAAACCAATTTTTATTGAGGTGTATTTTATGTATCATAAATTCTCCAGTTTCAAGAGTACAATTCAATGATTTTTAATAACTTTGCTGGGTAGTACGGCCATCACCTTAAGTCAGTTTTAGGATATTTCCACTTCTCTGACAAGATCCCTTAAGTTCATTTGCAATTAATTCCATTCCTACCCCCAACTCCTGGCAAGCACTAATTTACTTTCTGTCTCTATAAATTTGCCTTTTCTGGACATTTCATACAGATGGAACCATAGGATATATGGTCTCTTGGGTATGGCTTCTTTCACTTCCGGTAATGTTTTTAAGATTCGTTCATAATGTATCATAAGCCAGTAGTTAGTTTCTTTTTATTGTTGAATAGTGTTTCACCATATTGACAGACCACATTTTTGCTTTTCCATATGCATATGTCCATGTAAGTGATGCTATTTAGATTGTTCCTAGTTTTTGCCTGTTGAGATATCTGTATCTGAATCACCTTCAGCAAATTCTATCTACCTCCTTGAATGAGACCTTCTAGATATGTACATTTTTAGGTTTTCTGAAGTGCCTGTTATTTGTGTACATGATTTATTTGAGATAATTGGGTGCCATCCCAAAGTATTTGGAGAGGGAAGCACAAAAGAGAATCTCACACATTAGCTTTAACTCCACAGGTTAAGGAACACACGAGGATTCAACTGTGAAAGTTCTGATCATTTCATTTCTGTGTTTCTCACTACCCTTGGCTATTCAATTTTCCTTTCAATAACTTGACTAAATATTTACATTCATGTGCTCTGCAACTCTCATCTTGATTTTTATTTTACAGTTTTCTGGATCTAGTACTTTTTAGTTTCTATTACCAAGTACATGAAACTGCTACTCAGTTTCTCTTGAAATTTGTTCTTCTATTCTCCAGGATTTTATTTTTCTTCAGTGAGCTTGGCCCCTTGGACTCAAGGCCATCCACAAGTCAATGCTGCTTTGTCAATCACGCCTCCTAATTGTATACAAGGCTAACTTTTAAGTTTTATCTTGTCGTTAATGATAAGGATGTGATTTGCTAGCTCAAGTACTCCCTTAGCACTTGTGCAAGAGCTGATAAAGTGACCAAATGCTCAGGACAGGGGCTTGGTTTATAATCTATAACATATATTCCATGTGGGTTTTTTAAGTTCTTAAGGGTCTCTGATTAATTTTGTAATTTGAGGAAATTTAAGACAAAAGATAAAACTTCTCTTAGCATTTTAGACATTGATATCAATTCCAAAGAGAAATTCATGGAAAAGTAGAGAGAGACAAAAGGAAAAGAGGAAGGATAAAATTCATGTAGACATGATACAAGTACTGTGAGCTTTGCTTAAGTTTTTGATATGGTGAGATGTACCTACTATGCATTCATTGACAATCAAAGAGAGAAAAAAAATCAGATGGTAGAAAAGAGCACACATTTCCAGTTGCTTCTCTGAGTTTTATAAAATCAGTGCTTCATTATCCAGTTAAACCAGCCTTATTGGAAAAAATAAAAAAAGAAAGAAAAGAAAAAAGAAGCAGCTTTCAGGCAAAGAGCAGAAGATGTGGAAATAACATCTTCCCCTTAGCTTCATCGCCTCAAAAGCTCATTTGTAGGGCCAAGTAAACACATCTCTTCTGCACTCTATTTTTGAAATTATGTTAGAGAGTACACAGGCTGTTGTCTGTAAAAGAAGCAACTTTAGAAACTTTGGTTCAGTTTATATAAAGCAGTCCAAGATGCATGAGCAGAGTAATTATTTTTAAAGTATATAAATGAATTCAAAGTTTGTAAGCATTTGCTCTAAAATTTTGTAATTATCAGTAAATTACAACTTCTTTATGTAGAGAGAACTGTCTCATATTAGTTTTGAGTTCTGAAATTCACTCTTGTGTATTCTTACATTTTAAAAGCCATAATGACTAATCCTGATCTTCTGCTAGAATACAAGTTTAAAAATGATTCCATTGAAAGAAAAAAAACCCTAGGATTTATGCATCTTGAATAATCTGTCTCTAAGAAAAAAATGTTCATTCAGGCACTTAATGGCAACTTGTAAACGATTTTATTCCTTCTGATAATTTTCTAACACCACCCTCCACCCCCCACACATATCAAAATGTATTGAGTGGCTGACAAGTGAAAGATGTTAGGGTGAACACACACACAAAAAAGAATGTTCTCCAGACTCTCAAAGAGCAGGTAATGGTGGAGGGGAAGAAGCAAATGTACACTACTTGTAACAAAATAAAGTGATTTGCCTGTGAAATAAATACAAAAGAAGTTCTATGAGATTTCAGAAGAGGAAGACAGTCATTCTGATTATCCCCAGGGGATTAGCTCCAGAGCCTTATGCAGATACCAAATCCAGGGATGCTCTAGTCCTTTATATAAAGTGGTGCTGTATTTGTACATAACCTATTCACATCATCCAGATTGCTTATAATATCTGGTGCAGTGTGAGTGCTATGTAAATAGTTGATGTTTAGGAAATAATGACAAGAAAGATGTCTGTATAGATTAAGTACAAATGCATTTTATATTATTATTATTATTATTATTATTATTATTATTATTATTATTTGATCCATAATTGACTGAGTCCATGAATGCAGAAGCCCTGGGTACTGAAGGCTAGTTGTATTTTTCTTCAGTCATCTTGAGAAGGCTTCATGAAAAGCCTTGCATGTGAGTGTGGGAATGGGAGAAATTGGGTACCTGGAGGGAAGTCATATTAAACATTGGGAACAAAAAGTAGAATGCAAAAAGGAAGCTGCAAGATGCTTGTCTTGTCTGGGTAGAATATAAGTGCTCAGAGGGCAACATTGACAAGTAAAGTGAGCTCCTTCCTCCTTTGAATGCGCGAGGAAGGACTGTTGATTTTTTTTTTTTTCTGCAGCTGGAAAATCATTGAAGAATTTGGAGAGGGGTGAGAAAACTCTGCCTTTTCTTTTTTAACATTGTTATGCTAAATCCCAGAGCAGAAAGAAGAGGGCTAGAGAAAATTCTGCCATTGGCAGCTACTGCAGAATTATAGACAAAATGACACGAGGTTTGAACAAGGGCCACGTAACTGAATAGATAAGAGGGAAAAGGTGAGAGAGAAGTTGATGAAAAAATAACACATAAAGCCCATAATTGTGTGTTATGCTTACCATTACTGAGAATGTAGCAGGGCTTGGGCTCTTTCTAGGCACTTTTTTTTTTTTAAAGGGGGCATTATCTCATTTAATTCTCATTACAACCTAATGTGAAGATGCTATTACAGTTATTCCCTTTTTATGGGAGAGAAACTAAGGCTCTGAGAGGTGAAGTAACTTGTCCAAGGTCACACAATTCAGTAATGGAGATGCAGGGTTTAAAAACCTTTAAATCTCAACACTTTAACTAAAATCTGGCACATTGAGCCTTTCTTATGGACTTAGAACCAATCAGAACTGGGAAGCTGGAGAAAATCACTTTGAACTTGGGTTTCTGTCATGCACAAAAACAAATCAAAGTGCAAGAAAAGGTTCAGTTCGCAGTGAAAGGATGTTTTCCAGTTTTGAATTAATTTTGCATTCCCATTTTAAGGATGGATTAAATGGCCAATGATTATTATCCAGTATAGCTACATACAAGCAGTTAGTTTTAGCAAAACCTTATGAATTCATGTCAGGTTATTTGCTGTTGAGACAAATTGATTTTTAAAGCAATTTGTTTTGCTTTGAATGAGATCATTAGGCACTGATGAGTATTTGAAAGTATATATGAAGTTTTACAAGTGTTCTTGAATTTTACTAGTTTTACAGTCAATATTTTGAGTGGACAGAGAGGCTTAAACTAATAAGTGCTTGTTTTCACACTGACTCTGTAGACTGAACTCTGATTCATAAATTCATAATTGTTCTCTGAGTCTGTTGATTCATCTCTGAGTTATGTTGTCTAGCACAATTCCTGGTATACATGAAGCAACTAATAAATGTTCCTTGAATTATAATGATCAGAGTGTTTAGTCTTTAACATATTAAATTCATATCATGTCTGATTATTGAAAAGTTTAAAATTATACATTAAATGCTAATATGAATTGGGGAGTTTAGGAACCAAAATTCTTTTGAAGAATTTTCTTGTCTGATGTTTGATATTTAGAGCTGGGTATAAAGCAAATTTCTGATATTTGTATTCTCTATGAAATGTGAGTTTCAATGGCTATTGAGAAATGGGCTACAATTTTTTTCTTTTTCTTTTCTTTTTTTTGAGAGAGACAGTTGTGTTTTCTATATTTTTTTTTCTGGAACCAAAGGCTTTATTGAAATGGGAACAAGCCTAATAAATAAGTAAAATATAATTTAAAATTTAGACCAGAGATGCCAAAATGAAAGGTAAGTTCCATAGCTGCAGAGTTTGCAGTTATTTGGATTGAATTTTAAAATCAAATTATTTATTCAACTAAGAACAAGTCCTGCTAGGAGATGTCTAGTCTTAAGCTGCTAGCTGGCTAGAATCATAATTAGAATAATATTTGTGTTCACAGCATCTGAGAAACCACCTGTTGTTTCTCATCCTCTTCTCTCCCTGCTCCCTACCTCAGAGCAGGCTTTAACCCCTGTGCTAGAAGCTTAATTTCTGTTAATAGTAGATGAGGATTTTCCCCTGGGTCTTCCCAGCACTTTAAGCTTCTTTCTAACACTAAAATTCACAAGATAAGTAGAAAAATGCAAAGGAGGTACAATTCTTTAAATTCTTTTGTCTGCTACTATTATTTTTCTGGTTTGACTGAGGTTTGCATCATGAATTCTCATGCTTGCTCCATCAACATATAATCAATAAAGCCATGTCTTAAGTCTTAAGTATAAATTTAAATTACCTACCACATGCCCCAATCATGTGAGTTTTGGAGACCAGAGTTGGGCAACTGAGGTCCTGATCTGGTTCTGACACAGTTGAAATGTGTCAGCTTGGTCAAATTGCTTAGTCTCTGAGCTATTTACCTCAGTTCTAAAAATATAGGGGCTAACTAGTTAATCAGATGACCCTGAGAAAAGGGGGAAAAGATGTGAATAATTAAATAATATGGTACAATTCAATAAACTGAGTTGACATTCTGACCTCAAACATACCCATCCCCTCCAGAGTCCCTTTCTAGGGTTAACAGTGCTTTGGCCAGTGCCTGCCTTGGCCAAAGATGCCATAAGCCCCAACATGTGAAAGTGGCTAGTCCTTCTTCCTTGCTGTCTCCCATTCTCTTCTCCAGCCTATGGTTGGAACAGCCACTGAAGTGTCTCTAGTGCATGCTGATCTGAAGATGGTGGGAGATGTCCACATGTCACCTTGCTCTCGTCAGAGCACTAGGGACTCCTGTGCCTCCATCCAATTCAGTGTATTTCATCTTAAAAATCTCTCACAGATACTTATTTATATCCTTATTTTCCCATGAATTCTTTTTGCCCTCTCCATTTAAAATAAAACCTCAAAACATTTTTCTATTTCACTCGTAAAGAACAAAGTTCCAGTGTCATCTAAAAAATAAGAGTAAAACTAATGATGCCCTTCATGAAGGAAGAGAAAAACTGGAACTTTTAAGGTTACATTAGACTGGTAACACCATCTCTAGAGTCCTCTAAAGTGACTATTAGTTCTATTCAGAATTTCTGCAATTTCATGGTTTTTAAACATTTAAACCAATTCATCTGATACCACAAGCAATCAAAATATACACAGAGTTTATAATATTTAGTTTTCCTGTTTTCAGTTACTAGCGTAGCAAAAATGTTGTTGCCACACATGCAATGTATTAAGTACCTACTGGTAAAGATAGCCAAGAGGAGGGAACACACAGCTATTGGAGAAGGTGGGACCGGATGCTTGAACTGGATTTGGTAGTCTGAATACAACATTTTCAGTCAGTTGATCCAAAGAAGACATTTCAAGCACAGGACTTAGAGGTAGGGTGCCACTTGATGCACAGTGAGTTGCTTAATGATACTGTAACAGTATAAATTGTTTGAGGGCACTGAGGCAAGGGTGAGAACTGATGTGTGTGTGTGGGGGGGATCATTTCTACCATAAACCTGTACACACAGGGGTAAACTGCTTAAGCCATCATTTCTAAAAATGGAGAAATGGCAGATTTTGTGTTCCTGAGGGTCCCTGCTGCCACTCCCTAGTGGTGAAAATGGCGAAGTTGAACAGCACCTGATGCTGGGCAAGGAAAGGGCTTTGGGAACCAGGTGAATGAGGAAGAGGAAGCAAGAGATAATTCTGAAAGCAAAGCAGCTCACCTCTGGGGCTCATCCTAAGGCCCTCTGTTCATAGGTGGATGATAAAGATTTTTTGCAGACACCAGAAATTGTGAGCCCTTCTCTCTCTGAGAATGAGAAGGCAAGGGAAGAAGAAGGGAGGGGGACCAGCATCCTTTAGGGAGGTACTGAGCTAGAGCCTGCTCCTTCCAGGCAGGGTGACCAGGACTGTAGCCTGGGGTGCCGCGATCTTTCCAAATGGCCACCGATGCATTTCCATTAAGACTCAACTACCTGTCCTATCAAAAGGCTAGAAAACCCATTTAAGCCATGAGAAGTTAAACTAGCTCTGTTTTCTCTCTGTAGTAGTGCGTCTTCAGGAGTCAGACACCTACTAACACACGATAGAAAAATAACATACCTCCAACCACTGACACGCTAACATCTGTTGAATTCGGCAGTTTTACCAGAGGGTGCCATTTCAAATATGAATTTTAATCATTTAATTTAATAAAACAAACCGAGGAGAGTAACAGTTGAAGTGTCATAGTTGAATTTTCTGCCCAGGTGGCTTTTTCCACTTTGCTTGCCCTATACACAAGAAATATGGGATGGCTTCCGCATTACCTCATTTCTTCTGACCAAGACCCACTTCCCAGTGCTCCATCTCTTGAATGCCACATAAACCTCAGGATGATTGGTTTCCTTCTCTTTTCTAAGTACTTAAATACTCATTGTTTACTAGAGACCAACATTGGTTTGTTTTTAAAAAATTCCTTTCTTTGCTCAGACCATTACTTTTTTTATAATATTCTTTATAGATTATTAGGCAACTTAACCAAAAAAAAAGTTTCTGTCATAAGTTATTAAAAACAAAACCAGGCGAGTTTTAATTTCCTAGTCTCTTTCCATGAGAAAGAGAGAGGTAATTTTTGGTGTATCTTTTCTGTCCACCCCATCTCTCACCGCCAATGGCATGTCAGGATTCCACTGCATAGGGCCAGCCAAAACTCCAAATACATAAACACACACTCATATTCTTTCTTCTCAAGTGAAGCCACTACTTTACAAATATTTACCAACATATTCCACAAAGGGAGAGATCACCCTGGAATCACTTATAGCATGTGTAGTTTATGGAGCCCATTGGGGTCCTTCAGGGGGATCCTAGGCATCTTTGTGTCCTTGTGCTCACTGTTAGAAACAGCAAATTCTCCATGACAGTCCCAAATACAGCACATTCTTATGATATGACAAATCCTCTATGAATCATCATTTCCACATTTGTGGGTGAGTTGATTTTTCCTTTTATCAGTTTAGGGTTGTTTGTATTATTGCTGCTTGTCAAAGAGGAAACTGAGGCACGAGAGTTTACCAACTTGCCCAGGACATAGAAAGGGTGTAGGCCAAAGGCAGTCCTGGGAATATCATACATTCTATAGTTGTATAGTTAACAATTGGAAGATACATTTTACTTTATATGCAGAATTACAAAAAGCAACTCAAAGAGAATATATATATATATATATATATTTGTTTTTGAAGGTAGCTCTAATATGTCAACAAGAAATGTTGGAGACAGGATGGACATTAAAAAGCATCCAGTTTCCACCTCTCCTCTGGAGGACTGAAACTCTGGAATCTCAGCTTGTTTAAGCCCACAGGGCAAGCCTTGAAGCAGGCTAAGCCCAAATCCCAGGTTTCTTATTTCCACCCCAATGCACCTCCTACCTTATCACTCTTAAATTTTTAGATGCTTTTCTACAACAGAGCCAACGTTTGTAAGTCCCAGCCCTTGGACCCTAAACTGTACAGTTTCTCTTCCTTCCTTTTCCCACTTTTATGACTTGGGCTCTTCGAGTAATCAGATGTGGCCCTGCCACCTTGTTGCACCCCACTGTCAATTTACCTGGAAAGCTGTGGAGAGCATCTTCGTTTTCCAGAATGCCTCTCTGTTTGGTTGCCTGCAGCTCACTTTTGGATTTCCAAACCAGCTTGACCATCCTGATCATCTCTGGCAAGTCCCAGGGCAGCGGCCCCTGCTGGCACCCCGGCCGGCTGCCCAGGGAGGAGGGCAGCACACCTTCTGGGGCTGTCCACCTCCTGCCTAGCTCTGCCGAGTGGAAATACCGCTCTAGTACAGGCATTCTGCCCTGTGCCCCACAAGAGGCGGTAGGGCTGCCGCCGCCACCGTCGCCGCCGCTGCCGCCGCCGCTGCTGCTAGCAGAAGGGAAATTCTTCCTAGGCAGGGGTAGCCGAACCCCCGTGAGATCCTCTCCAGCCTTGGAAAGACAAGCCTCCTCCAGCCTGGCACAGCCTCCTGTCTCTCCGGTCCCCGCGCAAACGCTGGCGACGAGAGCGAGGCACTTCCCAAGGTTTCTCACTGGTGAGAAACTGTTACTGTACTCCTTCCTGAGAGATAGAATGCATTTTTTTTTTTCCTTTTCCCTTCTCTCTCAGGCACTGAGTTCACAGCACTTAATTAATCCCAGGCTACAGCTGGAACGACAGCGGGGGGAAGAAAAGCCATTGAGTTCTCTGCATTTGCTTTCCCTCCTCTTCCTCCTGATTTGTTTCCAATTTGCTTTTTGGTGCTTGTCAAAGTTTGTCAAACGTCTTAGCTCTGAAGGACTTCAGGCAAAGAAGGGAGGCTTTCTCTCTGCCAGACTCTCCGGGGTCCCCCAGAGGCCAGTTATCTCGAGGTGTCAGGTGAGGAGTCAACCACAGACTGCAGGAAGCCTAGAAGCTTCCAGGTCTCTGGTCCTGCAAACCCCCAGGAGCTCTCAGGAGGAAAAAAAAAAAAAAAAAAAAAAAAAAAAGGAAGCTGAGCACCGCAGAACCAGTTCGCAGCAGCTTCTCTCCAAAGGCCAGGTGGGGGGACACACTGGGATGGAACTGGGCTGATCTTCCGATTGCAGATCAAACAAACACTCTCCCTCCTTCTCCGCACCCCTCCCCCTTCGCTGTCATTTGGTTCTCAGCAAACCTAACAGGGTTTTGGCTTATTAGTCAAATCCCTTTGTAACCTCAGCTGCCCTTCAGCTGGAAGGGAAATAACATGGAATCACATTCCAAAGCTGCGAAAGAAGTGAGTTAGAGAAGCGTCAAGGTCCCCGTGCATATGCATATTGTGGGTCTGTATTGTCTGGACCCACAACTTGGGATGGCTAAAAACCCACTTTCAAATGGAAGCAGTCACTTTCAAGGATATTCACAGGGGGTCTAAGCGGTCTTGAAAAGAAAGGGGAAATGTGTGGAAGATTCACTTTCTGGAGAGAGCGCACTGTGGGCTTAATATCTGGGCCACTGACTACTGTGTCCCCACATGAGAGCAGTTGAATTGAGGACAAACATGGGCCAGTTCTCTTGTTTCCTGAGGCTCGAAGATGAAGGCGCTCACCCTGGAAGCAGAACCAACACAGCAACAAGGGATGCCCCCCGTAGCTTATGTGAAAGGCCCTGGACATAAACGAAAGTGGGGGTGGTATTATGCTTGGCACTTTCCTCAGTAAATTGGGTTTGTGGGAACAATTTGAACTTGAGCATTCACATGGATAGCCCCTGTTTTCTTGGAGGACATTGTAACAACCCTATCTTCCTCTCCTCTCCACATCTCTGCAGTGCAAAGGGCTTTGTTTTGGTTGGCCCTTTATTTTGCTGATGTACAATCTGTTGCTCTTGCTCTACATTCCTTTTGGAGCTGGTTTGATCACACAATCATTTGATGTTTCTTTAGGGGAGCGTGGAGGAGACATGGGGGAGAGGAGAAAGAGCATCATAGAGTGTGTTTTGTTTTCATTGCTCCTACCTCATTTTTTAAAAAGCTTCTGTGATTTTGTTGTATTATTACATTATTTCTCCAAACTTATGGTTAACAAGTTGGATGTTCCACACTGGTAAGTGATTCTTCTCCTTCCTTCCTTCCTTCCTTCCTTCCTTCCTTCCTTCCTTCCTTCCTTCCTTCCTTCCTTCCTTCCTTCCTTCCTTCCTTCCTTCCTTCCTTTTTCTTTCTTTCTTTTCCCTCTGGGTGGAAGAGTATACCAGCAAACCTATTCTCTTTCCAAATACATGAAAAAGGAGCAAAACATTGAAAAAAATTAAAGACACTACTTTTCACAACTTTCATCATTAAAATATTGATCAAACAGCTCTTCCTAATACAACCAGATATTTATACCACCCACTGAGGGAATAATCAGTGATCACTTTATCAGGAAGTGGTGGCATTCTTTATTTCCCTGTTAGCAGATGAAAGGATTCCGCCTCAGTGTGACACATCCGCCACTTCAACCCTTCCAGTCCTATCTTCCCTCTCCATCAGACTGGAGGCACCAAGGCTTTTCAGAATTGAGAGACAATATTTTCTTTAATAAGCACATGTAGGCTGCTGCACTCTATTACCATATTTCCTGAATAATGTTTTAAACTCACTTCTTAGTCACAAACTTCCTTGACATAACAACTGAAGAGTTTCCTAAGTGTTTGACTATTTTTATTTTTGTTCAGTTATTTTGCAATAGCACTTAGCATCAGGATATCCTGACCCTTGGAACAAAGGGGTTAAGAACAAAGAAAACAAATATATGATATAATATATATCACATACGCCAATATTATGAACATGACTCTTCATTGTACAGTTCTTCAAGAGTGAAGTTTTATTTTTTAATCCAAGGATATAAATTTACACTGTATTCTTCATAATATTTTACATATTTCCTTGTAAAATGTGAAGTTATAAGATGTTGGACCATGGAGCATGAAGACTTCCTATGGGAGATGAGTTAGGGCTAAGCAAATACTATTTCAAATTTTCATTCCTAAGGAAGAACCTACTTCACTTGAAGGTTTGAAAGTTAAAAATGTTTGCACAATTTAAAAAATTTCCCCCAATGTGGGATCATCTTCATCCCAGAGCAGAAGTGCAAAAATACCACAAGAAAGGTCGTTCTCATGGTATTTCTGGCTCACATAGAAACAGGAAGTACAGGAAATCTTGCGAGAAATCTTGGCTCAGGAGATTTTGGCTCAACTGCAAGCTCAAAAGAGGGGCAAACTGATGGCTGGAACTTACTGGACTAAAATCTCTGTGTCACATTATTGCTCTGAAAGGTGGTTTTGTTACATTTTGCAGCTGGCATCTCTTAGGCTGTCATCCCTTTAGTCTTGCAGATAGTTACCTTAGAAGAACATGCCTATAAAGCTATAGTTTTTCCTCTGCTTGTGCCATGAGCATCATTCACTTTGATACTGTGTTAGCAGTCTGTGTCACAGGGTATGGGGCAACGGGTGGAGATACTCAGTGCTCAGAGGAGTCATGGGGCAAAGTCTCATCTACCTGACTTGTAAGAACTCTTAAAAATGTTAACATCTGTAATTCACGTGCTACAGTCAGAAAATTTTAGGACGGATTTTCAAAATAACCAAGTTTCTTTTTTTCAGTCATTGTGAGTCAACCTAACATCCCATTAAGAGGAAAATAGAGGAGTTCTCTTCTTGTGTGAAAGAAATGTACTGAGAACTATCAAAGACAAAACAGCTTGTTCCAATGGAAACCTAATTCTAGCAGAAAGATTTCATGCGTGGTTGCAGGTATAAAAGAGAAGAAATTGATAATGCTAAGACAAAAAGAAGAGTGTCCAAGGCATAGTTGATTTGGTCCCTGAATTATTTTGAAGAATCTTTAATGTTCTGATGGCTATGTAAAAATCTCATAGACTGTGGGTGCTCCAGTCACTAGACAGATAAGCCTTTTTATGATTTTAAAAATAAAATATTAACAATATTAAGTATATCCAATCATTCTAGAGAATGAACCTTAAAAATGCAAACTTAGAAACTGATATTCATTGCCACCTTATTTTCTTTTTAGTCAATAAATTCTCATAAAACCTCATCTTAATTAAAATCTAATTCAATTATTTTGGAAGTATTTGCTCTTTTAGTCCTCATCTCTTTTCTATCTTTTGGGGAAAAATGTCAAACTATTGATGGGACTGTCCTCTCCATCAATTCAGTTCAAATATGAATGTGTAAACACACACACACACACACACACACACATGTGCACGTGACCACCCTGTTTTCACAGACGCAATTCAAATGCAACTCAAAATGAACAGGGAAGGAAACACAGGTCTTTTAACTTTGTTTAATGTAGTCTAAGTAGAAGAAGCTCAAACAATTTACAGTGTCCTTCAGGAGAAATAGAAATGTAATAGCTTTGGCCTTAGCTAATCTCAAGGAACGGTGCCAGTGAGTAGGGAAAAGGACTGGGTCTGCAGACCAACCATACAAGGCAGTACATATTTCTGTTGTCATGTGGGAAAGGGGGAGAGTGGGTGGGGCAAGATGAGGAAAGATGAGATGGGGGAGGTAAAGGGGTTGAGCTGGCAGATTCATAGTTTGATTTCACAACAGGTATCTAAGCTATACCCAATCACTCTCTTATTCACTTTGCAAGTATGTACTGACCGTGAGGATAACAGCAGCAAGAAGCACTTCCTGTCTTGGTCCCTGGGTTTTTTTTTCAGGAACCTGGACCTATATAGCTCTGTTGCCTAGATCCTGGCTTTCAGTGTGAATTACATCTGGTCTTCTTCCATTGTTGCTATTATTTTTTGTTTTTCTAAAGAGAGGAACCAGGGTTCCAGCTGGTGTCAGACCTCTACCCTGGCTCTTAGGTATCTTAATCTATGCTAAATTGACTGTTTCTGAGAGTTTTGCCAACTCAAGTGTTGAGATCAAGGTGGTAGGAAGACCTACTTGTCTTTCCTTGGTTCCCCCTTTCTAGTGAACATGGCCTCCTGTTCTTTTCCACATTGCACATAACTCTACAGTGTGTGACCCTGGCCACCTCTGACTGTAGCCTTTGCAGGATTCCAAAACATATCTTCTGATTGTGAAAGATCATAAGTGGTGGTAGAGGACACTTATTCATAATTTCATATTTGAGTGTGTCTACTTTTTATAAAACAGCTGCAACAATAAAATCTCTAAAATAACCCTACATGCCTACTGAGGTTTACAAAAACTGGGTTTCACTACCAAATTTTGCTTAAAACTTAGTGCCTTATCTACAAATGGATATAAGAGCAGAAATCACCTTATCCATTGCACTGGGATCTTAT
This sequence comes from Marmota marmota marmota, assembly GCF_001458135.2. Lineage (NCBI taxonomy): Eukaryota > Metazoa > Chordata > Mammalia > Rodentia > Sciuridae > Marmota > Marmota marmota. Next base: position 52,334,842 of record NW_025999842.1, on the reverse strand, counting down.
AAGAAGACCAAAATGTGAGCTATTTTAAAACCAAAATGTGCTACAAAATTTAATATTATTATTTTTAAACTATAAGATACCATACTTGACAATTTACCTAAACTCAAATTTTAGCCAGGGATCTATTGGAAATCTTAAAAGTCAAACCCACCCCTTGAAGTCAACATCCCTTTGGAAATTTGCCCTCCTCATGGAGATACAGGCATTGAGGAAATCAAAGATAGGGGTAGCGGGTAGAGGGTATTGGGGAGTGGTCCTTGGGGATAGGGAGTGAGGAATTTAAGAGTGGAAAAGCAGAATAAGGTGGACAAAATTGTTGACCTGTGAACGAGCATAGTTAGATAAAAGATAATGTACGTGTGAACTTACTAGAAATGGCTCACTAAGATAAATATTATTTATAAGTGCATTTTGGAGATGTAACATCTCATGAATTACATCTAGGTTGAAGCCTGCATGATCTTTACTGTGGGTTATTTGGTGCTCCAGTTAATACTGTATAGGTTTTGGCAATGGAGAATTGTGCTTCCGGAAGTCCACAATGATTAATGGGTGTGTCTGATGTTCCTGCTCTGTGTCCTATGCTCTGCTAGGGAGCATGTGTCTTCAGGCTGCCTGCTGGCCTCATTTCCCTAGATAAACTTAAAAGCCTCACATTATTTGTTGGGGTCTTTATTCCTCAAACATTTTTAGAATTTTGATTGCTTATCAATTTGTACATTTAAAAGAAGTATATTGTGCAAAACCAAATATAATGTATAACAAGGGACCCAAAGTCTGAAATATGTTTTTTTTTCTTGTTTCTTTCTGTACAAGTGAGATGGCTGACTTCTGAAATTTCTCAGGAATTATGCTGGGCTCAGAAGACCCCAACGAGTATGGAGGACAGACAATCCACAAAGGGTTGCTGGATGAGGGCTTTTCCTCTTAATATAACAAAAGTAAACAGGCCACTAATAAGATACAGAAAGATTATTGATGCAAACAACATAACAAAATGGAAGTGAAAAAATAATAAGGAATAAAGCCTTCTAACAGGACCTACATTTGCCCTTGGTATTCAACTTACCTTTATGTGAAAGGATCTCAAAGTCATTTTGAAAGAAGGAAATTTCAACTGCTCCATGTGTATGGAGTATAATCCTGCTGCCTCTTCAAATGATTATTTTTTTCTCTTCTGGTTTTCTCTTATTACCTCCTGGGAGTTATGAATTTCATGAAATATCTATGCCAACAGGTGTCTCTCAGATGCTATTCTGTTTCTCAGATATTAATATGCAAAGAATAACCAGGTAATCCATTAAAATGCAAGATTCTAATTTGGCAGATCTGGGTAGGGACCTGAGACTTTTTAATAAAAAACTGAGACTTTGCATTTCTAACAAGTTCCCAGAGGATGACAAGGGTGTTGATCTGTGACTATATTATGAGTGACAGGCCTAGAGGTCTACCATGTGACAGCTATTTTCTGCTTGTTCTGTATTAGTCATTTATGAAAGAAAATGCAGCAGAAGACCCATTCTTTACAGATACACCTATTAGAATTGAGAACAATTATACTGGCTGGGGTCAAGCACTTTCAAAGGAAATAAACAATCAGAACTGCTACATAAGAACGAGGGCTGTATCAAGGAATATTCATGACATTGAACCACTGCTTGTCTTTTTAGTTTTATTTGTTGTTTCCCTTATGGATTAACTTTAAAGATAAGATTGAATATTAAGTGTAAGCCACTGTGGTGAACATATATGATCACTCTTAAAGAACCTTATTACTAAGTTTTTGAAAGTCTGTTCTCATCAAATGTCAAACAAAACTTGGCCAATTTTGCCATCCCTTTTCAGCATTTTCTTGCACCCTGTCACCATTTCCAGAATGGCTGGAGTACAGGAAAGGCTCTGAGGCTTCAATCTTCATCATTGGGATACTCTCACCAAGACCAGCTTCTTCATTTAATTTATTATACATTATGCAAAGTGGTCTTTGGAGGAAGCCTGGTAATCTTTCCCACTGTAATATTCCAGGCATGAATGAATGGTGACCAGATGATTCCACAAAGAAATAAAGATGGGAAAAAGTCTTTCATGGCATTGTAGCCAGTGGCCAATGCTGCTGCTGACTCAGAGAAATGCACCACAATGCCATTTCTCATGTTTTGCCTTAGCAAAACACAGACATACAGAAAGCACAAAAGACAAAATAAACTCTACAACAGGCCACACTTTTTAACAGGTATCTCCTGGAAGTCATGCTGCCCCTCATGCAGTATTTGTGAGGTGCCAGGAGCCAGAGGCATGTGAAATCAGCTGGAAGACGAGGGTAATCAAGAGCATGAGGCTAGAACACCCCCACATTTATATGATTAAAAATTTGTACAGTTAACTAAACAAGAACGCTTAGAATAAATGAAAGCATCTGTTGGTAATTGGAAACACAGTTTGTTATATTTTTTTCCCATTGTCTTCCTTGGTTCTCTCTAAGGCTAAATGCTTCACTATGGTTACAAACACCTATATTCCTGTTATTCAGCGGAACAACTAAAAAAAAACAAGAAAGAGGAAGCTAGAAGATATTGTATTAACGATTAATATACATCATCTTATCATTTCAGATAATTTTAGAAATTGTCCTCTGTGGTGGCAGGAGAACTGAGAGTGAAAATAAAGGGAAGGCCATTTAATACAGAGAATATAGATCATGCTCTGCAAAGTGTGGTGTGGGGATTCCCAACAAATCATTTTTTGGTTTGATATATAATGTTGCTAGAAGAATAACAGCACTATACCCAAAGAAAGAATGCATAGCACATTGGAATACTTTACAGCATTGATGTGTGTATAATACCTTTGCATCAAAAGATTCTCTACGAATTTCCTTTTGGTAATTTTCTTTTTCACCCCCCCTTCCCTAGTCAAAATCAAGTGATATTTTGTTCCTTCTGTTCTGTAAATTACCTAAAAAGATTGTGCATCTTTCTGTCTCTAGGATATGGAAACCAACTGGTTCTGTTCTATTTTCTTATTTGAATCTCTGGGTCTTTCTTTGTCTTCCATGTCCCCTTCTTGAATCTATCCTGTGGTCTGCTGGTAAGACTTCTTGCACACCTTGTTCTCTGATATATCTTTGCATTTGACATTGACATTCTCTCACCCACTTAAATGCAAAGTGAAATCTACTGACCTTTGGCTTGCATACATTCTGTATCTTGCTGCTCTTTATGTTTGTATGTCTAAATTAGAGTACCAGGGCTCAACTTCAGAAGTACATCCACAGACTTTTAATCAGTGCCTCTTTAGTACTGTTACTACTACCCCGACCTTGCCTTCAAACTTTGAGGAGTTGGTTGATTGAGCTGTCATTAAGATATTCAACTCTTATTAACCATTAAAGAAACTTCAGTTAAGTCCTGTTTGTCTTTAAATATTGTTGTATTGTGGACTGGACATAACAAAATCATGTCATTTTCAAATATGTAACATATGAAATGTGATGGCAACTACTAAGATTAATTTAACATAAAGAAAATTATTATTTACAAAAACAGTCCCTTTTGTGGGGCATTCAACTTTCAAAAATAGGCTCCCATTCACCAAGTCACTCGAATTTATGTCAAACACACACCCAACATGCCAGATGCACTCAGATACTATGAATGGCAGTGGAATAATGGCCTCTGAAGATGTCCACATCCTAGGACCTTGGAACCTTTAAAGATGTTGGGTTACACAGCAAAGGGAAATTCAAGTAGCTGAAGAAATTGAGGGATTGTTATCAGCTGGTATTCCACTAGGGAGAATGCCTGGATTATCTGAATGGGCCCAGTGTAACCCTGAGAGGTCTTTGTATGAAAGAGAAAGGTAGGAGAATCAGTGGCAGAGGGGTGTGCTACGAGAAGGACTCGGCTTGCTGGCTTTGAAGATAGCAATGTGCCCACAGCCAGCAACAATGGATCCTCCAAAAGATGGAAAAGATGAGAAAATGCAGTTTCCCTTTGAGTTACCAGAAAGAAACACAAAACTGGGGAAACCTTGATTTTGGTCCAGTGGGATCCATTTCAGTTCTTTAGCCTTTAGAACTATAACATAATAAATCTGAGTTCTTTTAAGTTATTTTAAGTTTATGGCAATTTGTTGTAATAACAACAAAAAAATGAATATATTATGTTTTTGCTAGGAGTGTCTCCCTTGTTGGGACATCTTTTTCCATTTGTTAAACCCAGATAAAGTCTCATTTGGTTCCCTGCCTCAAAAATAATCTTCTGTTTAAATTAAGCAGTACATCTTATCCATTTTATTTATCGGCAATGCAACTTTATTTCTACCAGTATTTTCCCCTGGTGCTCTGGCCTGTCTTTTAATGTAGACTTTAGAAGTTACTTTGTAACTTGAATTATAGTGATGTACCCTTTATTCATTCATTAGCTACCTATTATTGAGCCTGCTCCATACCAAGTGTTCAATATATAAAATACATGATTCTTGACCTGGAAATTGTTTACAATTTTAGTCGAGAGACAGACATAAGCACAACTAATTATAAAGTACAGTGAATTGTAGTGTTATACTATAAAGGTGGATATAATAAGTCTCGATTAGTGTTTGCTATTATAATGATGATAATTAACTTTTTTCATTAAATGTTTCTCCATAGCATGAAACTAAGACAATGCCTTAGAAATTGCTACTTGAACTTTTAAAAATTATGTGCAATGTACTATGACATCAAATCTGTACATAGCCAGGAAAATATATTTTTACTGATTTTTTTATTTAATAGAATTTTTAAATGTTTAATGATTTAAAAACTTCTAAAGTATTCTTACTTTTTTTCTTAGGTGAGTTGATATTATTTTCCTAGCCAACTGTCGGCTTAAGAAAAGTTCTTTTCCCAACAGAGCAAAGAAAGAGGAATCAACACTGCTTGTGTTTTAAGGGAGTTTAGAGATACATGATTTCTATAAGAACATGCCTTGGTCAGCTTGGGTTGCAATATTAAAATACCATTGGCTGAATGGTTTAAAAACATAAATTAATTGTTCATAATTCTGGAGGCTAGACAAAGGTCAGGGTACCAAAGGTCAGGGTACCAAAGGTCAGGGTCAGGTTTTGGTGAGGCTTCCTCGCTTGCCTTTCTGCTGTACCCTCACATGCCAGAGAAAGAGAGGAAGCAAGTTCTCTGGTGACTCTTCTGACAAGGGTGCTAATTACTTCTTGAAGGTCCCATCTCCAGTACCATTGCATTGGATTAAGGTTTAAACATATGAATTTTGGGGGGACACAAGTATTTGGTTGGTAGCACATATTGTTTTCTAATTTTGTCAATAGTAAAGCATGATCTGGACAGCAAAGCTTTGGGTTCCCACAGTCCTGTGTGCAGACACTACCTCTGTATGCTTATTTACCAGACACAGTGCTAAGCTTTTCAACTATACAAAATTTCTCATTTAATCCTTACAAGAATTTGAAAGAGGTAGATACAACATGAAAGTAACTTACTGGAGATTCAGATCCTATGAAGCTTCCAAGGGTGATAATAACCTTTTAATACTATGCTATATATACTGTGTGTGGTTGCAATAGTGTATAAAACAATAGGAACCATGCTTAATTTATAGCTTAACTGTATCTGGTTGTATCATTAAACTAAAAAGTGAGATGGGCTATAAAAGAAAGAATAATGGTGACACCCCAGCATCTTTTTCTAAAGCTGTTATGGCTTGGATATGAGGTGTCCCTTCAAAGCTCCTGTGTTAATACAGGAATGCTCAGAGGTGAGATCACTGAATTGTGTGAGATGTAACATAAACAATACCCCCTGGTTTGAATGGACTGACTGTGTAGTAACTGCACGCAGGTGGGATGTAGCTGGAGGATTTGAGTCACTGGGGGTGTGACCTGGAAAGGTTCACCTCCCTTTGGCCCTACACCCTTTTCTCCCTCTTTTTTGCTTCCTGGCCACCATGAGCTGAGCATTGCTTTCCATCACACCCTTCCACCATGATGTTCTGCCTCACCTTGGGCCCAGAACAATGGACTTGCCTGACTAGAGACTAAACCTCTGGAACAATGAGCCAAAACAAACCTTTACTTCTTAGAGTTGTTCTCATTGGGTATTCTGGTCACCGCATCGCAAAGCTGACTAACATAGCTATTCTTCATGGCAGGATTACCTTGTGTTCCTCAAGTCAAAATCACACCTTCATTGTCACTATGGTCATGAATGTTACCATCACGGTGGACTTCAGAACCTTGCCAGAGCCCTCATCAAAGAAAGTGCTGAAGGAAGTCTTCCTGTCTCAGCATGACCAAAGAGAAATAATATGTTATGCATGGACATTTAAAAAAATTAAATGAATGTATCTGGTCTCCGTTCAGTAATGGAGTGGTTTCTTCAAATCAAACCCTACATTATCTATGACTTTATTCCTTAGGAGACACAAACTTGATTGACCCATACCATCACTGTGATTGCCATTGCTGCACACTGTAACTACTGGGGTTAGTGATGGAAGACCATCAGAGTTGTTTTTATGTTATGTAAATAAAATTGCAGCAGCAACTTTGCTGCCTCTGACCTTAATTCCTGGGTCTGAAGAACCAAAGAATGATGACGTGGAATTGGTGAATGGCATCCACAGACTTTCCCAAGATATAGAACAGATATTTTCCTTTTGGAGCCATTGAGTAAGGCAGCTTATAATATCTCAGTGCCAGCTGCATCTGTGTTTTCTAAACAGCTTGACCAGAAATGGAAAGAAAAAGAGCCTTAAATGTTTCCAAGTGTTAAGGAAATGACTTGGTTCACTTTTTGCATGGACAACATTACTTGTGGGGAATTTGGATCTGGCCCCCAGCTGATGTCTGTCCTGGGGTAGAAGATGCATAGACGAAGCTGAAGACAGTCATGTGTCCAGTGGAACAGATGTGTTTGCTGCCTCAGTTACTTTCTTTGGTTTTACAGGGTAAATCTGATTACTAAGGAACTTATATTTACAGACTTTTTTACTGGGCAAGTATAAATCTATAAAGTCGCCATCACTTTTATGATACTCCTTCCTTTTAAAGGTGTTGCAGAATGATCGAAGGGCTTGACTCTTTAAGTGATATGCCTAATGGAAGGAAAAAATAAATCCTGGGGCAAATCGATCTGACATTCAAAAGCTTCAACAACTTTTTGAATTCTTTCTTCCTGTCCCCAGTAATAATTTACTAATACACTCATTTATCACTTGAGTTAATAGTAAATACTCTAAATTTTCACCTAACTCAATCTAATTAAGCCTAATTATTTCATTTGTTGCTCTGTACATACTAAACACAATTTATGCTTTGTTTTATTTAGCATTTGATTATATTCTGTACATTCTGTATTTCATCTTTATGATATTAGATTTTATGAGTTCAGGTATTTGTTTCTTTGATATCTTCCTTACAGCACCCCCTAAAGTAGTCTAGATTACAGTGTATGCTGAATTAGCACAGAGAGCTCTGTGTGGGATAGCCACAGCATTTTTGGGAAACCTCAGAAGGGTTACTTGGTGTTGCAAAATCCAGACTCCTTTTGACCTAAACCATATTTTGGTTTTCTTGAAATTATTGAAGGGTTAGAACTTTTCCCCATTAACATGGTTGGTAAAGTCACGTTTTCCCCCAAGAGCACAACGTGCAAATAAAAGAGATTGGTATGAAAATCTATTTGGGGTTTTACCCCTTTGGTTCATCATTCTTATTTCTAACCTCTTGGTCAAACATGCCACTTCCACCTATTTTCCTCAACCTGGCATTTCTTGGGGGCTTTTGGGAAAAGTATTCAGAAACAAAAGAAAATGTACCAAAACAAGACTGCTTTTACTCTCCAGTAGAAAAAGGCGGTTGAATAAAAGAGTTTTGGGGGCAATTAAGTGGATTAAATGAGAGCACAAGTGGGAAGCACACAGGACAAGGCCAGGCACTAAGTAGGTATTCAATAAAATCCAGCTATTATGGTCTCTTCCAAGTTACCTGTCTCTTCTCTATGGAGTTGGTATCAATGGCCCCTTCAGCCCTATATGCCACTAGTAGAACCAGCAGGTGTGGGATGAAGGTGACATATGAAAGGGAAAAGATAGGAGAGATGAATGTAAGAAAAAATAAAGAGTGTATGTTTGTTACAAAGTGGTCAAGGAGCTAAACGAAAGACAAGATAAAGATTAAAAGAAAATAAAGAGAAAAGAAGAGTACAGATTTCCACTAACAATGATCTGGAAGTTTACCCCAAGACATGGAGGAGAGAGGCTGCTGGCCCCTTGGCCTCCATATTGGTCTACTGCTGTCTCTTTACCTCATATTCTAACTTTTTATTTATTTATTATTTATTGGTACTAGGATTGAACTCAGGGGCACTCAACCACTGAGCCACATCCCCAGCCATATTTTGTATTTTATTAGAGACAGGGTCTCACTGAGTTGCTTAGCCCCTTGCCATTGCTGAGGCTGGCTTTGAACTCACGATTCTCCTGTCTCAGCCTCCCAAGCCACTGGGATTACAGGTGTGCGCCATGACACCCATCTTTCATGTTCTAATTTTTATCACGTGTTACAGGTCATCTGGAAGGCCCTCCAGATCCAATTTTACAAACTATAGTCTGAAATTATTATTTTCATTTCTATAGTGTGATTTAAATAGCCACCAACTGTGAAAATTGATTTAGTTTCTCCCTAGAACTCTGTAAATCCGTTGTAACATGCTATAACAACATTTTTTAGAAATGCTATTTTTTTTCTAGCTCTCCTTCTAAGGATGCAGTTAGTGAATTATCAAGGGCTTTCTTGGTGAGGCATTGTCATCTATAAGCTGGCCTCTTAAGGACATTGCAAGAAGCCTGGTCCTGGCTGGTAAACAAAGCACTTTGGAAACTCCTTACCTTTTCAGGCCTTAAGAACATTATTTAGGGCATTAAAGTAGCAATTTTCTAAATGATGTGTTTGTGGCCTGAAAAAAGTAATGCAACTCCAGAAAGCCTCCCCCCCCCCCAGGGGGTGGCCATGGAATGACTGCTATAATGAGAGAACTCAGAAGTTTCCTTTAAGAGTGTTAGTTGATTTGGGCACGGGGAGAAATTGTAGAAGCTGACAGTGTCAAAGAAAAGCAAGAAATGATTTTCTTTTTTGTTAGGAGAAGGATTGAAAATGAAAGGTGCTCTGTCCAAGGGGCAGAGGAAGCCAGTGTTACTGTTATGGAAGAGATCATAATGGCTGGATTTTTTCTGAACTGTCATTTCTCAGCCCTTCTGATGAAGAGTGGAGAAAGAGTGTTGGTGAGGTTAGTGTGGGTGTGGACTGGGGGACAATCAGGAGATCTGGCGGTCTCTATTACATCAAGGATTCAGATAGAATTGATCCTAGGGCTCCTAGGACTCTGCCAGGTCTCAAAGGTAAGATTCCAGTTTAGGGGGTCCTAGGAAGTCCCTGAGCTTGTCAAAGTGGCAGTGTCCTGCTTTGTGGACAATGTCTTGGATCTTTTGCACTAAGAGAAGAGTCTGAGCCAAGTGTGATGTTACTAGTTTAACTGCCAACCAGAGCAGGTTATTCATCAGGTATAGCAGGTGCCTGTTCACTGCATGAATGACCATGTACCTCGAATAGCCTCACATGAATCCGAAAAACAAACCCATGATCCGAGGAACAAGCAAGAGTCTCAGAAAGCAGTGACCTGATGGAAACTTGGCCAGCATGGAACTGCACTAATAAGTAGCTATCTGGGGGGAAAAAAAGGCTTCAGACTCCCCTGGCACAGGAATAAGATGAAAGAGTGGGAAAGACCCTAATGAATGAACTAGGTTACTATTCTGAAAGATGAAGATGGGCAGAGTGACAGGGACTCCATAAGCAAAGGAGAGGGTGGCATGAAATGAGATTTCAGTCCAGACAATGTTGGGCTGTGGAGACTAGAAAATGTTTTTGGATGTCCTTCCAGTGTGATGACAAGCCATTAGAAGGTTTCAGAAGAAGAGTGACATGATTTAATATAGTTTTCACAAGACCACACTGGTAGCTCTGTGGAGAAGGGATTGTATATGAGCAAGAGTTGAAACAGAAATTAACCAAGAGGCTAATAAAATTCAAGAAAGAATGATGGCTTAGTTAGAGCAGTAGCAGTGAAACCAATGGAAAAATAAACAGTTTCAGAAAATATTCTGGAGGTGGGGTTTCTAGATGGTATCCATGGATTGGTGGGTGAAGAACAGAGAGCTGCTAGGGTCTAATGTTATTTGTGGGGATGGTAAGAAATATATTCAGATATATTTAATAAAAGAGTTGGTTGGATAATGTAAGTTTGGGATGACTTTTAGATACCAAGTAGATATCAGGTAGGGAGTCTGAGTATGGAATATAGAGGAAAAGTCAGTCCTTATATAATTATTTGGAAAGTTTTTAAATAAAAGCAAATAAACATCAAGCTAGTTCAGTCCGGACTCAGCAACTCCAAATCAATTCTTAGAGAATTAGGCATGAAGCATGAAGGATAAAGAATGGGAAAGAGCTATACCTTTACTCTTAGAAACTATTTCTAAAGGGGAGGCAGGTTAAAAATCATACTGTTGATAAAATGTGGTAAGTGGAGATAAATGTGGTGATATAGGGCATATAAAGAAAGCTTCACTAACTAGTTATGCCTGGAATTGTCAGGGACTGTAGAGACAAGAGGTGACCTGAAAGTCATTGGATAGGAACAGTTTTCTTGTAAGTCCCTTCCTCTTAGTATGGGTGCTTACTTAGAGATCGTAGTGAGCAGATGGGGTTGGTTGCAGAAGTGTTAAATGGACAAAAAGTATTTTTTCAGCCTTTAGAGGCCCTGTTCTTAAGCAAGGCAACAGTAACCCTGGGACTCAGCAGTTTGCTATGTGAAGAGTGGTTTGCTTGTGATCAGTAGTCTCCTGCCTTAGGGACATGGAATGATGATAAGGAATCAAGGCCCGGGAGAATCTTCCTTCAGTATATTTAAAGGTTATATTACTATCTATTTCAACATATTAGGTGGTTTAATTTATTCATCTACAAGTATTTAAAACATAAATATGTATATGCATGCATGCGTCTAAGTAAAATATTAAAATATTTAGCTGTGATAAGATTATGTAGGTCATCAAAAATGTTCAATTCTTTGTTTGAACTTTAATTCTATCAACTCAGCTAGACGGTGAAGCAAGAGAGTAGAACAGGACTCTCCAGAAATCATTCCTCCTTCCACTGTAGAAACATCAATTTGAACAGCTATCCACATGCAAAAATACCTTCTTAAGAGCTCAAGAAATCAGGTGAGAGACCCCAATGCCTGGTCAAAGCACAATAATAGGAAATGATGCATTGAAGAGGGTGATTATAAAACTCATTGAAATAATATTGTTACTCTTTGTTGAACAGAAACTCCAATTAATTGTGGTTAATAAAAAAAGAAAAAGGAACAAAACCATATTCGGTGGTGCCTGAATATCACAGGGTCAACTCTAATATATCATCAACTTGGTGGCTACGACTTTTCTTTCTCTTCTTCACTTCTTAGTTGAACTACTAAGTTGTCAACCATTGAATTCCTTTATTACTTATTGTAACTATTTGTAAAATTAAAAATATTTTTTTCAGGGAATTAATTTCATACTTATTTGAAACAATGGAATTCTTACAAAGCACCTGTAATTTACCAGAAGAGAATTAGTTAAATGTCCTTTCCTTGAATCACTTTACTTGTTGAACCATTTATTCCAAAGCAAAATCATCTATTAACCTCAGAAGCAGGTCAGTTTTAATAAAGTGCTGTGCATTTCTCTAGTGTTTACTTTCAGGATTATATTTTAAAGATTCCACTTCTTTGTATACCTATTGATTCCTTTGAATTGTATAAAAGCAGAAATTGTGTTTTTATGAAAGTGGAGACTGAGCTGGGTGGATGGCTTTGAGAGGTGGGGAGAAAGAAAGCCAGGCACACACTGCCAGGAGTTAGGGATACTGGGTCAGAAAAAAGTGAACCCATAGGTCAAGCCCATATTCAGAGGATTAATGATGCAGTATCACCAAAAATTTTTAAGTAAGAATTTGGCTTTTGAGATATATACCTTCAACTAAATATCTTAAGAAACATTGGAACCTTGTGAGACTTCTTTATGGTGATTTATGAGTTCATATTTTGGGGGGATAAAAATCATACATCATTTTTATTGTTAAATCATAAAGAGGTAACAAAAATCAAAGCAAAAATTACAGGGTAAGGCTTAACAAAACCACGAGGAGCATCAAAGGAAGCGAAAATTGCCCTGTATTAGGCACAAGGCAACATGAATTAATGAACAAGGGAAGGGTGAAGATAGAACAGTGAGCATATGCTGAAGATACTAGGGGAGAGGGTCTGGTGAAATTTTGATATTAGGCAAGCACCTAGGTAAAGAATAATGGGATAAGATTTCTAAACCCCACTATGGGCTTAAGAGTCATCATCACCAGGGCTGGGGATGTGGCTCAAGCAGTAATGTGCTCACCTGGCATGCCTGGGGCGCCGGGTTCGATCCTCAGCATCACATAAAAATAAAATAAAGATGTTGTGTCCACTGAAAACTGAAAAATAAATATTAAAAAAATTCTCTCTCTCTTTAAAAAAAAAGTCATCATCACCATTGGTGCTGTCTCTGTCATTCTCTCCTTCCTCTGCCTCTTTTTCATGATCCTTGATCAAGGCCAGATGGTCATCCCCTCTGTCTTCATTATCATCATCATCCAGTAGGTCCTCTTCCTCAGCAGAGGCATCTGCACCCCACGCAGACTCCATCTTCACATTAATTTCATCTTTCTTCAGGGAACTGCTGCTCTGCTCCTCCTCTAACTTATCATTCTTCATCTCTACTGCTTGTTTGCTCTGTTCCTTTTCAATTTTTTTCCAGGTTTTCCAGAAAATAGTTGGGTCAGCTCCTTCATAATGGCCTGAAGGTTATCTCCTTTCAACTTTCCAGACTTGGAAGAGGATCTCCATTGTCCACTCTAAGAATTGAAGCCACTTTTGCCCCTTCTGGAGGTGTTCCTGATACATGCTGGCGTTTAGAGGGCACTACAGCCTTAGCAATAGGAGGAGGAGGAGGAGGAACTCGTGCTAGGTGACTGTACATCCTGTCGTAATAATCACGTTGAAAGTCATAGTCCAGGTCAGAAGAGGAGCTGAGTAGAGGGCACAGAGAAGAATGTTCTGATATTGATCTGTTCATCTCCACTGCAGATTGGTTCACACCTGCTTTTCCTCTGTTCACTTTGGGCTCTGCAGCCAGATTGATATCTAAAACGTGGCCAGCAATCATTCTGCCATCCTCTCCTGCTACAGCAGCCCGGTCATTTCTCTCATTAACATACTGGTCAAAGGCAAAGTCTTGATGGATGCAACAACCCACAATTTTGCCATACTTGGAGAAGATTGCTTCCACATCAGACTTCTTGATCACCAAGGCGTTGAGATTCCCAATGAATACACGGGAGTTCATGCAGCATGGATCTATCTTGTTGGTAACATTGCTAGCATCGTGTTTGATAAGGTTCCTCATAAAGGTGAAAAGAATGTAGCTGAAGATCAAAACAGTCTCACTCAAGCAAAGTTCCACTAACTTATATATTTCAAGTGATTTGTAACCAGGAGTGCAGAGGGAGAAGAGATTCGATTCTGAATCTCCTACACTGAGATTCTATGTGAAGATGCCCACCATGGCTGCAACCACTTAGCATTTGACCACAAAATGGCCAAGTTCATATTTTTTTATTTGAATTGCTTGTGATGCATGTTATTTTAATTGTTCAGAGTGTTTCAAGATTCTCCTTAGACTTCGAATGTCATGATGGCTCTGACACAGGCTGAATGTTAGTCTTCTTTTTCTGGACTGCACTGGGTTTAAGATAGTTTGCAATGTTGAAGAGTTGATCTCATTTCTAGTCAGGTTAATCATAATGTCCAGGTGTTAAAACAAGTGGATGATATTTATATTTTTAGCCAAGATCACCCAGGGGAAGGGTAACTCAACCCCCAGGGCCCTCAGGAAAAGTCAGATCAAAAAGGAAAATCAGTTTGTCTTTCAAGTTAAATTTTGTCTGGCTCTCATTTATAGGCTGCCCAAGGCCAGACAGGTCTCTGAGCACGGGTGGGGAGGTGTCTCCTGATTTATGTTGAATTCAGTAACCTGCAGCCTGGGACTGAATACATTCTGTTTCATTATTCTGCCCTGTCAGTCATACTGAAATGAGATTTAAATGATTTGTTCCATGTTGCATGAAAAGCTAGACATAAAAGTCAGGAAAAAAACTATGACTTTTTAAAGCCCAAATTAGTATTTAATACTGTTGAAATTTTCCCTGAGCTATCTTATTCACTGCCATCGTAGTCTCTGATTTCCTAGGGCCATGAAACTAATGTTTGTAATGTTGAAATAGAACACATTTGGTCAACAGTGCTTGAGGTAAGAATACCTAGGAGTATGTGTGTTTGTGTGTTTCCAGAAAATGTGTTAATGTTCTTCTTGACTATAGGTAGGTTAAAATTTTAACGGTGAAATGTAAAGTTGCTGACTCCTTCTGAAGCCAACCAAGAGTACATTTACCATACAACCAGAGATACTTGGGTACTTAATTGTATGCAGCACCTTCCTTTGGTATAACTTTGATTGCCCAATTCAAAAAGTTACATAAGATAGAAAAAAGCCCATCAAATCCAAAGGTTAACATTTATGTACTTAAGTTACTGATAAAGAACTTAATTTTATCATAAGGTGATTTTACTAGTGATTTTTTTCCCACCAGTGTTTCCTATTTAAGACACTGCACCTGAAAAAAGAATATTTGGGTGAAATTAGTTTTGTATGTGAAATGTGTAAAATACTTCTGTTTCAATAACTTTATGATGAGTATAAAAATCTATGCTCAGGGACTCTTTTGTATGTTTCGTACTATTTGCTCCTATGCTATGTGGCTCCAGGCTGCTGTGGTTTTCAGTTTGATGCCAGCATTTGGCAGGTTTTCAGGTCACTTTTACTGCTTTCAAGGCAATGGGTTGTAGCAACCAGTTCCTACCTTCAACTGGATTGCTTTGAATCTTGTAGAGTCTGTGTAAGTAGACAGCCGGTTGATTAACTATATCTTTGAAGTGCATTGTTCTTGTAAATAAGTAGGCTTAGAGTTAGCTGTTTCTCAGCTACTAGATCTAATTTAGAAATTATACTAGCTATATCTAGAAGAGTTTCTCTCAGAATACTCAGATGAGGACTGGAGTTACTTTGTCCCCCAGCCCCTTTAGAAGTCTTTTAGTTTACTTCTGGCTCTCTGTTCTGTTCCAGAGATTGAACCCCCACAAAGCTCTGCCTAAACTTGGGTAGAGGTATAGCACAAGGAAGTGGCCAGGCCAGGAACTCTGAAGTGAGTCTGTTGCAATTCTGGTTTTGGCATCGTCCTGCTGTGTGACATTGGGCAGGTTACCTCACCTCTTATTCCTTATTTAATCAACTGGAAAATGAGATGAAAGTAAACACTCCCCAGAGTTATCATGAGGATGAAGTGAAGGGTGTGGTACAATGACACCTACTATTTATCAAACACTTATTATGTGCCAGGTACATATTTAGTGTTCATAAATGGCAGTTTTTGCCTCTGTGTCCTTATTGGTTAGATTTTTATGTAATGAGTCTACTCGTTTCTACAGTATTTGAAAAAAATGTGTAAGCCCACACATTTTTTTTTTCAAATACTGTAGAAAATAACAAGAAGGTCAAAGGGAATAATCAGAAAGAACCTACCATGTATAGATGATGGGTTAGACATTTTACCAATGTTGTATCATCTAATCCTCTCAGAACCCTCTGTAATAGAGTCTATTTTCCTCATTGTATATATGAGAAAAATAAAGGCCCAGATAGATTGTTTTTTTATTTTTCTGCATATCAGAAAAAGCAGCAAGATGAAGAGAACAAATTTATGACGATTGAGACGTTAATAATCTAGTTAATTTTTTCTTGTTTATTAGAAAAATATAAATCATGTTTTCTTTTTTGGAATTAAAATAATGGAGTTAAAATAGAAATACTAAATTTAAAATAGAGATACTAAATTTAAAAATAGAGATACTAAATTCATCTCATTCTGCTTCACGTAGAGGTTCTCATAGATCACTGCATGAGTTAAAGGCTAAATTACTTTGTTTCAATCATAATACACACTGAGGCTTGTTTTTGCTGCCAGAACTGTTCTTTGGTTTAGAAAATTTCCCCTAGGTCATTTAGAAGTATTCCCAGAAAAGATGAAAATGCCAAAAACCTGGTCAAAAATTTTTTTCGAGTATTGCACCAAGAATGGAAAGAATCCGGGAATCAAGAATGTATATTTATCTGGTCACAAGGAGAATAGGGGTTATCCGAATACTGCGGACTTTTCTTCCACAGCTGATCATTTCCCCCTCTTTCTCTTAACTTCATGTATTGTGTGATCAATCTTCCTACCTTTCTCTTATTTTCAAAGCTCTGATTTATTCTCTGGAGGAACAGGCACTTGAGAAACATTTCTTTTTGGGCTTCACCTTTACAAAGGAAGGTGCAAATTAGATGCAGGAAATTTATAATTCTATTTCCATCTTTAAAAAGAAATATCACTCAGGCATTGGTCTGCTCTGTCACCTTGAATCAGAAAACAGCTCCATCTGGTTTATTTAGTTTTTGATAGCTCACACTTCAAAGGAAAGCAAGGGTTATATCCGCTGACAATTGTGTAGCCTGTGCAAGCAAAAATAAAATTCTCTCCTGACCCCTGCAGTGATCAGTGTATATATCCTGAAGCAGGAGAGATCTGATGACGTCTGTAGTGGTTTGCTGACTCCCAGCAGGCTTGAGTTTTCAGTCTTGACTCAGGAAAAAAAAAAAAAAAAATCTTACCAGCTTCTAGCAAAATTGTGCCCAAGAAAAGATACACAAATACAGTGAAATTGACTCTGGTGCTAGTTTTGGTCTTAACATTATGTGAGTGTGTCTGTTGGCACACACATGTGCAGGCACACACACACACATGTATGTGTCTTAGCTTCAACATCCACCTTTGATGTAAACTTTTGGAATCCCTTGTAGCTCTAATTTTGTGTTTAGGCTTTCAGGAACAATTCTGGCAGCAACTTCCCACAGGCAATTGGCTTAACCATCTATGGATATCCATATGTACTCCCCAGGGACAGATTTGGTTCTTAATTCATGGAAAAATTACAGAGGACTAATATGTTTCATGTATTAACATTTCAAAGAGTCAGGCTTTGAACAGAGATACAGATCACCAATACTTAATTTTGCCCATAAGTTTTATTCTACCTACTTTCAAAATAACCCCAGTTCTATTTCTAGCCCTGCCTCAGTTATGCAACTGCTGTCTGCTTTGGAAGCCCCATCTGCAATATAGGGATGATAATCCTTTCCACCTACATCATGTCACAGTGGTGTTTTAAGAATAATGAATAGAGGGATGACTGCATGAGCCCCAAGCTTTTTGAAATACAACAGGCTTATAACAGGGCTAAAAGTGACACATTAGATAGAGTTCTATAAAAACTTATAAACTAAAAGTTTCTTAAAAACTATGTAATTAAAATTAATTGAAAAATGAACAAAATATATATGTAGATATCTACACACAAACAGTAATAATTTGCCCAAATTATTTACATATTTATAATGGAATATTTCCACAGAAAAGCTTAAATATAACATCATGAATATTTTGTACAAGTTAAAATTGACAATGGTTATCACTAATGGTAGTATTGTCAGTGATTTCATTTTCTTTTATTAGCTTTCCTATATAATCCAAGTTTCCTAAAATGAATATATAGTCCTTCCAAAATTAAAAAAATTGCAATAAGTATATTTTGAAAAACTAACCAGATGAGATAGAAATCATATATACAGAAGATAAAGTTCAGCTTCTTGGGGAAAATTCTTTTAAACTCTAAAAGAATAAGGTTGGGGTGAGACATGAATGAAATAAATGAGTTGTTCCAATTTACTGCCAGTCTAAGAGTATTTGGGTTGGAACCCAGTTTGCAATTGTAAGAACAGCTCAGAGAGAACCTATCATTAAGAAGAAGAGCCAAGTCTTTTGTATTTGTCCACAGGTTTGTACAATATGTTAGTATCTGGTTAGATGCTGTTAGATCTAGTCTTGTCTATTCAATTTGGCACACTACTGAGTGCCAATAAATATGATGTATTCATAAAGTCCCAAAGGAAGATTCTAATAAGTAAGTTAACCCTACTCTTTACTACTCCTTTAACCTTAGATTTCTTCAAGTTCTTCTAATATGCTGCAAACTTTTTCAGCTCCAGGTCTTCTCACACCCTCTTTATCTTTCCAGAACACTCTTTTCACAAAGCTAATTTCTACACATATTTTAGGAAAGATTTTGGTGCTTATCTCTTCCACAAATCATATTCTTGTTGCCAAGACAAAGTTTAATGGCTTCCCATGTGCTACTGTGACCATCCATATCCACTCCTGACAGCGTACTTGTCTACGACCTCTGGTATGAGCACCTGGGAGCAGAGAACTTTGTGCCTCACACACAGTAAGTAGAACACACTGGGTAAGAACTACTGTGTCTTCTCACAGTTCAAAAATGCTCCAAGCCACAGGTTATGAGAAGAAAGAAGAAAACCCTAGTCCTGGCCATTGTCATTATGCATGTGTTTTTCTCTTGTAAAAAATGATGAAAAGAGGAAGAAATTTTTAAGATTTATTAGGAAGAAACTTTAATTTAATGTATTGCATAATTTACTTAGTCAAATTTGTTATTCATAAAAAAATACCTTGGCTTGCCTTGGAGAAATGACTACATACACATTGGAATTTTAAAATAAAAAAGATGAAAAAGATTTCTTTTCCCTCTGACTATTGTAATTCTCAAAGGCAAACATTTGTGTTAGTTCTACACATGTTACATCAAAGATAACATGATTTGTGCTTCTTCTTTGAAAAATATCCTACAGCTGTGAGCCATTAGCTTTTGTCTTGCTCTTTTGTTATATTGGATGAGTTCCTTGAATGCTTTATGTCTCCATATTTCTAACTGTGGAATGGGGCTACTTCTGCTCTCCATAGTGAAAGGTAATGTTTAGGAAAAAAAAAATCATGCTAGAATTAGATGTTTGCTATTAATTAAAATGGAGAATTTGCTTTTGCATTATAGTTTATTGTCAGAGTACTCTCTTTAATTAAAGGAATTATATCCTTTTTTCTTTGTTTTTTTCAGTTATATATGACAATAGAATGTATTTTGACATATTGTGTATACATGGAATACAATGTCCCATTTTTCTTATATGTTAAATGACCTCATATATATTTAAATTATATAAATATTTCTTTCTCAATT
Source organism: Marmota marmota marmota (assembly GCF_001458135.2). Taxonomy (NCBI): domain Eukaryota; kingdom Metazoa; phylum Chordata; class Mammalia; order Rodentia; family Sciuridae; genus Marmota; species Marmota marmota. Next base: position 52,315,443 of record NW_025999842.1, on the reverse strand, counting down.
CCCAGCTAAAATAATTGAACTGCTAAAAACATGTTGTTATTGCAAATACTCACAATAGAATGGAAAAGATATAAAACATAACGTTTTTCACTCTCTAATTTTTCTATATCATGACTCTGAATCTACACTCAGCCCTCTGTACCTGCTGACTCTGCATCTGTGAATTCAACCAACTGTGGATCAAAAACATTTAAAAATCATTGTACTGGTATTGAACATACACAGATTTTTTTTCTTGACATTGTTCTCTAAATAATACAGTATAACAACTATTTATATAGCATTTATGTTTAATAAGTAATCTAAAGATGATTTGGAGTATATGGGAGCATGTGTACAGGTTATTTGCAAATACTATGGTATTTTATATGAGGGACTTGAGCATCAGTGGACTTTTTTATTTGTAGGGGGTCCTGGAATTCACTCTGATGGCTATACTTATGAATAAATGTATTAATAAAATGAATTAGGACAAAATGAACAGACTTACTTAAGTTTGTCTGGCTCCATCAGACTAGGCTGGCTTGACATGTCCACCTCCAAAAGAGTCTTGATTTCTCCTGTTATTTAGACATTGTTGATCAGGGGTACAATCTAGAACTCAGTGTGGGGCCATAACCAGGTCAATAGAGAGCTACCAAGCAGGACCCCAGCACGAAGGGAGCCTTAGGACAATGTTAACCCTGAATAGTAATTTTGCTGGCAGGGTTACTCCTGAACAGTCACATAGTGGGGCATCTAATCTGCAGGCAGAGGGCTGGGAAAGGAGTGGACTCTCTGTGCTGGGAGAGAGGAGGGAAGTGGCATGACTTAAAGAAGGTAAAACAGGGAAATCAAAGGGTTTTCTCAAGCACTTTTTGGGCATATTTTTCCTTTATTAAATTGTCACAATTGTGTTCTTGACTGGGAATTGTATCTTCCAACTCCTGAAGTCGGCATACACAAATCAAAGCTCCTAAAATGATGAATACGGAGGAGATGTATAACCATATTCTAAATCATTCTTATTTCCCCAAAACTCAATTCCCCCAATTCAAAACTCAAATCCCCCAATTCAAAACTTACATTCCTAAATTCATTACATACCCACAAATCTGACAACAGATGTCTGCACATCCTGTGATTTTTAAGCTCAACCACTGTGGATAATGTTAGAAAAGAGATCCCATTGAAACTGTCTTATCAGGTTAGAGATGCTTCTCTGCTGCAACCAGTAAGCCTCAGACACATACAAAATGGTGCAATATTTATTATTTTAAAATATTATTTAAAACACCAAGATCCACATGAATACTGCAATTGTGCAAAAGAGATTCTGAGGTCAGCCAGCATAAACATCCATTAATAATAAAAGACCAATATGAAATGAAAATTATATGCTCCATAAGTTTGGCTATAGGATTCAATTGATCCTGTAATGTTTCAAATAAATAATGATGCATGAATCGTCAGTCCTACTCTGGGAAGAAAGATGCTCCATGTTTAATATTCATTTGAGGAGTGAGGTGACAATCCTGGGAGCCACTGAGTGTTGCCATCTGGATATTAGGGCAGCCTGACACTGCACTCAAATTCTATATGTATTTCTTCTGTTAAGAGAAAGGAAAATAAAAACTTTCAGGTTTTTTTTTTTTTTTTGAGGGGGCTGTTAGAAGTGAAAAATCACAATGAATATCAACTATCTGAGAAAGTGCAAAGAACAAATGATGAGGCCTGTTGTGATTAGGTCTGGGGTTTGAGTCAAATGCAAGTTTCCAAGCTAAGGGTTTTAGGAATGTCATCCTTTACTGGAAGGCAGGCCGACCTGTTATCCCGGGCAAATGACCCTTCTGTGCAGGGGTTCAGGGGCACCATATGTAGCTCCCCACCCTATGGTGGGGCCCTGGAACCAGGACTGCCATCATTTTCCCTTAACCGCCTAACCCTGCCCTCCTGTGAATCTGTAATCTGGTTAGGGAATCTAATTTCTCATCTTTGTGCTTCTGACCTTATTTTACATTTACAGCTTTTTGCTCTTTTTGACTCAGCTTACAAATGAGAAACTGACAAGTCCTATTAACTTTGCCGAAGTCTTTGCCAAGTCCAGCATGTTTCTTCTAGTAGAGAAAAGCTTGAATGTGAATAGAAAGAAGGTCCAAGTCTAGTAATGGCATTAGGTTCAATGCCTAGCCATGCCCCATGGGTTAGAAATTCCTAAACACTGGTACAGATAGTCTTAAGTTTTGGCATCCAAAGGAAGACCAGTATTCTATAGTTTATGAAACCTTTTTTTTTTTTTGTAATAACTCAATTGTTTAGAAATCTCTCAGTACATACAATGTATTCTCTCAAACTAGACTAAATTACAGACAACTTATTCACCAAAGTCTTCCTCTAGGTCTCAGGAGACATGACTTCTCTCTTCACCTAAGTGTCTGTGGCAGAGAAAAGATGATACAATCACTTGTTCCTTCTTCCTTGTATAGGAACACTACATTTCCCAGTCTCCCTTGCAGTAAGATTGATCATATATTTTTCTCTCTCCTTTATTATTTTTTTTCCCTCCTTCTCTCTCTTCACCATTTAAGTCAGTAAATGAAAAGAAATAATGAGAATTGTAATATCCTAGTATCACTGTGGAGTTTAAACATTATGGTTGTTAATCTGCAGGTAAGTTTGAAAAACAATTCAAGATAATAAACTGAAACACATTGTCTGGAACATAAATAATCTGCAATTTAAGTTTTTTTTTCTTTTTTCTTTTTTTTTAATTTAGTGCCTAGGATTTGGGAAGCACAATGTGTTACTGACAGTCAACACAGTTTCCTTCATGGTGGTCAGAACTCCAATTGGTAACAAAAGGAATGATGGGAAACCTCCATCTTTACTGAATAGGCTGACCTGGAAAAACCAAAAATCTTCTTTCTCCTTCTCTGAATAGTACTGTTATGTAATGAGATGAGACTTTTCTCATTAAAAACTGATTTCAAATACATTATATCAGTTAATTCTAGCACTCTTAGAAGATCAAATTGCTATATTCTATCGGACACTGGATTAGAGATTTACCTACTGTCATAACATTCATCATAGAATGTAAGAATATATAGAGCAGCTTAGAAAACAAGTTTTCTGACTGTTTCCACTGAGATGTGTGTATCAGTTATGTAAAATGTAATGATTTTTCCCACTAAGAAGTAGAAAATAAAAAGTCAGTATTATGAAGAAAATATTCATGTATAACCCCTATCCCTGAATGTTAGTTGCTAACATTCCCTGTTATTCTCCTAGTCTTATCTCTAAGCATATGTTACATAGTTGATATACTATCATTTATACAATTTTGTGTTCTTTTTTCATTCAATATTGTAAGAAAAACAGTTCTTTTCATTAAAACTTTTTGCAAATCGAGTGTTTAATAGCTACATGATGTTTCAACATATGCTTCTGTGATAATTAAATTCATCTTGTCTCTATTCTTAGGCACGTAAATGGTTATTAAATTTTTAGTCCTTATAAATAATGCTGCAGAAACATTTTGTACAAATAGCTTCTCTCTCTCTCTTCTTTTTGTATTTTAGATTATTTTCTTAGGGTAAATTCCCAGTAGTGGAATTTCAGAAAAAGAACAAATGCATACATGTAATTTTTACTGTAAGAACTGCTTCCTATAGCTATTTGCTTCTTGAAATATCATGTGGACAGTAAAAAACCAAAACCAAACACCCAAAACAACAAAAAACAGACGATGTTAGAAATGGAGTCATAGGTTTGAAGTGCCTGGTGGTCTCTGATGTTCTCTTGACTGGGCTTAATGTGCTACTCAGATGCGTGGGTGATGGCCTCAGTGTTTCCCATCAGACTTGAGAGCTGGTCACAGCAGCATTTTTCCAATGGACTATAATCTAAATTTAATGTGACTATTTTTTTTACAGCATCCCTGTGCTTTATGCAGGGACTGCTATTTCTCAGAGAGGGAAAACCCCAAACTCTGTATCTACTGTAATATGCTCTTCACTTTTCTGAACAAGTGCAGCATATTCTGGGAAAGAGTGTGGGTAACAAGATGGAGTTTTCTCCTCAGTATTGGAGCACAACAACCAAGCCAAGACAAAAGACTGAGCTTTGGATCAAATGGGCACACTTCTGTTATTTGACATTCTACAATGGGACATAGAATGAGTCCTCTCAGTAACAAAGCCACATTGTTCAAATGGGTTCATCAACAGAGAAGGAACCTGTCAATAAAAATTGTCCTCTGTCAATAAAAATCTGCTCATCTGTCTCTGTTACTTTCCTTCTTTTCGTAGTAACAGAACAATGGTGTGATATTACTCTCTTACAGTTTGAGAATCTATACATTATGTAAGTTAAAGGGAATCTAAATATGTAATACAAAATGACCAGTTATTGAGTTGTTTGACAAATCAGTGGGTTTCTGAGTGGAAGTTTGCTCAAAAGTATTTATGACCTAAATAAAAGCAAGTATCCTTGCTTGCTTTATTTAAATAAATAAATCTAGAAATCTAGAAAAACCAGTTTGAAAGTCATGTTTGTTTACACATGGTCAATAATTATGCCAAAAATGTAGAGTCATGATTTTGAAATTAGAAAATTCTGTGTAATTATTCTCAGTGTATCTATTTATTCTCAGTAAATCTATCTAGGTTGACCTGTTTGATACTAAGAACCCTATGTCCTTTTGGTAAGGGTCCTATATTGCTAGCAAGTGGAGGTTTTGTTTCAGCCATGGGGAAACTTGACATGAGATTTGATCTATCTTGGAGAAAAATTTAACAGAATCTATGTATGTTTCTATCTCTTTAATTGAAGAAAACTGAGGCATTGAGAGTGTTATAAAATTAATTAAAAATGGTTTATCTACTATAGCTTCTTAAAGAAAATAAATCTCTAGCCTTAATTCCCTTTTCACTGTTTTTAAATTTTAATTTATTCCCAGTTATTACCCTGACAAATACATTTAGACTATTTCTTTGCAACTCACATTATCTCACAGCAAAAAGACTTTACAGATTATAGACATGGCCAAGAATTTGAGCTAGTGTCCCTGAGCTGACAAGATTGTCTTTCTCTGGCCAATTAGTTAATCAGGACAAAAGGTAACATGGTTTGTGTATAGTGGAGATTATAGGTATGTTGGTTACCTTTAAGAACTTCCCCACGGCTATTTTTTTCTAACACTAGGAAATAATTTTTTAGTCTCCTCAGCAAAGACTAAATTTCCATTTTTACTCGATGGCTTTTCTTTTTCACTGTCAACCCTGAACTGGTTCATAATCAGCACCTTTACTGGCTTATTAAACAAGAGTTAGAGATTCATTTTGCCAATAAATAAATAAATAACAACAATAACAACAACAAACTAAGATATTTCTTTCAGTAGTGAACCTTTAAAAATATATTTTTTACAGGATTTTTTTTTTAACATTTCCAAGATAATGACATTCAGATATGTTTCTATTGGTGCAAACTGCACTTCCTTTCTGGCTTTGCAGGGGTCATTTCCTGTCTGTGGCTGGATTTGGATGGACAAGCTAGAACTGAGAAAGAGTAGTAGAGTGTGTGGAGGGTGGCAGGTGGGAAGGGTCAAGGTTGGCATGTGGACTGAGGAGGCCAGAAGAACTTGAGGGATCAGGTGGTGCAAGGCCAAAGCAGAGGGGTTGCAAAACAGCAAGAGGGCTTAACTGACCATAGGAGGGGGGGACATGACACATCAGGCTGGACCTAATTCTGAATTATCTTTGATTCTGAGAAAGCCTACAGTTAATGCTGATGACTTTGCTGTTTTAGGAAGACTGGTTGAATGAGGAAAGACTCAATCTGAGCCCTGTTTCTCTGGTCAACTGTTTTGCATACTTGTTCTGCTGGCATTCCCTATTTCTATTCCACTTTTTTTTTTTTGGTAGTAGCATAGATTTAAATGAGACCTTTAAAATATGATGTCCACTATCCTCTACTATCCCCCCTCCCCTCCCCTCCCCTCTTCTCTAAAGGCAGCAGAACACAACAGACACTAGTATGGCAATATGTAAATCAATGGATGTGTAACTGATGTGATTCTGCAATCTGTATATGGGGTAAAAATGGGAGCTCATAACCCACTTGAATCAAAGTGTGAAATATGATATATCAAGAACTATGTAATGTTTTGAACAGCCAACAATAAAAAATTAAAAAAAAATAAAATAAAATATGATGTCCAATAAAACAAAGCTTTTATTTTTTTAGCACAATTCTCTCTAGTTGTTTAATATGTTATAGTTAGTTGTTATGAGAAAGTGACACATTCTAATTTCATTCTCAACATTACCAAACTCATCCTCATCCTTCAATAAGTACTAGTTGAATATAATTGATTAAATGAGATTATCTACCCTTGTAATATAAAGGCAACTTCTTGAGTTAAAAAGCCTTCTCCACTTGGCTTTTTGGACATGTTGTAGATTCATTTGTACTTACAACTTCTATAAACTAGAGACATTTCAGTTTGCTCTGAACGGCTTCATGGCTTTCTGATCATGAATCTATTTATTTATATGCTTAGCTGCAGAAAAACACTAGATATTTCCTTACTCCAGGTGGAATGGGGTCAAATATATCTTTGTTTAAATAGAAACTTCAGATTAAATTTGTGTAACTCAACCCCAATAAGGAGCAATATCCTAATCTTTTTGCCTTTAAAAATGTGACTTTGAATGACACATTGATCTCCTCATTTGTACATGAAGTGTAAAATAGCTCATCCCCTTGAACACATTCACTTATTCTTACTCCAGGACAGGATCTTAGTGGTGATGAGATGAATGTCCTCCTCCTTCCTTCCATTCACACACACACACATATACACGCACACCTAATACAAGGAGAGGAAACTTTGTCATGGATATAATTTCCAGGGTGTTCTTATGCAGGAGATTCTTCAAGGCAGGGGTAGTTTAAGGACAGAACCTGGTCCTGCGTGTGTTTCTAGAAGCTGTTTTTCAGGCTGCTGTTTATCCCTTTGCTTATTCAAGTTAATTACACCTCTCCTCCTATGTCTCTCTGGACAGACCCACGTTTTCACAAGGGCAGGTCCATTCAATCCTCACTGGTAAAGGAAAGAAAGCATCTTTTTTATGACCTCCAGTCCTTGTCAAAGATAGGAAACTTGAAGTGAAACTTGAAATCCGTAACTCCACATTGGTCACTTTGTTAATCTGCCCACTTTCTGAGGTCGAATCTGCCTTAATACTCACCATTAATTCAGCCCATCAGTTAACCATAAACCCTTTAATAATATCCCACAGGAATTCTCTGGTAGACACAACTTTCTGGCTTGCTTTGAAAGCATACAAGGCCTCCACATAGAAATGGTCAGGACGTTCAACAGACATGTTCTTTTTACCTAGTTGGAGAAGGAAAAGGGTTGCTTCTCTGCCAGTTTAAAGTCATGCTTCCATTTCAGCTGTATCAGTAAAGCTCAACCCCAGCTGCACAGTAGAGTCAACCTGGGGAGCTTTCAAAACTCTCAGTGCTTAAGCTCATGCTTGATTTCTTGGCGTTGGGGTGGGGGGTTAGATTGGAATATCTAAATTTTAAAAATCTCAAGTTATTCTAAGGGTTAGGCCAGGAGTTAAAACAACAGAGTTTAATTCTAAAGAGATAGCCTCCTCTGAAAGACAGTATAGTCGATCCCTTCAGCTCTACTGAGATGTTGTTTAAAACTAGATTTTTAATTCCTGCCTTTAGAGTAAGACAGGTGGATAGTTTCCATCTCTCCCCAACCAAAAGTCCATCTCTCAAAGATCAAAGAATTCCTTCCTTTTTTTTTTAATGCCACCTATTTAAATATGACCTGGCCCAATGTAGCAGAGGTTGACAAAACCCCAGAGGGAGGGGAGCTCAGCTCTTGATGAGGTAGGAAGAGGTAACTTAACCTGGTGAGAGGAGCATTTGGGCCAGTAATTGGTTGTGCAAGTCACAGTGACACTGGGCAAGTCACTGAATTTTCCTAGACCTTTTCTTCAGTCCGGTAAATAAGAGGTAATAATCCAATTGTTACTTCACAAGGATATGGGGAAGGTCATGTGAGATCATACTTGAAAGTATTTTATAAACTATAAAGTTTCACACTTCATAGAAATTACCATTTCCATTTGGGTAACTGAGTCCTTTAGAAGTTTCTTAAGTGTATTCTTTCCTTGAGCCAAACACTGGAAAATAATATTTTAATATCTATGGATGAAACATGAATATGTAGCACATATTTTGAGTCATATTTTCCTTCATTTGTTTTCATTTATCCTGATTATAAAGCAACCACAAACTTTAGCTACAGGGAGAAATTAAGTAAAAAGGAAAGCTGATCTGTTTATTCCAGTACTTCACAGCTTGAACAGAGAAAACATCAAGTATCATCACAGATGTTATGAATGCTTATTGTCCAGGACTATGTGCTGGGTATTGTGCAGTTCAGGCTTGATTTAAACTTTAAGAGATTATAAACTGAAAATAATTCGAAATGCAAGCTAATAATACACATTCAAAACCCAAAATGAACCAGAATTGTCACCTCTGAGTGTAAAGTGGAATGATTCTAAGAGAATGCTGTAGTATAAAATTGTAGACTAACACTTGTGGGAAGACATGGAGGAGCAGTCGCCTCCAACTTTGGCTGTGACTGATCATCATGATAATGAAGATGGATGAACTCTCAGATTGTAGTGACACTTTGATTAACATAGTCTTTGGCAAAGAAGCTCTTTTGTGGAATAGATAGCTACAGCAAAAAGCAAATTAAGAATCTTCAAGAATCGCACAAAACCTAATAGTTTGATTTTGGACCTAGAGGAAAGAACCCATCTTCATGAATGTCTCTGCAATCTAGGTGTGGCCTTGAAAGCTCACAGCCTCTTTTCTCTCCTAGGACTCCCGATCACCCTCATTATTGGGATAACTCCGTTTAAGCCTTCAGCTAGTGGTCTTTTTGTATGTCACCACACCTACAAAGTAATTTGTTACACAAACTACAAAACATTCACATGATATATTTCCTTATTATTAGTGTATTTTAATATAGTATTAATATATAACAATATTAATATAGTTGTAGAACCAAAGTCTTTCATCTAGTTGAAAGAATTTCAACATGATGCTTTAAAATACACACATATTGTGAAATGGCTAAATAAACTTAATTTGTGTGTTGTGTCATATTTCATATTTATTTATTTTTGGTGAGAACACAGAAAATCCATTGTTTTAGCAATTTTCAAGGATATCCTACATCATTATTAACTAGAGTCACTATATTGCATAGTAGATGTCTTGAAAGAACAACTTTTTTTTTTTTTTTTGCAGTACTAGGGAACCCAGAGCCTTGCACATGCTGGGCAAGTGCTCTACCACCAAGCTCCAGCCCACAACTTCTATTCATATCTAACCTCTGATTAGCAGGGTGTCACTGCCAGGTTGTAGTAGGCCCTGTCTCAAGAGCTGTTGGAAGCAGAGGGGAAAAGAAGCCTCAAAAATCATCATCACTGGTTTCCTAAAGAACCCAAAGTTCCTGCTCCTCAAAATTGACTGTTCAGCTGAATCACCTGGGAGAGTATCAAAATAGATCGCTGGACCCTATTTCCAGAGTTTCTGCTTGAACAGGTCCGAGGTTGGTTTAGAGAATTTGCATACCTAATGTTAGAGTCTGTAAACAAGTCAAAATAACACCTGGCATTTTGCCAGGGGAATGTTAGAGTTCGTAAACAAGTCTGGATGGTGCCTGGCAAAATGCCAGAGGGAGTGGTTTGAGAAGTAACAAAACCGAGCCATTAGGTGTAGAGATTCCTGATTGGTTGACTGATGTATCTAGTTTATGCTAATTAGATAAGCTGTGTGGAATGTATAAATACTGCTCCTGTCCTGCAATAAACGGCTCCCACTCCTGCTGTATCAAGGTACACAAGTTATTCGCCACCCCCCTGATTATTTTGCTGCAGCCGGACTGCAGCACAGCCGGACTGCGGCACCTAGTTTTCAAGTGATGCCAAATGAAAACACTTTGAGAACTATTGTTTTAGACTTCCTATTATTAAGTCCTGTCCTCAGTTTTATTAGTGAGTTAACTGGGGTTCAGGATCTACATAACATCAATGACCATGATGAAAATCCAAGGTTCTTAGTTATCAGGTCAGTATGTTTTCTGGCTGAATCCTTTACTTTCATGTCATGAAACTCTGCATCCTGTTCCCTCACCTCAAGACACCCCAAATACATTTTTTTGGTTCATCCTGTGATATAGTATCCATATCATCCACACCTTTGCTTTAGATAATCTTTATTTTGGACCATAAGATTTTACTAAAACACATTTTTTAATGAATGGCATCTACTACTAAACCTTACCCCCAATCCAAAAATGGACCAATTGGACTTTTTAGAGAGGTATAACCAATATTCAAATCTAATTTGAATTTCACATCTTCTTAAGCATCTTCTGTACATGCAGTAACATGGCAGCAAAAAGGAGAAAGAGAATAGAAAGAAATCAGAGGCTCTGGATGATAAAACAAATTGGTAGTTAATCCTGAAAAACTGACATAGGCCATTTTATTTTCATTTATTTTTCATTACTGGGGTTCTAACCTAGGAGTGTTTTACCACTGAGTTACGTTCTCCAGTCCTTTTTATTTTGAGACAGGTTCTCACTAAGTTGTCCAGGCTGACCTTGAACTTGTGATCTTCCTGCCTCAGCCTTCTGGGTTGCAGGATTATAGATGTGCACCACCACATTTGGAAATGTGGTCCATTTTAATGAGAGCAACTCCAGTATCAATTTGACTGATTTCTTTCATATGTTACATCAATTGGATCATTAACTCCTGAAAATAAGTTTTTCATTCATTCAATAATAGATTTTTATTGAAGACTTTCTGGTAGCAGGCATCATGAAGGGCAAGAAGAAATTCAGTGCTGAATAAAATAGATAATGTTATGCCTTTATTATCTCATAGTCTAGTAAGTTTAGGCAGCTTTTGTGTCCATCAGCATTTTATCAAGTGCTTCTAATTGATATCCATTAATTACATTGGCTGAGTTCTCAAGTGGTTTAATTACACAGGACTTAATCTTCCAGAAGAGAAAAAAAATAATTTGAAACATGTGTTTGTTAGAACAAAGTGAATGCTTGTATATTTCCAACATTAAAAAAGAAATAGTGGGCAATGTTCCAGACATTCTGATGACATAAAAGTAGGCAAGAGTCTATAAAGGGGTTCATTTCCTTAGTCATGACAGATAACTGACAAGAAAGATCAATCTCATTTTAGATCACCTGAGATTAATTTCTTGGCAACAGGTTTACCCACTATTTATTAGGTCATAAACATCCATCAGTCTATTTTTTTACATAGAAGATACACTGGTTATGCAATCAAAAAAACCCATGTGTGTCCATAACCCAAACTAACAAAACAACAATGGCTACAAAAACACTTATCTCACGATTCCCCTGAGGTAAGAGTTTTTCTAATTACCAACTAATTCTTAGGTTAATAATTCTTTTTACCTCTTGTTCAGAACATTTGTATTTCCACTGAATGCTTCATCCTAAATATAGCCTTTAAGGAAGAAGACCACATGAATGCATGAATACATCTCCGTTCATACCCTTCTTTGAGCACAAAGATAATATTGTGGATTATTTTGGTCCTTATTCTTGCTTCTATTCATATACAAATCACTTAAAGACTATCATTAGAGGGTGAATTCTGAAGACATGATATCTTAGAGCCAGAATGGACTGTGGAAATATCTGGCCAAAAGTTTTGTTTAATTTAAATGTTTTCATGAAAGCATCTCTAAAGGAGTCTTGTCTTGCTGAATGAGATCAATGGTGAAGAGCTGACTGCTTCACGGTCTGGGGGCATCTCTTTATTAGGAAGTTCTGCTTTATATTTCTCCAAAATCTACCTCCTTCTGACTTTCACTTATTCCACATTTTGGAATCATAAAGAAGCCAAATTCTTCTTCGATATGTAAGTTTCCAAGTATCTGCAAACAATATTTTTCTTTCTTAATAATAAAGAGTTCTGGTTCATACAACTTCAATTCTTCCTATCATACAATTTCTAAAACGTTGTCCAGTTGATTTCTTTCCTCTGGGAATAGTTCTGCTTTTCATTCCTCCCCCCCCCGCCCCCCGCAAATATACAGCACATAGACTGGATATAATATTACAGGAGATACAATCTTCTGAGGATTGGTGATATTCACAAGTGTGGTAGGCACATGATATGGATTGGTTGCTTATGTCCTCCTAAAATTGGTATCTTGAAGCCCTAATTCCCCAGTGCAATGCTATCTGGAGATGGGGTCTTTGGGAAATACTTAGGGTTAGATGGGTCATGTGGTGGGGCACTCATGATACAATTTGTGGTTTTATAAGAAGAGATATTGGAGAGCTTGCTCTCTATCTTTCCATCAGGTGAGGACACAGTGAGAAGGTGGCCATTGGCAAGCCAAAGAAGCTCCCTCACCAGAACCTGACCAAGCTGGCACCCTGATCTTGGATTTCCAGAATTGAGGGAAAATAAATTTCTGTCATCTGAGCTCCCCCAGCTCATGGTACTTTGTTATGAAAGTTCAGACAAAGACAGCACATACTACACAGTTAAAAAAAAGGGAAAAATATAATTATGAAGATGTGGTAAAATTCCTATGATTTACTCAATAGATTATTTGGAGTTTAAAAATATATAAATGCCTCAAAAATCTTGCTTTATAACTTATGATTTCACTTTTTAGGTTACAGGTCTGAAAAACTTTATGGAAAACTTTATTGAAACTTTATGGAAAAAATATTTTCATGAAGTAAGAAGTTCTGTATAAAAATGAGCAACTGTGACATACAGTGTTTCCTTCTCTTTTTATCATTTATGTTAAGTATGTTGTTAAACATATTTATGTTAAATATGCTTACTATACCATATATATGTATACATATGCCATATGTATATGTATATGTATATGTATATGTATACATACATATGTGTATGTATGCATCATATCTGTATGTGTTGATATAGTTTGATGCTGATTGGCTCCCAAAGGCCCATGTGTCACAGGCTTAGTCCTCTAGAATGACCATATTGGGAAATATAAAGACTTTTAGGAGGTGGGATTTACTGGGTGGTCCATAGGTTATTGAGGCATGTCTTTAAAGAGGACTATAGGACCCAGGCCTATCCTCTAGATTGACTTCCTGCCTCAGGATGTGAGTGGTGGGTTCTACCATGTACTCTATGCCATTGCCATTCAGTGCACTCACCAGAGGCACAGAGCAAAGGGGCTATCAGATCTTGGACTGGACGTCTAGAACTATGCAAGAGGTAATAGACCTTTTCTATTTAATTGCCTCAGGTATTTTGTGGTAGTAATTCAAAGCTGACTAATTCATGTCTGTCGTATGTATGAATATGGGTATAGGCGATGCACACATATATAATACATGTGTACCTGATATTTGTGTAATATTTATATTAGTCTTTACTGTTTGCTTTCTGTTTAGCATATGTTTGCCTTCTTGTATATTTTTTAGTGAATCAAATAAAAAAGATGAGCTCTACTGTTTGGATAAATGTACAAGCCCTGTTTAGTAAAAGTGTCTTATTTGTTCTTCCTTGGAAGAAAGAAGTGGGAGCAGTTTCTACAACCAGGGGCCAGTTCTCCCTGATGTGATCACAAGCACAGTCTGTCTTTGCAGTAGATAAACATCTCCAGTAATAAGTGGGATCTGTCTTAAGCAAGTTAGCTACTACTATCTTGGGAGTGATCAAGGAATGAAAGCTTAGGTCTGGTGGCCTCTATTTGATACAGACACAAATGGAATGCACACGTCTGCAGTGCTCGAGTCAAATATTAACTATACAGGAAATCCCACAGTCATCAGGTCCAGGAGCCACACCACTCATCCCCTGAATCAGAGGCCTGTGACCAGAGGAGCACTCCTGCTCAATACAGTCTCTAGAGGGTTCATGCCCAAATTCCTATGGGTTGGCCTTACCTTACTCTTGCCATTGCCCCCGGGGGCACTCCCTGAAATTCTGAGTGGCTTTTATATGACCTGGGAATGTGATTCTGAATCATTTACAAAGGGCTAAATTCTGTTCACTACCGTCTGCTCTCAAGATGTATCATCCTTTATAGCAAGATCAGGCACAAGGGTAAGGGTTACTTTATTTGGGGGAAAAGTTTCAGTTACTTGTAAGGAAAATTTATTCTGGATGAATTGGCAGGATCAGCAAGGCTCTCTCCTCGTATGGATTTTAAGACTGTCTGGAGGTAAATGTACAAACAGTAAAACTACCTCTTCTTGCTCCTTGTGCTCCACAACTTGCAAGGTTTTGCCTAGGATGGGAGCTGGCTAGAAAAGGAATATTTCAGCCTCCTTAAAAAACCTGATCTACCTATTCAGATCCGTGATTAGGAATAGACTGGAATTTTGGAAGGAAAAGATCGACTATCCTAACTAGAATTTATTTCCATCATGATAGCCCTTTTTGAAAGAAAACTTCACCCACACACAAACACACATACACATACACTTTGTATTTCTAAATTAACCCATAAAAGTTTACATATTTATGGGGTACCATGTGATGTTATGTATGTCTCTGCGAACATTTGAAAGAAAACTCAAAATAAAGTAACATAAGCACAAGTTCATCACATAAAGGAGTTTCAGAAAAAGTAAGAAAGGGAAGAATTGGGATTGTTTCTTTCTCTTTCCTTGTACCTGTGTTTTTCAGACTGGGCAGATGGAGCTGTCCAACACAGAGCTGGTATCAACAAGTGAACCAAGCACCTGTGTCATCTGCTGTGAGCCATTAAGTCAGGGTGTCCAGAGGGAAAATGGCACCATATTTTTACTTCCTAATCTCTATCCTGCTTCAGTTCTGTAAACAAAGCTGGATTGAGTTTCCTTAGTATCCATTTTGTGAAAAAGCTTGCTGAATGGGGTGGCTGTTATGCTTTTCTACATGTTTTCCCCTGAATAAACAACAGTAATAGGTTGTTCTAACGGCTACCATTTTGCAATGTTAAGGAAGAACATTTTTGTTTGTTTAGACATTTTCACACAATGCATTGGGAGATGAGGGCTAAAAGGGAAATGTCATCACCTCAGTTACTGAAATTACTCTTATTTCAAAGACATTTTGGTAAACAACTCAAGACAGCTCACACCTGTCATCAATGAACCATACTCAAAAAAGGCAGGTTTTATGTTCCTTAGAGATGCATTAACATGGAAAATCCAGCGATAGGAGTCAATATAACAAGGATTTGATTGCAGGATCTCTGGTGCAGTATGGTTTCTTTCTAGAAAATGCAGGGCTGAAATCTCTGCTGGGGAAGCAACTGCATTATAATTGGGTCCCTGGAGTTTTACTAGCAGTGGGATGGGAGGGAAGTGGAGAGCATCATCGGGTGCCTCAGCAACCAGTTTCACAAACGCCTTGCTGAAAGGGATCTGGAGATGGAGAAAACATTCTCAAGGGCTTAGTGGTCCCTGCATGCTGTCACCCTCGATAGGACCATTGATGACTATGCTTCTCTAAGCTTCATACTTTCCATGGTGACAAGCAATGCTCCGGTTGTTCTGAATATGAAATGCTTGAATGCTTGGAATTCAGCCGAGTGTGAGCCAGATAAGATAACTTGCTCCACTCTTCCTATATTCAAGATCTTTGCAAAGGATCAAAATACTTTGGGGTATTCTCAACTATGGATATCTGTCACCTTTTGTACGTGTGCAAGACATGTGGCTAGTTGAACTAACATTGTCCACTGCATGGGATTTTGATGAAGCAACTTTGAAAAAGTGAAGTTTATTTCCAAATAAATCATTCCCTTTTAAAATAAAAACACCAATTTTTTGGACCAATCTCCTGCTCCTTCTCAGTTCCCCACTCCCACCATTTTGATTTTTCCATCTGGGTAGAACAATGTTTCTACAATTTTTTGAACACCTGGGAAGCAACATTTCTGGGAATTTCTGGGATAGTCTGGGGTCTTCTGGACACATTGTCTTATCTAACTTCAGAAAGCAGCAGTTGAGCATCTTTGGGCTCCCAACAGTTCTGCTTGGCTCAGCTGTAAGGGCAGATGGTACTCCAGGACAGTTATGGCTGAGTAGGGGAAAACAGAGCTCTTTGGAGGGCTTTGTGTTTTTCATAGCAGGATTTTCCTCTGGTTTATGGAAAATACGGTAACATGACACTCCCTTTCCTTTCAAGAATAGTCAGGGAAAGAGAAATACAGACATTGAATGTAAAGTCTGGTGCCAAACAGGGAGAGCTTTGTAGCAAAAGAACAACTGAAAGAAAGGCTTTAATTTAATCCCATTATGCCTAAGGGGATGACAATGGTTCTAGAAAATTCTCCAAATTTCCCCATCCATGCAAATTTTTCATTTTTGTTTGTTTGTTTCTGTTTAGATGGATAGATGGGCAGATGAGGTCAGAAAAGGTAGCAACAGCCTAATAGGCTCTGAGCTCTCCCTTGTGCAGACTCTGTATATGAACATCATGCATCTGATCTCAATGCACCCTCACAGGAACCATTTCTATACCTCAAGAAAGGAAATCAGCACATTACAAGTAAGGATACTGTTTCATACAATTCAAGTTTGTGTCTGATTCCAGAACCCAGGTTTGTAACCACCACAATAAGGAATCATTTTTACTCTTTTCATTTTTCTCCTATTAGACCCTACTAAATCTTATTTTCTAGATGAAAATTAAACTTACACATATTTTTGCTTGGAATAGTCTTACAGTGAGCCTGTACAGAAGCTATCCTGTGCCATATAGGACAATGATGGTCATCCAATTGACCCTTTTAATTAGAAAATTGAATTTGTGAACTAATTTCTATAACTAGGGGAATTAACAGTTCAAGTTGAAAATGTCTGTATCTCTTAGATTAGATGAAAATCCTTTGAAAGATTAATACAAATATGAACTTAGAAGTTTGAAGTAATCAGTAGCCTGAACATGTGCTACTGCCTGAATGGCATTAGCCTCCCTCTCTCTCTTTCTCTCTCTTTTTTCTTTCTTTCTTTTTTTTTTTTTTTTGGTAGTGGGGATTGAATCCAAAGGTGCTTTGCCACTGATCCACATCCGAACTCTTTTATTTTTTTATTTTTTATTTTAATACTCTTTTTTAATTTTAATTTTATTTTATATTTTTATTTTAATACTGATCCACATCCAAACTCTCTTATTTTTTTTATCTTAATCAATTTAACCACTAAATTGATTAGAGCATTGCCAAGTTGCTGAGGCTGGCCTTGAACTTGTGATCCTCCTGCCTCAGCCTCCCAAGTCACATTATAGGCATGTGCAACCATGCTCAGCAAACATCAGCTTTTTATCAGCATTTTTTAAAAATGAGGTCTACAGTTTATTCTAAGTCCTGTGATGAATAACTTTGTTGCCCTAGGCAGGGGCTCCAATATGTGTCACTATTAACTCAAGCTTACTGTTTTATCAGCAGCCCTGGCCGATGAAAAACCTTCCTGATATTGTTGTATTCTTACCCAACTCATTCAGGTTTTTCCCTGTGCAGGCTCCTAATAGGTGGATGAAAGAATTGCCAAATGCACATTGTAGGAGCATCTAGTTCTCAAGAAAGACAGAGCAAGCTGATTTGCTTCATTCCTGTTCCTTTGCAGTGAATTGAGGAAGTCTATTTCTAAGAGGTTACTAATAATGGGATCAAATGCTCCTGGCTTGGTGTGCAAGCACATATGGGAAATGAAGAAACCTGAGTAAACATCCAGTCTTGCTGGCAGTAAGGAACATCTTCCAAGATTTTCATGCCACCTGGTACAATGGGCAACAAGGTTCTGTAGCATTTTGAAATGGATTCCAGGTGTTTATATTGAAGATCAATTCATTTTTATCTTTAAGAATCAATGAAACCTTACATGGTCTGCAGAGAAGCACTTGCTTTGGAAGGCTTAGGGTAAAACCTCTAGGATATTTAGATAGTATTTTCATTAAAATTCTTATTCAAGATACAGGGAAAAGCAGTTCTTACTTAGAAAACTTTAGAGTCACAACCAGTTTATTTAAATTGGATTTTTACAATCTTTTAGCTTTAAAACAGATTTAATAATTAGTTGGGAAACTTCCTAAGTCCTGCACTAAGAATTTAGGTGTCCCACATTGCCCATCCTTACACCTCTGTTGGCTGAGTATTTATATAATGTGAGTAGTTTTCCTTATGAAAATGATCAGTTGTCATTACACATACATAAATGCAAATTTAAATGCAGAGGACTAATTTCACACAGAAAAAAAATGGCCTTAGCAGGTTTGGGGAGTGACCCAGTCTATCTGTTCTAACTTTGTAACATGTGATTCAGAGACCAGCATCAGTAGTATTAACTTGAGGCTTGTTAAAAATGTAATCTCTCAAGCTTCATCTCAGACTTAATCAGATTTTACATTTAAACAAGATAACCAGGTGATTTGTATGTATGTTACACTTTTGGAAACACGAGTCTCTAAACTCAATTCCTCTGAGTCATATTGTAATACATGAACTGCCTCCTAGCCATACCTGATTGGACAAGGGATCACACTGGACCCAAGCTGGGCCAATCAGATTTTCTTCCTGCCCTTGTAAGTTGGGCATGGGGAGGGAAGGCACAAGGATTGGGGGAGACAGAGATATATGGACTTCAAAGAAAGCCTGTTGGCAAAGAGGAAATACATGAAGCAGATATTCAAAGAAGCAGACAGGCTGTTTAGTTCTTGCTTTCAACTCCTTCCTAAGTCTGGGCAAAAGATTTCCTAGACTTGAGTTTCATAAAGCACCCCTGAGTCCTTATAATAAATCCTTCCTGTATGCTTCGGTCAGCTTGGTAATATGCAGGATCCTTGGAATCAACAGTCTTTAACAAATATAGGGGGCATGTGTTGGATCATGAAAGAGGAGGCAGATAGGGGCCAAAACACAGATGCAACTTTGCCTGACCTAGTCTTAGTAGATACAATGATAGCATGCCCATTATGTATGACGCTCCACCCACCTTCCTAACTAAGGAAGCATTGTTCTCAGTCAATTGGAGTACACTTTTATGCTAGTCCTATGCAATCCTGTTTCAAACTGGGGGCACTTTGGTGGTGGTCATCTGAATTGGTTAGTGTTTTTTATACGAAGCCATCTCCTCCCCTTCTTTCCTACCTCATCCTATTTACTACTCTGGTTCCTGGCTTGATCTACTTCTAGAGATAATTTGGTCTCTCCTTCACCTGGGCCCAGTGACCTTTGAGTAGGTAGGGATGGAAGCTACCCTAGTGCTGCTTTCTCTTTGGCGAGTAGGGAGATCATATCCTCAGGATTGGGGGGAGAGGTAGATGTCCTTAATGCCAAAAGAAACCAGTCTGTTTGGTTAGTTTTCTGCTTGGGTCTTTGGGCCCTGGAATCTATTCAAGTTTTTTTTTTTTTTTTTGGCAGAGCTTGAGCCTAATCTAAATCCCAGAAGATGGTAAAGTCTCCTGGCCCTCACCAACTTCCTTCATTCTCATTTCTCTGGAGCTGGAACATGTGTGTACCCATACTCACATGAGCAGAGTTGGACTCCTAGATCCATGATCTTCTAGACATCACCAGTGCTCTGAGCCTCCCAGAAGCCCTCTACAATATTCCAGTCTGCACATCTATCTGCTCTAGTGGATGGATGGTCATGATAGTTATCTTAACCAGAAGCAGGATGATTCGACCTCCTTGTACCAGAGCATTTTTGCTGTTGACATCTTGCTCTCTAAGGCCAATACTTTCTGTCTCAGCTCATTCTTCCTCATTCCCTATCATGTTGATGATGATATTGGTAGTTGCCACAAATAGATTGTAAATACTATATTGGAAATACTTAAAAAGGATATACAGTATTCAGAGGATGATTTTCTCTTTCCCCATATCTGAACATCCTCATGGAGGCCCAGAGCCAGGGAAAGGCTTCAGTGCCCATTCTCTGCTGTTTGTGAATGGGGACTTCTAGGTAATGTATATGTATAAAGTATATGACGTCAGATCCTGAAGCAGGCTGGATGAACCAGGAGGAAGCCCAAACCAAGGAAATGTCAAAGCGGACACCCCCAATATTATTACTGTACTATTAGAGATCACAGACTATTTGAGCATCATAAGGAATTTTACTGCCAAGGGTAAAGGGAGAAAGAAAAAACAAGAAAAACAGGAAGCAAAGAAAATTAGGAAAAACAGCTAAATAGTACTAAACTATTTACATAGGGTCTCTGAAATATTTCTTGGCATTTGCTGAGAAAAGTTGGGTTAAGCAATCCTCCCCATTTTACTGTTTAAGCTCTATAGATGTCTTTTCATAAAATGTTTTAGAGAAAAGTATAACAAATGAATTCTAGAGAACTGAAATTTAAAAAAAAAATAGAAAGACAGACAAGGAAAGAATGGGAAGCTGGCCTTTGTCTTCCTGGAGGCTGCTTCCTCTCTGCCTTGCTATCAGGTGTCTTCTGGCTGCAGCATTTCCCCACGGGAGGTGTGAAGCTGAGCTCCCAACAGGTCATTGGGGGAGCAGTAAAATTGGCCCCTGAGGGCCATTATGAGGGCTGAGAACCTCCTCTGACGACGACCAGAGGACCCTAACAGCTCTCTGTGCTACTGCTTCTTCCCCAAGGGGCCCAGGAAAGTAAAAGTTAACTGTAGCAAATGCTACTTAAGGAATCAAGAGTAAAAATTCAGAAGGAATTTATTTTAAATGTTTTATCATTCTTGATTAAAACTTTTCTAAGGGATTACATGGCTTTTCTGCCTCCCAAGGAAATGCCAAACTTATTTTTAACTAGTTTGATTATCTAGGATCTAGTAGATGGGCTATTTTCAAGAGTCTGCTAGAAATGCATTTCTCTGGTGTCTGCCTCTGGGCTCCCTGAGGCTAGCCTTTGTTTTTCTGTAAGCAAACTTCATCCAGGGATCCCAAGAATACCAAAACCTACTTTCTGGGCCACCTAAACCTGTGCCTGGTTGGAAACGTCCCTTCCAATTCACTGTAATGTCTACCCACTGGGTGGTGGATCTAGATAAGGTCCATTTCCCCACCTTCTCAGTCCTGCCCTTGGCACCAAAAATGTCATAAAAGGTGTGCTCTCTGGGGATTCTGTCAGCTCTTAATGATTTTAGATGTTCTATTATCACATCTGCCAAGTCTATAATTTTTAGTCTTGAATATTGTTCAAATTTCTTAAGCTGTTTTAATTTGGGTGTCTTGTATTCTCTTAAGCCCAATACATTGAAGATAGAATCCTTCTCTTCACTTTCTCCACTTTCTTATCTCAGGGGCCTCACAGTGATCTGCAAGGAAATGCTCTAAGGCTCTCCTTCCCTGGAAAAAATTAAAACACACACACAGGCTTGTCTGTGATGGTCCTTAGTTAGATCATACATAAATGTAACCTACATAGTTAGGTTCTGTGCAAAGGCAGGAGGAAAGGGGCTGGATTTGGAAGTACATGCTTTTCTTTGAAGGTCCTACTCTCTTTTCACCTTCCCAAAGCACATACTCTTTCTAGTGCAAAGAAAATACTGCTTGTGATATCTTTCTGGGTATGAGAGGGAAGAGAGCAGCTAAGTAAAGTGAGGGAGGCTCATTTTGTTATATCTCTCTTCCCTACTAAAAATCCCTAAAACAGAGGTCAAGATGGTGGTCTGGTAGACTGGCTTTATTGTGTTAAAAGAAAAGAAAATTAGCTGTCAATATTTGCAAAGTGGGCATATTTTACATAGACATTTGAATTTCCAGATCTTTTTCAGAAAAAAAGGGCCCAGAATTGGCCACATGGAGCCTGTATTCTCTCATGGCATCCTGTGTCAGTGGCTGAACCTCTGCTGCCTGCTTTGGATGAACATGTCATGCCAGGTGGCTTCAGAGCCACTGTCTGGTGTTGAACCCAGTCAGCTTCACTTTTATATATCATCTTTTGGGCTCCTGGAGGCATCTGAGTACCTGTTGTCCAGGTACTGAAAACCTGGAGAGGGACATTTAGAGAAATGCAAATCCACTTAGAGAATCTCTAATTCTATCTTGGAAACAATGTGTACTTGACACATGCTTTTTGAACCAGAAAAGATTAGAGAAGAACCAGAGGACTTTGGACTTGCAATATAATGCTGACTGACGGCATTGCTGTAAAAATATCTATAAACCTGGGGTTGGGAATGTGGTTCAGAGGTAGAGCACTTGCTTAGCATGTGCGAGGCCCTGGGTTCAATCCTCAGTACTGAAAAAACAAATCTATAAACCTGATTTAGTACAAGCAGTATCTGTCACATATCCTGATATGTTGAGGATACATCTTCTGAAATATTAGGTGTCTATTTAAGCAGAAATGTTGTTAAGAAAAGATACATACTTCATAACCACCTAGACTGTTTCAAAAGAGAGAGAACTGCACACACAGAATCAAGTATTTCCAAGTTTATTGTGTTTGAACCATTTGGAAAGACATAGTCTACATATAATAACATTTTAATATTTGAACTTGAACCACTATGTTTTTTGTGGGTTTTTTTTTGTTGGTTATTTCTTGGGATTAGTGTCTCAGGGCATATAAAATACACCCATAAAATGAAAAGAAGAAAAGTTTAGTATTTCAAAGATAAGTAGGATGAAATAAACTATACGCTTAATTGGAATGAGAGGCAATTGATAGTATTTAAAGTATTATAGTTATTTTGAGGATTAACAAAAATAATGCATGGAATGATCAATTACTAGTTTATAGCAGGTGATTAATCTTGCTTGAGGTATCAAAAAAAGCATAACATCTTGAGTACTATATTACTAAGATGCAAGGAATAGTTTAGTCTTGCTCATGGACTGGTGTCATTCACCAGCATATAATTTCTGAGTATCAGCAGAGGGACGGAAGTCCTCTTGAACATGGAGAATGAATTGTTTTCTTACTCTTGTGAGTGCAGACACAAACAGGCAAGGCAGTATATACACCTGGTAGGGCCTCAGTTTGGTAATTACTCTCCTCCAATAGGCAACTGAACTATCATGATTCTAATGGGCATCTTCCAAAACATAACTTATTATAGAAAAAATATTAAATGAGTTAAAATAAGCACAAAGACACATACAAATGGAAAATGGGTATATGAGAAAGTGTTCAATGTCATTAGGAGAATGCATATAAAAATCATAATGAGTTATCACTTGAAACCTGTCAAGATGGCTATTATAAGAAATAACAATAAATGATAGTGAGAATATGGAAAAACTGGAACCCTGCACATCGATGGGAAGGCAAAATGGTGCAGCTGATATGGAAAACAGTATGGAGGTTCTTCAAAGTACTAAAATATAATTACTGTCTGATCCGACAATCTCTCTCCTGGGTATTTATCCAAAAGAACTGAAATGAGGATCTTGAACCATTAAGACTCCTGTGTTTACTGCAGCAGTACTTACTGTAGCTAAGATGCAGAAACAACCTAAATGTCAATCAACTGATGAATAAAGAAAAAGTGGTACATATATACAATGGACTTATGTTCAGCCTTTAAAAACAAAGAAATTTTGCAATATGTGACACTACAGATGAATCATGAGGATATTAGGCTGAGAAAAATAGGCCAGCCACAGAAAGGCATATATCGCACCATTTCACTTATAGAAGGTATCTAAAAATAGGGAACTTTGGAGAATCAAAGAATGAAATGGTGATTGTTAAGGCCTGGAGGAAGGGTAACATGTGGAGTTACTAAACAATGGGCATAAAACCTTAGTCAAGCGAGATGAATAAGCTCTAGAGATCTGCATACAGCATTGTACCATACTCAAAATACTTTAATGTATACTTAAAATGTTTTTAACATTTAGGTGAGCTCTTAAGAGTTCTTACCTCAATGAAATAAATTGCAAGTAAATTAGAATGTTACATAAATACCATATAAACGTTTGGAAAGTGGAAGATTGTCTTAAAGACAATTTCTGCCCCTTCCTCTCCCCTCACCCAGTTCCATGCCAACTGAGCTGTGACAAGAACATCTGTCTGCCTTAGGTTTCCGTAAAAGACCACCCCTCAACCCAGGTAGTCTGTTCCTACTAAGCAAGTGCTCTACCACTGAGTGACATTATTGGTCTGGGACTTTTGTTCTATTTAGTCCATCACCATTGGTCAGAAAAATGTCTTGGTTATTTCTATGATCTGTACAATTTGATGCAACAGTGGTAACTAAGATGGTTTGCTTTTGACCAAATGAATACTGATTTATAGCACAGACACTGAACTTATTATTTTTTAAATAAAAATTCCTGGAAAAAATAATACTTCCTGTCTAAACAGTTCTAAGAAACATAACGTGATGTGTGTGTGTAGGGGGAGAGGGGTGGATTAACAAATAAACACACTAACTTCAAAGGTTCCCATCTTGTTTTCATATAACCTAAATGAGATTAGATGACTTGTGATTTATGCTACCACAATCTTCCGTTGCTGCCCACTTTAAATAAAAATATGGTTATAATTAAGATCACATGAACTTGGATTTTTTAGTTTCTAAAAAATAACATGGATGACTTGACAATTGCTGAAACAGATTCTCAAGCATCTTCATATCATCAAGGCTTGAAGCCCTTGAGTTGCATGTTCAGGGTGTACTAACCCCTTAGCTATTTTGGCCAAAATAATAATAACAGCAGCAGCAGCAGCAGCAGTATCAGCAACAGCAAGATGACAGTTACAACTAACACTTACATAAGATTTTGTACTTTGAAAAGTACTTTCACTTGTATTTTTATTTTATTTGGACCTCACAGCAGTCTGCTTGCTAGGGTAGGTGCCATGGGGACTGCTATTTTCATTTATGACAAAGAAACCAAGACTCAGAGAGTGAAGGGATTTGCTCTACACCATGCAATAAGTGGCAGAGCTAGAACACATACTGATATCTCTTGAATTCCAGTCCAATGATCCTTTTACTCTAAGCCTGCAACAGTTTACTGGGTCAAAAGTCAAATTTTGATTCTGTGCCATCTATTCCCAAATCAGAATTTCTATACAGGCTCACGTGCTCATCTCTCTTCCCAGAAGGCGCCTTCCCCACATCACTAAAGTCCACTCCTCTCAGAGGGTCTGCCTAAAAAAGCACCCCTTTCCCCTTTACTATACAGCTGGCCCTCCTCTTTCTTAGATACAATTAACCACAGATTGGACAGTTTGAGGGGAAAATATGCATATGTTTTAGTCAGCTTTTTTTTTTTTGCTGCTGTGACTCAATGATCCAACCATCACAACTGTAGAGGAGGAAGAGTTTATTTGAGGGCTCACAGTTTCAGACGTCTCAATCCAGAGACAGCTGCTAGCTCCATTCCTCAGGGCTCATGAGACAGGAACAACATGGTGGAAGAGTGTGGCAGGGGAAAGGAGCTTATGTGGTGATGAGGAAGCAGAGCAAGAGGTCTTCACTTGCCAGATACAAATACATACCCCAAAGTCATACCCCTAATTCTCACCTCTCCAGCCATACTCTACCACTTCAGTTACCACTCAGTTAATCCCTAATCAGGGAGTTAATTCACTGATGGTGTTAAGACTCTCACAACCCAATCATTTCTCCTCTGAACCTTCTTGCATTCTCTCACAGGTGAGCTTTTGGAGGACACCTCACATCCAAATCATAACCATATTTGTACTGAACATATACAGACTTCCCCCTCCATGTTGTTATTCCTTAAATAATATGTAGAGCAACTATTTACATTGAATTAGGTATTGTGTGTGGTCTAGAGATTATTTAGGGCATATATATAAATACCATGGCATTTTATAAGAGACTTGAGTATCTATGGATTTTGGTATCCTAGTGGTGGTAGTGGGGAGCATCCTGAAATCATCCCTGATGAATACTGAGGAACAAGTGTATCTGTTAGTGTTTTATAATCCCTCATTTTTTTTATAAGGACACCAATCATAATGGATTTGTGCCTCCCCTATTGCTCTCATTTTAACCTCTGTGAAGATGTCAATTAAGATCACTGTCTATGGTCTTGGGGATTTAGACTTCAGCTGCATGAATCTTCAGGAGCCACAATTCAATCCACAGCAACCACCTGCTCTGCTGGCACATTGTCCTCTACCCCTCATCTTTCCATTTCAATGAATGGCATCTCCATCTATTCTGTTGCTGAGGCCCAGGATTTATGATTCTGTCTTCTGTTTACTACATACAATTAAGTGCAAGAATGATCAGTTCCACCTTCAAAATATTGCCTGAATCTAAACTTCTCACTGCCCTTCTGCCATCTTCCTAATCCAAACCACTCATTTCCTGCTCAGGCTAATGTCATTGCTCCTCTCCTGTGCCCACAAAGAATCTATTTTCCACACAGAAGTAATGTGACCTCTTTGAAAAGAAGTTATTTCATGCCACTCTCTTTTTAAAACACTGCATTTACAACATCATGAATCAGGGACGTGATTTTCAAAGTGCATTCCGGGCTACCAGCTGTTAGTTCATGTAGGAGTTTGTTAGATAAACAGAATCTTGGGATTTGAACCCAAATCTGCATTTTATCAATATCCCAGGTGATTTGATTAGCATGCATGTTAAAGTTTGAGAAGCTCTGGCTTGGAGGACCCTGCGTGATCTTGACCCCCTGCATCTTTGGACTCATTTCTTTCTTACCACTCTTTCTCTTGTTCCTTTCTTTCCACCCTCAGTCCTCCTTGCTCTTCCCATTGCTTGTTGTGCTTTGTGCCTGGGAAGACTTCTGAAGAGACCACCCTCTCTATAAAACTACCCCACTACCCTATTATCTACTCTCTTATCTTGTTTTGTTTTGTTTTTTTCTGCATAGTCTTTATTACCTCCTGAAATTATGTACATGTTTGTCTGATTTTTATTTATTTATACCAGTGAAATGTAAACTTCATGATATTCAAGAGATCCTGTTTATTTCCTTCTCTGTTATTTCCTCCCAGGCAGAGGAGCATGGCTGGCACAGAGTAGGTGCTAATAAGTATTTGCTGAAATAATAGCTACCTGGATTTGGTATAGGACCGGTCTCACTTTTTTTCCTGATGACTCAAATGTTTTCTCTAGCAAAACACTAGACACTGTTGGCTAGAGCAAGGCATTTCACTACTTGAGCATTGTCTTCTTGATTTCCCCACCTGGGTTATTTTTCCTTTCCTGCTCATCCCATTTCCCTCTTTCTTCCCTGGAAAAGCCATGGGGTTCTTTTCTACTGTACAGTACATTGAGAATAGCTCAAAATGAGGAAAGGTACTGGTCCTACTAAACTTTACAAAGCAGCATGCATTCGTATATGCTTAAGGATGATTTTACTATATTGCAGGTACCCACTGCAGCCTCTGTACATGAAGTTCTTGAAATTGAAGAAAATTTTAAAACTTCAACCTTACTATAAAATTTTGGCTGTAAACTCCACCCAGATGATGGTAGCATTTTGAGTTTTGCTTAGGAACTTGTGATTTTATCTCTTAATCTTTGCTTCCTAACTAGCCAAAGATTCTGAAATGTGATTTCGTGCTATTGAGTGCAGATTATTTTCTCACTGCAGAGAAGTTTCTTTTCAAAGTTGTCCCTAGAAACACACACACATACACACACACACAATGTATATGACAATGTTTTTTAAATTGAGATGCTTAAGTCATTTGTTTCAATACAAGGCACATTTTTCTTGCTAAGTCTTCCATAGGGATGAGGAGAATCTTCTACAGGAGTCATGGGCTTTCTCTCCTCTCAGTTTCCTTAGCCTGGAAATCTACAGTCTTTTTTGGCCTTTGGGTCTGGCCAAGTGGCAATAGCTAAGTCCTTTCTTCCATGATCTCTTTAGACTATTCTTTATTCCAGTCTTTTTTCTGCACAAGCTTTCCAACAGTATCAGGGTATATTTTGGGGAAAGAAGATGAGCCAAGCCATTCAGCCTCATATAAAATGAAGCACTGCTAATTATTAAAATTAAGAGCCTTCAAAAGCTCATGAGGAATTTATCTGCAGGAATATTTTCTGGCAATATCTACCGACAGTGCTTAGTAGCAGAAAGAGTGCTATATTGAAATCTGGGGTTACAGTTTTCAGATCTAACTCATTCACAGCAACATCTTAATGATTTGGAAACTGGAACTGTGGTACTAGAAATTCTGCTCATTGGTCACCTTTCACTGAAGGTAAACTAAAGGAAACACTAGTTTCACTCAACTACCATGATCTCTGGATAGTGACCATACTCTTTATACACCTCACATTCACCTAGGCAATGTTTGTTTTTCCTTGTGTGCTTTATCAGTACCACCTTATTTCACTCAAATCCACAAGCAAAGTAAAGCTGGAACTACTAAGGGGGTTGTTGGGCATGTTTGAAGATGAGGAATTTGAAATGAAGAGAGGTTGTGTCATGGAATCTAGGGGAAGAAGTGGAACGTGAAATTAGGTCTCAAGATTCTCAATTGAATCTACCTGTTAGAGATTTTCCTGGAACTATTACAGCTTTCACCAGAACAAGCATGAAACAACTCAAAGGATAGGTTCCAGGCTCATGTGCATCCTTGAATATCTGCTTTTCTTTTCTTTTTTTTTTTTTTTTTTTTAA
>NW_025999842.1:52148397-52286287 GCF_001458135.2 Marmota marmota marmota | reverse complement strand
TTTTTTTTTTTTTTTTTTTTTTTTTTTTTTAAGAAAAATGCCACTTCAGGGAAAGAACCAGCCCAGTCCCATTCCCTGCACCACTTTAGCTCACAGAGCTCTGAGGGATGACAGTAGAATGCTGGAAAATGGGAACATTGGGAGGGGGGCAGGCATCAGTAATTTCTTCCTAGCTGTACTGCCAAGCACAGTCCTAGGATCACAGAAGATGCCCAAAAATGGTTGGTCCACCCAATGGGCAACTATATATTCTGTTTTTGGGTTCTTTTTCACAAAGTTACCTTAAATATTCTAAATAGATTTGCCTTTCTGAAGAAAAAAATTCGGATTTTTTTCTTGGAGGTAAAATTCAGTGGTGAGGGTAGAGAAATGATAGTATTTTTACTTTCTAACCAAGAAAATCCAAGAAAGGGAGTTTAGGTCAGTCCAGGGCACTCAAACAAAATGGACTTTAGAGAGGCCGAAGTCTCAAGTCTGCAATGAATCAACTGCTCATTGCCACGGCCACCCTGGTGTGACTCCAGGGCGAGCTGTTCATGTTCTAGTCTAGGTCAATGGCACCTGTGGGGTTGCAGGTACACAACTTTCCAGGAATCCAGAGTCCCTGCTCTGCCATAATGAGATCTTCTGCCTTACTGTTAGCACTTGTAAACACCTTGCAGATATCACAAAACAGGGCCATTTGTCTGCCCTCTGGTTTTTAATAAAACTCGTTTCTTGAGTATGTCAGTGACTATGACATATATTTTCTATTTAAGAAAGGAAGATAGTCAAACAGAAAAACAGAAACAGAGGCCCAAGTCCCTATTTAAAAAAAAAAAAAAGTCCTGCTAAAGAAACTGAAGTAAGAAAAAGAACTCCACAAGGAGAGATGTTTTCTTGGGATAAGATTGCCAATTACCTTCCCTTTCTGAGTCCTAACCACTGTAAATTGATCCACCCTGCAGTGAATTATCTGCTTATCTGGAACACATACAACATATGGTATTTAATCTGCTTATTCTTACTTCCTTCAATACATCCTTTAAGAGCTCATTTCAGGACAATGGAAATATACTGCAAGCAATTTTCCTTATTTTGTTAATTTGTTATTTTGTTAATTTTTAAAATCATCATATCTAGTATTTTAAAATGGAAGTCAGATCATGTGACATCAGGGCTCAAAAAAAGTCCTCTGGTTCCTCATCTCATGTAGAAGAAATCCAGAGTTCTCACAATGGCCTGCAAAATATGGCTCCCATGACCTTTCTTCTTGTATTCCTAATTCCTGGGCTTTAGCCTCACACAATTCCTTTAGATGATTGGGACCTCCAGCCTTGTTCCCGCTTCAGGGCTTTGGGTCATACTGTTCCTTCTGCTCAAGATGCTTGCAACAGGGCTTGCCATACACCCTTTCTCAAGGAAAGATGGACAGTTCTGTTGAAAATCTGCAGCACCACTTCCACCTCTATTTCCATTACTCCACAGACACACCCCTGTCTTATTTCTTCCATAGTACAATGCACCCTTATCCATGGTTTCTCTTTCTGCAGTTTGTTAATTCATAGTCAACTGCCAAAAATATAAAATAGAAAATTCCAGAAATAAAACAATTCATAATTTTTAAATTGTGTGTCATTCTGAGAAGCATGATGAAATCTCCTGCAGTCCCACTTTATCCTGCCTGGTACATGAATCATCCCTTTGTCCTGTGTATCCATGATAGTACCCACCTGTTAGTCACATAGTAGCCATCTGGCTATCGGATTGTCTGTGGTAGTATCACAGAGCTTATGTTCAAGTAACCCCTACTTTACTTAACAATAGCCTCAAAGTGAAAGAGTAGCAATGCTGCAATTTTATTATAGTACATTGTCATCATTTTTCTATTTCCTTACTAGTTTTTGTTGCTAATCTCTCACTCTGTCTTATTTCCAAGTTAAACTTTATCATGGGGTATGTACCTGTAGGAAGAAACACAGTGTAAATTTAAGGTTTGATATTATCCTCAGTTTCAGGCATCTCTGGGAGTCTTGGAATATTTTTCCTATAGATAAGGAGGAACTACTACTGTACATGATGCCTTATAGAATAATGTAGTACCTAACTGACTTATTTATGTTGTTTATTGTCATTCATGTTCCTCCATATCCTACTAGAATCTGAACTCCAAAGGCAGGATTTTGATCTATTTTATTCACTGCATTTTTATTTTCTGGTGCCTAGGTGAGTATACACACTTGGAAGATACTCAATACCTATTTTTAATGGACAATCAATATTATCAAATCATGTAACTATACAAATATTATATGATATATACTCTAGATTAACCAGGTGCAAATTATAAGCAATGCACCATCAAAACAATATTTTCCTATTCCTATTATTAATTTATATCTGTCAATTAGAAATCCTAGTATATTGCTGTTTCTTGACATTGCTCTTTGGAATCACAGAGATTATAGGTGCAATTTAGACAGTATATGTTAAGAAATCCAATGAATTTCCTTCCAGTGTAGTTCACTTTAAAAAAAAATGAACCCAGAAAAACCTTTTTATTTGAAAAACAGATGGATTGCTAAAAGGGACTGCAACACATTCTAATTTTTCTGTGAGAAAACAGTAAGCTAGATGATAGAGCCTGAACAAAGACTTGCCTGTCTCTTAGTTCTGAGGAAAGTTCTGCACCAGGGTCCTGTCCCTGTGCAACCTTTCAGAGCCTCTTCAGAGCTCACAGGACCTCAACTCTGCTCTCAGCTATTTTTCCCCACTTGTTTTAATCCATTTTATGTGTTTTTTAAAGTTATCAGCAGGTCTTTTCTTTCTTGTGTTTTTTTTTCTTTTATAAAAGTAATGTGTTGATGGTAAGAAAACTGTAAAGTGCAGAAAAAATAGGATGAACCAAATAAAATTACGTGTTTTGTCCTCTCAAAACTGTACCTACACATATACACAGTCATAGGCATTTGGAAAAGCACACTGTATTTGAAGTTCTTTATATAGTTTGATATCAGTAGGGTCTTCCTATATTTGAGACACACTTTAGGATGTGTAGAACATTAAGCATTTCTCCCTATTTTTTTTCTCTGGATGGTGATAGTAAAGTGACTGCACAAAGTAAGCAAACAAATCTTCCCCTAAGAAAAAGCCCCCTGTCATTTGGACCCAATTTGAGAAGAAAGGAACAAAATAGAGATCTTGACCTTAGAAATGTGAACCATCTTTTTTTCTTTTGTCAGACTAATGAAAGCTGCAGATTTCTCTGATATACTTGAGGGGATCTCAGAGGCAGAAGCAGGCTGTACATGTATGTATGTGTGTATGCATGTGTGTGCACATACATATAACGTGTTACATTAACCTGTAACAATTTTGAAAATCTAAGTGAGTTCCAAGTGTTTTGTTCCACATTGTATGATACTTATGCCTTGAGCCCGTACTTATTACTAATGCAGAAGACTCCTGTCATGTTTGTTCTGGAAGGCTTCCATTTGCCACAGAACCATTAACCTCAGCTACTTGACCTTCACATTGTTTTGCAACTTCTGTGATAAGTTGAGGGGTGGATGACAATGGTTGGGCGACACAAGGCACAACACATGGCACAGCACTGGTGGGATGAATTCCATGACCTCTACAAGGGATTGGGCCATCTCTGGAAGTTCATTTGTTTTCAGTAAGGTGTGTGTGTGTGTGTGTGTGTGTGTGAGAGAGAGAGAGAGAGAGAGAGAGAGAGAGAGAGAGAGAGAAATAAAACCCAACTTATCTCCCAGATGTAGCAACTATGATGGAGATCACCCCAAATCACAGGTATCATTACAATCACCTCTTATTTGGGGGTATGTCCCACCACCAGAGAGACTTTGACACCTGTCAGGTGTAGGTTTTAGTAGAGCAAACAAAGAACAAGAAACAGCCTTCGTACCCTTAAAATTCAGAGAAATACCCTACAAATCTCTTTTATTATAAGACAACTACTCTTTGTTGAACATTTGGAAAACACAGAGACAAAACAAAACAAGGGAATGATAATCAACCTACCACCTGGAAGCCAAAAACATTTGTCAAAATTTTTCTATTAGAAAATTGTAATTATCTCATTCAACTCAATTCTGATACTGGCTAAGTGTAATCCTCTAATCCCACCAGTATATGCCCAATACTGAGAAAGAGGCCAAATGAAAATACTGTACTTTTTAATGCCTAGAGTAACTTTATCAAAACATAATGAAAACAACATGAGTGAGCTGTTTGGAAATACTATGCATGTGATTTCATGATAAGGAGCCAACTAGACTATAGATTTTTCAGATTTAGATGTCTTAACTATTTTTTTTAAGTCTTTAAAAACGCCTCTCCTCTTTTTTTTAAGAGCAAAATCGAAAGCACAAAGGTTTTGCATATACCCCTGTCCCCACACATGCAGTCTCCCCCATTGTCAAAATCTCCTACCAGAGTGGTATATTTATCACGGTTGATAACCCTAACAGATCAAAATTGCCTAGAGCCAACAGCCTACATTTAGGGTTCACTCTTTGCTGTTGCATAGATTCTATGGGTTTGAAAAAATGTATAATGGCATGTATCCATCATTATAGTATCATATAGACTATTTTCACTGCCCTAAAAATTCTCTGTGGTCTGCTTTTCCACCCCTCCACTATAATTTTCATATTCTAACTTCAGATCTGTAAACAAATTAATTGTATATTTTGTAGTGAAGGAGAAAAAAAAAAGGAAATTAATTGGCTCATCAGTAAAGAGTTTTTACTTACCAAACAGGGA
Organism: Marmota marmota marmota; assembly: GCF_001458135.2. Classification (NCBI taxonomy): domain Eukaryota; kingdom Metazoa; phylum Chordata; class Mammalia; order Rodentia; family Sciuridae; genus Marmota; species Marmota marmota. The sequence goes on along the minus strand of NW_025999842.1, from coordinate 52,281,520 downwards.
TTTGTTCATAGTTCTACTGTGGGTGGGTAAGCAATTCTTAGGATCACTTGTGGGACATTTATTTCCAAGTGTTCAATAAGTAGAAACTATTAATTTGTTATGTACAGTAAATGCTGTAGACTCTTTAATGTTTATTAACAATCAACAAATAAAATTCACCTGTTTTATTATTACCTTCATCAATCTGATGATTTGTTTACATAAATGATAGTCATAATCTTCATTAGAGGTTATTACATAAAATTGTGTTTGTATTGAATTGAATGACAAATGGTATATTCTAACTTTTACTCTAAGATAATTGTTGAGTATTCAATTATTTATGGGGCTTTCATACACACTGGTGAGAGGCTAAATTGGTATAGGCACTTTGGAAAACTATATCCTATAATCCAATAGCGTAGTTCTGAATAGAGACTTGAGAAAATGTATTATTTTCTGTAACAACAACAACAAACCCATGTACAAGAATCTTCATTGCAGAATTATTTGTAGCATTCCCAACTAGAGATAGCTAAAAGCTCATTACCACTAGAATTAAAAAATACGTAGTCACACACACTGGAATGATCTTTTTCTGTAATGGGACACACAGTAAATATGTTAGGCTTCTGGGATTGGATGGTCTCTATCACAAGTAAACTCTGCTGAATGGCATGCCTATGTTCTGGAAAGGGTGAAAGGTCAAATTTAGTCCATGAGCTTATAATTTGCTAATCTCTGCTCTAGAGCAGAACAAAGAAAAAGAATGAACTACAGCTAAGTGTAACAACAATGAAAACTCCCATAATGCTGAGGGAAAGAAAGAAGGCAGGAAAATTTCAAAATTAGAGGGAGCGATGAGAGAAGTCAGCAAGTCAGAATTTTTAAGAGGATCAATCTAGGAGGAGGCACAAGGGAATCTGTCCTCATCAATCTGTGTGCTTTTAACTGGGTACAATAACTTTGCAAAAATGCATTAATCTGTACACTTAAAATTGGATATTTCTCGGAATTAAGTTATATTCCTATTAAAAGGAAAAAAAAACGTTTTTAATCAAAATAAACCAGAGGCAAAACAGACTAATAGTAGGAGAAATAGAAGTATCAATAAATACAGAAGGTATAACTACCGTTGTTGAGTGACATCACACTATTAACAAATAACGTGGACACATATGTGCAGACTTTAGTTCATCTTTACTAATGTTAAACACACCAGAGAAACCATTCTTCAACGAAGCTTTCCATATAGAAAAATAAGCAAGATAAACATACACAATCATACTGTTTGTTCTTTTTTTAAAAAAATTAGACACTATTTTCATTTTCAATAGTATAATTGCTACAGGGGAAAATATCCTCTATTTATTGTTATGGCTTAGAAATGTACACAACTTTCTGTGATCACATGTCTGAGATCTGTCTCCTGCACTTCTAGACCCCTGTCAAGGAAGACCAGGCTGGGAAAAGTTATCATTTATTTGGGGAAGGGTGGCAAGAGAGGGTGGATGAAGGAACAAATTCTGGTGTTCTGCAGCTCAGTGGGAAGATGTGGTTCACAATAACCTGTCATTTATTTTATGAAGATCTAAAAAAGGAGCTTGAAGGCCCTAACATGAAAAGATGATTTGATCAGTGCATGCTGCATGCATGTTTTGAAACATCACACTGAGCACCATTAGTATGTGCAATTAATACGTCTTACTAAAAACTTATCATCTCCTTACTTGATGCTCAACCTTCAAGTCCTCTGAAAGCAACATCTTAAATAACTGAGCTCCTTTAAATTTACTTAAACCTCTGAGATGACCAAGTTCCAAATGTCTGTGAAATCATCAAAAGCATGATCATAGTCATTCATATACTGTCACTAAGAGTCATCTTGGCATTTCATTATTCACCAGTCTTGTAAACATGATCCACTATTTCTGATACAAAAAGTAAAATAGAATGGGTACCTTTCACACAGACTTCCTGGTGGAATTAATTATTAACAACCCTACTCTATAAATAATGTAGTAATTTAGAAATAAGAAGTTAAAATTTTCCTAAGAAACACAAAAAATATATTTTTGAATTCAATACACAGTTTCAAAATGTTGCATTACTTTTTCCAAATATTGGATTTTCTAAAGGAAGACAAAAATATTGAAATGCTTTTTCTTAACATTTAAATACAATTTTTTAGACATAATTATTGCTGTGGGTATATACGTGACTGTATGACCAATGTAATTCTGCAACCTGTACACTCAGAAAAATAAGAAATTATATCCCATCTGATTCAAATGTATGATATGTCAAGATCATTGTACTGTCATGTGTAACTATTTAAAACAAAAAATCCTTTTGTGTTGAAAAAAATAAATAAATACAATTTTTGCAATAAAATTTTAAAAGCAGGGCTGGGGATGTGGCTCAAGTGGTTGCACGCTGGCCTGGCATGCGCGAGGCACTGGGTTCTATCCTCAGCACCACATAAAAATAAATAAAGATATTGTGTTCACCTAAAACAAAAAAATAAATATTAAAAAAATTTAAAAGCAGCTTGACATGGTAACTCTTAATATATTCACTGTACATATACCCCAAACTCTGATTTGTAGTATATTGCTGAACAACAGGAGGTTGCTATTCATCTACCTCATGGAATTCTATATCCTATCAACATTTTTGACATCCTGTGGTCATGTGCCACATAGTGATGTTCCCATTAATGGTAGACTGACTACACGTATGATCATGGTCCTATGATGTTATAATGGAGCTGAAATTTTCCTATTGCCTACTATTTTTACTGTATCTTTTCTCAATTTGGATATGTTGAGATAAATAAGTGCCATTGTGTTACAATTGCCTGCAGTATTCAAGGAGCAATAATCTGATCATGTACCCTCGTTGAGCAGTAGGCTATACCATCTAGGTTTGTTTAAGTATAGGTGATGATGTTCACACATGAGAAAATTACTTAATAATGCATCTCTCAGAATGTGTCCCTGTTGTTGAACAGCAGAGGATTGTATTTCAGAACAGGAGGGCCTCTTTCAGAATGAAACACCCAATTTTCCATTGTGCCTCATACAACTAGAGTCCCTGGAATCCAGGATTTAGGTAAAGGTAAAATGGCAATTTGCAAGATTTCATAATGTGAGCTATTTTATTAAATTATAAGTCATACTATTTTAAAGATGTTGATTGAAAATCAAGTGTATTAAGTTTATATGTAAAAACTATATGCATTTGTTTATCCTTATTTATAATATATTTTCAGATTTGCCTTCAAGATTTTTGCAGTTAAAAATAACCAACAATTTTTAGCAATTAAAAAAAATAATCAACAATTTTGGTAGTATCCATGCTAGGCTCACAAAAATTGCAAACTTGGATTAATCAGTTTAGATGTGAAAGTTTTGGGCTTAGGAAACTGAGTTTCTATACTTCCAGTTAGATACTTCTTTGGAACAGATTACCTGGTAAGTTAATAAAATATTTTTTGGCATTTTGGGTCTGACAAAGAATTGTTTGAATATCTTTTGTTAGAAACATGAATTTTATTAGAAATGTTTATCTAATGTTTTGGCATTTAAATATAACAAAGACATCAATTGATGTAATAGGAAAAATAATTTATTTTTTCCAATGCTTTAATATTTTTTCTTGTGTATTTTTATGTATCTAATATATAAAATTTACATAAAATATATACAATTTTATATATAATACTTATATACAAATAGTTGGATATTGATAAGGTAGGATCTCCTAAGTCTCCCTGAGTAGCTGGTCTACATGAACAATTTGTCTGTTAAAAGATATGAATTAACAATGAAATGCAATTATAATCTGCACCCCCTTCAACAGAAAGGCCTACCATTATTTTTGGGTCAAAACGGAAAATCACATTGTGAAACAGTATGAAAAGTACAGCTAGATGTTTGCAAGTCTTCGTAGGAAGACTCATCCTGACCATGAGAAGTCTTTGAATGAAACTTATAAGAGGGAAAAATGAACCAGGAGTGAGTAGATAAGAAGGAAGAGGCAGTTTTGATGTTATTGTACAGAGGTGAGCCAGATTCTGGAGAGGATAGCATTCCCAGAGTTCAAGAGGTTTCCCACAAATTAGGAGGTGGATGTAGAGACCACCCTCAAGGCCAACACAGGTCAGAAAAGGAGACTCCTAGAGGGACCATGGATGATGGGAGAGGTTAGGGGTGAAATGTATATCCTTATGCATTTCTTATGCCTTCATTAGGAATTATTTTTGTGTTTCTTTGGAGTGGTAGGTCAATGCTGGGTGCATTGCTGAACAATGTCCAGCCTTCACCATCTGCTGAAGCCCTTCCTCACCTCAGACTTCCATAGGCACTGCCCTATCACCTGCCTTCCTTTCTCAGACAAACCTCTGGACAAGGGAGCTCCCCTCAGCTCTCTGCCGAGATAAAAGATAAATAAGATAGAGACTCCCTGAAAATGTGCTGTCTGGATGGGGAAATGGAGAAGAAATTCAGTATTTGCAGTTATGGAGGAGAGGAATTTGTGAGTTAGGGTGAGGAGCATCTCCAGGCAGGTTATCTTCACCAGCCCGTGAGGGAGGAGGACGTCAAGGAGAAGGAGAAGGAGAAGAAGAAGGCAGTTAAGGAGCAAAGAGAAGGGGAGGGTCTTTCTAAACAGAGAGCAGTTATTTCTCTGAATTGTGTTGGGAAATACAAATAGCTTGGATTTTCTGTATTTTTAATTTTAAAGAATGAGCCTTGATATATTGATTCATGGTTTCTAACCTCAGGTCCTTAGAACTGCTTCAATATATATAATATGAATATATAATATAATAATAAAATATATTTATAATACTATACAATATATAACATTATTTTATAATAAGTAAATAAATATTTATTAATTGAAGCAGTTTTAAGGACCTAGCTGATATTAGAAACCATATACATATATTACATGTTTTCATATTACATTCTTAGTTAGTTCTTTCTCATTTTATATAACATTGCTTTTAAATTAAAGCCATCTTTTCTTACTCTTCTCAGAACATAATGCTTTCTTTTTCAAAAGGAAAGTGATTAGATGTAGCTTCCGCAGTCTCTGCCCACCCCGACCCAAGAGGACACGCCTCTGTTTTCATTCTTCCTCCTCCATTATCACTACCTTCTCTCAGTACCAGGGTCACAGTTACTCCCTTTGTCTTTAGAAAACTTAGCCACTTCCTCTACTCTCACTTCTCAGCATCAAAACAGTGTCCAGCCTTCCCCATCTGCTGCAGCCCTTCCTCACCTCAGATCTCCATAGGCACTGCCCTATCTATCACTTTCTTCCTTTCTCAGACAAACCTCTGGACAGAGGGAGCTCCCCTCAGCTCTCTGCTGTTCAACTCCTCCCCACCCTTGGTCCTTCTGTTTTATGCTCTTGCTGATGTCACCTTCAGGTTGCCAAGTTCACCTTTGAGCTTCCGTTTCACTTGAACTGTACAGAATTTTACATCGTCATCATGCCCCTAATTTTGGAATTCTCTTCTCTTGGCCAAAATGGCTGTGATTCCATTCTCTCTTGATGTTCACTGCCTCTCTGTCCATTCATTCTGAATCTCCTACTTATTGAGGATTCTCTGGGGCCTGCCAGACTCTTCAAGGTGACAATTCCAAGTACTCTGTGGTTTGCATCATGCTGCTCCTTGTCACCACTGACTCTTAGCTCCAAACTCACTCCTACACCCAAGAGTTTCCTGAGTGCCTCAAATCTACTGTTTCTAAAATTCAACTTATTATCACCTCCAACACGGCAAATTCAATTCCTGTGTACTCTCCATGGTAGGGTAGAAGGTAAGCATCTCTATCTATTTAATAACATTTCCAACATTCAGTCCATCCAAAGGTTCCATCAGCTTCTCACAGTCTCCTGTATCTCACTCCTCCTGTCCTCCCTGACACTGTCTCTGGGCCGGCAGGACTTACCATTTCTCACCTTTATATTTTGCTATTATTACCTAAACTGGTGTCTCCACTCCTGCCCTCCTGGATATCCCCTACTCTCACCAGATGACCTGTACAAAGCTTTAGTCTCACCTTGTAGCTATTCTACTTGAACATCCTTAAACATTTTTTTTTGTCCTGTTATAAGGGTTTTCATACTCTCTCCTATCTTCCTCTCCATACTCAGCCTATCTCTGTTTTCTTATTCTATTCTCCAGACATTGTGACCATCTTATAGTTTCCCCAATTGGCCACATTAAGTTGTCTGTACATCCTGCTTTTCCTGCCTAGAAATGCTGACAGGTTTCCCAGAGGGCTCAGTATACCAACCCCCTGGGGCTGGGTGCTGTTCTCCTTAGCATTCCACTCCTTATCACCTCTTGTGTGAGGCCTTTTCAGGCACTATTCCAATTTTCTCCTCATCAGAAAATTGATATATTAACTTTCCTTAGAACTTAGGCCCATTCTTATGGATTGTTATGCTATGATGCCATTGTGTTGTTCATGTTCCACCATACTGGGAGTCTTGAGGACAGAAGTGAGAACTTTAGTGTCTTTGCATCCCTATGTCGATGCACAGTATGTTCCTATAAATGTCTGTTGATTGAACACGTTACTGAAATTACAGGTTTGTGTGAAGGGTGACAGGTCTCATTGAATGACATTTTCTCAATCTGCAGACAGAAAATGAAGTGAATAAAATACCACACCAACACTTCTATCACCTTGGGGTTTGACAACATTAGTTCAGACAGTTTGTTTTGCTTGTGTTGTTATTCTGCAGCTAGCTCTTCTCCGAGCCCTGGCTCCCAGCTGCATTCAAAAGTGTGGTGTCCTGTTGCTGTGGAAATGCAGCGACATGCCACAGACAGCAACTGTAAACCCAGGAAACTTATTTCCTTATGCAAAGTGATATTGACTTTCAAATATAATTTTTTTAAAAGGCAATAGGCTTATGTGGAAAGTCTTTCAACCACAAATCTCAGGGTGAAATAATTTTCTGTGTATTTCTATAAACATAGAGAAAACAAAATAATGGTTCTTCTGTTTTCTCAACACAATGTTCCACCTGCTCAAGAAAATATTCTGTGGCAATAAGAATCCTGCCTTGCTTATTAGTATATTAACTATCAGAGTACCCCTAGCAGAGAGCTGGGCACACAGTGGTGCTCAACAAATATTTGCTAATATTTTCACTTTTAGGATAGGTTCCAACTGCCTATTTGTAGAGAACTACATATTTCTCATGCAGGAACATAAAGTAATATGTTTGATAAATTGACAATTAGTTCACACAGGAACAGACCCATGGCTTTGGCCATGCTAGCAGGGGGGTTTTGACTGCCAAACCTGTCTTTGACCCATGTGAGTGACGCCCTACAGATGATGATTCTGTTCTTTCAAATGCATCAGCAAATACTGAGTTCCTACAGGGATAAGCAGCTGAAAGTTTCAGAGGCTGGATACTCAGTGCAGAATAAAACTTAAGCCCCTACTTTCATGATGATTATATTCTAAGTGCATAAGTGTGTTGTGGGTGAGGTTGGGAGACAGTGACTAACAACAGTCAACCAATATGAAAGAAATTTGTCATCTGGTGAAATGTGTAATGAAAAGTGAAACAAAGCAGGGCCCCAGGGAGTGATGGGGATTATGTTCCCACTGATTTCTCTTAGAAATATCCAGGTTCATTTTATTGTCTTTTTTGCAGAGTTAAATGACCTATGAAGACTATTTATAATTTTTCTGTAAAAGAAATTATTTCTAATAGTATTTGTTGTTTTGATCTTACCTCTTAAATAAGATATTATGATACATGATATCAATAGGAAAAGATAGATTTTAACACCTATTTAAATAAACCAAATCTAGAACTCAGGTCATTAGACCAAATATATATATTAGGTTAAAATTACTCAATTTTACATATATATCTGGTGAGTGACTGTATTAATACTACCCAGAAGAAATACTCTATAATTATATTAAAGAATGCTTTCTAACTAACTAAATACAAGAGAACAGAACTCTCTTTTATCCTGAGCTCCTGTCTTTTTTAGAACCAATGATAATAGTCAAGCTGTTTATATTCCTGATTTCAAATTATTCTATAGAGTCATAGTAACAAAACCAGCATGATTGATACTAGTATAAAAACAGACACATAGACAAATGGAACAGAATAGAAGACACAAAGACAAACCCATACATCTGCAGTTATCTATCTGATCCTTGAAAAAGCACCAAAAATATATGTTGAAATAAGAGAAGATCAGACAGCCTTTTTAACAAATGGTGCTGGGAAAACTGGTTCTCCCTACGCAGAAGACTGAACCTGAATCTCTATCTCTCACCCTGCACAAAAACCAACCCCAAATGAATCAAAGACCTAGGAATAAGACCAGAAACTTTGCAACTCTCAGAAGAAAACATAGGATCAACACCCTAACATATAGGCACTGGCAATGACTTTCTCAATAGGATCCCTAAAGCTCAAGAAATAATACCAAGAGTTTATAAATGTTTAAAAAGCTTCTGCACATCAAAGGAAACAATTAAGATGTGAAAGGAAAACTTACAGAACGGGAGAAAATATTTTCCAGCTATTCTTCTGACAAAGGATTAATATCCAGAATATATAAAGAATTAAAAAACAAAACAAAAAACAACACCCACCCCCAAATAACCCAATAAATAAATTGGCAAATAAACGAAACAAATACTTCCCCAAAGAAGCAGCACAAATAGGCAACAATTATATGAAAAAATGTCCAACATCTTTAACCATCAAGGAAATATCAATCAAAATTACACTGAGATTTCATCTTACTCCAATTAGAAGGGCAGTCACCAAGAATACAAAAAATAAATGCTAGCAAGGATATGGAGAAATGGAACTCTTATGCATTGTCTGTGGAATGTAAATTATTATAGCCACTATGGAAATCAGTATGACGGTTCCTCGAAAGACTAGGAATGGAACCACAATAGATCCAGCTATACCACTCCTTGTTATTTATCCAAAAGAATAAATTCATCATGCTGCAGTGATACATGCATACCCATGTTTATAGTAACACAATTTACAATAGCCAAATTATGGAACCAGCTTAGGTGTCTGTTAACAGGTGAATGGATAAAGAAATGGTGGTATATATACGCAATGGAGTTTCATTTGTAGGAAAATGGATGGAACTGGAGAACATCATGGTAAGTAAAATAAGCCAGACAGGAAGTCAAGAGTTGTATGTTTTCTCTCATATGTGGAAGCTAGAGAGAGAAAAAAGGGGGGAAATACAAGGAAGACAGAGTAGAGGATGGTACCCAGGGGAAGGAAGGAAGGGAAGGAAAGGGGAAGTACTGAGGAATAAAATTAAGTTACATTATGTGTGTGTGTAAATATACCACAATAAAACCCACTATTCTGCATAATTATTGTGCATCACAAAAATTAAAAATTCCTTTTCAATGTATCATTTCATCCTCCTTGTGATCAAAATACTTATTTTCTCATCCCCCTCCCAAGTCTCCTGTATCTGGGATTTGAGAGGGGTCTTGTGTAGCCTAGAATGCAACTGCTTGCTTGGCTTTCACGTTGAAACTCATGAGCTTTTACATCCTAGCAGTTTACACTGTCTCCATCATTTGAAGTTCCAAAACACTGTATCTTTATTTCTCTTGCAATACTTGTCACTGTTGGGCTCATGCTGCATATATCAGAGTCCAAGACTTTAATCTGTCTATCTGGACTAGAAACCCACTGAGAGTAGAATCTGTGTCCCATTGGTCTTTAGACTCGTAGTGCCCAGCACACTACCTCAAAGATAGAAGGTGCTTTGGTGTACATTTGGTTAATGAATATTGAATGTGTGAATAGTTCTGCTTTTGAGGGACCACATAATTTTGAAGAACATATTTAACATTTTAAAAAATTGCCTTCATATTTGTAGAATGTTTCAGCTGTTCAAAACACTATCAATGCCATCAATCAATAATTTATTTTTTGCTAGTTTGTTATCAGTTTTTAAGTTTTCAATTGCTTATCATTTATTCATCAATCAACTGTTGGATGAATGATATTCAGGGCAGGTGTCATAATAGGCATCTCCTCACAAAACAGCTCATTCTATCATTGAAAAAAACCCCAGAGTTAGAAGGGACAGATGTTTTAAATTTCCATTTTTTAAGGAAAACTATAAAGGGGATCCTAAAGAGAGGGAACAAATTCTAAGAGTAAAATTTTTCAGATCAGGTATTAAAAAGCAAAACTCTCCATCCTTATGGTGTTTTAATAAACTGTTGATTTTATGGTATTGTATGGTGCTGAAAATTACCAATCTATTTCAGTGATTTATAATAAACTTCAACCAGAAAGCAGACTTATGGACACCCCCTTCTGAACCATGCAGGTAGGTAAGTTCCTTCTGTATATTCAAATGCCCATGATACTTATCAGCATGAAGCAACAGCAGAGCAATAGAATATTCCAAATAAAAAACATCAAACCTCGATAAAGAAGATGGAAAAACTGAGTCACCCATTACAAATTAAGGCTTTCTGTTTGAAAGAATCTCACTCTAAGGATAAAGGGAAAGTGGGAGTAGAAAGAAGCACCGGGTCTGATCTGGAATTCTTTTTCCCAAAGTTTATTTTTCCAAGAGTATTGTTTCCCAGAGCAAGGTTAAAAAAATGAACCAAGAAATGAATCAACATTAATCATTTTAACATCATTTCTTTAAATACTTTTGGCTCTTTTCACCCAACAGATTTCTTTATGCTTTTGAGAAGCAATTTTTTTAGTAACTCAACATATTTCATGAATTAATTATACAGTAAGAGATTTTTTTTTGTTTATGACCTTTTTCCTTTAGCATATTGTACCTAATAAAGGTACAAGTCTTGGTCTCACAGTTGTATACCCTTTGATATAATTATATATAAACATCTGAGGCCAATTAGAATTTGAGAGAAATACTGTGGCTAATTATAACAAGGGAAATGGAAATGAGGAGATGGGAATTCTGAACTCATTGACCTAAGCCTGAAGAAAAGAAGAAAGTAACAACTCATTTTAATTTGGTGCTTCACTTGATCATCCACATTTACCCTCTCTGCCTAATTTTTTAAATTTTTAATTTGTCTTAATTAGTTATACATGACAGTAGAATGCATGTATGCACTTTGATATATCATACATAGATGGATATAATTTCTCATCTTTTTGAGTGTACATGTTGCAGAATCATGTTGGTCATGTAAGGAATAAACAGCTAATGCTCAGTGCAGCCAGCTCTTTTGTACACCTTATTCAACTTTGTATCCAACACAAACTATTCTCCTGAAGCTAGAAATTATACCCTGCAAGAACCATCTATGAGAGTAATTTGCTCCCATTTAAAATTGCATTCAATTCAATGCTTTGGAGTAACTTAAGATGAATTTTACACTTATGCATCATTTAAGGTAATGAGCCAGAAAGCATAATTTTCAGTGAGGATGGCTTATTCATGCAAGTTGTGAGGTAGACAACTCAAAGCATAAAAATTATTTTTCAGAATGAACTGAGGACTCAGCAGTGGAGAAAAAAGAATTGCAAATGTGTCCCTGGCTAGTCACCTGCATCTATATTCCACTTAACTGTGATGAAACCACAGCTTGGAGCACCTCAATCCAGGAGTGAGGATGGGGGCCAAAGATGGGGAACCTAGGGAAGCTGAGTCAAGAGTTTGACAATTTATAGATGTGGCTGTCTCAGATTGATCCCCATCAGAGATTCAATATAGGAGTTCAGGCCCGGCCCAGATATACCCATACCGACATACTCAGGATCCAGGCCCAGGGTAGGTCCAAGTTCGCCACACCCCCAACCAATGAGCCCAAGCCTAACTCACTTGTATCTTGGGACACTGCAGACACCACCATAGCCTTCTCCATGCAGTAGTCCCTACCTTTTTGACCAAAGACAGGGCCTAGAAGCAGCTGCATCTCAGAGCAGGCATCCCAAAGACAATGTAAGGCTCACCCTTTCAGCCCCATCTCTGTAAGACATTGCATCCATCTTGGGGCACCTCCACTATTATCTCAAGTTACCTCAGCTATTGCCACTACTACCTTTAGTTGCAATAGCATACATTGAGGGACACCAGTAGGAAAGTGCCCCAAACAAACCAGGATGCTACAATGATAGAACCCATGGACAGTGAAGTTGATGAAATGTCAGAGAAGGAGTTCAGAAGGTTCATAATTAAAATGATCTGTGAATTAAAGAATGACCTAAATGAGCAAATACAGGCAGAAATTGATCACTCCAACAAAGAGATAAGAGAGCAAATACAGTTAGCAAAAGATGACTTCAAGAAGGAGAGACTGAAAAAAACCCAGTCAGGAATCCTTGAAATGAAGGAAACAATAAACCAAATAAAAAACTCAATAGAAAGCAAAACCAACATACTAGATTTCTTGGAAGAAATAATGTCAGATATTAAAGACAAAGTATACAATATGGAAAATAAAATTGACCACACAGCGAAGATAGTAAGAAAACAGAATATCCAAGAATTATGAGACAGCATCAAGAGACCCAATCTAAGAGTTATTGGGATAGAGAAAGGCACAGAGTTTCAAACCAAAGGAATGCACAATCACGTCAATGAGATAATATCAGAAAATTTCCTAAGCATGAAGAATGAATTGGAAAATCAAATACAAGAGGCTTACAGGACACCAAATGCACAAAATTACAACAGATCTACACCAAGGCATATGTATTCCTAGCATACAGAATAAGAACAGAATCTTAAAAGCAGCAAGAGAGAGGAATCAGATCACAGATAGGGGGAGACCAATTTGTATTTCAGCAGATTTTCCAACCCAGAACCTCAAAGCCAGGAGATCATGGAATAACATATACAAGCTCTGAAAAAAAAAATGGATGCCAACCAAGAATCTTATATCCAGCAAAAATAAGCTTTAGATTTGATGATGAAATAAAAATCTGCCATGATAAACAAAAGTTAAAAAAATTTACATTACAACTAAAAAGACTGCACTACAGAACATCCTTGGCAAAATATTCCATGAAGAGGGAATGAAATAAAAAAAAACAATATTGAATATCAGCAGAGGGAGGTATTACACTAAAGAAAAAAAAATAATCAGAGGAGAAAACAAGTCAAGTTAAATAGCAAAATGGCTAGGAATACAAATCATGTCTCAATAATAACCTTGAATGTTAATGGCCTAAACTCACCAATCAAAAGACATAGACTAGCAGACTGGATTTAAAAAAAAACAAAAATATGTTGCTTCCAATAGACTCATCTCATAGGAAAAGACATCCACAGACTGAAGGTGAAAGGTTGGGAAAAATCATACCACTCACATAGACTGTGGAAGCAAGCATGTGTTTCCATCCTCATATCAAATAAAGTAGACTTTAAGCTAAAGTTAATCAAAAGGGATAAAGAAGGACACTACATACTGCTTAAGGGAGCCATATACCAACAAGACATAACAATTATAAATATATATGCCCCAAACAATGGAGCATCTATGTTCATCAAGCAAACTCTTCTCAAGTTCAAGAGTCAAATAGACTATGACACAATAATTTTGGGTGAATTTAATACACCTCTTTCACCACTAGGTAGATCTTCAAAAAAAAAAAAAAAAGCTAAACAAAGAAACTATAGAACTTGAGAATACAATCAATAACTTAGACTTAACTGACATATATAGAATATTTCATCCTTCAATGAGTGAATACGCTTTCTTCTCAGCAGCAGATAGATCCTTCCCTAAAATAGACCACATATTATGCCACAAAGCAACTCTGAGTGAACATAAAAAAGTAGAGACACAACCCTGAATTTTATCAGACCATAATGGAATGAAATTAGAAATAAATGGTAAAATAAGAAATAAAAACTACTCCAACACCTGGAGACTAAATAATATGCTACTGAATGAATAATGGGTTGCAGATGACATCAAGGAGGAGATTAAAAAATTTTAATAGGTGAATGAGAACACAGATAGAACATATCAAAATCTCTGAGACACTATGAAGGCAGTTTTAAAAGGAAAGTTTATTGCATGGAGTCCATTCCTTAAAAGAAAAAAAGTCAACATATAAATGACTTAACATTACAGCTCAAAGCCCTAGAAAAAGAAGAACAAATCTACAGCAAACGCAGTAGAAGACTGGAAATAATTAAAATGAGAGCTGAAATCAATAAAATTGAAACAAAAGAAACAACTGAAAAAATTGACAAAACAAAAAGTTGGTTCTTTGAAAAACTAAATAAAATTGACAGATCCTTAGTCATGCTAATTAAGAGGAGAGAAAACTCAAATTATTGACAGTCATGATGAAAAAGGAAATATCACAACAGACACTACAGAAATAGAGAAGATAATTAGAAATTATTTTGAAAACTTGTACTCCAATAAAATAGAAAATATCGAAGGCATTAGTAAATTTCTAGAGTTATGTGATTTGCCCAAATTGAATCAAGATGATATACACAACTTAAACAGATCAATTTCAAGAAAGGAAATAGAAGATGCTATCAGAAGCCTACCAACCAAGAAAAGCCCAGGACCAGATGAATAAACAGCTGAGTTCTACAAGACCTTTAAAGAAGAACTAATACCAATACTCTTTAATTTATTTCAGGAAATAGAAAAAGAGGGAGCACTTCCAAACTCATTCTATGAGGCCAATATCACTCTGATTCCAAAACCAGGCAAAGACACATCAAAAAAGAAAACTTCAGACCAATATCTCTAATGAACATCAATGCAAAAATTCTCAGTAAAGTTCTGGCAAATCAAACACAAAAGCATATCAAAAAGATCATTCACCATGATCAAGTGGGATTCATCCCAGGGATGCAAGGTTGGTTCAACATATGGAAATCAATAAATATAATTCATCACATCAATAGACTTAAAGATAAGAACCATATGATCATCTCAATGGATGCAGAAAAATCATTCGACAAAATACAGCACCTCTTTATGTTCCAAACAGTAGAAAAACTAGGGATAACAAGAACATATCTCAACATCGTAAAAGCTACCTATGCTAAGCCCCAGGCGAATATCATTCTAAATGTAGAAAAATTGAAAGCATTCCCTCTAAATCTAGAACAAGGCAGGGATGGATGCCCTCTTTTACTACTTCTATTTAACATAGTTCTTGAAAACTGGCCAGAGCAATTAGACAGATGAAAGAAATTAAAGGGATACACATAGAAAAAAAAAAGAACTCAAGTTGACACTATTTGCTGATGATATGATTCTACACCTAGAAGACCCTAAAAGTTCCACCAGAAAACTTCTAGAACTAGTAAATGAATTCATCAAAGTAGCAGGATACAAAATGAACACCCATAAATCAAAAGCATTTCTGTTTATCAGTGACAAATCCTCTGAAAGGGAAATGAGAAAAACTATCCCATTTACAATAGCCTCAAAAAAAAAAAAAACACCTTGGGAATCAACTTAACAAAAGAGGTGAAATATCTATATAATGAAAATCACAGAACACTAAAGAAAGAAATCAAAGAAGACCTTGGGAGATGAAAAGATCTACCTTGCTCTTGGATAGGCAGAATTAATATTGTCAAAATGACCACATTACCAAAAGCACTATTGAGATTTAATGCAATTCCAATCAAAATTCCAATGACATTCTTCATAGAAATAGAAAAAGCAGTCATGAAATTCATCTGGATAAATAAGAGACCCAGAGTAGCTAAAGCAATCCTTAGCAGGAAGAGTGAAGCAGGTAGCATCACTATACCTAATCTTAAACTATACTACAGAGCAATAGTAACAAAAACAGCATGGTATTGGCATCAAAACAGACTGGTAGACCAATGGTACAGAATAGAGGACACAGAGACTAACCCACAAAATTATAATTATCTTATATTAGAAAAAGGCACAAAAAACATGCATTGGAGAAAAGATAGCCTCTTCAACAAATGGAAAGACTGGAAATTCATATGCAACAAAATAAAATTAAACCCCTATCTCTCACCATGCACAAAACTCAACTCAAAATGGATCAAGGACCTAGGAATACAACCAGAGACCCAGCGTCTAATAGAAGAAAATGTCGGCTCTACTCTCCATCATGCCCCAACTTCCTTAATAAGACTCCTTTGGTGCAAGAATTAAAACCAAGAATCAATAAATGGGATGGACTCAAACTAAAAAGTTTCTTTTCAGCAAAAGAAACATTCTGTGGTGAATAGAGAGCCTACATCTTGGGAACAAATCTTTACCCCTCACACATCAGATAGAGCACTAATCTCTAATGTATATAAAGAACTCAAAAAGCTAAGCACCAAAAAAAACCCGAATATCCCAATCAATAAATGGGCCAAGGACATGAATAGACACTTCTCAGAAGATGATATACAATAAATCAACAAATATATGAAAAAATGTTCATCATCACTACAATTAGAGAAATGAAAATCTAAACCACTCTAAGATTTCATCTCACTCCAGTCATCATGGCAGCTCTTATGAATACAAACAATAGTAAGTGTTGGTGAAGGAAAAAAGGTACACTCATACATTGCTGTGGGACTGCAAATTGGTACAGCCAATATGGAAATCAGTATGGAGATTTCTTGGAAAACTGGGAATGGAACTACCATTTGACCCAGCTATCCCTCTCCTCAGTCTATACCCAAAGGACTTAAAAAGAGCATATTACAGAGACACAGCCACATCAATGTTTATAGCGGCACAATTCACAATAGCTAAACTGTGGAACCAACCTAGGTGCCCTTCAATAGATGAATGTAAAAAAAATGTGGCATATATACACAAAAAATATTATTTAGCAATAAAAGAGAATAAAATCATGGTACTTGCAGGTTAATGGATGTAGTTAGAGAAGATAATGCTAAGTGAAGTTAGCCAATCCCCCCCAAAACAAATGCTGAATGTTTTCTGATATAAGGAGGCCGATTCATGGTGGAGTAGGGAGGAGATTCATGGGAGGAAAAGATGAACTCTAGATAGGGCAGAGGGGTGGGAGGGGATGGGAGGGGGCATGGGGTTAGAAATGATGGTGGAATGTGATGGACATTATTATCCAAAGTACATGTATAAAGACACAAATTGGTGTGAATATACTTTGTATACAACCAGAGATATGAAAAAATGTGCTATATATGTGTAATAAGAATTGTAAAAATTAAAGAAAGAAATTTTGATGTACTCATTAAAATGTTATAAAGTAACCTGCAAATACAAAGCACATTCCTGATTGTCAATACTCGTAACACTAGTAGTCCCTTAAAATATTAGATGCTTTGCTGTTGGAGATAAAGAGTTTTCTCAAGAAATGCTACAGGAAGTCATAAGCAATAGCACACATTCTCCTTAAAGGAAGCAGCACATGAATTAATACTACAGATGTGAAGAACAGATTTTTTTGTGTTAATATATGATATATGATATGTAACATATAACATATTATATATAATGCATCATAAATAAAGAATATATATTACATATTATTTATTAAAGAAATATAAGATGTAGTCTAGGTTTTAGTGACAAATATTTATAACTCAAATTTCTCTTGTTTTTTTTTAAGTGAATAAACTATTCAACTCTACTTCTTAACACGTTATACCATATTGTTGTGCGAGGGAAGCCCTTGGGAGAATGCATGCTAACAACTCATTCATGTGTAATTGATAGCCATAACAATTTTATTTTAGCATTCCTTCATTTAAGATTTCAAAATACTTTATAAATGTTTGAATTAAAAGTTTCCTCTTAAAAAGAAAAGTACAAAGTGTCTAATTCCTCTTAGATACAAGCACAGCTTTCATTATGTGAGAAATTCAAGGTCAGTAGGCATAATGTCTTCAAACACTCAATATCATGTTATTGATAGTAAAAAGATGCTATTTAAAGTCAAAAATGCAAATTCAATTTTACTATGTGTCCTACAATTATTTAAAACTTTCATTCTTATGGTTACTTTACATTATTTAGTTCTAGAACACTAATAAACTAGGAATCTAAATGAAATAATGAAATCTACAAGGTTAATAGCCAATGCCAGTTTAAGACATCTTGCCAAGAATATCTATATTTTATTTCACCTAGAATTAATGACATAATTATTTAAGATTCTTAGGATGGATTTCACCTGCCACACTAAGAGCACAATTAATTGCAGTTGTTACGACAGTAGTAGTAACATGACTGATTTATATAGTATATTCCAAACTTTAAAATTTTGTGTAAGCAGAATGATTAGGGATACTTTGACAGTCAATTATTCCTTCTGGAAACTATATAAGCCATATCATATAATCTAGCCGGAACAAAAGATGATGGGTCTTAATTTAAGTGAGATCCAGGTGACAGGTCCTGAAAGGTCTGTTTCTGTCCTTTTTCTAACTATTAACTCATCAAGGAAAATGCAGTCAAAATTGATGATGTGTTCATGCCCTTAAAGTCATCATTAATTAAAAATTAATTTAGATGCATAGATCAGGTGAAAGCTACAATCAAATAATATTTTAGTAGCATGAAGGTACCTATAGTCTCAGACCATTTGCTACAATTTTTTTATTTGTGAAATGAGGCTATCAATAGCATCAATCTCACTTTGTTTTTGTGAAAACTGATGAATAGATCTAATGTGGTAGTAAGACAATTCCCAAATCCAAGGATGGAACATGTAGCTGAACAAAGAAATTCTTTTCTGTTCCCATCCCATCTTTATCATCTATCTATCTATCTATCTATCTATCTATCTATCTATCTATTTATCTATCTATCTATCTATCTATCTCTGTCTGTCTATCTAGGATCCTGAAATATTAGCATTTTTGAGACATTTCACAGTTAAGAGAAAAGAACATTGGATATTTAAATGGGTTTGTTGATGTTGTGCTATATTCATTGTTTGCGTGTTTCCAATAAAATGTTCATTTCTTCAATGGAAGCATTACTATGTAGCCACCATCTTTACTAAAATAAAAACACATATGAACCGCAACAGAGAAGTTTGAAACAAAAGTACAAGAAAATAAGAAAGATCCAAAAAATAAAAAAAAAATGGGCTGGCTGCTATTTGTTTTTTAAAGTTACAATAGCAACTTTGATTATTTGATATGTGATTATTTTGAATGATAAACTATCATGATTTTCCCCTGACTGTATCTTGCTCTCTACTTTTTCTTCTTGATAATCCAGGTTGCCAAGATATGAAGTGACTAGAGAAAATGAAAGAAGTTACAATGAATCACTTTGTTCTTTGTTTACAAATATGGTTTAAGGTAAGAATGGACAAGTAAAATAGAATTTTAAGGATTTTTTTTGTTATTCTTGTTACTGTTTTGTTCTATTACAACAATTAATATAAAGTTCATTGGATGTATTTTAGTGGCTCAAATAAGATCTATATACTACACATAAAATTTTATAGATTTTATAGTTTAGAAACTTTGTTGTCATGATTTAAGAGTTTCATTTAGATTCTTTATAATTATTTTCTAATCTATAAAGTGTGGAAAATAATACCAAGTCCATTTCCTAACAGAACAGTGCATATTAAATGAGTTAATAAAAGGTATTGATGATATCGTCCCATAAAAACAAATGATATATAACTAATTGAAACAAATTTTTAAAAAGAACAAATGATTATTCATGATATCATTGCTATTTTGTTATAAACACATTGTGGGTAATTGCTGCACTGACTTCAGATTAGTTCAAGTATGTATTTCTCCCAAGCCTCATAAGTAAGGAAGTTATATAGTTTGTTATAAATACTTAATGGCTACTTATCTATCCTAACATCTCTGGTTAAGAACTACAATGTGATTCTCCTTGCCTTTTGATTATGGTTTCTTTAATACAAAGCATTCAATTGTAAGCTGTGCTGATGATCCAAGATAAATCTCAAAAGACTCAGAAGCATGACCCCAGACTTTCTGACAATTTTTAAAACCCTAATCTTTCTCACTGTCAGATACTCCACATATGTGTTAGAGCTTCTTATAAACTCCCAAGTGAACATTTAATTCTCCCTAAAATGCAGCAAGAGATAGTCACCAAGGCAGCAGAGCAGCAATGACTCCACAGGACATCATCATATTTCATGTATGTAAAATGAGAAGCCTTCTTACCTAGCATGCAAACACATTTGGCATTCTGGTCAGGGTTCTCAAACAAGATTTCGCCACACCTCTGAAATAGAAGGATAGCTGCAGTTAAAATTTTAAGATGTCATCATCAGGATTCCCAAGGCAATATATTCATGAAATATGAAAATATTATGATGTTATTCTATTCTCGTTTTCGTAGTTAATTGAGTCTGGGGACTTATGCATAAACAGAGATTTTGCCGATAGTAAAATATCTGAAAGGTAATTTGGGATAGATTGTTCCTGCATGCCCCTGGTCCCTGCCTGTGTGCTCCCATGAGAAGTCATGGCTTGAGATGCACTTAGTTTCTATATCAGTGTAACATAGGCAATATAAGGCCCATTAACCTGAGTCTAATCATCCTCAAGTTTAATCCTTAGCACCTACATTATTCTAAACTAAGCTGTGTGCCTGACACTTAACTCTCTGAACTTGGTGTGGGGCAGAGATAAAGACATGAAGTGGCATTTATAATGCTTTTCTTGAACCCACAGACTCATAGAAATATCAATTTTCATATCTATTACAGTTTTAACTCACTTTTTAAAACTTTTTAAGAAGACAGAGTCTACAGATACAATCAGTTATTGGAGAATTTGTGTGATAAATGAAATTGGCAAATGGTTAGAACCTGAATATATAAATAAATCCACCAAATCAATAAGAATATAACAAATAATCTGAGAGAAAAAATGGGTAAAGGGCATGAACAAGCAATGCATGGAAAAAGAAATCTGGATGGCCAATAAACATAGAAAATATATTTATACCAATAATCAGGAATAAGCAAATTATATGTAATTTGTTTTGAACTCATTGAGTTGACTAAATTTAGAAGTCTGGCATTAACAAATGTTTTCAGAAATGTAGAGTCTGGGTTGGAGTATAAAATGACAACCACTTTGGAAAAAATTGGCGAAAATATAACAAAGTTAGAGAAATTTTCAAATGCAACTAAAATGCTCTGGTAAAAAACAGATAAATGTCAGTCATAATTAGAGGATTACATGATAGGTAAAGTGGATTAAAGCTATAGATGCTCTAAAACATCTAATATATAACATATATATATATAATTAAAAAATTGCAGAATATTCAAATCATAAAATACATATATTTTTCTAATCACATAAAACAATGTTTAAGTCATATAAAATTATAATGTTAATCAAAAACGTTTATGCAGTTGAAAATGTCTAAAAACATTTATATATTGTTTATGGACATATTAACTTATAGAAAAAGCATAAAAAATTCAATAAATAAAAAGAGAAACATCAAGTACAGGTTGGGAGGAAGAGATCTAGAGAAATGAAATGTTAAAGGTCACACAGGGATTATCAATTTTTTCTATAATTATTTGAAAACTGAAATTATTTCTTACACTTTTTTTCTATGCTTGAAATATTTAACAAGAAGAATTTCCACAAAGCGCAATACTAAATACAAATCTAAAAATGGCTGTTTTATACATGTATCCCTGTACCTGTCTCCCTGGGAGGCCATTGGCAGAAGATTGGATGGACTGTCTCCTCCAATAACTCTTCTTACCACTTACTTCCTTTGCCCTTAGGAAACTGAGAGCCTGCTACCTGCAACATTCTCCTCTCATTTCCACCTTTCACAACTTGGTTGATTCCACTCCCATCAATCTTTATTGTATCTGTACTTAATATATTATAAGATAAAGTGATTTAAAAGGGTATAATTCCTCATGTTCTTCACACCTAATTATGGGATCCTCCGGTACAAACAGGGAAAAGGATGAAGTCATTATTTTCAAATCAACCCATCTTTTGGGATGACCTACATTGTGCACAAAGAGATGAATAAATGGCTCAGAGATATAAAAAGGAGGTAAGCTACTTTGGTGAGCCAAGAGGATGGGCTGTGGAGGAGGGAGGCTTGGTTCTGCGGAAGGTTAAGAGGGCACTGAATTCTAATGGAGACTCAGTATCGTGAGCTTTCTTCCCAGCTACTGTGCTGACCTCACGTGATATTTATCATGCCACTTAATCTCTTCATGCTTCATTTCTTTGTAAGTAACATGGGCTGTAGATATGTGCCATCAAGTCAGGTCAAGGAGCAAATGTGAGGATTAATGACCCGTGGAGTCTAATCCCCTGTTTGTTCCTGTTTTGTTTGTGTTTGGGGAGAGGTTAAACCCTTATAAATAGCTAGGATCTATTTTCTGCATCACCTGCTTTTCAAAGTGGTATTTTAATGACCTGAAAGAGTTAATAATTATTTTTAAATAAAAGGTCAGAGGTTTTGAAAATGTTTTCCACTTCTTGGCAGAACAAAGTCCCAGGAAGCTCTACCGATCTATATTCTGGATTCTACAAGGAAATAACTTGGGAGTGTTTTCTTGCCCTTTGTTAGTGACGAAGTCCACATCCAAGCTTCCACGGAAGAGCTTTCCTTCTTTACTCGCAGGGCCTTCCTGCAAGTAACAGGTGGATGTTGCATAACTTCCCATGGCTACTATAGGCCAAGGGCAGCCTTGTTTATGTCTTCCCTGGCCATGAACATAGCTAGGAGGGGTTTCTGAAACTTCTATGAGGCATGCATTCCATAAGAGTCATGGCCTGCCTGGGTTCACTGACTAGACAGGCTCATCGCCAGGCAGCAAAGCAGGTACTGTGTCCCTTCCAGTGAGGACAAGGCAATCAGACCTCTTCCTCAACTTGTCTCCCTGGTGGTCTGGGAAATGGCTGAAACACCTTTAACAAGGTCTTTAATTGCCCTGGTTTATAACATTACCTGATGATGGTAAGAGATTTTAAAGCAATGCCCAGAGGGGAATCTGATTGTTCTCAGGATTCTTTCCAGTGCTTTTTCTCATTGATGGCTGTGTTTACTGGGCCTTTGCTGCCAGGCTTCTTCCTGCTGTGAAACCCAGGGTGATGACCCAGTTTTGGAGATTAATTAAGCTAAGCCACAGGGTCCAAGTCTCAGAAAACTGCAGGCTCTGCCGTGGGGAAGGTCTTGTGTCCTGCTGGATTCTGGGGTGCTACAACCCTCCTCTTCAATGCTCTGGTTATGCTCATTGGGACTTCCCATTCCAGCAACCTGCTGCTGAGTAACTCTGACTTTGTACTTGGTTCTGCTTGTCAGGACTCTTCCTAATTCTCAGGATCCCACCTCTCCTTAGGGACTCCAACTTTGCTTTGTCTTCTGTGCCTGAAATACTGATATCAACTCACCTTGTTCCTGTCCAACTCTCCCAGTGAACATTGCCCCCAGATAATAGGAAATTGTTATTGAAATTCTCATCCAAAGGATTGGAGCCTTGCTAGCATCAGAGAAATCCTCCTGATGCATGCGCTCCTTCTGAAGCCCATAGGATACCATGCTTATGAACTCATGTGTAATGCTGATTCCCCCATAGACCATGAAGAACCAAATCCTGTTCATTAATGTTCTTAATATGTCTCATTGTTGTAAACCTGGTGCTTTATACATTCCAGGTTCCTGATAACTCTTTGTGGACTAGGTATACTAAATATCTGTGAACTAGCTCACATTTGTTGAGTGTACACTATGGACTAAGCATTGTTCTGTACATCTACCATTTGTACACCTACTGTCTCATACTCTAATTATACTCTTTTCATAGTAGACAACTTAGGCACAGAGGGTACCACTCACTATAGAATCGTCTCCTCCAATTAATGAGAAGATAAAGGCTGACAGGTTACTCCATACTTTACCAAAATACAAAAATCCCAATATTGGCTACTTTGGGTCTCCTCATTGTCTTGGCCAACTAGATTATCTCTATTGATGTCTCCTTCTCTCATCCATTAACAGCTTTTGTTTGTAAGGGTTGCACCTGTAAGAGCTCATGCTTTAGATTAGACTGACCTAATTTTAAATCCTGTTTCTACCTCCTCTTATATACTGTATTATCATGGGCAATTTATTTAGTTGTGCCCAACCTGCTTTCTTATTTATGATAGGGGGTAATATTATCTATGTCATAGGATCATTGTCAACTTGGTTTTTAATCCATTATGAATGAGAATGACCTAGTTTAAATAATTGTGAGGGGGTTGTACTGTAAAAATAAGAATTAATAAATTTAGTTCATCCATGAAAATTCAATTTTAATTCCCATCATGATTTAGGAATAAAAATGAAAAAAAACCCTTAATTTTAGAAGTCAGAGTATTTCACAAGTTGTTTGCTATTTCTTACTTATTAAGAATTTTCTTTATCAAATTCAAAATTTGACCTTTATTCAAGAAAAAATATTGAATGTTATTAAATTTTGCATCTGTTATTTAGAAATCAACCTAAGTGTCAATTGAAGTTTGGATGGATAAACAAAATGTGGCATATACACATAGTAGAATATTACTCAGTCAGAAGAAGGACATTTGTGACATCATGGATGATCTTGGAGAGCATTATGTTATATAAAATAAGCCAGGCACAGAAAAACAAATACCATATGAACTTACTTATAGGTATAATCTAAAAAAAAATTGAATTTTTAGGAGCAGAAAATAGAATGGTGGTTACCAGGGACTGAAGGAGAGGGGTACTAGGGAATTGTTGGTCAAAAGGTACAAAATTTCAGTTAGACAGGAAGAATAAATCCAAGAGATCTCTTGTACACCATGATGACTAGAGTAATCACAGTATATTATAATTCATGAAAGTTGTGTACTTACAAAAATAGTAAATATACATGTAATGCACGTTAATTAGCCTGATGCAATCATATATTTCAGGACAATACAATAAAGTATGTTTCTCTTGATTGAACTATGTTTTTTCATTATTTTAATCACAAATTTAGTTGTGAAAATTGATATCAGGAGTAATTTTAAAACTCACACATAAGTCTTAAAATTTTATCCTGCTAAGGAAAAAAATTGTCTGATATAATCGTATCCAAATATTGATAATAGTATTACATACTCAAAAGAAGTTATTAAAAGAGTAAAAAGCTCACATTTTGATTTTATTGTTTAGCTTTCACTGCTCCTCGCTTTCTTAAACCAATTAATGTTTTTCCTGATTCAAATAAGCTTTCATACATCTTTTCATTTTTCTGCATACTTGTTATCACTTGAATGTATAGGTCTCAGCTGACCTCCAGCAACTAATGTTTTTACAGAAATTGTCTTGATACTTTTGGAAGGGAGAAAACATCTGCAAACAGATAAAATCCAGGATAGAAGGAAATCCTTGTTCCTAGGCTGGGACTGTGGCTCAGTGGCAGAGTGCCTAAGTGCCTTGCACTTACGAGGCACTGGATTCAATCCTTGGCACCACATAAAAATAAATAAAAAAGATAAAGGTATTGTGTCTATCTACAACTAAAAATAATAATGATGATAATTAAAAAAAAAAAAAAAGAAAAAGAAATCCTTGTTCCTTGAGGGTTGGCTCCAACCAGCTGAGACCATACAGTGTTTTGCAAGAAGGTAATGTTAACTCTTACCAGAAAATAATTAATTGGTTATGACTATTTGATTTCCTACTCAAATTTTTAGTTGTTGTTGTTCTTTTTCTTCTTCTTTAGCAGAAAAGAATTTAATAAAGGAAATTAGGTCCTTATAAAAGTACTGGAGGATCAGGCTATAGACTGGTCCTCCATAAATGACTCTGTTCAGCTCTGCAAAATTGGCTCACCAAGATGTGAGCTTGCTAGGCTGGTGGAACCACAATTGGGAAAGAAGAGAACCAGGAGGCATCAGTGAATTGTTAACTTTAAGAACACAGCACATGGCAGTGATCCAAGAATTAGAAAGCTATTGGTGCACAAGGCTCTTTGTTGAATATTGAATGCTATTGCAGAAATGTAGAAAAATTCAACATCTTCAGAACTGTGCTTGATAGTCCATTAAAACAAAACAAAATAAAAAGGACCATGATATAGGACTAAACTACACTCATTTTGGAAAAAATGTATATCATTTTGGAAAAAGAAATATATAATTTCGGGAAAAAAAAAACAACACATCAAACCAGTTTCCTGAACTGAAAAAGCAGTTACCATGGTCAGAACTTTGGGAAGTTGTACGACTTCAGTGGAAAGTGAAATGCATCTCATCTGTCTCTGCATCAACAAAGACAATAGAAAAAAGGCAGGGCTGGGGTTATAGCCTTGCATGCACACAGCACTGGGTTTGAACCTCAGTACCACATAAAAATAAATAAATGAAGATATTGTGTCCTTTTACAACTAAAAAATATTTAAAAAAATAAAAAATAAAACAGAAGGCAAAGATCCAGCACAGGCTGCCTTCACTCTCATTTTAATCCCAACTCTAAGAATATTGATTCTTCTGCAAGTTTGCCAAATATTACATGAGTAAAACAGGCAAATGCTTGTATGCTCTCTGTTTTATTTGCTCACTTTCATATTTCTAAATGTCTAGGACAATGACTAATACTTAATGAGCACAATGCTTAAATGAATAACAAATTTCTTATTGTAACTCTGTGGGATATATTAGAATGAGCATAAAATTTTTTCCCTGTGCACTTACGTTTATACACCAATAAGTGCTGCCATTGATGTGGCCACATCATGTGTAGCTGCAATTGGGTGATAAAGGGATGGAATTTGACATGGAGGAAAACATTACAAAAATGAATCTCTTCCTATCTTGCAGTTTCTCCAAGCAGAGAACTGAATGGTACTAACCAAAACCTGACTCTTAGAAGATAGGCCTAGAGAGAAAATGGCTTAGGTCTATAGAGCATAAAAATACAGCTTCTGTTGAGACAGGGCTTCTTAAAGTCTAGCAGAGCCTAAAAGTGTGGAAACCCGTTAATGTCTATCAACTGTACAAATGGCATTATTGAGTGCTGTGTGTGTACAGGCACTGTACCATTTGTGTGAAATTCAGGCTAGATTATGTCCTCCAAGGAGGTTTATAACCTAGTCTTAAGTCAACATGGAAAACTAAGGGCACTTTCAATGGTGGGCACTGGACAATGCCAGGGGACATTGCTAAAGGCTTCCAAAGATAGATAACTCTAGGCCTGGTTCTGAAGGACAGGAGACAGTTGGCTGGCAGAACAGAGGGCTCATCCATGTAGAAGAAGCTGCCTGCACAAAGCCCTGTCAGGATCACACAAATAGTTGCCAAGGACAGAAGCAAACAGATGAGATTGGAAAAGAGTAAGGGCCAATAGCCATTTAAAAATATTTCTGGTCTGAGCTATAGAGGGCTGGTTTGCTTTTGAAGAGCAAGGATGTTTAATGAACTCTTTGCATTGTAACAAATAACTTTAATGGCACCAGATATCTCTCAACAGTCTTGCCTGACATCTTTTCTTGTCAATTTCTTATTCAAAGAGGGTACTGAGCCTGAAGTGCAACTTATCCTCCCCACCTTTTTGAATTAGTTCATAGAATGATGACCAAAATGAATTCCCCAGCCATCCAACAGGAACTTCATGTGAGGCTGACTTCTGCTACTGCTGAAGCCATTAGCACCTAGAGTTGAGTGCATCACAGTTTCCCTGCTCCTGGAGGATGCATTTTCAGGGTCTCCTTCTTTACAGTGGCCCAAGTCCACACTATTTTACGCAGGCCTGTCTACTGCGTGGGTGGCATAGTCAGGCCTTAATCTCTAAACACTGTGGCAGCCCTCAGCACTCCGGTGCCAGAGGACGGCAGATTTGGAACAGGGGCAGATTTCAGTCGAGCTCATGTTTTCCTTCCTAAGCTTTTCCAGTTAAAGAGCAGATTTCCATCCTTTTGCAGGCTGTTAAAACGTCAGACTAATAAGTTTTCAACAATCTGTCAGTGCAGATCCCCAGCATCAACCTGGCACTGCCTTAGAATCCTGGTCTCATGGTCCAATCCAACCTCAGCCAGTCAAAATAAGAGACACACCAGCAAAAGAAAAAAAAAAAGATAATCACCTCAGGCTGAGCAGAAATTCTTAACAAATCCATTGTTGCCAACAGTCAACAGCAATTCTGCGGGCTGCATAACCTGGGGTAACCCTTCAGGAAGGGCCATCCCTCATAAACCTCTAATTAGCTATGGTTAGGAGTGACTTGAAAGATATTAATGCTATTGCTATTGGAAAATGAGCCTACCAGCTTTTAACAGCTTTGTTTTCTTCTTCAGTCAAGGAACAAAATGTTAGCTCAATGGCGTATGCTTTCTATTAGAGAAGTGCCAGCAGCAGCAATCTCCAGAGAGTCTCTCAGCATTTTATTACATACCCCTATTTTTAAACGTTTAAAAACTACTTATTACGAACCAAAACTTGGAAAACCTGGTTTCAGCCCAAGAGTACTTTTTTTTTTTTTTTTTTTTTTTTAAGTTATTAAGCAAACATTGGGAATGCAGAGCTGTTTTCTGTCATTCCAGCCCTGGACAGTAGAGGGTACTAGGAAGGCTGTATTGCTACCTTCTGTTTGATCCCCATAAGGAACATCCTGGGGTCAGATGGCAGGTAGGCAAGTATAGTTGTTGTGTCGGTCTTGACTTCCAATGCACACATGAAGATGCACATCAAAAACTGCATTTTGCGGGGCTGGGGTTGTGGCTCAAGTGGTACAGTACGCGCCTAGCATGTATGAGGCACTGGGTTAGATCCCCAGCACCACATTAAAAAAAAAATGATATTGTATTCACCTAAAACTTAAAAAAAAACAAAACCCTGCAGTTTTCACTATGCAAAACAATGATTATAGCCTCTGGGCAAGCATGATTCCAGCTAAAACTGTACTTGTAAAGATGATTGGCATGGACTATTTTTGAATCTCTTTCCAGTACACTCAGTTATAGGAACTGGGCAGGCACTGGGTCCAAGCACATTGGGAAGAATTCTGGTATGGACTCTGAGAATTTTTCTATAATATATATATAAATACATATGCCAGAGATCTGGATAAATACTGCAAAAATTGTGTGAGAATTTTGCAATACCATTTCATCTTTTCTTTATCATCTCAGAGTCTCAAGGGTTGACAACTAGCTACAGCTACTTTTCAGAGAGAGAGAGATGGCTACTTCTATGAAAGCAAGTAACTAAAGCCATAAACATTTAATAGACATTATAGTGAATTATGAAAGGTGAAGTATATATAGTCCCTTATTGTTGCAGAAAACAGGAAGTAGTATGGAAGGGGGACAGATTGGTATACACAGTAGAAAAAAAAATTAGCATATTGAGGTTCAAATCCCAAGCCTGTCTCTTACTAGTTGTGCAATCATTGGCACATTTTATCTTTTTGAATTTCATCACAGAGCTGAGGGAGTAACAATGCTCTCTCCTCTACCAAATAATGCAGTACATATGAAAACATCTTACGTGCTCTAAAACCCATAGTGTGGCCTGGTATGTATGTGGTTTTGTGGAAGGAAGGCGGCGGAAGTAGGATTTGGCCATTTGGCGATCCTCTGTACAGGATAGAAAGCACATTCTTCCATGTGAGTCATAGGGCATTAAGAGGAGAAAAAAGTTCTCTGCCTGAGATGGAGAACACTGGTCATTCAGAGGGTAACCCACAAAGCCAAAGGTCTGGATGGAGATGGTAACCCTTCCCAATGCATCCTTATCCTTGGTGTTGAGGAAAGGGAAAAAACCCAAGTGGATTTGGGAAAGGGGGTCCTTATAGGTGATTACACAAACTAGCCACATCCTGGTGGGCATGAAAAGGTTTCTGAATAATGTATTCTGTTTGGCAGAGGAGATGAGAACTAATATTAAGCAAATCTCAGAGGAGTTGAAGCACTAGATAAGCTGTGAAGGTGTTTATTATGGTTACCACAAACAGTAGGTGCAAACGTCTAGAGGTGATTGAGAAGACGAAGGGAATTTAGAATGGCAATGGGGGATGGGATGCAGATAATCAGGGGAATCAGGGAGTGGAGACACTTGAGGCTGGGAAAGATGGCAGGGGCCAGGTCACGAAGGGCCTTTTGGACTCCATTTCATGACCAGACATAGGCTTAGATTCTGTAGGCCGTGGATCTGGAAAAAAAAGTCACTGCAGGTCACAGGTCACATGTTCCAGGCAGTAGAGATGCCAAAAGTGTTCAGAAGGTTTTTGAGCTGGGAGTGCTGACGGTAGCCACGTTTGCTGGCTCAGGTTGCTCTCCGTCACTCTTGACATATCCTTAAGTGGGAAAAAGCTTCTGCCAAGTGGGGCACTGCCTCATTATGGAGCTTGCTGACACCATCCCTCTTATCCCTACTGCTCATAGTTGTGAGAATCAACAAAGTTCAGTGTACCACCAGAACAGGTTTGCCTCAAGCAGGGTGTTCACAAGCATATTTCTGTACATTTCGTACAATCCATACGGATTTTACAAGGAGTAGATCACAGATATGAGAATGCAACTTGTCAAATTTTCAAACCAAGCATGGATAAATTATGAAGACCAGGGCCTTCTGAATCACGCACAGGGTTAAGGCTGAGGATGCACTGAAAGGGATGATCAAGTCCTTGGAAACTAGCAGATGGAGGAAGTAGGGCTCTGGAGCAAAAGTCCTTCCCTAACCCTTTGAAGGGCATCTCCTCCATAGAAACTCTGGGAGAGAGGGTTGCAGTTCCAGGAAGTCATTCCCTTGCTCAACTGTCACCTTCAGAAAGAGATTTGAACAAGTACAGAACTCTACATTCCTGCCCTGCCCCCACACTATGTGCAGTAACACTCTAGCCCTGTTGCTGCCACCCCTGGAACACTGACACAGTGAGCACTTGGAACCAGCGTTTCTATCTTACCCATTGCGTTGCCAACAAATATGTACTCAGAATTGCTAAGCTTCAGCCATCTGGTTGAAAAGCACAAGCTTTAGATGTTGGTTTTCCTGATTTACACTGCAATTTTCAAGCAACTTTATAAGACCCTGCAGACAGCAAAAGCTTAATAGGTAATAACAATAGTTCCAAACCTTTGTAAAGACATCATGATTCAGAGATTCATGGGACTTCATCCAGCCTGCAACTGAATGAATATTTACTCAGGACAAAGGAGTATTATAATGTGCTCCTCGTAGCTCAGTGCAGCAATGCTCCTGTACATAAACCAACAATTAAATGTAATCCTATACACTTATAGCTTTAAAAGAAATTCAAACCAGTCCTTGGAATTAAATAACCCCAGTGCTAGAGAAAATGACTTCCAGAACATCAAGCCCAACATGCAAACACAGGGCCTCTGAGCCACAAAGGAACAAACACTTTTCCACAGGGATAAGGGCCTGTTGTATAACTACTTGTGAGGTCAAAGATCCAGATGTTCCCATAGACAATCAAAAAACTATTACTGGTCAAATCATGTTGACCATTTCCATATGGACAGCTCTGAGACATGGATTTGGCTTTAAAATGGAGATTTCTGTAAATTCTACTGGCAATTAATGGCAACCCCACACCAGAGCTGGAAAATCCAATATCTTGAAGGCATGACTGACAGATTTTATAAGCTAAAAGGGAAAATGAAATAGTGCACATTTTGCTAATAGTTATATTCTGCTTTGGTATAATTCATTAAACCTCACAATATACTTCAATAAGGGCAATATTTGAAAGATACCTCCTCTTGGGTCTCCCTCCTTTCATCAAGGTAGAGGCTTTCTGTCTAATTCACTGTTGTTCCCCAGCATCTAGATCAATGTCCATCACACCATAAATTCTCAATAAATATTGCTTGATGGAAAGAATGAATGAATGATTTGGGACAAAAATATACCCAACCTGCTCATTAGTGTGTGGCAGTCAAGTTAAAAATCTGTGAGATGGTAAAACTCTTCAAAGAGATGAGTAAGAGGGTAAGAGGGTTGAATTATAGATTTAATGCCATTATTCCACTAGGAACTTGTCATCTGGAGCTATGCCGTGTATGGAACATGTATGCTAGAGTCCAACCTGAAGGTTAGGACTTCTCTAAGTAGTAGAGTTTTGAAAGATAATATTCTCTGGAAAGAAAGAATTTTAAGTATATATATATTTACAACAAGCAGCTTTATACTGTTAGGTATTTTTGTTGTTGTTGTTTTGATACTAGGGATTGAACCAGGGGCACTTAAATAATGGAACCACATCCCCAGCCTTTTATTTATTTATTTATTTATTTTTTGGTACTGGAGATTCAATTCAGGGGCCTTAAACCACTGAGTCACAACCATAGCCCTATTTTGTATTTTATTTAGAGACAGGGTCTCACTAAGTTGCTTAGTGCCTTGCTGTTGCTGAGGCTGGCTTTGAACTAATGATCCTCCTGTCTCAACCTCCTGAGCCACTGGGATCACAGGCATGCACCACCTCAGCCAGTCCAAACCCTTTTTAAAAATTTTTATTTAGAGGCAGGGTCTTGCTAAGTTGCTCAGGGCCTTGCTAAATTACCAAGACTGGCTTTGAACTTGTGGTCCTCCTGCCTCAACTTCTGGAACTACCGAGATTACTGGCATGAGCCACGGTGCCTGGCCTTCACTGCCAAGTATTAAACAAAGAAACAAAATGTGTTTTAAATGTTCAGAGTCCATACCAGGAAAATGGAGGTCATACCTACATTCTATCTCATTAGCATAGATAGGCATAAAGATAAAATTGGCAAAGTATTTCAAATATCTAAGAAGAAAAATTTTATGACGGTTGGTGCGGATCACTTGTGGTAGTGGGTTCTGTGTTGTTGACAGCTTGTAGTTCTTATCTAGTCACTTCATTACTTCAAGAGCCTTTTATAAAAGTAGAGATAATCATTGATTTGAGGTTTACTTTTTATTAGTATTCATGCTCTTACAAAAGCACTTAGTGAAGTACCTAAACTGTAAACACCAGAGAGATGAACACCAACAGACATAGAAAGAGAGAGTACTTTATTATTTGTTCACTGATAATCAATCACAAATCATTTCGGTATCTTTAAGTTATTAAGACTAATTAGGAGAGAGTTGGATCATTTGGGACCCTAAAATTATAAATGCAGAGAGAAGACTCTTTAAATGAGGGGACAAAAAATTCAGAGTCTTGGAAAGTGTCAATAAAGTTCATACTTCACTAGCTTTCCAGAAAGTCTGCCTGTGAAACTGACCTTGCAATATGAGAAATATTTATCAACTAACAATTATTATCAATTAATTGATGTTTAGTGAACTAGCAAATTTTTATATACTAAAACTTTTAAACCTAATGACTTAAAACTATTTACTCTCTGCATTCTTAGCAAAGCAAAACCAAAACTGAACACATTAATAGCAAATAGCTTTCATAAAGCAATGCACAAAAACATCAATTTTATTAAGTTACTAGTCTTAAATTTGGGAAGACTGGGCTACTTAAGCACAAGCACTGTGCCTCAGCTCTGAACAGTGATATCTACAGAATATTTGGCAGAAAGCAGGTACCTAGAAAATGCTCTTCAGTGCATGGCTGAATGAAGAAAATATCACATACCAAGAAATGTGATCATCAGTTTAATGACTTGCATGAAATTCAGACATGTTGGCACAAGCATTTCTGGAGATCACTGATAAGTATGAAATTTTGCACACTAAATTCACACACACATGATGTACATCATGTTACCATTTTCTAGTACACTGTAACTTAGTGGTTAAAAGTCCAGGTTTTTGTCTGAAGTCTAACAATACTTTGAATCTTAGCTCTACCATCTCCTAATCCTTTTGACCTTGGAAATTGGCTTATTCTTTTTTTTTTCCTAAGCCTCTATCTCCTTACCTAAAAATCTGAGACAATACAGACTTGTTTGGAGACTAAATGTGATACCACACACAAATTTCTTAGCACAGTGCCCAGTACACAGGAAGTATACAATACATGACATCTATACTATAATACCCTACACACTGTCTTCATCAGTTCGATCAGCAAAGAAAGAAACACTTAACACCTCGCTCTTCACTCTGGGCATCTTACCATTTGCCTTTCAATCCAAGTGACTCTTT
The DNA here is from genome assembly GCF_001458135.2 of Marmota marmota marmota. Lineage (NCBI taxonomy): Eukaryota > Metazoa > Chordata > Mammalia > Rodentia > Sciuridae > Marmota > Marmota marmota. The sequence continues at coordinate 52,247,457 of NW_025999842.1, read as the reverse complement.
GCTGTTCCCTTTGTTTCCCCTAAAAATTTGTGTCTCCAGATCTTTGAGGAAGTAGAAACTAGAGGCAGACAGAGAGCTTGGGCTTTGGAGTCTGGCAGCCCATGTGTGGCACAACCAAGATCTCAAGAAACCTTCTGAGCTTGCTTCCTCATCTCTAACATGTGATGAAACCTGTCTTCCTCCCAGGGTTGTCCTAAGGCTTACATATTATCAGGAAAGTTCCTGGCTCAATAGTATGATTGTATGAATGTAATACGTATATATGTATTTATCTCTCATGTTCTCTACTTTTTGAAATTCAATGTCTATCTCCCTCTTCCCACATGTTCAGATAATCCCTATTATTCAAGGTCCCACTGAGATGGTGATCCTTTATGAGACTTTCCTGTTTTTTTTTTTTTTTTTTGAGCCTAAGTTGACCTTCTCTTTTCCTGTATTTCCTGTAATTCTTTTAGCCACTTTTTACTTCACTTTTTTTTTTTAACTTTATCCATTAGATTTCAAAAACCTTAGGGTCTGAATCCAGTATAGGTGTGTATGTCTGTGTTTCTGTGTATTCTAATAGAAAATACTTAACGAGCATCCATTTAAATCTTGCCTGTGCCCTGCCTTCCTCTACAAAGATTTTGAGATTGATTATATTTCTCTTTCTGATGAAGATTTCTCTTTCATTTTTTGTATACAGATCAGCATCCCCCATACATATACACCTGCATACCTGTACATTGCAAAGGATAATAAACCTAGCCTAAAGCCTTCAATTAAAACCTCAAAATGTTTCAAAAAGCAATATGAGTGCACAGTACTGAGATCATGGTGGCATTATGCTCTTCATGTTAAAATCTCCTGTTTAATTTCAAGGTATTTAGAGGGGAGGTGTTCCCTTATAATACTTTCTATAATAGATCTTGTTATTATTCCAGGAAAAAATTGTGATTATAAATGAAAATATTAAATATTTGGAATCAGGAAGTAATACTCAGTTACTTCCTTGGCCTGTCACCATTCATACCTTTACTTTTATGGATGCCAACATTCTTTCAGATCCCTTCATTACTGAAACCCTGCTTTGTCTAAACCCCAGGGGTAATTTTGTTTTCTGTCTTCAAAATGAATGATCTTGATATTGGATAACATTCTCAATGTTATCTGTAAAAACAGGCCATTGTTTTTACATTGGTACTTCTTATACTATTGTCTATATCAGGTGATCAAAGGATATTTTTTAAAACATAGCATTTATTTGAAATTCATGAGTAAAAGCATAAAATTATGGAACTGGGTCCAAAATACATTTCCAAAAGCTGGACCTGGTTTTATTATCTTTAAAGTTAATTATTCATTGGGCATATGTGTTCATTATGGGAAATAGTTGTTAGTTGCTATTTAAAAATTTTAGACCTGAATGTGGCTTTAAACCACTAAAAAAGAAAATGAATATCTTTTGTGATCTTTAGTGTGCAAAATCTTTACTGTAAGGCAAATTTTAAGGAAGATAAAATAATAACTTATTAACAACTGGTGATTCAAATATGTGGTTAAGTGCATTGACAAGAATGCTTCCTCATAAGGAAATTATTTTGATGATCAAACTAATGTCAAAGGGCTCTGGCAAACAATACTCTTAAAAATGAAATATTACACATACTTTAAGCTGCACATGTAACTCCAAGTAGCCTCGGAAATCTTATTATTGTATAATAAAATGAACATACCATAATCTTAGTCATGCGTGCACTGCTAAAGTATCTGGAGATTAGTATTTTAAAAATAATTTCTATAACCTTTATGATGATTATTTTTTTCTAGCTCAGTTGCACAAGTCAGAATTCTAGATGTCCCACTTTTACTTCTCCCCTTTTCTCACTGCCTATCACCTCTAATCTCTTGGGCCTCAGAGTAGTTTTGTCTTCAAGTTCATTTGCTTCTATTTCTCAAGTCCATCTAGTTTCCCCCAATCCCCTGCCAGGGCCTCAGTTCTCACAGCACACTTGCCGTGAACTTTGATTTCTGCAAAGCTGTCCTAAGAATCCGCTCCATTCTAATTGTCACATAGCATTCAGAGTTACCATCTGAACTAGTCACTCCCCCACTCCAAAACCCTCAGTGCCTACTCTTTGCCCTGACGATTACCCATAATTCCTAGTTGGGCACTAGCAGAACTGCATACTGCTTTGGGTTTAGTGATCTACTACTCTTCAATGCTCATTCTTCTGCCTCTGCCCTCTCACTGAGGATCTTCTCCTTATCCATCCTTCTAGTTATGATTGTGACATCACCTGGTCCTCCTGAAGGCCTTCTTGAACCTTTACATTTCTGTTAAGAGCCTCTCCCAAGCACCCTCAGTCACCCAGCCATTCACTGAAGCATCAATCACACGGACATATTTTCCTAGTTTAATCCTCCCTCCGTATCCATGGGGAATTGCTACTAGGATCCCTGTGGATACCAAAATCTGCAGATGCTCAATTACTTATATAAAATGATATAGTATTTGCATATATCCTATGTCATATGTATATCATACCATATACTTTATTTTTGAACTTTTTATTTGTTCTCTTTAGATATACATGACAGTAACATACCGTATACTTTAAATTTTCTCTATATTATTTACAATACCTAATACAATGTAAATGCTACCAAATTAGTCATTATACTATAAAAGTTTGTGCATGTTAAATACAGAAATCATTTGTTTAAAGAAGTATGTCCACAGTTGGATGCAGAATCCATGGATATGGAAGGTTGACTATAGAAAAAATCAGGGAAAGACTTTAATTTATCTTCAATGACTTTCTTGTGTCTTACCAAGGGTCACATACTTAATAGGTTCTTAAAAAGTGTTTGTTGAATGAAGGAAAGAAGGAGTCAGGAATAGAATGACATGTGATACTATTAAAACAAAAAGGAATACCCACAAAAGTTTACTTAGCAATCTAAGAGTAATCAACATAGTGTTTAGTGTCTACAGTATAAGAAAACCTAGATTCAAAACAACAAACAAACAATAAAAACCCTCAAAAATCTTTTGATACCAGAATTTTTGTCTGGTTGAAAAGCAGACTTTTGTACCTGATAAATGAGAATTCATACCCTATTTGAATCAAATGTATGATATGTCAAGATCATTGTATTGTCTTGAACAACTAATAAAAAAATAAATAAAAAAGATGGAAAACAAAAAAAATGTAAGCCAGATGCATTGCATACTTATCTGTTTGTAATTAGCATAAAAAATATCACTGGAAATGAGCAGCATCCGGTGCAGGGGGATTATCTTTATCTTGGACCTCTGCTTATCTAGTAATTATAGACATGTGATCTGTTGGTATTTTTAAGTTTAGATTCATTAGAAAAAAAATCTCAACATCAAAAGTATCAATACTAAATTCTTTCTTTGTTATCAGCACACATTACTGTTTTGAGATATTATTATCTATGGCTAAATATATACCTAAAAACTATAAGAGCCATTTAAACACTTTGCATTATAGACCAAGATCCAATCACTTGTAATTTTTTATATTTATAAATATCATCTCAATTTTATGACTTTACCATGAGCTAATCTTTGTCTTCTTGCTTCCTCTAAATCCAAAGAAGATAAAGAAATTTACTTTGTTTATGAAAAAGCAAATTCAATTGAGAAAAGATACATTTTCTATTTGAGGAGACATCATTTAGAAGGATTGAAATTTAAAGCTCAAGATCAACATTAAGTAGTGAAAATGGCCTTTGTAAGTGACCAAAATCAACAAATCATTGAATGAAACTAAATTCTATCTGCTCCCCAGATCCAGCAGAAAGGGCACCTTCCTTGTCTATCTCTGCCCCCTTCTCTGTGATATTGCTCTTTCAGCCATGTAACTCACTCTTCACCAAATCTTCATGCCAGTTTGCAGAGAATGATTTTCATTCTCTGCTTTATAAGCAATAATTTTAAGTTAGGGTTTATTACCTTATTTAGATTTTAAGCTCTCTAAGGTTTGGAAGTTTTTCTTCTCTTTGGGTCAAATGTAAATGTAGATAACACAAGTAATTTTGAATTAAATTGCTAAAAAATAGAAACAACACACATATATTTGATTTTGCTATTGTGTTTTTAAATTTCATTACCAATGACACACACCTGTAAAATTCCAAAGCTTTTAGTAGCATGATAACTTGGCAGTTACACAGGAAATATTTTCCCATGAGAATCACTTTCCATGGAATTTAATTTTTTTTCTCAGTTCCCAGAATGATTCCTAAGTTCCACTGATCACACACACACATACATAGACACACAACTTAGTAATTTCCACTTCTATGTGTTTACCAAAATGAATTATTACTTCATCTAACCTTAGCAAAGTATGATGATTGCCAATTTTATTGGTTCACCTCTCTTGCTCTAAGAAGGGTCTCTTAAATAATCTTTCTTAATTTGGGTAAGTTTTCCAAGTTGCCTGAATCATATTGTCTTTTATTTTACATACATTTGATATAAAAATAACTATACATTTTTCTTTTAAAAATGTGAAATATAAGGTGCATTGATTATCTCACTCTGGTGAGCATAAAGGTTATTCTATGTATTTGTTAAAATGGATGCTCCTGGGCTCTACAATGAGAGAGGAAAAGAATAGGACCCAGGAAGTTAAAAACTTGAGCAGCACCCCTGGTGATACTGATTCAGGTGTTCTTTGATGATACCTGGGCAAATGCTGGCAAAGGGGAATGTATTTACTAAGAAGGTGAAGATCTGGGCTCCAGAGTCAGCACTGATCTTGAGCAAATTCCTTAGCCTTTATGAACCTCCACTTCATCATTGGCAAGATGAGAGACTTGGACTAGATGTTTCTAAATTCCTTTTGGTCCTAAATTATTTGTTTTTTGTTTAGTGACTTTTCTATTGAGCACAGTCTAGTAATGAGCAAAGAGAAGACTCTCATACTACTCCAAGTTCCAGAAAGGTAGGAAACCTAAGTCCCAGTTCCACCTCGGTGAATTAGGTAGATTTTTTTTTATGGTATGTGGTTCTCTTCAATTATTTGAATTCATTCCAACAATCCTTGTCTCATTTGACTTGACCAAAACTAGGTAAGTCAAGCGTACAAGAAGTTGGTCTAGAAGGGTGTTGTTCCTGAAGAAGTAAGCCATTAAATGGCTACATCTTCTGATTTGTTTTAAAATAATAATTTTTCATCCAGGAAAAAATTATCAAAATTAGGTAGGAAAATGAATTTGAACATGACATTATAGTTATCAGATTGATAATTTGCAGAATTCATGTATATTTCACATAAAGAGAATTTCTCAATACCTCTGTAAAACATTACTGATCTGGTAAGTTTTTGTGTTTCAGAAAAATAGTCAAAAAATAGTCCACTAATTTTTTCCTCCCAAGGGGAGTACAGATAAACCTAATCAATCTCTTGGATCACAAGGCCTATTGAAGCTTTATAAATATTCTGAAAAGAGTTTCTTAAAAATATAATGTAACTCCTGATTTCACTCTATTCCCAATTTTAGGCTAGAGATGTGGTCCAGAACTGAAGACTCATTCTACCTTACCAAGATAGAAACTTATCAAAAATACACTCTGTATAAAATTGATGGACACCACTGGAGTTAAAAAAAAAAAAAAAAACTAAATAAGGCCAGTATTTTCATCTGGATATAATCTAATCTGGTGGAATGATAGCAAAATATTGGTTTTGGATTACATTTTCTGTGTTTTATGTGGTATTTCATTGCCCTATGAGGACTTGTCTATTAGTGCATTAAGAAATACTCAATTGATATTCAATTCGCTATTTCAAAAAACCTAAAACAAATGTCTTACTAGTAACTGAGTTCTTGCAAATAAGAATTTGTTTACTTGGCAGTTCAGTTTTTAGTCATTGATAAAAGTTAAAAGTCAAGGAGCAACAGGGTTTTGGAATCCCCAGAAAGATAAAAGATCATCATGGTATTTATATTTAAATAGTCACAACTTGAGTTCCCGATTGAACAACTTCCTAGTTTCTATATGCATCTGGAAGAAAAGCACTTTTGACAAAGAATCTGTCTTCTGAAAGTAAGTGCACATGTATGCACACACACATGCATGTACATACACATATACAGGGAAAAAGAGAGAAGTGAGTACTTTCTCAATGACAGACACAGTGTCTAATTTTTATGCATTATCTCAGAATGATTTTATGGAGTTTATTCCAAGTAGAATTTGTGGACTCAGTTCCCAATGTCACAAATCTGAAGAATTTACTCTAAAAAGGAACAAATTGAATGTCAATTGCTATTTTTTTAAGATTCTTTGACCACTGTTTTTCAGCCTATCTCAGGATCCAGCTTATTGATTTCAAAGGCAGGATTTCAAGAGATATTTAAGGTGAAGAAGACTTTGACTTCAGTAGTGGCTGGCAACACTCCTGTCAAGGGGCTTCTCAATGGGTAGAGGCTCATTGTGCCAGGTCTGGAGCTTGTTGGCATTTCAGATCCAAGGCATCCCCACAGGCTTGCTGAATGCAGCAAATAGAATACAGTGTCTCATGGAAGGAAAGTGATCTGCATTCATAAAAAGTGGTCCATATCACTCATGCACATAGCAGTTTGGGAACCACTAAACTAAATCAAAAAGGGAGGGAATAAAGCTAAAGACAGAAAGATAAATGCATTTGACTAAGAAACCAAAGATTAGCATGTATTCTGTCCTAGAAGTAAAAATTTTCAGAAAAGTTTTATAGAACCATATGGATTTTCAGATGTATTCTTAGTTGAGTGCTCATTTGACTAACATCTCAATTAAACTATTTTAAGTGTGTAAAAGACTAAAATAAAAATACCTTTCACAAATAAATGGTCTTTAAAAATTTTTTGATTGAAAATGTGCCACTACAGAGGTACCTATAGGTCAGGAAAAGAATATCTGCTGTTCCTGGTCTTGTAGTTGAACTTCTGACAATGTGTCCTGGACTGGAACAATTATAGTTCTGTAGGCCTATGTATGCCTGCTTATATAAAATTAATGCAGAAGCACATTACTGCAACTTCTTTGTATCTCACTCAATTAAATGCCTAGTGAATTCAGGCACATTTGTTCAACAAATGCCCTTGGCATGTTTAAGTGGCTGAATATTGGTATATCAGAGACAATACTGTCCATCTGAAATATAGTATGTGTGTGTGTATATATATATATATCTCACATATATGATTTACAAATTTCTAGCAGCACATTATAAAAAGGAAAAACTAAAAGAAAAAGAAAAAACTAAATTTAATAGTATATTTTATTTAACATAAGATACCTAAAATGTTTCAACATTAAATTAATGCAGAGATATTTTACTATTTTTTTATCTGACATCCAGAGTTTATTTTATACTTATAGCAAATATCACTTTGGATTACCTACATTCCATGTGCTCACTAACCATATTTGAATGGTATATTTACAGATCAAACTTTTACATGAAGTATTAGGTGATTATTTTTGTCTTGTTTTATATTTCTCATCAGTTTACTATAAGTTTTAAAAACTATTCAATTAATTTTTGTATTTAAAATTTTCAAAAAATGCAATGTGACAGGACACTTAAATTAGAAATAGCTCACTTTTTGAAACTGGAAGAGATAATTTGACAATGGATTGGACAAGAGCTTACAGATAAAAGGAGGAGTTGATATATTGACCCCAGTGGATTCTTTCACCATTGTGCACCACACAAATAGAGAGAAGAATGAAAGCAACATGCAAGAGAATTTTCCAGAAAGTCATTAGGAAATTGCTTTGGGTGTTATTAGTTATAGGATGCACTTTTTAGAATGATAAAAGTTATCCAAGTCTTCATAGCATTTTAGGCTATGAATTTTATTTTTTTGCATGGTAGCTCTATTCTTTCTGCCAAGTTCATTATTTTAAAACAAAATATAGTAAGCTTAAAAATAAGACATTCATGTTAATTTAGCATATATGCTACAGAAAAAATTTGGCGTATTTGCTACAGTAATGAGAAAAGTATTATGTTGCTTGTGAGAACGAAACACATTTTTCTCCAGAAAAAGCTCATTAAGCTGTGTACAAACAAGGTGAATAGGCTGCTATTGAAAACAAAAATTAGAACCATGGTGTCATAACCCAGAGAATAATCTAAGAATGGGAATTCAGTGAAAGTGATAAATTAGTTCAAAGACTTAATTCCAGGTAAAATCTTCATAACGTCGAAATTTTGAGAGTCACTACTGCTGATTTTCTTTCTCTGTCTAGTAGGTTTATGCAGGAAAACATGAAGAAAATTTATTAAACACTTGTCATTTATTAAAAATTGTTGGAATGATTAGGTTGATCTTGATGGGGTCTGGGCATGTAACCCCCCAAATATGGCTTCTTATCATTGCAGAAAACAGCTGAAGCAGGAAGTTCTCTCTGACCTTTCTTCCTGGAAGAAGGTCATGCAATGCAGGAAAGATTTTCTGACCTTTCTCTGAAGCATGTTATAAAAACCTTCTTTTACAAGACCTTCATCCCCATATGCAGTGGCATGAAGCCAAAGACACAAACTGGATTGGATCATTCTAACTGTAAATGTTAAACCACTGTCTTTAAATTGCAGAGAATATTTTGGTTATTATCTGTTTTAGAAATTTTAATAATATGTACACTACTAGTTCCAGAATTGACTTTTTTTTAATGCTGAGCTCTGTGAATGTTTTGTGGCAAAGCACTGGTAAAAAAATCTTTTTTGACCATGAGCTCATGCCTGCAATCCCAGTGGCTCAGGAGGCTGAGGTAGGAGAATTCTGAGTTCAAAGCCAGCCTCCACAACTGTGAGGCACTAAGCAACTCAGTGAGACTTTGTCTCTAAATAAAATACAAAATAGGGCTGGGGATGTGGCTCAGTGGTTGAGTGCCCCTAAGTTCAACCCTTGGTACCAAAAAACCAAACTCTTTTTTTGTTGTTGTTGAATTTTCTCTGGTAAAATATCTCTCAAAAAAAATTGGTTTCATTGGTTTGCATGCCTCACTGATTTTTTTTTTTTTTGGTAGTAAACCAAATAAGCCCAACACGGCTTTGCAAGATTGTATTATAGTCATGCTTAACAATGCAAAATGTCACTATGATTAAATTTGACTGAAATATCAAGTGAGGCAAAGTGACATATCCCCTTATTGATCATCTGAAAGGTTTGAAATGCCATTTAAATATCTCACAATGTCACAAGATAACAATCCCCCACCAAGTCATTGAAAATCTAAACTGGCTCAGGACCCTGTTATTGACTCTTTCCAAGTTGAACTCAAGACAATTAAGACATATAATATTTGTTAGATATTTTTAATTATTTATTTTTAAAACATAAGACTTTCTACTTATTTTCTTTCATTTTAATTCCAATAATATCTTGAGATTGCTATGTAAACTATTAAAATGGTTACCATTTTCTGCAGCTACTTTTTATATGAAACAGAATTTTTCTTGTTACATAAAAGGACAAAATACAGAGAAACATTGTATGTTGAATTTGATATAAAACTACAAATATCATCCATCACTCAGACTCAAATTTTGTGCTATTAAAACAGCCTCTGTTTGTTGACATGCTAAAAACCAAACTACCCACTCAACCTAATCACTTTTGCTGTCAAACAAGTATAACACATTTTTTCTCATATTTTCATATGCTTCTCACTGATTGACTTTGTAAACATCCTACTTTGACATTAAAAAGCTATGTTTATATTACTCCAATACTTGGATCTCTTTCATATGTTGGAAATTTTGCATAAGATTCTGCCACTCAAAAAGCATGAAATCCCAAAGCCAGCCTCAGCAACTTATCGAGGCACTGAGCAATTCAATGAGACCCTGTCTCTAAATAAAATACAAAATGGGGCTGGGGATATGTCTCAGTGGTTCATCATGTTGGATTAGGTCCTGACTTCCTTAATAAGACTCCTATAGAGCAAGAAATAAAATCAAGAATCAATAAATGGGATGGATTCAAACTAAAAAGCTTCTCAGCAAAAGAAATAATAAGTGAGGTGAATAGAGGGCCTACGGGATGGGAGCAAATTTTTACCACATGCACATCAGATAGAGCACTTTATATATCTCTAGGATATATAAAAAAACTCAAAAATCTTAACACCAATAAAAAAAAAGCCAAAAAAAAAAAAAAAACACCAAATAACCCAATCAATTAATGGGCCAAGGACCTGAATAGACACTTCTCAGAAGCTGATATGCAATCAATTGACAAATATATGAAAAAATGTTCATCATCTCTAGCAATTAGGGATATGCAAATCAGAACTACTCTAAGATTTCATCTCACTCCAATCAGAATGACAGCTATTAAGAATACAAACAACAATAATGTTATCGAGGATGTGGGGAGGAAGGCACACTCATACATTGCAAGTGAGACTGCAAATTAGTGCACCCAGTATGGAAAGCAGGGTGGAGATTCCTTGGAAAACTTGGAATAGAACCACCATTTGACCCAGCTATCCCATTATACCCAAAGGACTTAAAAACAGTGTACTATAGTAACACAGCCACATCAATGTTTATAGCAGCATAATTTACAACAGCTAAATTGTGGAATCAACCTAGATGCCCTTCAGTAGATGAATGGATACACACACACACACACACAATGGAATATTACTCAGCATTAAAAGAGAATAAAATCATGGCATTTGCAGGTAAATGGATGGAGTTGGAGAAGATTATGCTAAGTGAAGTAAACCAATTCCAAAAACCCAAATGCTGATTTTTTTTTTCTCTGATATGAGGAAGCTGATCCATAGTGGGGATGAGGGTGGGAAGCATGGGAGGAATGGAGGAACTTTAGATAGGACAAAGGGGAGGGAGGGAAGGGAGGGGGCCGGGGGTTAGGAAAGATGGTGGAACAAGATGGACATTATTACCCCAAGTACATGTATGAAGACACGAATGGTGTGATTCTACTTTTTGTACAACCAGAGACATGAAAAATTGTGCTCTATATGTATACTATGAATTGAAATGCATTCTGCTGTCGTATATAACAAATTAGAATAAATAAATAAATTTTTAAAAAGTGTGAAATCCACTGTTCTAAGCAAATGTAATAAGGGAGAACAATTTTGGTCCTGTTACCAGCAGATCTGAGGTTGATTTCAGATGATCCCAAAGTGCAAGGTGTGACTTTGAACAAGTCCCCCTGCTTCTGGGACTTGGAATGCTCCCCTCTCAACAGGGCATCTTTATACAGTGTGTTAGGACTGGAGGGTTGACTCTTCATGCTCTCTTTGTATTCTCTTTCTGCTCCATCATAGCATCTTCAGTTCCTAAGAATGCTGTACCCCTCTATTTGAGACTTTTCCACATGTTGTTCTTTCCACCTGGAATATTCTTTTCTTGTCTTCTCAGTTAACTCCTACCTTTGTTTAAATGATCAATTCAATTATTGTCCCTGGAAGCTAGCATTCCTTCAACTCCTCCAGAGTGGAATTCTAGTTTATGGGTCATTATCATAGCTATAATTTTGCACTTTTTTTGTTAGTTCATTGATTAATCCTCTTTTAGATTGTAAATTGTAGAAGGTCAGCAGCCTTGTTTGTTTTACCAATTACTGGATAATGCTAGACAAGTTTTTAAGTAAGTGCCTCAATTCTGCCAAATTTAAAAGAGTATATAACTAGCACCTACCTCATAGGGTTTTTGTGAGTATGAATAGATATGAAGTTCATATAATGCACTAAGAACAATGCCTGTCATACAGTAAATGTTTAATTAATTTATCAAGTGAACTTATGCATTTCAAGTGTTTGGTTGAGTGTATCTAACACATTATACTTATTGATAGCTCAAGAGCTTTCTCTTATCATTAAATTATTTTGAAAAAAGTTCTTCCTCCATATATTTGTTTCTCTGTAACAACATTTGTTTCCAATTTCTTAACATTGTGTTGAATATATTTTAATTTTCTTTTTAAGTTTAGGAGATGTTTTAAATGGAATTAATAAATAAAAGGATAATATCTTAAATTTTTTCTTAACACTTACTATTAAAAACATTGCCAGAAATTTATTCTAGTTTCAACTAGAAATAAATGAGGTTACCTGTACACTTTTGTATGGCTATTATTAAAAATATTTGTTAACGTCTTGATAACCCAAACTATATTTATTACTATTGTTTTAGATTTCTTAGATTATTAATAAAGTTTAATATATGTTCATGTCCATCACCTCACTGTGCATTTCTAATGACATATATCACTTGTGGTTTTTCTACTGCATGGTAATATTAGATGATTCATGAGTTTTTTACTTATTAGGGATATTGAGTCATTGTCCCATTTCCATGTATTTTATTAAGTTTGTCACATTTAAATTTTATAAAATTTCTATGTATAACTTCTAAATTTTTTTTGTTATCAAATCTGACATTTGTTTTCTCATTTATGACTTTTACACCTATAAACTCCTCCTTTTTTCCTATGACGAATACATGTATTCAACAACATTTCCTTCTGTTTTTTTACGGTTCTTAATGCAAATTGTTATTAATCTCCTTTTTTGGTGTTCTATTTGAGGCAGGTATAACTTATATTTTTTCTAAATAGTATTCCCTATACCATTTATTAGAAGTATTCTGTTTTGTGTGATAAAAGAAGGGACACAAGCAGACAACCTAGACTGTGTTGGTACTTAAGTTCCCTTCCTCTTTCTTTCCCTCCCTCCCTTCTTCCTTTCTTCACTCTCTTTCTTTCTATCTATATATCTAAACAAACACCAATAAAACAGGATTTATATCTCTTGAAATTTCTAGTAAAGCAATGAGATTTTCCAGAAGGTGTTTACCTCCCTTTATTAAAAGCACCTGTGGCACGGCGGCTGGCAAAGACCCAAACACCCTGAAGTGGTTGGCTCTGGGAAATCACAGAGAGAACACAGCCAAATTCTAAAATGGAACAAATTGTAAAATCATACTGCATCTTAATTTGATGACCAACAAGGAAGGTCTTTTCATCTCATCAAATCATATAAAGCAAGGTATTTATGATGTTCTTGTGAGTTTAATAGGTAACAAGAAAAATAAATGTACAATAATGCTATTACATAGACTTGACATACACTGTTATTAAGATAGTTTATGATTCATTTTACTACTTTGATTTTCTCTGTGATTGGTTTTGTGTTCATTGATTTATGATAGATATCCTTCTTCAGTTAAACTTCCTAAACAGAAAAAGATATCCCTTGGAAATATCAGCTCAGTTAGTATTCACAGTAATGAAGTCCCATACCTCAAAAGAAAGATGTCCTATACTTTCTCTCCAACATGCTGAATAATTAGAAGATCAACTCTAGACCATTTGTATAGTGGGGTGGTAGAGGGCATTTAAAATCACATATAAACACAGACTGATTTTTGTTCTGGAATAGTTCCTATACTTACATATGAATAAGAGAGTGACTCACCCTGTTGGGAATTCACAGTACATCAAACCAAATTAGGAAACCAGGCAGCTGTGACCTGGTTTTGTAAGACCCAAGAAGTTTCACTCGAGAACCTTGCAGTTTGAGATTTTTCCCTGGTTCCTCTGCCACTTGGGGCACAGGTGCATCTTACTGGCCTATACAAAACAACACTCTGGGTTTGTGTTTTGTCTTGTGTTTTCCCAGAGTAGTATCTGAGGGTTAGGGTTAGGGTTAGGTTAGGGTTAGAGTCTAACAATATCCCCTCAAATTCTGAAACACTCACAACCTACCCAATCAATACAGGTTTTGTTTTTTTTTTTGGAACCTGGTTTAACTTTATCTGAAGCCATTAGAATAAAATTATGAGATATGTTTTATTTATCTTCACTGGTCAATCGGCCTTATTTCTTGAAGAAAATGAAAGTTCTTTTCTGTAAACAACAATTATGTAAGTAGTTGTCCTTGAGAAACAAAAAGAACAAGGCAAGACCTTCAGAATGTCCCATGATGGGATGCATTATGCTATGAAGATATTAATACAGAGGAACATACAACAGGAACACTTTAATAGGGAATTCTCATGCGCTCATTTCTGTAAAAACTCTGCCCCCTACCCCCAGTTTGGTGACAAGCAGTGTTCTCTTGGCTTCTACTTGGGTAAAACTTGCAAAAATGCCTGTTGGCTTCTTTTATTATTGCTGCTGAAGAGAATTTTACTGCATTGTACCCTGCAACTTCCCAAATATTCCATTCATGTAAGAAAGGCATTAAAGTCAAGATAACTCATGCCATCCACATAAAAACTGCAAACCATGAGGATGAATGTTGAAACAGTAGACAAGTGGTGGAAAGATAGAAACAGCTTATTTTCCAAGAAACTTATTTTTTCCCATTGTTTGACGTAAGAAGGAGTAGAACTAGAACAACTGACTATAGTAGGTAATTTCCCCCAGAACTTGGTCACTCCCCAGATCTTTCTGACTTGCTCTCTGTTATTCTTCAAACAGAGCTTAAATATGAATAAGAAGCTACACTGGTACTTCCCAAGAGAAAAAGAATTCACCAGTGGCAAATCCAACACCGCATTGTTTATCAGAACACAACGTTCGGTAGAAATCCCACAGTGACGTCATCCCCAGCACTTGCTGAGGAAGCTGGAGACATTTCCAAGACAGTTTTGACTGGATTGGATGTTCTGTGCAGGAAATGGTCAACCAGCTCACACTTCAAAGACCTTTCTTTACTAGGTTGTGTTTAGCTCTTAAAAGAAGTGGAAAGTAACCTAAATCACAGACTCAGGCTAAATCAGTACTTAAAAGGATTCCAGAGGAACTTCATATGCTGTGGTTATTTTTCTAGGGGTTGATAAGTTAACTATAATTACTGATTTTTAGGTGACTCTTTTTTTGAAACATTGTTAGTCTAGTGGAAACTTCTATGGAAATGGAAAAAAGTTCAAAGAGCCTATTGTAAGAATAACACAAAATAATCCTAGAGACACACTGGTCTTTTAGGAGGTGGAACTGCCAGTGATTTGAGAAGCAAACTGCACATTGGTAGAGGAAATCATTGCACTTAGGAACTGAAAACTAGAGTTAGAGAAATAACTCCTCAAAAGGTTAAGTGGGTCAGAAATTTAGGATACCTGTGTTTAGAAAGAAAAAGGAGATTGGAAGGGAATTGACTTGCTTTGTGCCAGGCAAGGTAGTAAATATTTAAACTTTTTTTTCTCAATTTATAATGAGTGTATTGTGTGTTCTAATTGGAAAGCATGTCAAACAAATATAGGAATACTTTCTATTAGTAGAAATGCATTACAAGTTTAAACTATCTTCTACCAAAGAATTTTTTGGATGACACTAAGAATACCCTTATGAAGTTAATGTTGAATATAAGAAGATGATCAAGTTAGAGCTAGCAGGATTCATTGTCAACATTAGAAAAGTCTGAATGTTCATACTAAAATCAGATAAGAACACATCATGGAAATAAAACTATAGACCAATACTTCTGATGAATTTAGTTGCAAAAATCCTTAACAAAATAGAAGCAAACTGTATTCAACAATATATTAAGAAGATTGAACATCATGATCAAGCTGATTTTACCCTAGGGATGCAAGGATAGTTTAACACATGCAAATCAATGAATATAATTCACCACATACATAGAATTAAAGACAAAAATCATAGTCATATCAATAGATGCAAAGAAAGCTTTTGACAAAATTCAGCACCCATTCATGATAAAAATACTGGAAAAACTAGAGATATAGGGAACATACCTCAACATCATAAAAGGCTATACATAACAAACTCAAAGTCAACATCTTAAATAATGGGGAAAAACTGAAAGTATTTTCTTTAAAATCTGGAACATGACAACAATGTCTATTCTCACTAGCCATGTTCATCATAGTACTAGAAATTCTAGCCAGAGCAATTAGCAAGAGCAGGAAACAAAAAGGATAAAAATAGGAAAGCAAGAAGTCAAATTATCACTGCTTGCAGATGACATGACTCTACACTTAGAAGAACCAATAAGCTCTATTGGAAGACTGATAGAGCTAATAAATTCAGCAAAGAAGGTCACAAAACCAACATAAAAATATTAATAGCTTTCCTGTACACCAATAATGAATCTGCTGAGAATGAAATTAGGAAAATAATCCCACTCACGGTGGCCTCAAACATTAAAAAAACAAAAAAAGAACCTCAAAAAATCCCTACAGATAAATCTAACTAAAGAAAAACTCTATGATGAAAACTATAGAACATTGAAGAAGAAATAGAAAGAAATGACAATATGGGGAAAGCTTCCATGTTCATGGATAGGCAGAATTAATATTTATAAAATGATCATAGTCACAGAAAAAGCATTTGACAAAGTACAGCATCCCTTTATGTTCAAAACACTAGAAAAACTAGGGATAACAGGAACTCACCTCAACATTGTAAAAGCTATCTATGTTAAGCCTCAGGCTAGCATCATTCTAAATGGAGAAAAACTGAAGGCATTCCCTCTAAAATCTGGAACAAGACAGGGATGCCCTCTCTCACCACTTCTATTCAATATAGTTCTCAAAATACTGGTCAGAGCAATTAGACAGACGAAAGAAATTAAAGGCATAAAAATAGGAAAAGAAGAACTTAAATCACAATTTGCGGTGACATGATTCTATACCTAGCAGACCCCAAAGGGACTACAAAGAAACTACTAGAGCTAATAAATGAATTCAGCAAAGTGGCAGGATATAAAATCAACACACATAAGTCAAAGGCATTCCTGTATATCAGTGACAAATCTTCTAAAATGGAAATGAGGACAACCACCCCATTCACAATATCCTCAAAAAAAAAAAAAATACTTGGGAATCAACCTAACAAAAGAGGTGAAAGATTTATACAATGAAAACTACAGAACCCTAAAGAGAGAAATAGAAGAAGATCTTAGAAGATGGAAAAATATACCCTGTTCATGGATAGGCAGAACTAACATCATCCAAATGGCGATATTACCAAAAGTTCTCTATAGGTTCAATGCAATGCCAATCAAAATCCCAATGGCATTTCTTGTAGAAATAGAGAAAGCAATCATGAAATTCATATGGAAAAATAAAAGACCCAGAATAGTAAAAGCAATTCTAACCAGGAAGAGTGAATCAGGCAGTATAGCGATACCAGACTTCAAACTATACTACAGAGCAATAGTAACAAAAACAGCATGGTACTGGTACCAAAACAGGCAGGTGGACCAATGGTACAGAATAGAGGACACAGAAACCAATCCACAAAATTACAACTATCTTATATTTGACAAAGGGGCTAAAAGCATGCAATGGAGGAAGGATAGCATCTTCAACAAGTGGTGCTGGGAAAACTGGAAATCCATATGCAACAAAATGAAACTGAATCCCTTTCTCTTGCCATGCACAAAAGTTAACTCAAAATGGATCAAGGAGCTTGATATCAAATCAGAGACTCTACATCTGATAGAAGAAAAAGTTGGCTCCAGTCTACATACTGTGGGGTTGGGCTCCAAATTCCTTAATAGGACACCCATAGCACAAGAGTTAAAAACAAGAATCAACAAATGGAACTTACTCAAACTAAAAAGGTTTTTCTCAGCAAGAGAAACAATAAGAGAGGTAAATAGGGAGCCTACATCCTGGGAACAAATTTTTACTCCTCATACTTCAAATAGAGCCCTAATATCCAGAGTATACAAAGAACTCAAAAAATTAAACAATAAGAAAACAAATAACCCAATCAATAAATGGGCTAAGGACCTGAACAGACACTTCTCAGAGGAGGACATACAATCAACAAGTACATGAAAAAATGCTCACCATCTCTAGCAGTCAGAGAAATGCAAATCAAAACCACCCTAAGATACCATCTCACTCCAGTAAGATTGGCAGCCATTAGGAAGTCAAACAACAACAAGTGTTGGCGAGGATGTGGGGAAAAGGGTACACTTGTACATTGCTGGTGGGACTGCAAATTGGTGCAGCCAATTTGGAAAGCAGTATGGAGATTCCTTGGAAAGCTGGGAATGGAACCACCATTTGACCCAGCTATTCCCCTTCTCCGACTATTCCCTAAAGACCTTAAAAGAGCGTACTATAGGGATACTGCTACATCGATGTTCATAGCAGCACAATTTACAATAGCAAGACTGTGGAACCAACCTAGATGCCCTTCAATAGATGAATGGATAAAAAATGTGGCATTTATACACAATGGAGTATTACTCAGCACTAAAAAATGACAAAATCATGGCATTTGCAGGGAAATGGATGGCACTAGAGCAGATTATGCTAAGTGAAGCTAGCCAATCCCTAAAAAACAAATGCCAAATGTCTTCTTTGATATAAGGAGAGCAACTAAGAACAGGGCAGGGAGGAAGAGCATGAAAAGAAGATTAACATTAAACAGGGATGAGAGGTGGGAGGGAAAGGGAGAGAGAAGGGAAATTGTATGGAAATGGAAGGAGACCCCCATCATTATACAAAATTACATATAAGGGGAAGTGAGGGGAAAGGAAAAAAAAACAAGGGAGAGAAATGAACTACAGTAGATGGGGTAGAGAGAGAAGATGGGAGGGGAGGGGAGGGGAGGGGAGATAGTACAGGATAGGAAAGGCAGCAGAATACAACAGACACTGGTATGGCAGTATGTAAAAACGTGGATGTGTAACCGATGTGATTCTGCAATCTGTATATGGGGTAAAAATGGGAGTTCATAACCCACTTGAATCAAATGTATGAAATATGATATGCCAAGAGCTTATGTTTTGAACAACTAATAATAATAAAAAACAAAAATAAAATAAAATAGTCATATTACCGAAAGCAATATACAGATTCCACACAATCCCCAGTGAAATACCAATGGCATTCTTCACAGAAATAGAAAAATGGTTCCTAAAATTCATTTGGAAGAATAAAAGACCCAGAATAGCTAAAACAAATCTAAGTCAAAAAAGCAATGCTGGAGGCATCACAATATCTGACTTCAAATTATACAACAGAGCTATAGCAACAAAACTGCCTGGTGCGGTCATAAAAACCCAAATATAGACCAATGAAATAGAATGGAAGACACAGAGACAAACCCACATAGATGCAGTCATCTGATCCTTGACAAAGGTCCCCAAAACATATGTTGGAGAAATTATAGCTTTTTAAACAAATGATACTGGGAAAACTGGTTATCTACCCACAATGAGAAGAATGAAAATAGACCCTTATCTTTCACTATACAAAAGCCAACTCAAAAATGGATCAAAGACATAGGAATTATACCAAAAACCATGCAAGTCCTAGAAGAAAACATAGGGTCAATACTCCAACAGGCAATGACGTTTTTTTCAATAGGACTCCTAAAGCTTAGGAAATAATACCAAGACTCAGTAAATGGATGGTCTCAAATTAAACAGCTTCTACACAGCAAAGGAAACAAGACCGTGAAGAGAGAGCCTACAGAATGGGAGAAAATTCCACAGTAGCACATTACAAGCCAGCCAGGTGCTCATCAATGAATGAATGAGATGAATGAATAAGAAAATGTGGTGTATGTACACAATGAAGTTTTATGCAGTATAAGGAAGAATGAAATTATGTCATTCACAAGAAAATGGATGGAACTTGAGAACATTTTGTGAGGCAGGATAAGCCAAACTCTGAAAGTCAAAGGCTGTATATTTTCTTTCTTGTGTGGAAGCTGGAGCAGAAAAACTAAAAGAAAAGTGGTGGAGTGGGATCTCTTGAAAATTGAACAAAGATCAGTGAAGTAGAGAAAGGGACCAGGGGCAGGGAGGGTAGAAGGGAAAGGGGAAATACTGGGGAATGATATCGGCCTAATTATATTATTTTATTGTGTGCATGTACAACAAATCCCACTATTATGCATGATTATAATGCACCAATAAAATATATGAATATTTTCATGTTACCTAAGAAAATGGAGATAAGAATACAAGTGGTTTTTAGTGTAAGAAACCTAGACTTTGGTTTTTTTATTTATTAAACAGGAATCACAATATTTACTTTGAAGGTCTGTTGTGAAGACTTAACGAGCTAACTAATTTTAAAGACCTTTGTAAATATTAGCAGTAGCAATAACAAAAACAGGTAAAGTTTATTTTGTGCTTACAACATGGTCAGTTTGGGTACTGTTCTGTCTGTATTAACTTTTTTATGCTCACAACTCACAACTGTATGTGAAGCAGGTACTATCAAAATAACCACTTAACATATAAAGTGAGTCATGGAAAGCTTAAATAATTTGCTTGCGGACATTTAGTTCCTAAGTGACAAAGTGAGAATTTAAACTCTCTTCCATTTTCAGAGTTGTTTCTGCCTAGAAAGTGCATATTGAAATATTAGGAAAACCAATATACAGTATGTTTTGCCTGAAGACTTCCTTTGTAATGAACACAACATAAATAATCTAATGGGGCTCATGGAATTGCAGAAGGAATGTACCACTCTCATGTTGAGAAAAAAATAAATCTGTGTGTTGGTAGGGAGTCATAGAGTGATCCACATCAAGATTATCTAAATGAATAAATTACATGATTTTAAATAATATTTATTAAGTGGTTTTGTCTTTATATATTTTGTTTGTTTGGTTAGTTGTTTTTTTTTTTTTTTTAAATGTGGTGCTGGGGATCAAACCCAGTGTTAGGCAAGCACTCTACCACTGAGCCACAACCCCCAGCCATATATAAACACACACACACAGACGTATACATATATGTATATATATACATATACATATATACACACACACACATATATATACGTCTGTGTGTGTGTGTATATATGTGTGTATATATATATATATATATATATATATATATATTTTTTTTTTTTTTTTCCCCCACTAAGTAAGACTCATGAAGTCATAACAACACAGCTGCAGTTGTAACATCTAGAGGACTGGATCCTTAGGTGAGACTCCTGAAAGGCCTCTTGTTAGGTCAAAATGAACAAAGCATTCATTATTTGCTGCCCTTGTTTTTTCAATTGAAACTGAAGACTTTCAAAAAAGGAGGCGCCCAGGAGTACAAGTGGAAAGATTGGCTCGGATTGTTCTCCTCTCATATTATAGCTGGAGGAGTTCTTTTATTTGAGAAGACATTTGTGATTCTTTCCACAAGCTGAATCCACATCTACCCTGGAGTATGGCTTCCAGACTCAGTTGACCTGAAAACGTGCTATGATATCTCGATACCTTCATATTTCTCCCTATTAGAAATAATAATCTGGGGAGTATTTTAAATGAATATACAAAGCACTTTGTTTTTAAAAGCTCCCGTTAGATCACAGAGGAAATAAGCATAACATAAAACAATCCTCTTGAAAAAATACAGCAGCCGACTTCTAGGAATAATCTGATTAGGAACATTTTATTCATTATAGCATCTTAGACACTGAATTCCAAACATGATGGGAATCTGTACTTATTCCATGCACAAGCATAAAGAGAATGCCTTTGAATGTCATAGATATTGTATTTCTACCTTAAATATCTTTATGACATCTCCCTAAGTCATAGTCAAGAACTGTTTGTTTAGGGTAAAAAAGTAAACTTGCTGTAAATAAAATTAAAATTACAAATATTTTTAAAGCTTCTCTATAAATTGCATCCTGACATGGAATTTTATTGTACAGGAGCATACTACTTTAGCAAGACATGTGGTGTCTTTTTCGGACACTTTGATGCAGCTTCAGAGCTGCACATATTCTAATAGTGATAAAGGAACAAAATTGGAATTCTTGCTTCAGAGATGACACCAAAGGTGAAAGAAGAAAATCTCTGAGGTCTAATATTACTTTTAATTTTATTTCCAAGTTCATATGATATAGTATGGGTAGCTTTTGCTCCTAGCCACAAAGAAGTAAGTGGTAACAAAGGATTCGTCCAGCCATAATGAGTGAAAAACTGGACAGAATGTTTGAAGCAACTGCTTCAGATGTTAGAAGACTCTCAGTACAGAACTGTGGTCCTGGAGAGAAGGGAATCATGTTATAAGAGCTCCCAATTGTTACAGTTCTCTTTCTAGACCCAGGGAGATGGAACCAGAGCAGTGCACAGAGATCTTGTGGAGCCGAGGAGACAGACACTTGAGTTTAGGACTGCTGAAGTGGCTAGGATTTTGGAGCAGGTTCCTAGGGAGAAGTAGAAACCTCACAAAAGACACTTCAAAGATCTGCATGAAGTTCTTTGAAGACTTTCATCAAAACCAACCTGCTCATGTCCAGGGCAAGACTATGCAGTGTAGCAGTGAACTGTTAGGGAGCTGTGAGTTGAATAAAGGTTGCAGTGATGCAGAGGGCAGTGTGTAGCAAAAATTGTGGCCAGTGAGAGTGGAA
The DNA here is from genome assembly GCF_001458135.2 of Marmota marmota marmota. Lineage (NCBI taxonomy): Eukaryota > Metazoa > Chordata > Mammalia > Rodentia > Sciuridae > Marmota > Marmota marmota. Next base: position 52,225,108 of record NW_025999842.1, on the reverse strand, counting down.
AGGACTCCCTGACACTCTGGCGTGCAGTAAAGATCTCCAAATTGCCATAGCAGGAGAGCCACTCTCATCCTAGAGCAACGACTACTACACTCACCTGCCAGAAAAGATTAAAAACAAACCTTGAAAGGATGAATTGATTTATAAGTACAATTTAACTTCCTGCCAGAACAAAATTCAACAATTTGAAAAGAAGACAATAAAATCTCTCAATAAATAGGATTCACAATATCCAGCACACTGAAATAATTTCCTATATGTGCAAAGGAAGTAAAAAAAACCCTGCAACCAACACACACACAAACACACACACACACAAAAGAAAACAAAAAGTCAATAGAGGCAGAACTGAAATGACAATTTTGGAAGTATTAGACAAAGCCTTTAAAACAAGTATTAGTAACAGGCTTAAAAATTCCAAAGAAAAAGACCAACATAATGAGTGAACAGATGATGAATGTTAGAGGGAAACTGGAAACTATAAAAGACAAACAAATGAAACTTCTAGAATTGAGAAAAAAAAATCCCACATTAAAAATGTATCAGGTAAGACCTAACAGTAGATGGGATATGACAGAAGAAAAAGAATAAATGACATGGAAAATTGGAAAATAAAAACTATAGAAACTAAAATGCAGAAAGAACAAAGCTCGAAAAAAAAATCCCAACAGACTTTTTGTTTAAAAAAAGTATGTAAATTCTAAAATGTACACAGAAAAGTAAAAAACCTCGGATAGCCAAAATAGTCTTGTAAAAAAAAAAAGTTGAAGAACTGTTTTGAGTTTTGGACTTGCGATAAAGTTGCAATAATCATAGTGTAGCCTTACTTTACCATGCACACACACAAAGTAGTCCCAGACTATTACACCTAAATGTAAAAGTGAAAAATGCAAAGAAGAAAATAGATCAGCTCTGCAGTCTTGGGTAAGCAAATGTTTCTTGTGCATACTCCAGAAAGAATTAACATTAAATTATTTTTTGACAAATTAGACAAAATAAAAACATTTTCTCATCAAACATACATTTGCATTTTGCAAAATTTCATAAATCACTTTAAATATATATTATAAATTATATTAAATATATTATAAATATATCTTCCTAGTCATGAGTAAGGAAAAAACAAAACATTCTCAATGATATTTCTGACACAGCAATTGTATGTAGAATATGTAAAAAAAAATACCTGTCAATTAAATAACTACACTTCAGTATTAAACAGATATCCTCCTAAAAGGGCAAAGGACTTGAGAAAACACACTTTACAAAGAGAATCTACAGCCAGGCATGGTGGTGCACTCCTGTAATCCCAGAGATTTGGGATTGCTGGCATTTAATATCATCAGTCTAAGGCAGGAAGATTACAAACTCAAGGCCAGCCTGCGAAACTTAGCCAGACCCTGTCTAAAAATAAAAAGTTAAAAAGGCTGGGGATGTGGCTTAGAGGTAAAGCACCCTGGGTCCAATCCCCAGTACCAAAAAAAAAAAAAAAAGAAAAAAAAAAGAAAAGAAAAAGAAAGAAAAACCCAAACTTCAAACCAAACCAAAGCAAAAAAGCAAAAACAAAAAAAAAAAAAAAAAAAAAAAAAAAAAAAAAAAAAAAAAAAAGAAAAAAGGCTGGGGATGTAGCTCAGAGACAGGACACTTGCTTAGCATGCACGAGGCCTTGGGTTCAATCCTCAATAACAAAACAAAACAGAAAACAGAGGATATACAAATGGGCAATAGGTTCAGTATTAGTCATCATGGAAATGCAAATTTAAACCACAATGAGGTATCACCACACGCCCAAGAGGATGGCTAAACTTGAAAAAAACTGAACAAACTTTGGCAAGGATGTGGAGCAACTGAAACTCTTTAACATTGCGGGTGGAAATGCAAAATGGAAAAGCCACTTTGGAAAACAGCTTGGCAACTTCTTATAAAGGTAAATATTTACCTACTCTATGACCCAGCAATTCTACCCCTAGATATTTACTCAAGAGAAATGTATCCTTACAAAAATACTTGAACAAAAATGTTTATTCATAATAGACAAAAACCAAGGACAACTAAAATGTCTTTCAACAGGAAAACAGACAAATTGTGGGTTTTCCACAAAAAGGGAAGTTACCCAGAAATGCAAGGAAATGTACAACAGATACATCCTGCAACTCAGATGACCTTTGAATTATACTAGGCTGTGTGAAAGGAAACACGCACAGACCAGTATTTTCAGTGTATTCCATATTATTAAATTCTGCAACAGGTGAAACTAATCTATGCTGAGAGAAAAAAAAAAAAACACAAAACATCACAACAGGGGTTGTTTTCAGTGAGGAGAGACTGACTAAACAGAGCCCAAGAGAACTTTCTGGGGACTAGCCATACCTTAATGCCCATGTGATATAGGCATATCTTAATGTGGTATGTGTTACATAAAAAGTATGCATTTGTAAAAAGGCATCCAACTCTAATGCATAAGATTATTGTACTACATGAAAATGATACCCCCACCCCCCAAAAAGGTCTAATCATGGCATTTCTAGGGAAATGCAAATTAAAACCACAATGAGACACCTACTAGATACACCTCCAAGCACAGCTAAAAATTAAAAAGATTAATGATACTAAGTATTAGCCATGATGTGGTTCGTCTGAAAGTCTCGTGCATTGCTGGTGGGAAAATAAGTACCATATGACCTTGGAAAGCAGTTCAGCAGTTTCTTATAAAGATACATAAATACATACCCTATGACCTAAAAATTTCAAGAAAAATGAAAACACATACACACTCAAACTTCATATGTTGTTTATAGCAGCTTTTTTTTTTTTTTAAAGACAAAACAGCAGATGTCCATCAACTGGAAAACAGATAATTAAATTTGGATATATCCATATACTGGAACAATAATCAGAAATAAAAAGAACAAATGCTGTTGTATGTAACAACAGGGATAAATCCTAAAGGTATCAGATAAAGTGAAAGAAGCCCATCTCTAAACCTACTTGCTTTCAGGGACTAGGATGGGGGAGGGCTTGTCAACAAAGGAACACATGAAACATTGGAATGATGGAATGTTCTAGATTCTGATTATGTCCATATACAGTTACATGTTTGTTCAAACTTAAAAAATTTAAAAGGGCAAATTGTAGTATTAGTAAATAAAACCTCAAAAATAGGTAATTCAAATATTGATCATCCATTTTTCCTTCTGATGTAGCCAGTATATACACTTGTTCCTAGAAATCCACCGGGGTTGGTTCCAGAATGACCACAGGATACAAAAATCTACAGATGTTTGAATTCCTTAGATAAAATGGATAGTATTTTCATATAATCTATGCAAATCCTTTCATAGACTTTAAATCATCTCTGGATTACTCATAATACCTAAATAATATAAGTAGTTATTACACTGGCCTGTAATCCCAGTGGCTTGGGAGGCTGAGGCAGGAGGATCAAGGGTTCAAAGCCAGCCTCAGCAAAAGCGAGGTGCTAGGCAACTCAGTGAGACCCTGTCTCTAAATAAAATACAAAATAGGGCTGGGGATGTGGTTCAGTGGTGAGTGCCCCTGAGTTCAATCCCCAATAACTCCTCCCAAATAGTTATTATACTGTACTGCTTAGGAAATAATGACAAAGGGAAAAGAGCTTGCAAATGTTTAGTAAAGACACAATATTTTTCTTTCAATCTATTTTTGATCTGTAGTTGGTTCTATCCCTGAATGCAGAACCCATGGATATACAGGGAGCCAACTGTACCAAACCTGCTTAGAATACACTGCTATGGAAAGTTGAGGTGCTAGGAGGAAGAAGTGATAAGACTTAAAGCCGCTGGACACAAGAAAATCCAATAAATTCCCTGGTCTCACCCAGGGCCACACTCAACTCTGCATTTCTGAAAAACATACATTAACCACCAGTCCAGTGAAGCGTGGATTACAAGGAAAACAAAGTGACATGACCATCTTCACCCAGGACTCCACAGTCTTAGGAAGCTCACTGGCTCATGACTCTCATCATGGGAATGGTGTCATGAAATAACATTGAATATCTGTTCTCATACTATAAATGATGCCAAGAAGGTCTGTTCTATGTAACTAATGCATATTCTTCCAAAGAAGGATTTTTAAAAAGCCAATTACAGGGGCTGGTGATGTGGCTCAAGCGGTAGTGCACTCGCCTGGCATGCATGCGGCCCGGGTTCGATCCACAGCACCACATACAAACAAAGATGTTGTGTATGCTGAAAACTAAAAAATAAATATTAAAAATTCTCTCTCTCTCTCTTTAAAAAAAAAAGCCAATTACATCAAAGGTGATAACAAAATCTAGAGTTTTATTGTAATGGTTAATTTGAATCATCAGCTTGATTGGATTAATAGATGCCGATTATTAAAAGGCTTCTGGTTGTGTCAATGAAGTTGTTTCTAGGAATGATCAGCTTGTGGGATAGCACCCCCACCCAAGCGTGGGCAGTATCATCCAATAGGATGGTGTCTTGGATGGAATAAAAGTCCAAAGAACAAGGAAGCAGCAGTAGATTCAAGCTCCCTTCTTCTGGAACAGGTTTTTGATTGCTGCTGTGATTGCCTGAGGACATCAGACTCTCCCTTCTTTACTCTTCCAAAGCAGACTCTGCCAGCGATTCTCCAGGGAGTTTCCAGAAGCCTTTGTTCTCGGACTAGGGTAGCACCATTGATCCCTCTTGTTCTGAGGCTTCAGCCTCTTGGACTGTGGAGCCACTGGTTCTTCCAGCTCTCCAGCCTGCAGATGGCCATTGTGGACTATCCAACTTCTGGTCACTTCAGTTGATCTAATAAATCCCCTTTATATAATCATACTTCCTGTTGATTCTGTTCCTCTAGAGAACCCTAATGTATTTACTATGCACATCCTTTCATAGACTTTAAATCATTATAATTATATAATTGCCTATCATTTTAAAGGCAATTTGAGAAAGGAATTTTGTTTTCTTTTACTTTCTAAGAACTCTTCTGGAACCTAGACATTTAGTAAAAGATGAGATGGGCATTGGTAAGAGTCAAGGTAAGAGGTCATTTGAGGTGAAGGATGGGTGAGATCAAAGCCAGGTAGAATGTGGCTCACACAGTTAAGTGGCTGCAGTCGGCAGAGTGCCAGAGAGAAAAGCCTCTGGATCCAGGCCAGTTGTATTTCCAGATGGAAAGACAAATACATGAGTGGGGCCAAGGCCCACTAGGGGTCCTGGTCCTTAGCAAGTGTGTGAGGTGACAGCTGGGTAACTTTTGAGGCAGTGTGGGCCCAGGTTGGGACAGCCTGAGTGAATTTAGGCACTTATCAGCCATGTGACCACTTATCATTCATTACCAATGATCTGGAGTTAATTTTTTTTTTAATCCACACAATGTAGGTTCATAGGAGAAGGGAGAGGAAAATCAACACTTAGTTATAGAAGAAAACAATTATACAAAGTCCTTACTATGTAGTCCCTGGCACATAGAAAGTATTCAAAAAATGCTTGTCATTATTACTCATGCACTGAGAATGGGATTTAGCATAAAAAGATTAGGGTTTGAGTATAGGGGGACCAACTCCACGGATTTGCCTTGGACATTCTCTCTTGGAAAGTCCTGTGTGTCAGGAAACCCCAGTCCCAGGCAAGCCCATGGTTGGTCCTCTAAGTTCTGGTTCCATCATTGACTAACTGTGTAGTCCTGGGTACATTTCTTAAATGGGGTCCTTAGCTGTAAAATTGGAATGATAAAACCAGATTTCCATGACAAGGAAATAAATCAATCTCTGAGAAAGCTTTATAAGCTAAAACTTATTTTCATATATAAATTACTATTATCCACAGCCCAATCATCAGTGTCCTCAAGACCCACACTTGTTTTTCTCTCTCCATTTTTCTCATTTTGTTTTCCTCTTCTGGAAAGCCCTTTTGCTTCCCCATCCATCCATTGTATGGTCTTTCCTGCCTATTCTCTCAGCTTCTTCCTTCACTTATACTATTCCTCTAAATCCCCAACTTTCATGCTAATAGAAGGTTTAGAAATCCCAGAGCTGGGGATGTAACTCATAGGTAGAGCACCTGCTTAGCATGCACAGAACCTGAGTATGACAGACACATGGCATTTCTTAAAAAAAAAAAAAAAAGAGGTTGGAGGATTTGCAAGTGATGTCAGTCTTAATAACAGCTCCTTACTTACTCTGATATGTTTTAGATGTACTGAAGTTTGGTTTTGAGTATGTGTGTGGTAAATGGGTCTACGCTGGGCACATCTAAGCACTTTGATATCATTTACTTTCAGAACTCTCTTCCAGCTAGGAAATTCAATAGGTATAGGACCCCCTGATTTCTTTCCAAAAATACCACAGTGTTTTGAGCTCACAAATCCAAAAGGAGTACATGTATTGGTGCCATCCAATACATAATATTGTAAAAATATTTTACAAACTACAAATGCAAGACACATATGGAATTCAAAAATTTCTAGTAGCTAAATATTTCTAGTAGTTAAAAATATCATCATTTCAACATATAACCAATATAAAATTATTCATAAAACAGTATCATTTCAACATATGATCAATATAAAATTATTCATAAACATTATCATTTCAACATATACTCAATATAAAATTATTCATAATTTACTTTTATGGAGGGAGTAGCTTTGTGAAACCCTTGCAGTACATCTCAATTCAGAGCCCTACAACAAAGTGCTCAAAACCCACAAAAGACTTGTGGCTACCATATGAGACAGCATACTTTCAGTGGTTTTCTACACAGATCCATAGTGTCTTGCCCTCAATAGACTGTATCTCATAGGCAGCAAACACAGAAACACAAAAGACAAAGATCACAGGGCAGAAAGTTCATATCAAATACAGATGACCAAAGAGCAGAATATTTCTGGACCAACTCATGAAGATCTATATGTAAAAGCTATTTAAAATACTTGTAAATTATTTACATCACATTGGTGAAAAATCAGTTCACAGAGATGTTATTTGTTGAGTGTTGAGAAAATTCCTATTCTTATTAATAGAAAAAGAGAACTTCACTTTTCCCTGGGGAAGGAAATCCATGACCTATGGTGGACAAGGTCATCTAGTCTGTCACAGAAGAAAGTTCACCATTCATTCAAAATCAAAGCAATCAGAGTTTGCTTATATTTTTCTCTGAACAGCTGTGGGTGTGGAGATTTAATGGACCACCTAGAATTTTCCTGCCACAGCTAATTATTCATAGGGACAGCTTATGACTTAATTAGAGTTCTCCCAGCCTTCTCGCAAATAAAGACTATGTTTAATGAGATGTTCACTGTAATTACTCAATCCTCTTTCATAGCCAAATGTTTTTTTTTATTCTTACATTTCAAATATTTTCCCTCTATGAAAAATTTATGTATACAGGGTAGAACTTTGTTTTGCCAACTATATAATAAATGTTCTCCTAAACTATTTTTTTCAATACCTCCTCTATCATGCTTCTGACACTAGAATATAGCTTAGCTTAATTATACAGAGTAATGGTCACATATATTCTGAGAGCATGGGGTCTCTCTCAGAGAAATTTTCTTCATGTCATGAAATAATGTCCCTGACACAAGGTGATGTAATCAAAGAAAGTTAAAAACTTTCCAGGCGTAGATAGGAGTGACTAGGGGAACTTGAGAGTGGACTGAAGGAGGAATGAACAGGTAGAGCATGGAGAATTTTTAAGGCAATGAAATACTCTGTATGATACTAGGATGAAGGATTTATATCATTATGCATTTGCCCAAACTCGTAATATACAATATCAAGAATGAACTGTAAGGTAAAGTATGGATTTGGAGTGATCATAATGTGTTAATCCAAGTTCAATGGATGAACTGTAACACATGCCACTGGGATGGGGGTAAATAATAGGTAAATAACAACGTTCACAATACTGAGTCCCAAATGCATGTATTTGTCCATTTTCTGTTACTATAAAGAAAGGCCCAAATCTAAAAACTTTATAAATAAAAGAGGCTTATTTAGCTCATAGTTCTGGAGTTCAAGGGTATGGTGTTAGCTTTGGCGTAGCTCTGGTTTGGACCTTCTGGTAGATGGTATCACAGTGGCAGAGCATGTATAAGATGGGACAATCACATGACAGCATACAACACATGGGGGCAAGCCACAGTTTGAATCACAGTAGTGCATGTGTCTGGGTAGGAGTTGTATGGAGGAATCTCTGTACCTTCTGCTCAGTTTTGTTGTGAACCTAAAACTGCTCTAGAAATAAAGTCTACAAAAGTAAAAAAGAAAAAAATAGAGTTAGTGAATATGTAGATGTATCCATAGGTGTTACGGATGTTTCCAAAATTATGAGCATAAACTTGGCTTGTAGTATGACTAATGGATTCCAAGATTGTCCCAATGCCATCTTAGCACAAGGAATTGGTGATTGTTAAATTGGAAACCCCCACACCCCAGTGTTGCAGTGGATCTTCTTTATGATTCACACTCTTCGGGCTTTGCTTTACACCTGTCTGTCTCAAAGTCAGACATCATTCTTAAAATTTCAAACTCATCTTCCTGGTGGCTTTATTGAACATCCTCACTGTTCCCACAGATATCTCAAAAGCAATACATCTATCAGGGTTTGAGGTCCCAAGCCACGGGAACCTGATTTTGCATATGGAAACAGTAGAGGATGCTATCCCAAGAATAACTGGTAGCTTATGCAACTTCTACAAGTGCTGGAGGACCAGCTTTGAACTGTTCAGCCTAGAGCCCTCTGTGGGTGCGCTGAGGGCTACCTCCAGTGCTACCTCTGTGATTCTTTGCATTTTATGCCTACTATCCCTGGGCACTGTGGCAGACATTGGAGTTGTTCCATTTTGTTTGCTTTTTTGTTTAAATTATCTGTCATGATTACACTTATGAATATTTTTATACAGCTATATCTTTGTCCAGAGCTTTTCATAAGCTAGGGAGAATAGTAGGAGGCAATTAGGAATCAACTTAACTGGCTCAGTTTGGTTGCCCTAACAACTATAACATGGAGGTTAAAAATGCTTGTGGAGTCATGTGAAATCTCATTAACCACATTTCTACAGTGACATCCTGGCAAAAGCATAGAGGACTAAAAAGGAGGAAAAAATTCCTTATTAAACTAAGTCAAAATAAGAAAGCAGATATTCATTTAAGACATATAAGTATTTATGCTAGAAAAAAATATAGCAAAATAAGGAAGTCATTTGACTCTCTTCTTCTTTTACAGTTTTACCTAAAATGTGTTTTCTCAGCTGATGAAATTGGGTGGGCAGGAGCTGAAGGCTTTGGTGTGCAGTTATATAGAGTAAAATGATGAACGTTCACAACACTGAGTCCCAAACTGACAGGGTGATGGCTTAATGTCAAATAGGACAAAGGCAGAGCTTGGAGTTTCTCCAAATTTGTAAGCTTGTAACCAGTAGTCCCACTGGGTAAAGGTTTTGTTCATTGTTTTGCAAAAAATTTAAAAATTGTTTGATCAACTTTAAAAATGTCATCAAAAATCATTTTACTTTTGTCTGAGCATTTATTCAAGAAGTTCTGTAAAATGCTAGTTGCTACAAGAGCTCTTTACTGATTTGCCCAGGCCTTCTCCGTGGGTCCTAACTATCATGTTCTAAGTCTCCCGTAGGCCTGCTCTGCCTCACCCCAGCTCATGTCATTCTGGGCACACTTCCCAAATAGCCCCCTTCTACACAGCCAGCAAAAAAAGGAAGATTGCCCATTTGAAACAACAGCATCCAACTGAGAAAACGGGGTTGAAGTTTTCTGAATGTATGAGATGATTCTTTATGATTTTAACAAAGAAGATGAGGAAAATTACAGGGCCACTCAAATACAGGGCAGGCAAGTTCCCTTCTGTCCTTGTCCTGCCTTTTCTAGAACAATCCAGCAAAACGATGCCTGCTAACACCACTCCAAAAAGTGACCGGCGTGCATTCCAGCTACTTGCCACACAATCAGTCCTTTCTGTCCACAAAAAGGCCTGGGATTCATGCTGGCTTCTGCACAGTGCGTTTAGCGTCATGTTGGCCCACTCCCCACGCCCTTGCACCCACACAGAGAAAGAAAGAGAAACATGGCAAGGCTGGCCGGGCTGGCTCACTGTGGTGCCGGCATCCAGCCCTGGCTCCCAGACTGCTTAACTGCCATGTTCCAAATGTGGTGTCCCTGTGCACATCTGCAATATTTTTATAAACTTACAAGAATTTAAAAATAAATAATAAAGGAATATGAATTCTCTGAAAGAGAAGGCAATATAATGACTATAGAGAGAAGTGTTAAATGTCTTAATCTGCAGCCACAGTTGAGTTAAAAGGTTTTGGAAGCTGGTTGGCCATCCTTGTTTTTCACCTACCTCCTGTTCCATTTAATTGTCAAATATTAACAAAATGTATTCCTTGTTCCTACACCGTCTGCATGCCAATATGCATGAATTCATGTACCATATGATACATTAGAGCATTAGATCAGTTAAACAGCAGGATTATTTTGCCGAAAATAAAATAAGATCTAGGTATATCTTCCAGAGGGAATGTCTTACTTGGTGGGTGGGGAGAACCTCTCAAATATGGCAATAGCACTTCGGTTAACTTTTCATTTCGTATTTTAAATCAGTGTTTTATATTTGCTACATTAACATTACAATGTGACCAGGGATGGCTATATAATTTGCAGATTCTTGTACAAAATGAAAATAGAAGGCCCCTGGTAAAAACAAATAAACAAACAACCAAACTATTAATGATTTCAAGGTGGTGACAACAGAACATAAAATTAAGCATGAACCTTTCTGACTGTGGGACTCTGTAACCTTCTGGGTTATGTGCCCATGAACCAATCCTAAATGTGACTTCCAGGAATCCTAAGTTCTATCACCCAGCTTTGCAAAGATCCAGTGTTACAGTTTGACTGCTGAATGTTCCCTGAAGGTCCTGCTGTTAGAGGCTTCGTTCTTAGGTCAGCTCTATTGGGAGGTACTGAGGAGCTTTAGGAGGAAGAGTTTGTGGGAGGTCCTGAAGTCACTGAGAGCAGGTACTCTAAGGGGGTTGTGGGTACAGTTTCTCTGTCTTTTTTGCTTCCTGGCCATGAAGTCAGCAATTTTCTCTGCTATGTTCTCCTTCCTATTGCCATCTGGCATCGCCACCAGTGGTCTAAAAGCAATGAGTTCCTTCCACCCGACATACATGCACACCCCACACCATCATGGACTGGAACCCCTAAAACCATGAGCCAAAATAAACCTTTTTATCTTTGTAAGATTACCTTGGGCATTTTGTTACAGTCATGAATGTTGACTGACACAATTCTTAAATTTTGGATCTACAGAAGGTAAATAAACCCTGTGAGGTTAATGAACAGCAGTGACTCATATACTCTTACACATAATGGATAAGAACAGCAGTCTCTGATCTTAGGCATACATTAGACCTCTTAAGAGATCTCTATATATCTCACAAAAAGTAGCAAAATTGAAAAATGCCTTAAGGTGTGTTAATGCTATGATTGAGAGGGAGACTATGTTCCTACACATATCAAAGCTACTTTATATCACAATATTTGATATAACAACATAGCTTATATATTATTAGAAGAATATGAGATGGTGAGACTTCTGGGGATAAAAGTTGGATCATCACTTGTCTAGCATGTAATGCATTCGATCTTTAGTACCACATAAAAACAAAAAATAAAAAATAAAATAAAGGCATTCTGTCCTTCTACAACTACAAAATTTTTTTTAAAAAAATTGAATCAGAATATCCATTTGGACACATAAAAAGTATGGATCAACATAACCTGTTTATAAGCATTTTCTAGATGTTTAGGAACTGTGGTGGCCTGTGGTAATAATTCACAAGGGCACATACATGAATGCCATAGGCTCTATGTTATGGAGGCAGTATCTCTGGGTGATCTCCATTCTTAACATGTATATTGAAAGAGTCAGCATCCACGAGCAGGCAGCTGTCACCTAGCTAATAATTGGTGATCTGGGGTCTTGGGGGCATTTATTTCCATTTCCAGGTGGAGATATTTTCTTATTCTGACTTACCACAAGGTCAGGTGCTTTCTCCACTTTGCAATTTAGTCTTTGGCAAAGCAAATATTCTGGTCTTAATGGCCTTGAAAAAGTCCAGTTTAAACACACAATTCCTTGCCCACTCCCTGTGGTATTTGAATATAAATAAGACATTTGGTGTGATGTGAACAAACTCTGAAAGGAGGACCATTTAAACCCAAACTGCCTCTTATTTAATTGGCAATATTTTGGACAAAATGTGTTCTATGCAAATAAAAAAGAAATGATAAAATAACTTTAAATTTATATTACATTTTACTTTGGAAAATCTTAAAGTGCTTCTTTACACATTTCTCATCTATTTCACCTCTAATGTTTATAGAATAGTCGAGGGTATCATACACAGGATTCTGTTTTTTATTTCTATCCTCATGAAAGTCTTTGAAATTTCATTCAAAATTTTTCTGCTAATTCCTCTAAAAATACCAGACTTTTTACACAAAATACCAAGTTCCCTTACAATTGCTTTAAGAAGAAATTTAGTATCTTGATGCTGTTGTAATTCAAATATGTGCTATTAAGCAAAACTACATTCCAATTTGTCCAAGGGACCTCTTTGGGCCTAGACTTGAATGCAGTCCTCTAGTACTGTTTGAAACCATGCAGCTACAGTGGAATGCTATCCTAGAAGTTTTGAATTCTAGAAATTCCGTGTGGTTGACATCACCCTTCAAAAGATTCCCAGAGCTTCCCAAATATTGGAAAATTTTCCTATGTCTTTTCTCATTGAGACACTAAACTTGGTATTTCCTTTTGCGGGTGCTCATGGAGGCTCCTGATGTGGTGAAGAAAGTGCAAACAAATGGTGGAAACAGGCTGGGTGGACTCAGCCTTTACCAGATGTGTGATCTTTGGCAAGTGACAACCTCCTAAAACTCAGTTTCTTCATCACTATGATCTCATTGATACAGTTTTTGCTCAGGCGGCTTTTGCAAAAATATCATAGATGTGAGTTGTCTAATTCAGTGTCTGGTCTAGTATAGATATGAACAAAATCTGAATTCCCTCCTCTGTCTTTTCACATTGTTTCTATATCATGATTTTACATTTCCCAGCAACTGACCACTCAGAGCCTGGAATACCTAGGCATCATCAAATGATTTCTGAATGGAAAAATAAGTTATTATATTGATAACATAGAGGTTAGGAATATAGATATTGGAGCCAGACTGCCTGGGTTGAAATGCACAGCTGTGTGACTCTGGACAAATCACTTACTTCTCTGATTCTCAGTTTCCTAGACAGTATAATTAGTAGACTAACATGACTACCTTACAAGGTTGCTGTGAGAATTGAGTCGGTATGTGCCAATAATACATTAAGAGCAACATGATGAGTGGCTACTTTTCTTTTAGTCATATGACCAGATATATCTGACTTTATTATGAAAATCAGAGCTGATAATTTATAAAACATAAATTATATTTTCTTAACAGGAAAATTCTTTAAAAACACTTCCTAGCCCCAAATATATAGTATTGATGGCAGATTGAGGGATAAATGTAGGAGCAAAATAAGAATCATTAGGTATGTTTTTCAGTTTTCCATCTGGATCATTTATCAACTTTTTATATTAAAGTTAATAGGAGGCTGTGTCAAGAATATTGCTTAGAGAGTGTTCAAGAATCTCAAGTATTCTGTGTTTCACATAACTTTGTCCTGTTTTACTTGATGTGAGAAAGGAGATCTTGCTATATTTTCCACATTGTCTGTTGCTGACTCAGGGCACAGAGAAGAACAAATTGTGTAATTTGAGTTGAGAGCAATCATTTTTGCAGTTGTTCTTTTAAAAAAGAAAAGAAAGGAGGGGGGGAAAAAAAACCTCACATAAGGAGCCAAAACTTGCTTAGATCTGTGTGCTCTGCTTCCATTGACGTCACTTGGAAGTTGTGTGGGCAGAAGCTGGCTGACTTCCTCCAGCATGTCTTTTGAAAGCTGAACATATTGAAAAAAAGCACCTTTTAATCTCAACCAACAGTAGGGAGAGGAGCCTGTAAGCAATTCTCCCGTTCACATCCAAACACTTATCAGGGGGCCACCTTTGCAGAATAAACCTTAGTGTCCAGTAAGGGCAAGGTATCCCTTCTGTCTGAAAAATGGATCATAAATGTATAGAATAAAGCATCTCCAGAAATGATCTGGTTTAATCAGACATGGATACTGAAACTCAGAGAAATTCAAGAACATTCCCAAGGTCAGATGGGGCCCAAGGATGGATTAGAACTCCAGTGTTCTGCTTGCTAGTTCCTTGCTTGGTTCAGGACAACAGGGTGTGTAACAGTCAATGTCTCCACAACTTCTTTCTCACTATACAAAGCACAAAGGCCAAAGAGACTGTTTGTGAAAAGTAGGTATGTTGTCTGCTGTAAAGGTACCAATTTCTGTAGATAATAAACCGAGAAGTGTCTGTTGGAACTGAATGGATTGTGGACACAACTGAAGTTTGTCAAAAGTCGCTCCCTGGAGAGTGCTGCTGGCTGTCCATTTGGAGCCTGACCTTTCATCTGGCACCTTCTCAGCTCCATGTGCTCTACTTCCCAAAGCTCAACGGGCTCTTTTGCAGATAGGAAGAAGATAGTACCCCCAATTCCACCTTAGCACACACCCCCATTTCAAATTTATTCTTGCAAAGACATAGTTTCTACTAATTCCTTTATTTATTCATTCACAAATATTTATTGAACATCTATTTTGAGTTAGGCTGTGAAACTCCAGTTATTGAATACATCTTCAAAGTCAAAATTTGAACCACACTTAATAATGATAGGTAATTACTATTTTTCCCATAAAATAAAATATATATGCTATAGGTACTTCAGCATTCATCACACACACTTAAGAGAATGTATAGATCTTTTATGCTCTTAAATACAGATTGATGGCTGCTAGTGAACTAGCTATGTAAATTTAAGTCTACAGGAAAAGCTATGTATGAATGTAGTTTTGCCATTTCTGCCTTGCTTCATTCTGCTTCTTCCTAAAGAGAAGCATTCTTCATTGGAGAAGGTTACCCCTTTGTGGTGGGCCAGCTTGGAAAACTTAGGAGTGTTTACTATTTTATTTTATTGGTAAATACCCTAGCAGTCTAGTAAGCAGAAGTCCAAGGTCTCGCTTTCCTGCTGCTAGCCATTGATTCTATGTAGTTATAGACATTCAAAAATCTTTGAGAAAAAGGCTCGGAAAGACTTTTAGAAAGGCCAATGGCATTTGAGTTAATGGATCAAAGAACCAGATTGAGAATAAAAGATATTGCATCAAACTACCCAAACTATTCCAGCTTAATGTTACCTAGATACTAGACATGAGAGAGTAGAATCCCTGATATCAACACTGAAATAACTGAGAAGGTCCAAGGTCAATCAAATAACCTATTAATTGGAAATAGTGAGTATGGCAGGCTATCTTATACATAAAGATTTTGAAAAAGATTATAGAGTAAGAAAATCATTCTAAAGATGCATAGGAAAAAATAGTTGTTAAAGCTAAAAGAACATATTTAAGAATTTGGCTCCTGAAATAGGCAGCAAGTAGGTGGGTCTCTCATGAACTAGGAGCAGAGAGACATGAAGAGACAGAAAAAAGTAAAGAAATCAGGATGAAAAACAATGATAAGCTGAATTATAAAAAGTTGAGTAGAATAGGGTAGAAGTGAAATAAAGCTGCTATCACAATAGAAATATCTGAATTCTCACTGGAAAGAATGGAGATTGGAATTAGTACTCTAGAAAATCAAATGAAATACATAGGAAAAAACACAGGAAACTCTTGAAGAACAATGTAGCTTAAAAACAAAGTTGAGGACAAAGATAGCAAACATATAAAGTTTATTAAAAAACTAAAGTTTACTGAGGTTCCTAACAAAAGAAATATTTAAAGAGAAATGATCAAGATTCAGTGAAAGAAATATTTGTGTGCTACAAATATTCATATATTCAGATTAAACGTGCTCACTATACCCAAGAAATTAAATTAAAAAAAATAAGAAGTGTTCATGCTAACGAACCTCTTGGCAGAGGCTTTGCTTATTAAAAGATAAAGAAAATGTTTTCATAAAATCCAGAGATGGAACTGCTCAGTTAGCAGCAGAATCATGCAGGGCTTGGGGAAGCATGCAGAGGAACTATTGAATAGGAGCAGGTTTGGTGCAGTGAACATTGACTTTGGGGCCTCTCTAATTTGGTTTCCTTCTTTTTTGTATCACCACTTTTGTGAACTTAATTTTTTTAAACCTCTCTTCCCTTTCTTCTTCTGTAAAATGGGATAGTAATGTCTACATTGCAGTTGCAACTGTCATAGTAGATATGTTACAAGGATTATAGCAGATACATATAAAGGATTTAACATTACTAGACGTAAGGGGGGTACCCAATAAATCATGGCAAAGATTACAATTGGATGTTTTAACTCTAAGATTGACCTGACCAGATAGCAGTGGGCACATAGTGATAGGGTGGGGCTGTGGATGTGATTCTTAAGGCTGCAGATCTAATGAAATGCATAGAGTGACACTAGCCAGGCCAGTCACATGGAGCAAAGGCTTGGAGGTAGTTTCCTTAGAGCCAAAGGGTGGCCTTGTTTTGTTTTTTTCCTGGCAGGACCCCCAGGACTGGTCAATGTGTTATGTATGAACAGGTTCATTTGAATCACAGCTTATATATGTTAGCTCCACCTCCAGTCCTGATCCACGCTCACGTTCTTCAGAGGAATGTGAATCTACTCATGCAAGAAGAATGGGCTGTCCTCTTCTTATTTTCCTCATCTATCTATTGTTTGGCATATTCCAGATCCAATCTCTCTAGAAATCATTCTGTATTTGTCTGACAATGAAACTTCTTGCAAATGGCATTGAGTTTGAAGTTAGTCACATGAAAAAAATACACCTGATGGGGAGAAAGATGTTGGAAAAGACACAGTTCACAAAAGATAAGAAGATCAGTACAACTGAGGAGGAAGGAGTGATTTAGGAGATTCTGGGGTGAGACAGGGAGGCGACGGAGCATGTGCTAGTTCAAGGAAAAATACCAAATGCAAGGCTCTGTCTACTCTGCAAAAATCCCTTTTGTGTTCTTTTTCCCTTTCTGCCTCTCTCCCTTGGCACCTCCAAGAACACTAAAGCTACTGGCTTAGCAAACCCTGTCAGTGTGCAACTGAAGCCTTTATTTACAAGTATAGAAAGCTCTGCTTGGTTCTCATGTTTTGTTTTCATGAGACCTTATTTCCATGCCCAGGTTACAATGAGTCCAATTGGTAGCAAGTATTTCCAAAATGTTCCTGCCCATAATAGTCCTGGAGCACCTGCAACCATATTTAATGCTGATCTTTGTTGAAATATTTACAGGCAAACCAGTACTGACTTATACTGGACAAAGGACTTTGGGGAGTGAAGTGGGGGGTGCCTCAAGAAGAAGCATAGTGGTTTCTTGAATTACCCTTGGATTTAGTGATACTGGCATCCAACAGAGAGAAATTGGGATACCAGATCTCTTTCAGTCCACAACTGGATTTTTTTCTGTTGGCCTTGACCTCTTGCTGCATCTCTATGCTGGCAAGTCATCGCGTGTATTAGTAGTCAGCATGAGTTTATTTTTCAGGACTTGAGAAACGATGTCAGCATTGATCATAGAATTATTAGCTTTCACTGCTCACTCTGATTTTTCAATAGATTTCTAATAATTTATGGATTTCTTGCAGGATAATATGAAGTTCTTTTATTATAAGTGGGCCTTTTAAAAACTAGCTTTTTTTTTATCAGAAGCTTGTCTTTATTGGAGAAACAGGATTTGTCTGCTTTATCTGATTTGATTGCTTTCATGTAACATTCATGCAAATTCATTCTTTTTCTTTCTTTGTCTTTTCTGGCACTGGGGACTGAGCCCAGGGTTTCCTACGTGTAAGGAAAGCACTCTACCACTGAACTGTATCTTAGCCCAAGAATTTATTTATTCTTACTGTGATCCTATCTCAAATATTTTAAAACATTCAATATAAAGGCATTCAATCAAATTATCCAATATTTAAAGTTGAACTAAGATTTTTTGTGTGCGTGATAAAATTTTTCTTAAGGAAAATTCTAAAATGAATTTTTAGTTTTTGCAA
The DNA here is from genome assembly GCF_001458135.2 of Marmota marmota marmota. Taxonomy (NCBI): domain Eukaryota; kingdom Metazoa; phylum Chordata; class Mammalia; order Rodentia; family Sciuridae; genus Marmota; species Marmota marmota. The sequence continues at coordinate 52,206,935 of NW_025999842.1, read as the reverse complement.
GCTAGCTTAGAATTTTTATTCACAGAGTAGAAATTATGATTGAACCCACCTGGGTAAATATGTTCCCATACATGGAGGGATACCTCCAGTACTGAAGTGTCCAAAATGTTTCATTTTCAATTTAAACGACATGTTCAAGATGTGCTATACATTTCAACATAGCTGGATGGAAAGGAAAACCCGGCCACACAACCTCTTTGGCAGGTTAATTGTGCAGAGCTCACTGCAATTTGGTAAGTGTACTTTGGATGGAGGGAGTGCTGGGAGGTTTTTGTCTTTGGGTTTCCCTCTCTCCTCTTGTCTTCTTTGCCTAATGTTACTCTCTTGGAAGAAAACTGTTGTTTCTTTGAAGTCCTTACCCCGATTACCTTTTAAGGAAAATGCAAACAGCATTGCTGGGACTAAAAAGGTTTTGGCTGATTTCTCAAGTACTTAAAATTCTCTAAATTTATTTGCAGCTGGAAATTAAGCTATTTTTCACCTGCGGTGGATTTTTTTTTTTTTTGGTACTATTGATTGAACCCAGGAGCACTCAACTACTGAGCCACATCCCCAGCCCTGCCCCACTACCCCTTTTTTTTAAGTTTTGAGAAAGGGTCTCACTAAGTTACTTACAACCTTACTAAGTTGCTGAGGCTGGCCTTGGAATTGCAATCCTCCTACCTCAGACTTCCAGGCCACTGGGATTACATGCTCACCTGTGTTTTAAAGTATATATTTAAATTAACTGTATGATTCTTAATATTTTAAATAATAGTATAAATTAATGGTATAAATTAAAAGAAAAATAATATAAATGCTATGTTTTAAATAGAATTATCTGATAGCCTAAGAGCTATTTTAAAATATTCAACAAATAAACCTCCCCCAAATCTGTTTAGTGTGGAGATGGTGCTTGTAGGTGTGGTCAATGTTTTTACATATAAACATTTTAAAATACTATGACAAAGTTGAGAATAAAACTTCTTGTGATGATTTTGTTTCTGGTATTTTAGTAGCTTCCATAATTGCCATTATCTTAATGGCTCCTTCGATTAATTTTTGGAAGTAGGTGGGATATAAATTATGCATGAAGGTATAAAGGATCTGGTTTTTAACTAGAATAAATGCCTTTGGTGACAGCTTAAAAGATTCACTTTAAATCAGCTTATAATATCTATTTTTAAAAGACTTCAAAACTTGAAGTTGAATGTTCTCTTTTTACTTTAGCAACAATGGTGTAATTATTCTTGGGATTAAGAAGAGATTGTCATTATTAATTTCTTGATAAAGGATTATCAATTCAAAGAGGCTATAATTGGGTACCTGCTCCATGCATGTCAAAGCAGGAGACACAGGATGAGTAAGAGAGCCCATCCTGACAGCTGTTTGCAGTTTGGTAGAAATCTAAAAGATGATTTTCTAAAAGGAGATAGAAGAAGATAATGTAGCTTACAGCCCATAAGGTAGCAACAAAATCAGTGTCATGAGGGTTCAAAAAGAGGCAAGATTATAGACGAAGAATAAGTGAGACACAAGAGAAAATGGAAACAGTCTGAAATCCCCTTTATACATCTTCAGCTTGGTCCATTGCTGATATACTACTAAAACACAGTCATCTTCAGTAAAGATACTGAGAATTAGTTAGCATGCTATAATTTATATGAGGGTGGCTAGATGAATCTTTCAGAACATATCTTCTACATATGAGCTTGGATGGCCAATCAAGTTTAGCATCCTTGCTTATTTCCAGTGATCAATGAATGGGATCTTAATAATATGGAAGCTGTGAACTATTAAATTTCCTTACCTGAAATTATGCCAGTATTGGTTGTGTTAATTATTTAATGGCTAGGACTGTTTTATTTCCTTCCATGTAACATCACTAGAAAATCTAAGAAGTGGCTCCTTATAATAGAATTTTAATTACAAGACTTTAGAAGTTATAAGACTCACATAAAATTCATTTGGAAAAATAATTTTTTTTATATTTCATATAATACAAATGAAATAAGCCAGTTCCCCCAAACCAAAGGCTGAATACTCTTTCTGATGTGTGGATGCTAACCCACAACAAAGGAGAATGGGAGGGGAAGAATAGAATTTTATTGGATTAGACAAAGGGGAATGAAAGTAAAAGATGGAGGATGGGAATAGAAAAGACAGAAGAATGAATTGGACATAAAGTTCCTATGCTCTATGAATATATGAATATATGACCAGTGTAGCTCCACATCATGTACAACCACAAAAATGGGAAGTTATGCTTCATGTATGTATAATATGTCAAAATACATTCTACTGTCATGTATACCCAAGAAGAACAAATAAACAAGTTATATGACTTAACGTTTTGATGTGTTGGTAACAAAAATATGTTATGCTTATCTGTGAGTCAAATCCATTCACACTACCATCTGGGAAGGTTCTTGAAGCCCTAGTATCTATTTGTATCTGTTTATTTTGTTGTTTAGGATTAGTTCTTATATATTCCCAAATTTCTGAAAGTAGAATTGTGAGAATTGAGCTACTCTTATGAATCCAGTAAAAAACAAAGGTATATTTTACAGAAGTCTCCCTTCCCACAAAGGAGAGGAATATACAAAAATGAGAGTGATTTCTAGAAATATTACTCAAAACTCCCAAAGCCCCTTAAAATAACTCCTATGAGTTATTTTTAAACTCAGTGAGTTCATTCAATAGACACTTGAGAACTCACTAGGTAGAAAATTATGATAACAGAAATGAGGAAAAGAAATTTAACTCCATATGTATTTAATTAAGTTCCTAGTATTCATTTTAAAAATCAGTTTCTTGGACATCAACCATAGATCTGGGTCTTACAGATGGGGGCTTGGGGGGATGGGGGACTGAGAGTGGCAGGGTGGGCAGTTGGAATTACAATAACAAAAGCAGCACATGGTCTTTCTTCCCTCCTGAAGATTACAGTCTAGTTTTGCTTAGCAGAGTAGAAGAAGGTAAATATAGGAGGTTCCTTTCAGAGGAGTTTGCAATCTGCTGAGAAGGTGGAAGATATGTAATTACAAGGTAGACAATGCTTTCTTATCCAGGGTTGTCATGAAAATCACTTAGAAGGATTTTTCAAAATTCACATGCCTGGGTTTCATTCTACACAAAAATGAATGGAAACAATTTGCAGTAGAGCCCCCAGAATGCGCATTTTGACATGCTTCCTCCTCATGGTTCTGGCACTGACCTCTGGTTACGAACTCCTAGTCTAAGGTAGGCACAGATGCGCTCACCTGTAATTCCAGCTATTTGGGAGCTGAAGCAGGAGGATTGCCTAGGCAACTTAGTGAGTCCTTATCTCAAGAAACAAAACAGACAAATAGCTCCTGGTCTAAAATTCTTTTGAATCACTGGCTTCATTATAATCCATTCATAATTTTCTTTTGGCTCCTGAAGTTGCCATTTTGCTCCTAGATTAATAAGACACATGAGTGAAATTCTTAATATATGGTAGGAAAAGATAAAAGTAACTGACCATTTTAATGTCTGGCATATACACTGTTCCTTCTACCCCTAATTATCTGAGATTTTATGTGTACTTATTGTCACAAAGATTTTAATTTTAATGAGTCTCACTCTTTCAGATTCCCTTCACTAATCATTTTTATTATTCTTTGTTGTCTTATCTTGAAATTAACTGTATTTCTTCATGTTCAAAATTTGATTTTTTCAAACACTGCACAATATTACAATTTAGGTCATGTCAGAAAGATGAAGCAGGGGTTGGGGGTATAGCTCAGAGACAGAGTGCTTGCCACTTGATATCTCTAAGCACTGAAAAAAAAAAAAAAGATGAAGCAATGTTTCTCCTCTTGTGCTGGGAGGGAACCATTGCACCTGCAGCACAGTGTCGCGAGTGGAATGTGTCCTGTTAAAGCCAAGGCACACCACGCTCCACAAGATGCATAATCTAAGTCTGCTCTTGGCAGAAATCCTGTTCATTCTAAAGAGCAGCTTGAACAAGAGCATCATTAGTGATGGCTTGTGAATGCAGGAAGAGAAAATGTGCTTTGTTTTTTACAGTATTGAATAACATGTGAATAAACACTGCAACTTTTAGTAATTTCTTGAAAAGAGTTGCTCAATGGATAGAGCATCATGTGCAGAGCAGAAATATCCAAAATATTATAGTACTGAGTGGTTTGTGGTCATTTCCCTATTAACAGTTTCTGCATTTTCCTGCATGGATCTTGAAAAGTACCTTTTTGCTTTCCTGGACTTAGTGCAACTTGTTTCAAAACAACATAAACAGGTGAGTTTATAGTTGCTGCTTCTTTTGATCTTTCTTCATGCTCTCTTCCTTCTTTTTCTTTTTCTTTCTTTCTTTTTTTTTTTTTTTGGTGGATGTATAATGATATCAGGGAAGATGGTGCTGATTCCTTAGAGAGTTTATGATGCATATTTTCAAATGTCAGTTATACTTGTTGCCATGCTGGTTACCAGTAGAGTCAAGCTGCACACATATTCCTTGTGTTTTATCTCCAAGAGGACAAGTGCTTCTGAACATGAATCATTTATATTCAGTAGAGTGAGAAAAATCAATAGCACCACTCTGATCTGCTTCTTTGACCTATCTGAACACACAGAAGATCTGCAGTTCTAAGCACTATGGGGAATGTCTAGAACCTGTCCAATAAATTTACTGTTAAAAAAAAAAATCCCTGAGTACAGAACAAATTTCTAAGGAAATTCTTGACTTGTCCACCACAAACAACCCAGCATCAGAACTCTCTAATAATGGAATTTCAGTTTTGAAAATGCCATTGTTTTATCAGAATAAGTTTATAAATTATTGTGAATCATGTATAACACAAAGTAAAATAGAATTGTGTAAACCAAATAACTGATATCTCATGTTTCTGTCCTATTTATACACTGAGACTGGAAAGAAAAAGAAGGACTACTCCAATTGAAGTGAGCTGGACAGGGTACTAACCCTAACCATGGTCTTCTCAGCACTGGTGGACAATGGTTCATTGAGAGCCCTAATCAGGTGAAACCTATATTCTTCCAGGCCTGGAGCCACTATTGGTAGATCAGGTTATTCGAAGCCCATGGATACTTTAGAATGAGTGTGTTTCCTAGGAAGAACTTAAAGACATCCCTGAGAATCTACCAACTGGGCATTACCCATGAAGAATCAAATTGCTAAGCAGAAAGTTTCCGTTTGTATTATCAGGCAAAGTTCAGAGCAGTAGTTTTATTCAAAATTGAAGTTGGGTTCAAAAATCAAGCACAGTATATTGCTGTCACAGTATATATTAGAAAAAAAATAAGAAAAAATAGTGTGGCCAAAAGGCATGTGGCATAGGGACTGTAGTTTAGTCAAGGAGTTGCATCTTTTCTATTTTTTTTAAACTTAAAGCTCTATTAAAATATAAGTTGCATACCATAAAATTCACCTTTGTATGTCTACAGTTCTATGATTTTTTTGTTAATTTATCCAGTTGTTCAAACGTCTCTCAAACCAGTTTTAGCACATTTTGTTACTCCCCATTGGCCAGTTTGCAGACTGTCCTTGTTCCTACCTCAGCCTCAGCAACCACTGATCTGCTGTGTCTCCATAGGCCTGCCTTTTCACAGATAGGGCATATAAATGGCATGAGATAGCATGTGGTCTTTTGTCTGGTTTATTTTTCTTAGCATGGTGTTCTGGAGGTCCCTCCAGGTTGTTGCATGTAGCGGTAGTTCACAGTGATGAATACTGTCCTGTGGTATGGCTAGTCTTCCATTTTGTTTCTTCCCTCTCCAGTCAATAAACATCTGAATTGTTTCTAGTTACTGACTATTGTGAATAAAGCTTACATGAAAATTTGCACACAAGTCTTTATGTGGACATGTTTTATTTCTCTTGGGTAGATACCAAGGAGTGGAATTTCTGGCTCATATGGCAAGAAAGTACATTTTATTTATTTATTTTTTAATGAATGGTCAAACTATTATCTAAAGTGTCTGTACCATTTTACATTCTCATCAGCAGTGTATAAATGTCTAGTTTCTCCATATCTTCACCGACACTTAGTGCTTTCAGACCTGGCCTGTCCTCAGAATTATAATCAATATGCTAACGGCCTCATGAAAACTTGACTTGAATACCTCACAGATACCTTAAAATCCTTAAATATGCCCAGTTCTAACCGACACCTTCCCGATTAGACCCCCCTCACCTGGCTGCCTTTCTGCCTTTCTTCTTCCCTCCCTTGTCCCCTCTATAACTCAAATTATATAAGTCAAATAACTGCTATCTCATGTTCCTGTCCTATTTGCACACTGTTTTTTTGCAGTGAGTAGCTGGATCTGATTTTGGGGTCCCCAGAGTCAGGTCCTCTGGCCTAAGACTCCAGTAGCCTTCATTGACATAGTTCCTCTCATCTAGAGGGATGAGTAATTGAGAAAATCATCTGTGCTAGATACTTTCTAAAATTCACTCCTAGCTTTTGGAAATCACACAATTTTAACTACATATTTATAGTGTTGGATCCTGTTTTCCTTAACTGTCTGAACTTTGGGATGGATCATATTCCTTATGTTTATCTTCTGGGTACCTAGTATTACATATTAAATAGTTGGAAAAATATTTATAAACACTAAAAGACAAAACTAGCATACTTCATTGCTGACATCAGTCATCTTTCACTGATCTGTATTTCTAAATAATCTAGGGTGAAAACATTTATTTTACATCCATAATAATCATAAATGAAATAAAAACCTATTCTAAGTATATATATGTGTGTGTGTGTGTGTGTGTGTGTGTATGTGTGTATTTTATATATCATATATATATGATAGAAAGGAACTAAAGGGGGGAGGAAGGAAATATTATTTTAAAGTGTTTTACTGACTTCTAGAGGTCCTTGGGTTCTTGTACACCTGCATAATAAAGGTGTTACTGGTTTAAAATCCTACAGTCAGGAGAGATTTCATGACAACTACAACATATGGATGCCTCAAAATGCCCTTAAAAGCTTTCACCATTATTTCATTATTTTTAATTTGCTCAACCTTTAGCAAAGACAGCTGCCTCTGACTACAGCTGTTGATAGTCCTGATTGAAGCAAACCCTTTGTGTGTTCCATAAAATACAGCAGGAGCTGATGTTAGGAAGGAAACTAGCAGCAAACGAAAATAAGTTGAGTTGTATGGCCAGCTCAGAGTTGATAGAACTTTCCACAACAGTTAAGTATCCTCCAATATAGACAAGTTTTCATTCAGCATCAAAATGTGGCTGCATGCCTATAAATTCATAGAGGTCCACCAGAGCGCTGTGTTATAATAGTTACAAGTAATGATTGGACTCAGTTTTTCATTTCTATCTCACAAATTTTCTCTGTTCCCATCCACTTGGTATCACAATATGGAAAGAAGGCTCTTTCATCTGGTCATCTCATATAATTATAAAAATCTTATTTGTTCTCTTTGCAGCCAGTCTCTCTAGCAGCTACCTAGCTCTCTTTTCTTTTTCTGACCTTTCACAAGTGTCTAAGGAGAATTGTTTATAAGCAGATATAGCACTGGATTTCTGAAAGGTTGAGGGGGAAAAGTGATATTTCATATCATTGTGTGTAGAAGGGATTGACAGCGCTCAGGGGCCCATTGGAAAAGTGGTCACCATTAGACAGAACAATTGCAGCCTGGGCCAAGGTGGTGGCAGTCAGAACAGCAACACAAAGCCAATTCTCAAGGCAGAGTGAGGAAAGGCCCTTCAAAGTATCTTGAACATTTGGCTCTAAGGATGTGGGGAGTGAGAAATGAGGAGACTTGATGGCCTAGGAGAATTTGTGTGCCTAGTAATAAATATAAGACATGGAAGGGCCTCTTTCTCACTTAGCTTGGCTGAATTATTGTTATTTGAGGAGTGGAAAACATCAGCAAATGTGAGGTGGGCAGGCTTTAAGGTCTCCTTCTGAGGACTTAGTGTCACCTCTTTCAGCAGGTGACACTCTTTCACCTCTTTCAGTTAGGATGCATAGTGAATGTCTCATTGATGCAGCAGCCTCTTTAGCTGATGGTGACCCATATTCTTGGGCCATGCGTTTAAAAGGCCATGCAGGGTATTTCCTGTATATGGGATACACAAATTTAAGTGATGGTACATATGGGATACATTTTAGATATATGTCATAAATTATGTATGGTCAATCCATTCTTCCAGATCAATGACAAGAGTTAAAGAGGGAATTTGACAAATTCGAGTATATGAGTAAAAGGACATAATGAGGGCTGGGGATGTGGCTCAAGCGGTAGCGCGCTCGCCTGACATGCGTGTGGCCCGGGTTCAATCCTCAGCACCACATACAAACAAAGATGTTGTGTCTGCCAAAAACTAAAAAGTAAATATTAAAAATTCTCTCTCCTCCCTCTCTCTCTCTCTCTCTCTCTCTCTCTCTCTCTCTCTTTAAAATAAAAAAGGACATAATGAACTTGAACAATGAAGAATGAACATAAAGGGCCTAGACACACTGGCATTTGATGAAGACCTGAATAATTGAGGATGCTCAGTCTGAAGAAGATGTCTGAAGAACATCTTTTGATGTTTCATTGTTTGCCTTTTAAATTGATTTCTGAAATTATATCATGCACACTGTCAAAACAAAGAGCACAGATACTCCTCAAGGATCAAACACTTATCATCACCATCATCATTATCATTATTTTATTTGAAAAGTAAAAATTGCTATACATGCAAATCTCTAGGGAAAAAAGCGTGCAATCCATCTCTTCTGCCTGGAAAGTGTATTAATGTATTGAATAAGGCTTAAATTGAGGAACTACTTATGGGGAAGGTGGCAGAGAGAATTAATGAATAGAAAGGGAGAAACCGAGAATGTTCAAAGTAAAAGAAACAGTGTGGCATATAATTTTATATTGAGGGGAAACAAAAACCGGGGAACAGGAAGTCAGAGCAACATAGTGGGAAACTCAGTTGAAATAATCTTCATATAGTTGAAGACTTTTTCTTTTACATGAAATACATAAAATATCATATCACAAAGGGGAACTCAGGGAATCAGAAAATAATTTAACCAAAGTCTTTGTTCCTGGTGTCACAATGCATGCTAATAAACAAGCACTCGGTGTGCTGTGGATACCCAATAGGAACATTAACCACAAATTTAATACCAAAAAGGCTTTGAGTGATTCCCCTAGATAAATCAGGCCAGCTGCTCCTGCTGGCCTCATATCTCATCCCAAATCTAATCACTTCCTGCCAAATTTAAATCTGACTTGAAGAATATTTCCAAAGTATATTATGGAAATTCAACAAAACTAATTTTATTTCTATTATACTTATTCTAAACCTGATCCACAATACAAAAGTATGGAGAAAGATGGGGAGTCTAAGGTAGATAATTCCTCTTCCAGTTTATTTTCAACAAATTTTCAAACTTTTTTAAAAAGTTGGATGTAAGAAACAGCAATTGTACAATTGTTTCAGTTACACAGTACAATTATTTCCACTGCATTCTCCTAGAGTACTTTGAGTTCTTAAATAAAATCTCGTATCATGCAGAGAAAAAGCAGAAAAAATATAGAGAGATGATAGTGTCTTGCAAATGGATTCAATTCTGGTGTCTACACAAATTACTTTACTTACAGTAAACCTTGGCTTTGTTTTATTAGTTTATATCCCCTTAAGGTTTTTAGGCCTACGGCTGCTCTAGATTAACAGGTCATTGTGGTTGGTGTTTGTTATTAAAGACACAGTGCAGGAGGACCTTGCTATTAGAATACAGACTCCAGTAATGACCTTACTATTTCCTTTACACAACATTGTGATTCCAGCATAAACTCTTTTGAAGATATGTCCTCTGTAGAGCCTGATACAATAGCACAGAACACTTGGATATTCCAAAAACTTAAATGCATCAAAAGCAAATGAGACATACCCTTCTTATGGCGTCTCTGTACATACAGGCTCTGAAATACACTAATGGAGGGAAATTGGACAACACCAAATCTGGTCTGAGATCCCCGAGGTGACTCTCAGATCAAAAAGAAAAGAAAGGAAAACAAAAATTCTTTGTCCTCACCACCTTTGGGATTAGCACTGTTTTCAAACTTATAATTTTGTTTATACATTTGCTAGGCTCCAGTATTATCTCGATTGTGAACAAAGCATCCTGACAACTGCTCTCTTCTTCCCTGCTTCACCCTTGTGAATGCACCAGCCTCTCTTCTCAGTCCCATGGAAATCATGCAGCTGAGCACTCTGAAACTCCCTTCTTTTATGTAGAAATCTTGGCTTAACCTTCTCTGCCTCCCCTCAGTTTCAGGGGCCCAGTGGAAGATCACTCCAAATCCTCTCTTTCTTCAGTCCCAGGACAGGAGAATAAAGACAGATTTACTCCCCCACGCTCATGGCAGGGCTCCCAAGCATCACTTTGAATCCTGTTTTACTTTGTTTTTCCACTTTTAACCTGAAGCTTCCTCCCAGTCGTCACACTGCCTGTGATGTTTTTCTTAGTTCTGCACATCCAACCTACCATTCCAACTTATCGTACTCCTGCCTGGGATTTTTCTTCCCTAACTGGTTGAAAAATGCTTCTTGGCTCCATCCATTTAAACATATGGTGCTTGGCTCTTAGTAGGTATTCAATAAGTGTTTGTTGGATGAATAAACTCACGAGACATTAAGTTATACACTAACATTTCAGTTTCCAAAGCACATGACCCAGAGGAGACATTTCCTGGGCAGATTTTCTATTCTGTATAATGTGAGGTCCACTGCTCTCTCCCTTTGATCTTCCCTCTGAACCCCAATTTTCTGTCAGACAAGTCAAGTCAAAGAGGGTCAGGCTAGGCATGTGCAGGGGCTAGATATCAGCAATGTCAGTATGTTGTGTGCTGATGTTCTACTCTGTATGAAAACAAAGATAAGTGATTTTTCTAGAACATCTTCCTTCATTGCTTGCTCTCTGTTCTGCTCTCTGCATTAGCATTAAAAAAAATCAAGATTTGGAACTTTCCTTATTAAATTTTTGGTAGACATTTATATGTCTGTATAATTGTATTCATATAAAATTTGACTTATATTTGTATTATCTTTCCCCAGGTCCAAGAGTTCTTTATGTCCACAAATGTGATTTTGATAAGATTATAACCTAAGGAATCTGTATGTTCGTTTAGGAGGAATACTTGCTGGTTGCCACAGGGACACTAAGTCTTTTCTTCCTGAACTCTGTTTATGTGTACTTAGACACAGGGTCTGTCCTATACTGTTTGCCTTCAAGTTATTCTTCATTGCTTCATTTATGCATCTTACAACTATAATTCCTTGAGGGCAGAAACTATGTTTTCAACAATATTTCTTATGTGTCAACAACAAAACCTGGTAAATTACAATTGGTGTCTAGAAATGCTACTAAGATGAGTACTAGCTAAACATTTTAATAAGTGTGTTTAAAAACAAAAAACTCGGGGCTGGGGTTGTGGCTCAGTGGTAGAGTGCTCACCTAGCACATGTAAAGCCCTGGGTTCGAACCTCATAACCACATAAAATAAATAAAATAAACATATTCTGTCCAACTACAACTAAAAAATAATTTTAAAAAAAATTTACCTATGTGGTACTTTAAAAAACAAAAAACTACTCTTTGTGTAAGTCCTACAGAATTGGCTTCAGTTAATAAAGGAAAGGCACAGTTTTGACAGTCTCACAGTATCAGTATGTAAACAGACCTTGAATTCTAGGCCTGGTTTTCTTGATGATCAGCTCTAAATATTATTATTTACTATACTTGTTGATGTTTTGACTGGTTTAAGTTTTTCTTTAAAAAAGATACACAAGTTTGGAGAATTGTTATCTGTTCTCTTGTTTGTTTGTGGAGGGGAAAAGTCTATTTATTTCATTCCTTCCACAGAACAAAATATTTTATTTTAATATGATACTCTTTGCAGCAATACAGTCCCTCATTCATCTTTGTCCCTTTCCCACATGCCATGGTATATCCAGTACATAGTAAGCTTTCGATAACTGCTCAAATTCTTTTTGTAATTAATAATTATAGAAAGCTTTTTAAATAAATGATATGAAAATAAGAAACCACAAAGCCCAAAATGGATGAAATTGGTTACATAAAATTTTACATGGGCAATAAAACATAATAAACAAATTCAAGAGATGAAACATAAACTTCAAAAAATATACTTGAGACACCAGACAAAGAGCTAGTATTCATGATATAAAAAGCTTTTATGAATCAAATTAAAAAATGGGCAGGCCAATAAAAATATGAGAAAAAATTATACAAGTGAATACCAAATAACCAGAAATATACAGTGATTTATCTTCCCTAATAATTAAACCAAATAAGTGATCTATCACTTTTCCCTCAATAAGATCATCAAAGAATCAAATAATTTATTTTATAGATTTTAAGTTACACTTAAATGTGATGACCGACAATAAAAAATAGTAAAAGTAATTTGGATGTATCTGGTGACCTCTTAACAAAATTTCAATGTGCTAAAAGCTTGGACCCATATATTGTAGTGCTAGGAACTTAAGTCACAACCACACTAGCCCAAGGTGGTAATACATGAACATAAGTGATAATGTTTATCACATTATTTGCAATAGTGACACCCTGTAACTAAACATCTGTATTATTTTGGAAAAATAAATGTAAAAGAATGGCGTAGACTGACATTTACAGTTATGGAAAAGTGTTAGAGTTATTTTGAATAACTTAAAGTTACTTATATGCAAGTAGTGAGGCATATTTAATATGATCTTAATTTACAAAATTAGGGTGTTCATTAAAATATCTTGGAATTTTGTCCCCAGCAACATAAGAACTGAGCAGATTTCTTTCCAACTGTGAACATATACTTTTAAAAAAGGACTGAATAAAATATGTGATGATAAAAGAGAAATATGCTATTGAACACAAAAGAAAGAAAAGAAAATCCCCAAGAACCAGAGAAAAAAAAAAACTTAAACCCACGTGTTTATAGTTCTTAAAGAACTGTGGCGGCTAGCAGGATCCTGCTGCAGATTCCCAGAGTTCTCCGTCTGCATCCCTTGTGCCTTTCAGGATGCTCCTGTTGACTTCCAATGCTAGGGATCCTCTGCTCTGTAACTTGAGGCTGTCTTTCCTCAGAACCCTAGAGGCCTGCCCTGATTGCACATGGCACATTGGAAAGGCCAGAGAATACTCTCTCCTCCTCCCTCTGCCCTAGTAACCCTCAGACAGACGAGTTCCTGGATATGGTTCATAAGTAGATCAGTTCCCTCAGCCCTCAGGGTGGGTTAATTCCAAAGTGCGTTTTACACAATTTCATAGTTTTCCACTTTACTCATCCATTGAGGTCTCTGGCTGAAACACATATACTCTGCCTGTCTCCTTCATCTCGGTTTTCTTCTCTCCCCTGCTCTTTCTGAAGTTCTGTGCACCCACAAGAGTCTATAATGCCCTTCAGTCCTTGTTCCAGGATCTCCTTTTGGGGAACCAGTGTTAAGATGATTCTAAGACCTCAGGTGTATGTCTAGTGTTTTAAAAGCCAAAGCAAAGAAAATTTGCACCAAGAATCTTGCATTAGCAATATTATAGGCTTCCCTCATGAGAAAAGAGCAATAAAAGGTCTTTGTTCATCATTCCAGGGAGTTAACCAGCCAATTTCTCTATTATACAAGGATGGGAAAAGTTAACTAACTAAACTAACTAGCTAACTAGCAAATAAACAAACAACTATTAAACAAAACACTCACTTGAAAGTGAAAACTAAAACCTGAGCCTGTCATCTAAATGGCAGAAGAATCTGAAGTGTGGAAAATTAATGTGTAAGCTGGTTCTAGAATGGCAAAATGTCTGGGACACTATTTAGAAGCAAAATATTTAAGAGATGAAACAAGTAAATTTCTAGTTACTATAAGCCAACAATAAAACAATGAAAATTGGAGAGAATCAGAATGCAGGTAAACTGAATAATTTGAAGGAATCCACAAAATAGGCAGGTTACAAATTATTGGAGCTAAATAAGAGGATAAAAATTACAGAGAAAGCAGTGTACTGAAACAGGAATGGGTAGATTTAAAAAAAACAAATATATTTCTAGAAATGAGGTATGGCAAATGAAGATGGAAACTGAAATACAGATCAAATACATTTTAGACATAGCTCACAAGATTAATGAACTGGAAGAGAAACCTAAGGAAAAATTCACAGTGAAGTAGAGTGAAATAAAGATACGGCGAATGTGAATGAGTAGCTAACCATGGATGATAGAATGAGAATGTTGAAGCTTAGGAAAGAGAAAGGAAGAAAGTGAGGTGGAAATGTAATTTTCTAAGAAAACATGGCTGAAATTTCACCAGGTTTGATGAAATATATGAAACATAAAAGAAATATGAGATTATAAGGCAAGATGAATAAAAATAAATCTAGATATCTCAGTGAACCTGCAGGACACAGTGTAGCATTCTCAGCTCTCATCTTGAGAGCTGCTGCAAGACAGCCTCCAGCTGTGGGATCCACCACCGTAGGCCCATTCGAGGCCATTCTCTCCAGACTGTTCCCACTCAGTGCTGGGCATGGTGGGTACTACAGCAAAGCCTGTCCATCCAATGCCAAAATATTCTAACAAGATCCTACTTAGAACACCCCATGAGCTCTTAGACTAACGTCAGGCAGAGCCTTTTCCTATCCCAAATTCCTTTCTTCTCCCTCTCCTTTCACAGAATCAGACCTGCACAGTGCTTTGAAGTCTCTCCCCTTCCACTCTCGGCTCTGGCCTCTTTATTCTTCACAGGCAATTCGCTCAAGAAACCTCCTGTATTTCTATTTTGTCTTGATGTGTTTATTGCAGAAGACTTGAATCAACACAGAGAAAATCACAAAGAACGGTCACCATAGAGTCACACCAATTAGCCTCACAGAATTTTTATCAGCAATAATGGAGCAAATGGCACATGAATATTACTCTCCGAGTGCTGATAGAAAATGACTGAAATCTAGAGAATTCAATGTCCTGCTAAATTATCACTTAGGATTGAGTGTTAAATAAGGATACTTTCCAGTGAAAATCTCTGATAGTATTTATTACTTACAAATTCAGAAAATGAATGCGAACCAGAAATAAAACAAAATGTGGGAGACAATGTTGAACAATGTTTGAAAACATATAGACAAACTTTAATAAGCATTTAATAAAAATTTTAAAAAGACAAATAGCTCAGGGTTGAAAAACAAACTACAGCTGAACAATGGACAATAATGATTAGTGTTAGAGGTAGACATAATCTCATTTTAAGATAATTTAAGTAAGTTCCTTATATTATTACAAGGTGCAATAAGGATATTAAATACAGATGAACCTATTTACACTTTAATCCTAGTATGAAATGTTAACAATGTAAGGGTATCTACTGAAACCATAAAAACTGTCTAATTTTCAAAGCAATAAAGAAAAAAACATATTAAGACACTCAATCCATCTGGTAGAAAGCAGGGGGAAAAAATCAAAGAAGTAACAAAAAAACATAATGAATAGAAAATCAGAGACAGAATTGAATAAACAAATCTTAATGTGTACGTGGATTTAGCTTGACAGTTTAAAAGTATCTGATTGCATTAAAAAATAAAATTTAGTTATACATTGTTTTAAAAAGTCATGCCAAAAATATGAACTCTCCGAACTGTTGAAAGAAAGAGGATAAAAATATATGTCAGGAAAATTTTAACCAGAGAAAACTGGGATAGTGGCTTTTAATATTAGAGTATTACTACTTTAAAGTTAGATGGAATAGCCTTCATTGCAGCAATAAAAGTAACAAGAAGATAATGGCTCTGAATTTACACTTACCTACCAGGCAAACCTCAAAGCAAAAATTGACAAATTTTTAAGGAGTAATTCACAAATAATTCCTAATTATAGCAGGAGATTTTAACTGATATATTGCATTCATTAAACTACCATGCAGAAATCTAGGAGGGAATAACACAATATTGACCACCTAATTAAGTCTGATCTTATAGCTCTGTATAAGCACCATTTCCAAAATTACAGAAAATATATTCTTTTCTTTCTCTTATGGATTTATTAAACCAAAAAATAGTGATTTAACAAGCAATAAGCAAGTCTCAAAGGTATTTATGAGTTATTTCACATAAACAGCATTTCCTGAACACAATGCATTGTATTTAGAGATCAAAGCAGTCTCCTTTATACCTCTCATACTTAGATTTTTAAAATAATCATTTTTAAATAATTATGGAAGAGAAACAAAATTATGGAAACTACAAAATTTTAGAAATGAACTGCAACAAATATGGCATATTGCATAGATTATGATATTCAATTAAAAAGGGAAATTTGTAGTTTGAATGGTATATATTAGAAGGAAAGGAATGTTACAATGTGGTAAACCAGCTTACTGATTCAGTAAACCAGAAGACAGGGGAAGAAAGAAAATCATTGAATCAAGCACAGAAATTTATTCAACAGAAGCAACATTAGTGCATTTCCACCTCTGGGGATCTACACTTGCTGTGCCCTTTGCCTAGAACATTCTTACCCCAGGTATCTGCATGGTTCACCCTTCAACTCCTTCAGGTTTTTTTCTCAGAAGTAATTTTTCAGTGAGGCCTCCCAAATGCTCCATTAAAACTTTCATGCCCAGTCTCACATCTTTCCTGTTCTACTTTCTTTATTTGCAATTATCATCAATTAATGACAGTTTTTTACACATGCATTAAATTTATTGTCTGTGTTCCTCTATTATCTATTTTGCTCACTGATAAATCTACAGGTGATTTAAACAATGTCTAGATTAATAGTTCTCAACAAATATTTATTGAATGAATTAACGCGTTCAAGAATGAATGTATAACTATCTAGGAGATGCATACAAAATGTCTGCCATGTTTTCTGAAGTCTTCTGAATATTTGAAATTCAAAAATTTAAACTTTCTTTAATAAAAGAGCAATATCTATGTCTGTGAATATAAATTAAGTTTATGTTAATTATGTTAATTATTAATTAATTAATATGTTAATTGTTAATTAAAGTTCACAATGATTATCTATTATTTTTCTATGTGTCCAATTATTTGCAAAATGATCATACCCATTTTGTAATAAAAAAGGTAAAAAGTGCCCCCCAAATGAATCATATATGTGTAGTTAATATTGTAAGCAAATTCTATCATTATTTGTAAGCAACAATTTTTTAAAGTATTTTTTATTTTTTATAGTTGGACACAATAACTTTATTTTATTTACTTATTTTTATGTGGTGCTGAAGGTTGAACCCAGTACCTC
Organism: Marmota marmota marmota; assembly: GCF_001458135.2. Taxonomy (NCBI): domain Eukaryota; kingdom Metazoa; phylum Chordata; class Mammalia; order Rodentia; family Sciuridae; genus Marmota; species Marmota marmota. The sequence continues at coordinate 52,189,661 of NW_025999842.1, read as the reverse complement.
CATGTGCTAGGTAAGGGCTTTACCACTGAGCCACAACCACAGCCCCATAAACAATAATTTTTATTTTCCATAATTAGTGAAATTATTTAACATATAAAGATCTATAAAAAGTTCATTAAAGAGTATTTCAAAAACAATTTAGGCAAAAAATTCCATAATGAAAATACTCAAGACACTGAATGAAAAAAAAAATTGAGCATATTCTTGGATTCAAATGTCAAGTCTGTAAAACATGAAGACAAACGGAATGGGAGGTATTAGTAAAGCATCTTTACCCCATGCTTAGATGCTTCTATGCATCATGCCACTTGGTGTTTGCAGATGATTTAGAAATTCAGGTTGTTTAATGACAGGAGAAATTCAGAATTATGTAGAAAATAAGAGGGAAAGAAATTAAACAACTGCCACTTACTTATAGACTTCTAGATCAGCTTACTCTCAGCTCAGTTCTCTAAGCCCAGTGTAAGCAAAATAATCAGCAACTCTCATCATAAGGGTGACTGTGCACACAGACTGTTATCAGAGTAAATTTTTTGTTTGTAAAATGAATTCATTAATGTAATTAATTATAGAAAATTAATTGAAATCAGAAGATCAAATTAATAATGCATTAGACAATACATCAAGACACAAAAATTGTGTCTTATGAACAGTGAATTCTTTCTATTTAAAGAATAAAGTTTAAAATCAGAGAAAATCCTTACTAAGTCCAAGATTATGAAGTTTACACAGTTTTAGTGAAGGTTTAGATATGGAGAAATGGAGAACTTAGCATGTTCACTCAATAGTAATGTATAAATGTGCGGTGTTAAGTTGGGTTTTTCAAAATTCACATGCACATTTAATGAATTTTATTATGCAACAACTAATCAAAACTTTGATTAAAGTGGCAGAAAAGTGAAGTTTCAGGTGAAACCACTATAGTTGACCTCAGCATCTTTATCTAACAGGCCCATTTCAAACAGAATGAATTTGCCTTGTGAGACTACGAGGTAGGAAAGTGCCCCAGGGTCAGATTTCCTTCTGTGTGATCTTGCAGCAAAGATATTTTAGTCAGCTTTTCATCACTGTGACCAAAATACCTGACAAGAACAACTTAGAGGAGCAAAAATTTATTTTGGCTCATGATTTTAGAGGTCTCAGTCAATGATCAGCCAATTCCATGGCTCTGGGCCCAAGTGAGGCCAAACTCCATGGAAGAAGGATGTGGTGAAGGAAAGCACTTCAGGACATGGCAATCAGGAAGCAGAGAGCTCCCCTCATGAGGGACAAAATATAAACCCCAAAGACATGCCCCCAATGACCTATCTCCTCCAGTCACATCCCATTTGCCTACAATTACCACCCAGTTAATCCATATCAGTGGATTAATCCACTGATTAGGTTACAACTCTCATAATTGTGTCACCTCTGAACATTCTTTCATTATCTTACATATGAGTTTTTGGGGGACACCACATATACAAACCACAACAAAAGTATTAATCAGGCAGAATAAAGAGGGCATTTCTGATTTTTTTCCACTTTTTAATATACTATAAATATTTGCATTTGACATATTGCCTTCCTCAGAGAAGTTATAACACATTGTGAGGCACAAATACATCTTTTTGGTATTGCTTTTGCTTTGAAGTGTCTTATGTGAAATAAAAAAAATCTTTTAATTCTAATTAGAATAAATTTTACTCCATGTATGTATGTCAAAATACATTCTATTGTCACATGTATCTAAAAAGAACAAATAAAAGAGGGTCTTTTGAAACAGAAATATCTTTTTAAAGACAATAGCAATGCTAATGTGATGTGAATAATACTGCAGAAGAAAAACTTCAGCAAAGTTGGGAAGTCATTGATAAAATTGTGAAACCTTAAACAGAATACTTTCTGGCTTAGACACGAAACAGTGCTGAAGTAGTAAATAATGATTCACAATAAAATTCTAGATTGCTTTCTGGATGCAAATTATCAGGATGGCACTGATTATATTTACAAAAGATAAATATATTAGCAACTGAACTCCTTATTGCAAGCTCTCAAGCCAGTAAAAAAGCTGGAATTAGATCAATTTTGATAACTCACTGAGGGATCTGTTAGGAAAAATTGCAAGACCTATTAAGAAACTAAGTGATCTAATCATAATGTTATTATGTGTAAAACTCCTGATTTACATGAATTAGTTGCTTTTTTTTTTAAAAAAAACCTCATTTCTGTTATTTTTGCTCCACATTATTAAAACATTGCCTTGGATAGTTTCCTAAATATTATTAATTAAAAAGTGAAGAGATGATTTGAGGTTATGGAATGACAATAATGATATAATGAGAACACTAGTTAATAGTTACTTAGATCTCCCCACTCTCAACCCTGTTGCACACAAATGCATATATCATATGCACAAATACTAAACATATATACATATGTTTTATATACAAATACAATTCTGAAAACAATGCAAGGGATTTTTAATAGTAATTATAAAATGAAAGGAAACTGAGTCACAGAACAGTCAGTGACTATTTTCAGGTCATTGCATCTCAGGGTATCAAAGCTAAGATAGATTTCCAGGGTCCTGCCTTTCTGCAGAATTCTTTCCTTCTGCTCATGCAGTTATGTTTTCTATAATCACTAACTATTTCATATGTAAGAAACTGGCCATGGAGCACCCTACCCACTCCCTGTCACCCCCACTCAACAGGCAACTCTCTGTCCTTGCTTTGCGTGCTCCAAATAAGAGAAGAAAATGCATTCCTGGTATCTTAAGAAATCTAAACAAGTATTCCCACAAACCTCATTGCTTCTGTTGTTTAGGGTCTATATACTCTCTGGTTTCATATCCTTGTGGGTTAACCAGACTTTTAAGGGCTGACTGGGACTCAAACTGTCATGAATAATTCAGTGTCCATGCAATCATTCTTTTTCAATTCTAGAATTCTGAACCAAAACATCTTTGTAAGTTGGAGATTCCCATACTTTTGTGTAATATATATATATATATATATATATATATATATATATGTATAATGATACAATTTAAAGCAATTGATTTTTATTGGAGGCCACATATAACTATAATTGCACTAAAAACATCTCAGGATCAACAAGGAATAGCAGATTAATACCACAGTTTCTTTGTACTATTCTCAAGTATAAATGGAAAATTCCTGTGATCAGGGTCCGGGCGGAAGCCACAGCCCCTCACCACTAGCAATGTATAAAGAGGCTTTCAAGTCTGCAGAGCCTTCTGAAGCATGCGCTCTGGCCGGGCTCCAGTGACATAAGCAGCACAATGTGAAAACCAGATGTGCACATATTGGAATAATTTTCTAGCTCCTCCTCCTTAACCTCCCTGTACTGGTAGGGCTTTTCCTCTTTACATCATCTCCCTAGGTGAGCTCATCCTGTGGCAAGGCTTGAAATAGCACATGTGTCAATAAATCTAGGTTCGGTTCTGATGTCCCCTCTGAACTAGAAACTTCTTACCTGTGTTTCACTAATAGGTACTTCAACCTTAATGGGTCCTGAACACAGCTCTTAACTTCTTGTCTCCTTTACACCCCAAACCTTATCTTCCTTCAGTCTTCCCCAACTCACTGAATGGTACCACCCAGTGATGAGGAGCCATTTTCAAATTAATTTTATTTAGTTTATATAAATACAATAGACATAGTACTTACTATTGATTCCCCCTCTTAAATGTGTGTCTGCAGGTGTATGCATAGGTATGTATGCAAAAGCACACGTGTGCATGTACACAACCCCCCCCCAAAAAAATTTACAACAGTCCTATAAGATAAGCACTAATAGCATCCTCCTTCTCTTTTACACATGATAAAACTGAGAACAGGTTATGCATCCAAAGTTACAAAGTTGGTAGGGGCAGAGTCAGAACAGGAACCCAGGAGATTAGCTCCAGAATCTGGGATTGCAAGCTGTGTGTTGCTGTCTCTCCATCATATCCAATCCATTTTACTGTCAAACACCCACATGACACATAAACACTGTCTACCACTCCATGGTTTTAGCCTTAATCCTAGCCTTCTTCATCTTTCATCTGGCCTGCAATAACTATCAACTGCTCCTAAGGGCTTTCCTACCTATGATCCAACAAGCCATTCACACAGGGGTCAGATTGTTCATTTAAAAGCACAAATTAGTTTAAATCTCTTTTCTGTCTACAAGGTTTCAGTGCTTTCCCATTTTACTATGAGAAGACTAAGATTCAAACCCTGTAAATGTTCATGTGATCGGGCCCTGCCCGCTTTACCCACTCCTCTCCTCCCAGTCCACCATCACACTACATCCCACAAATCTGACCTTTCTTCTTTCAGACTCAAAACACATTCCCTTCTCCAGCTCTGCTCTTGCTCTCTTCTCTGCCAGGATCACCTTTCTCTTAGGTTTTTGACTGCCTGGTTTCATTATTTTACTGGAGAGAACACTCTGCTGAGCTCCCCAGCTACAAGGTTACATCTCTACAGGCAGCAACCTGATATCTTGTTGTTCTGCCTTATTTTCTTCATAGATTTAGCAAAATCTGAAATTAACTGTTAAGTCTACTAGTTTATGTGCTGTTAATCTTCTCTCACAAGAATTCAAGCTTCATGGGGATAGAGACTTTTGTCTTTTCTTCTTCTGTGTCCTGAGTCCCCAGACCACATTAAGGCCCTCAATATGATTGAGTGAATGGGTACAAGCTCTGTCACTTAGAAGCTGTGACTTTACACTAATTATTTAATCAATGGGAGTCTGAGTTTGATCATAAAATGGGGATGATTACATCCATATAATGCAGATTTTCTGCAGCTATTTGAGAGATTTAAGCAGAAATCAGTTTTTTTCCTCATGATTGTATAGATAAAATGTACTACACATGAATAGTATGCTTATTTCATATATGTACATATATACACACTTATTAAAATAATATACCAAAATTTGAATCTGATTAATTGTTGTCAAATATGCAATTAATTAGCTTCACATCAATCGAAAGAAGACTATCAGTTATGGTTTAGATATGAGGTGTCCCCCAAGAACTCATGTGTGAGACAATGCAAGAAAGTTCAGAGGTGAAATGATTGGGTTATGAGAGATGTAACCTAATCAGTGGATTAATCAACTGATACTGATGACAGATAGGGTGTGGAATGAAGGAGATAGGTCACTGGAGGGTATGGCTTTGGGGTTTATACCTGCTTCCTGGTTGTCATTTTCTGAGCTTGTTTCCTCTGCCATGCCCTTCCACCATGATGTTTAACCTCAACTTTGGGCCCAGAGCTATGCCTTCCATAGCCTGAGAACTCTGAAACTCTGAGCCAAAATAAACTTTTCCTCCTCTAATTGTTCTTTTGGTAACATAATGAAAAAACTGACTAAAATGGTATCCATCCTAGTTCTAAGGTCTAACACAATTACTTACCATTTTAGGTTCTAGTAATTAAAGGACCAATTTTATGTACCAGTCATCAGTTTATGTACTCTCATATATGTATGTGTACATATGTATACACACACACACACACACACACACACATGATTTAGCTATATATTTGACTGTTTATACATTTGCTGACATTTGACCGTTTGGGGCCAAAAAATGGCTTAGCCATTGAAATACAGACGAACATATGTATACAACTTTGTACAGCATGAAACACAGAATCATCTGATTATTCCTCTGAATTTGTCAAAGTGAAAATATAATTGAGCTAGTATTCTTAAGCCATGTAGGCCAAACTACACAAGACAATGTAAACTATTGTGCCTAAAGTTTAATAACTGTTAAACATGTTAAGAATTTGCTTGGATTTAATACTGAACATGGTTCTGATGCTAGCTGTACACTACTGGGAAATTCAGAGAAGTCCCATAAAATTACAATTCTGGGTTTTCATGGTAGCCCTGCAATAAATGTTCTTTAAAAATTATCTCCATGTATTGATTTATCACACCATTTGTGTTGATTAAATACAGGCATTGGGAAGAAGTGATATGGCATCTACCAGTGGAAAAATGAATGGCCTAGGACAAGGACAAAGACTCAGAACAATTTGCTATCTGGAATTTGAAACTTATCATGGCTGCACCAAAAAACTTCCCCTGATTTGAAATCCTAGGCAAAAAAAAAAATATGTGTGTGTGTGTGTGTTGTGTGTGTGTGTGTGTGAGCAGGATCTCAGAACTTTTGGAAATAGATGATACCATTTCAGTTACATAGTTAGAAAATAGTTGAAGTCATCTTACTTACTCAAGACTATATGAATAACCAAAGCACAAATCAAGATTACCAGGATTAGAAATTATTATTTTTATAAAATGAACTTTGAAAATTCATTTATGCATTCATTCCTTAAGCTATTTTTTTGCATTTCTATTAAGAAGAAATAGAATAAATACTTGTTTTAACAGCCAGAACAAACAGCTCATACCCCCTTTCCTCAGAATTTGAGGAAGAAACAATTGCAAACTATACATAACTGTTATTTTCTACTTCTCTATTCCCAGATTATAATAACCTTTGGCAATTATTCTATAAATTGCTAACGTTAAAAATTCTTCTCAGTGAAAAAGTTTATCAAGTAACACATGAAAATTTACTTAGCCCTTTGGATGAAATATTAAGTCAATTTTCCTTAAGTTAACTGTAAGATATATATTATCAACTGAACATAGTAACAACACTTCATATATCTTACTTCATATTTTTTTCAATTTAATATATTTTAGCATACATTTGGTGACATAGTTAAAAGTTATAAATATTCATTCTTTTGGATATGCCAATTTTCAATTTCTATTTTGAAAAGTACAAAAAGACCACATATTGTATGAAACTAGAAATATACATCGATTTATAAAAAAAAATCCTGAAATTTATATCAAGTGCATTTGAAACTGTTTAATATTTCTCTTTACACACATATATTTTTAAGCTTTTTATAACTTGCTCATAAATAATTAATAATTGAACTCTAGGTTAAAGACTTAGCATAATTCGTACTTTTTAATTATAATTCAAGTTTACCTGTGCTCCAAAGGTAACCTAGCACCGGAAAAAACACAGAAAGTACTATGAAAACACAAACACCCTAGAAAAGATAGTGAACTGACAGAGTCTATACATAAATACAAAACACCAAAGACCTGGTTTTATGTAACTAAATCAGAATTTGACTATAGCCTAACTAAGTTTACTCCCTGGCTTATTTTATTTGCAACTATCTAATTTATAAATTCTATAGGACGTGGATATGATACTGAAAATAATTTTATATGTTTATGATGCATATGGATTATAATTCAGAAACATTAAATTGACTTGTATGAAACTAAGTTATTAAATAATTTGGATAATGAAGAAAGTTATTAAGAGCACATTTTAGCTAATTTATATTAGCTACTATATAAAACAACAATAACTTTCATACACAAAATTTATAAATCCAAAAATCAAGAACTAAGAAATATATTTTGGTAGCTATCCTTGATTAGAAATGTGAAGTATAGATGAAAGGCAGAGTCTATAATAACTATTTCTTTACCCAAGAGCTCTCTAGCATATCAGCAGTGTCAAAAATGATGTTTGTCAAAGTACTACTTGCAGATAACAATTATGAGATAGAATGGAATTGTAATTTTTTTCTTTTAAAATTATTTAATAATGTTATAATAGCCATAGTGAAATACAAAAATTTAACTCATACCTCTTATTATTTACTTATCTCATGATTTTGATGGATATGACTTCCCACTTTTAAATTTATTTTCAGACAGAAGAGAAAAGTTAAAAAATGAAACAACATTTGAAAATTTACTTCTGGTGTATAATGGGAACTTTTAATGTCATATATGTTTTCCCTAATACTTTCTTCTTGTACTTTCTTTCTTCATTTTTTAAGAAAACAGTGAAAGGGTAAGAGAAATAGGTGCATGTTTATTAAGTGCCAGTTGCTGCCTTAAGTGCCTTATTTTCATTCAATATAAAATCAGGTTAAGACAATTGAGATTGTTAGTGTTGCTGATAACTTCACAGAAGCAAATGTAAATTCTATCTGGAAAAATCTACATTGCACTCAACTTCAAGTTTCTTTCTGTCTATCTATGTATCTACCTACTTACCTACACACACACACACACACACACACACAACACACACATACACACACACACATACAATGGTCAGTGTTCCATTAAAAATAACCAGGATAAAAGTCAAGACAATTTGAACCAATCAGCAGACAATAGATATAGACACTGAAGAGATCTAAATAAAACAGTTACAAAATTTTAAAATCATAAAGAGAATATGTTCCACAATATGATAGACAAGATTGAGAATTTTGACAGAAACTACAAAGACAAAAAGCTTAGAAAATTGTGAACTGAATTAAGAAATAATTTAATGGGTTAAGTAACTGATTATATATGTAGCTGAAGAAAGAATTAGGAAAATGAAATAGTCATCAAAAGAAGTATTCAAAATGAAGAACAAAGAGATCAAAGGCAAATAGTGGAGGTAGGTAAATCCAAAACTTGAACATACACATGATTGGAGTCCCATAAGAAAGGTAAGACAGAGCCAGATGCAGTGGCACACCTCAGCTACTTGGGCAGCAGAAGCAGGAGGATCGCAACTTTGAGGACAGCCTGGGTAACTTAGCAAGACCCTATCTCAAAATACAAAATAAAAAAGTGGGGTTGGGGATGTAGTTCAGTTGTAGAGTGCTTGCCTAGCACACATGAGGCTGTGGCTTCAGTCCACAATACAAGAAGAAGAAGAAGAAAGAGGAGGAAGAGAAGAAAGTAAGAGAAAATGAAACAGAATGAATATTAAAGGAGACAACTAATACGAATTTTCTAAAATTGTTAAAAGATATCAAGGATACAATTTAAGAAACCATAAAGATTCCAAATTAGAATAAGTGCAAATAATCATATCTGAGCAATCATGGCAAACCTCTAAGAAGTCAAAAATGAAAAAAAAATATTACAAGCAGTTAGAGGAAAGAACAGATTTCTTTTTAAAGATTATTATCTGATTTATCCTCAAAAACAATGAAAGTAATAAAACAATGTAAAAATATCTTTAATATTTTTTGTGTGTAAGGGGGGATTACCTATCTAGAATTTTAGTCCCAGGAAAAGCACATTTGAGATATCAAGATTACATAAAATCATTTCAGACAAAGTCAAGAAACACAACTCAAGTTAAATCATTACTAAGGAAAATCCTATATGGGATCTCAGAGATAGAGGAAGGAATTAAAAATATATGATTATATAATCATAATAAAATTATTATTGCAAAACTAAATTATATAAAATTAAATACCTAGCGAACATATAGTTCAGAATGAGTACAAAGGTAGTTAAAGCATTTCAAGTTCTTATACTTCCCACAAAGGGATAAAAATGCTAATTTGCATCACACGTTGATTAGGTTATAGATGCATCCTGTGCTTCAGTACTAATCAGTAGAGTGGTATAAATGACTATAAAAATAGCAAGCTAAGGGGAAGAGGACAATGCAATGACAAAAATTCTTAATCCCAAGGAATTAAAGCAAGGAAAGAAAAAAAAGTACAGCAGGAAGAACCAATAGACTGAACTCAGGTGAACTAAATCACTAATTACATTAAATAGAAAAGTTCTAAATACTCCAATAAAAGATAATCAGATTGAATGATAAAACAAAACGTACTTATCTCCTTGTAAAGAGACTCATCTAAAACACAAACATATAGAAAATTTAAAAAGTAAAAGAATGGAAAAGGATAAGCTATGTCAACACATGGAAAGTTTCTTTTATGGATTTTTACTGTCAAAGTAAAAGTGAATGCAAAATAATTGAAGGGATATTTTATCATGATAAAATTTCTATGCACCAGGAAATTACAAAAATTCTAAATTTATATTGGCAAGGATTGTCTTTAATGGCCACAAATCCAGCTAGAAGATATTGTTGGGAGAATTTAACACAGATTTTAATTAATGGAGAGGTATACTATGTTCATAAATTGAAAACTCAGGAAAGAACTGTCTTCCCTAATTGTTCTATATCTCAACAGTGCTTTGGTTTTTTTAGGGGGGAATCTTAAGTTATTCCTCAAATGTATGTGGAAATGTAGAGAACAGAGATTGATCAAAATAATCCTGAAGAAGAATGGGAAATTTTACCAATGGAAGAAAATATTTGTAACACATGTAATAATCAAAGTTGTCTAAAGTAATAAAGAATTCCTATAAACTAATATACAAAATGACTCCATCTGATTCTTGACAACAAAGATATTTACATGGCTAATATATATGAAAATGTACTTAAACTTATTTAGCTCAGTAATAATTAGGAAAATGCACATTAAAAAAGCCTCCACAACACATCTGCCAGAAATACTAATGCACAGAATTGTGAAGAAGTAGAGCAACCAAAAATACACTATTGGTGAGAGTATAAATTTCTTTAACCACTTTGAGAAATTTTGAATTTTCTACTAACATTGAACATGAATATTCTCTGTGGCCCAGCAACTTTATTCCTAGATATATGCTCAACAGAAATACACAGGCACAGGCACCCAAAGATGGGTAAACAAATACCTGGGCCTACATTATTTATTATTAAAAACTGAACCTGAACACAATTTTAATGTTTTCCACAACAGAATGGACAAATAGATGTTGTATATTCAGATAAACATCATACAACAATGAAAATGAAAAAAAAAATACAATTATATGCATCAACCAACTGAGTCTCATGATATAATGTTGAATGAAAGAATAGAGGAAATGTGATGGGATTTCTGAGGTGCTGATGATGTTATATATATATATATATATATATATATATATATATATATATATATATATTTCTTGACTTGGCTCAGTTACAAAGAGATTCACTTACAACAAGTAAATCATAGTGTTGTGAGTTTATATGTTTGGTAATTTTCATTTATATGTGCTATTGTTTAATACAGAAGGTAAAAACTTAAAAAAAAACTTGTCTTAGTCTATTTTATTGTTCTATTTTTACAACAGAGTACCTGAAACTTTGTAATTTATAAAGAAAAGAAATGTATTCTTACAGTTCTGGAGGCATGGAAACTCCAAACTGTGATTCCAGTATCCAGATGGATGCTTCACAGCATGGCAGAAGGTGAAAGGGAGAGAGCAAGCCAGCATTGGAGGACCAGGTGAGAGCAGGTCCCCTTCATACCAACCCACTCTCGGGATGACTAATCCACCCCACATGGTAATGACACTAATCCATTATGAGAGTTCTGCCCACCATGAATGAAACACCGCCTCCGGGTTCCACCTCCCAGTATGGCTACACTGGGAATCAAACTCCCAGCACAGGAATTCTCAGGCAAAAACATTCTGTAGCCATGTTTCTGTAGTCTATGTTTCTTTAATGTTTAGCACAGCCATCAACAGTATTTGCAAAATAATTATAACCCCATGAAATATTTTTCAAAACTTGTAAGACAATAGTCTAGTTAATACACTCGCATGCTTACTTTATTCCATACTCTATTCTAAGCACTTCAAAGGTAAAATGCATTTCATCTCCTCAACAATCTTATGAGGACAATACTATAAACACCTTCATCTCATAAATAAGAAGGTCTGGAGAGATTAAGTAACTTGAATGTGGTCACAAAGCTAAAAAGCAAACCAAGTGGAAGGTTATCAAGTTGTGCATTGCTTACTGTTATGCTCTTCTGCATCTCAGAGCAAAACTTTTGAAGTCTAAAGTGTCAAATTTGTCCTCATGAATGCATTTAAAATGAAGTAATGTTGTTCCTTTATATATTTGAACCTGCTGTATATAAATAATGCTTTAAAATTTTTGAAACAGATGTTTTTATGTTTTGTAGAAATATTTTTAAAAATGTTTTCTACCTCATACTTAGAATGATTAAAATGGGTTTTAAATATATAAAAATAATTAAAAATTATCACCAAAAAGCTGAGATTGAACCCCAATTCTATTAGCTGTGATTTTTCTGTGCCTCAATTTCCTTCCCTTTTAAATGGACATAATTAATCCTACCTGACAGCAATGATATGAGAACTAAGTGATGTGGCATTTGTGTTGTGAATGGAGAAGTATCTAATTATGCATGAAAGCCAGAAATGATAGAACCTAATGGTACTTTGCTTTAAATTTACACTTTAGAGTTTTGAAAGCCAAAGATGTTAAATAACTTGCCACAAGTAACAATCTTAGCATCCTGAACTTGAATCCTGGGCTTTAGGTTACAAGTTCAGTGCTCCTTGAAAAGCAGTTTGGTCCTCATTTATTTCTGCTTTTCCTTATCTCCTTCTACATAAAATACACAAGCTGAATTTTTAAAAATTACATATTGTTGCCATTTAATTCAATAAATATATTTATTTGACTTTTAAAGATTTACATTAGAGGGTACAATATACCTTGGTACACTGTTCTCCAACTCACTGTTTTAGACTTAAATATTACGCATAAAACTTTTATACTCGTTTTATCTTTAAGTTTGAGAAGGGCCTTGTCCTCAGTCTCTTGCTCATGCACCCATACATGGGCACTTGGGGACCATGTATTCAGTGAAAAAGAAAACAGTCCTTATCAAGTATTTTTTTTATTATTCATTGAAATATTTTTTCTTATAATGACTCTTTAGTGATTAAAAGAGATCTAAACAGAAAAATTAGAATGTTAATTGTGGCTATCCAAAGCTGCTATCACATACATTCCTGTTTAATGTTTATCCCTTTTGCTTTACTTTAACCTAAAAGATTATTCTTGGTTCCCATGCAATAATAAAGGTCTAGAGAAACAGGAAATAAAAATTACTATGTATTTTAAATGACTAAAACATATTTTCCAAATCATACTAAAAACTAAATTGAAACTGGGTTTTCATTTAATTGAAAAGCAAGAAAACTAGTCTTAAGAACATGGAATTATACTATATTTCTATCACATAGAAAACAACTTTGGTTTTTTTTTTTTTTTTTAGATTTAATGACCTTTTTCTAAATTGAGGCATTCTTTAGACCTCCATATTACTGCGGCATCTCCTTTCACAAGAATGCTTTCTACACTTTTGTGAATGACTGAGTCCTTTCATCTGGCTGAACACAGCTGGCAAGTGGCATAATGAGAAAGGGAAATGAAGGCCTTTTTTTTTTTAACTCCTGGAAAACCCAGAAATATATAAATCATATTCAAACTAAAGCAGCATGAGTTGCTTGGGTAACTGCACAACCTGGACATCTTAATGTAAATAGTGTTTTCTGTTTTATGAAGAACTGTAGATATTATAGTATAATTTTATTTAAAAAGTCTCTCTATGGTGTGTGGTTTCTCTAAACAGTATTAGGGAAAAATATGTTTTTCATATTTAATTAATTTGAAAATGTTCAAATACTGATCAAATCTGAAACAGAAAATTTAGTGAAAATGTCCAAACCTGTTAAATATGTGTATTCAGTTTATGGAGGAAGATCTTAAACAGTTGGACATGCAATAGGACAAGACGTTTTCTTAGACGTCTTTCCAAACTGGGAGGAATTTAGAGTCTAAGTCCCTCAGTCCTGGAGGAAAGTGGTGCCAGAGGACTGACTGGCCCAGTCACTCAAGCTGGGGCAATGGGCTCTCTGTCTTCTCATGTGCAGAACTCCTGCTTCTAGGACATTCTCCTGCCTAACAATATCAAAGGCACATGGGAACAATTCAAATTCTTCAAGGAAGATGCTAACAAAGGAATCTAAAAGGAAAATAGGACTCTCCCTTTAATCCTCTTTTATTTCAACTTAAAATATCACACAATAACAAATAAATTATTTCTACTGTAAATGCAATACATTTATTATGGGAAAAGTTGAACAATTCTGAATATATATATATATATATGTATATATATACATATACATATATATATATATTTATTTATATATGTATAAATTAAGTCTTGTTCCTATCCTGTACTCCAATGGTATTCACTATAATATTTTAATTTAAATTTGGAAATTTTCTATAGTGTATATGAATATGCTTATGTATTTATATAAATGTTAATGTAGATATTTTTCCACTTACTGCTTCTGAAAAATCATTCTGGATTGTTTGCACATACCACATTAAAAATAGCTATATGGCATTATATTGCCTTGATTTAAAACAATGTATTCAACAATTCACCTATTTTTAACATCACATAGCTTCTGATATTTAATATTACAAAAAATATAATAATAGATAATTATGTATGTTTTCAACTAAGATTTTCTATGGTCAAAAAGGATTTAAAGCATTACCCATCTGGTACCTTCAGATACCAAGATTCTATTAACTCAGACAAATGGTACATTCCCCATATCTACACTGGACCTGTGAAAGCACACTGCTCACACCAGTTTGGGGACCAGATGTGGCCCCCCATACCATACCAGGAGAAAAGAAGAAGATTCTTAGAGTTCAAGACTCTTAAAAATAGTCTTCAATATATTTAAGCCATGTATAAAACCCATTTTTGAACAGAAGACTTTTTGTGTATATCTGAAGCAGTAGGCAGATAATGATGATTTTCATCTTTCAGAAAGGATATTTTATATGTTTCTTGTTTATATATTAATTATTACAAGAGAACACAGAAGATTTCAATAAGAAAAAATCTTAGGAGGAATTTAAATTAAACTTCAGGCTAATTCATAAATCACTACAGAGGAAAAATAAAACACTTGATATTTTACACAAGAAAACCCATCAAAACCTCATTATCAATCTTTGTTTTTTTCAATCTTCACCCTACAGATGAGGGAGGAGGAAGAGGAGAAGAAAGAGGAGGAAGAGGGGGAGGAGAAGAAGGTGAAAGAAGAGGTAGGGAGGCAAAGAGGGAGAGAGGGAGGAAAGAAGAAAGAAAAGAAGGGAAAGGGAGAGGGAGGGAGGGAGGGAAAGCAGGAAGGAACTTTAAATGACAAGAATTTGGCATGGCATACTGGCTTCAGCTATTATTTTCATACTTCTTGACTATGCAAATCAGTGTAGACAGTATTCATGATAGGATTTATATTTTTAAAAATATTGAGGTACTCAAAAATAATATTAAGAATTCATATTGCTGAATAGATTTTTTGGTGAGTTGGGTCACATTGTTAGGGTTATCCAAAATAATAAAACTTGCTCCCTATCAGCCAGGATGAGCTGTTAACCCACACTCAGAAGAGATGTCAGACAGAAGTCTCTGAGCCACACAGGATATACCACTGTCTGGGTTAGGGTAACCAAACTGTACCAAGTTTACCACTAGAAGAGGCAGCAATCCTGCCCCCAAGGGGTCAAGGTCTCAGAATTGATATTTAATGGACAATTAGCTCACCAATTTTTTTCTTTTCCCCTGGCAAAACTTTAGCTTTCTTTAACATCCTGTTTTTTTAAGAACACCAGTACAAATATGATTTCAAAAGAATAACCATGCCTTCAACTGATCATAATAATGATTGTCACTTAGTTATTAACATTTCCAGTTATTCTCTAAAGAAATTAGAATTGGAGTTGAAGAGATACTAAATGAAGTAATATAGAAAATCTAGGACACGATTGACATTTAGGAAAAAGATGTTTGTCTCATAACATTGAAGCTCCCAGCTTTAGTGAACCCAAAACACATCTATGTATCTCGAGAAGGGCTATAACCACGAAGAAGCAGAAACCTCACAGGAGAGAAATAAGGCAGAGAGATTATCTCCCCAGGGTCCTGCTGGGGAGAAATTCCAACCCAGGGCCTTGTTTTGTTTATGTTTTTCTTTGGCAATGGGACTATCTTGGAAGCAAATTATGTAAATTTAGATAACTGAGTTATGGCATACTATAAAAAGAAGTGGCATAAATAAGGGATGAAAGGTGGAAGAATAAAAACAAATGCAGGATTAAGGATTCAATATTAATCTTCTCAGAATTTGGAAAGGCAGAGGCATCTGACAGTCCTGTTTTAGACAAGTAATCTCTGGAAATTCTGAGCCACTACTAGACACTTCCAGATACTGGACTACGCCAGAGTTCAAGCCCATCTCTTCTGTGAACCTTCCTTATTTACATCAAATGCCTGCGGGGATCCTGGCTACTCTTTCTCAAAGGACTCCTGCTTCCAAAAACTCCTAGGGATCTAAGTTCAAGGGATGATGAAAATAGTTTCAATACATGGATTCATGATATCTCAGATAGGTATAGTAGCTTAATCAGCCCTGGTAAAACCTTGGCTGTCTTTAACATTCTATTTTTAAGAACACCATTACAAACATGAGTTCAAAGAGTAACAATGTCTTCAACTGATCATAATAAAAATCATCATAGTAAAAATAAATATCTAGATGGATATAAAATTTCATTTATTGTACTCCATTTTGCCTTTCCTGTGGTTTTTCTTCATCATAATCTTCCTCCCTGTTACAGTTTAGATATGAGGTGTTCCCCAAATGCCATGGGTGAGACAATGCAAGAATTTTTCAGAGGTGATTTTGGGTTTTGAAGCCTTAACCTAATCAGTGGACTAATCTGCTGATATGGATTAATTGGGTAGTAACTGTAGGCAGGTGGGATATGGCTGGAGTCTGTAGATCCCTGGGGATGTACCTGTGGAGTTTATATCTGTCCTTTGTGAGCAGAGATCCCTCTATTTCTTGGTTGTCACTTCCTGAGCTGTTTCTTTCACCACATCCTTCCACCATGATATTTGCCTCATCTTGGGCCCAGAATCAATGGGAATTGGCCAATCATGAACTGAACCTCTGAAACCATGAGCCCCAAGAAAGTTTTCCTCCTCTGCATTGTTCTTGTCAGGCCTTTTGATCACAGTAACAAAACACTGACAAAACACTCCCAAACTTCTTTTTTTCTTACATGGCTCTGCATGGTCTTCACTCATTTGTGAACCTGTTTCTGAAGAGGGGGGGATCATTACTTGCCTATCTTTATATTCACTTCACTTCTACAGATATGGCTCTTGACATGCTGAAAGCATGCAGCAATGTTTTATGAATTAAAGTTTGACACTTACATTTGCATTACAAATAACTGGTTGTTCCCAAGTCTACTCTGATCCTTAAATTTGACAGTTGACTTTAATATAATGAAGCCCTTTTAGTCATGCTTGGGATTAGTTTACCACTTAATAAATCCCTTCCAACACTACGTTCTGTGAGTCAACAAGCAGTTTCCCCTGTGATTCAAGCCTGGCTAACAACAAATCAGACTGTGGAAGAATGACTACTAGGCAGAGGTGTTATCCAGGTTATACATTTTGAGGAAATATAAATGACGTAAAAAGAAACCTCTGAATAAAGATACTACAAAAATTTGACCTAAAGGAATGTTAGAAATAACCCAATATAACCGGTTTCTTTTACAAATGAGGAAACTGAAGCAGAGAATAAGTGGGTAGTTTAGATCACCCAGTTAGTTGGAGCCTGAATGAGGATGTTCACTTTATTGTCTATCTCTGTCCACTTCCCTGTCTGTTCACTTCATGTGACCATTCTCTAAGTATAAATTACACATATAGATACCTAGATGATTTGGGGGGAGAAGAAAAGTATAAATGCCTTGATTATACACTAGAACTGAGACACATTTCCCTTTCTCTGTTCAAGTTTCCAACAGTGCCTGACACATAGTAAGGACTCATTTAATTTGGGTTTCTGCATCTTCTTTTCCTCAAATCTGCATATTAACCACATTAGTGAATCAAAGCCTGGATATCAATAGAGACACTAAGGATGCTTGTAGAACCAATGGTATGGACCCCAAGGTGCCTCTTGTATGGATGAGGGATGAGGCCCCTGAGTGTATTCTTAGAAGAAGTGGGGATGCCACCATGGGGAGGTACTAATAGGGATGCTCTCACCTCTGTGTGAGTGACCCCTAAATTTCCAAATGCCAAATCCCTTCTTCCTTAGCCATATGTGACTGCCAGAGGAGGCTCCTATTTGTCCATAGACTTTTTGGGGGGCACAATCTTTAAGATGGTAATTTTTATCTTTGGATAAAATTTTCTGCACATAGAAGTTTCTTTTATAAATCATATCCCTCAGCAATGTGAGGTGAGCCACCTCTAATACCTGTTAACTTCTATAACTGGTTGTTCCCAAGTCTGTTCTGATCTTTAAATTTGACAGTTGTCTTTAATATAATGAAGCCCTTTTAGTCATGCTTGGGATTAGTTTACCACTTAATAAATCCCTTCCAACACTACGTTCTGTGAGTCAACAAGCAGTTTCCCTTGTGATTCAAGACTGGCTAACAACAAATCAGACTGTGGAAGAATGACTACTAGGCAGAGGTGTTATCCAGTTTGTACATTTTGAGGAAACTTGGTCATTTTACTTTTGCATTTAAGATGTCCCTTTGCTGAAAATAGCACTCTCAATGTTTGGAATGCCCTCCTGTTTATTACTGACAGTTGATTTCCAGATGATATTTTAGTCTGGAATAACACTGAAAACATTTTCCAAAGATAGTTAAAAATGTCATGTTTGAAATTTATTTAAATAATTTGCAATATATGCTGGGTAGTAAATTTTCAGCAAACATTTTAACTAGGTTTATGTCAAGCACCAACAGTAGCTTTATGCTGAACACTGGGCTTGGCATTAAAAGGTGTACTGATATAATTGTTTTCCTTAAGCTCAGGTCTGCTCCTAACACATTTTGGATTTTTCCACCCTTGTCCTAAGTAACTTGATTCAAAAGAGTTTCTCCAAGCTAATTTGCTGAAATGGAGTCAACACTAATTTTGTCACATGTCATTCAACTGAGTGAGTGCACTCTGAAATCAGACAGCTTAGTGCCAGGTAAAAATTCTTATAAATGAGATACCAATTTTAGAGTAGCAACTAGTTAACTTTGGGCTTCTACTTGAGACACAAAGCGACTTCATTTTATTAGAAAAAAACGTCAATCAAGATGTAACTACTGACACCCGTCTTTGTTTCACCAGCCAGAAATAAAAGATAAAGCAGAGGAAATGGAGGAGCTGCAGTTAGGCATTTGCAACACACAAAGTCCTTGTTTTCCCACTAGGCGCTGCAGAAAAGCAATTGTCCATTCACAGCACATCCTCTGCATTTCAGAGCTAATATTTTTGCAGTCTTTAACTTGGTACATTACAGTTTTATGCTGTTAATTTTGTTAACCCCTCAGAATGCACTGTATGTTTGATGTCTTGCTTAACAGTACTGCTAACATGACCCAGTTTTACAAATTTCTGGTTCTCAATGTTGAGAATAGAAACTTTAAGAAAACATGTAAGAAAATTTGGAACAAGGTAATGGTTTCAAATAATCCTGTCTAGCTATTGCCTAACTTTGAGAGGGGCAATAAGGAAATCCATGTTAACACTATATTACCTAAATTACTTTTACAAAAATTGACTGTGTGCATAAGATTGATTTTTAGCAGGGGTCCCCTCCAACACATAATAATGTACCATTGAAAACAGCTTTAGCCCTTGTTTAGTTGCCTTTCCTGCAGCATTTAATGTGCTTACTGTATATGAATGCACATCCATGCATATACATGTATATACTTCTCTGCCTCCTGGTGCAAAGAGCTTTACTCTATCATTGCAGTGGTCGCTTTGGCCAGAGCACATGAAGAACAGAATTTTTAGTTGATTAATTAGTCCCTAGGTTCAGTCACTTAAGTTCCTAATTAAATATCTGACTTTGCTTTCAGCAGTTGTAGGAAAAGATAATTAGCACAATTTGCAGTGATGATAAAGTTTTATTTTCCTTTATAAATAATAAGATGTAAATCACTAGTCATATAACGCAGTGCCTACTACAGTCTCCCACTGACTTCTAAATTCAGAATATTCTTTATAAAATGCAACAAGGTGATAAAGTAAATTTTTCCTCATGAATTCATTTTTCAGACACCTTCTATTGATTTTTCTACCTTCAATTTTGCTACCAGCTGCTTCTCTTTTCCTGTTAATTTCTTCATCTTGAAATGTGCTATCAACCAGCGTGACAAACTCAAGAAAAAAACTGATTTTCTCTCCTGTTTCTGTAACAGCTCACCAAACCCTTTCCCAACATTTTCCTACCATGTTCCACTGAAAATTGAAAAGAAAAACAAAATCTAACTCTAAGATTTATGTTGGAGAAGAAATATTTCATTCACTAAAAAAGAAAAAATAAATAATAAATCCCTCCCCAATGGGGGCTCAAAGTGCAATGGAAATGCCAGAGTCTCTTACACTGATTGGAAAGAAATCCTGTTGCCCTCAAACTGTTAATTCAGGGTAGGTGATAATGTTTAGTCAGTTTGCCTAGAAAAAGGAAATTCAAAAGCTGGTTGCTGTAGGAACAATCACAGACAAAATATATATACATATATATGTACAGGTTCCTTTTAAATAAAAATCCTGCCATCTCTCTGTGCCTCTATTCTCTCAAGAAAAATGAGATTGCCGCTTAAATTTGTTGTACATACCTCAACCATTAAACAAGACATTTAACCATAGTGGCAGTTCTGTGACCTTTGAATGCCGTGAAATCTCTGAGCGGTGCCGCTTGTTCATGAAGACTTGTGCTGCAGAATCCAGCAACTTCATCCAGGATTAGGAATATAACTAAGTGAAAGAAAAAAGAAAAAAAAAAAAAAAACACACAAAGCAAACAGAGACCGAGAGAAGGAAGGTAGGTAGAAAGAGAGACTCTGGGTGAGGACACCACTTTTCTCCCAGTCAAGTGCTGCAGTGCCCAGACCGACCGACTGGCCGGGTGAGCAGGCAGCCGGCCTGTGAGGCTGGGAGGTGCTGTCAGTTGCCACAGGCAAGGAAAAGCAGAGACCAATCGGCTTCGAGGCTGGCAGCTTACTGGAGTGGAGCCTTTTCTGTTTATGTTTCCTCATTTCAAGAGTGACGTCAAAGGGTTTAGTTTTTCCTCTGCATGTGCTATTAATTTTAAAGTACTGTACTATGGGAAGAATGTGTGTGTGTGCCTGTGATTAGCCGGGGTGCCCTACTCTCAGGAGAACCCAAGAAACATTTTCTATAATCAGGAAGAAATTTTAAAACTTTAAAAATACCTTGTGGTTAGGTGTATAAAAAAAATGAAACAAAGAACCCTGAGCTAAATAAAATAGCAAGCTTTACATTCTTTCCATGTGTGAGCGTGCATGCATATGCCCACTTCCCAGCTGTTGCTTACTTTTGAACTAATTCATTTCTACCCTAACCTAAAAATGAGCTGCTAATTAATCCTGATAGCCGTGGATGTAGAATTGTGCCAATGAGCTCGTGGACCATATTATGCGCAGAGAAAAGTTGGACTTGTTTAGCAATTGCTGCTGCTGGTCCCTGCTTCTCCCTCCTTCCTGCATCTTCTGGGGGGAAGCCTCAAGATTATTCATGTTAGGAATCTCCCTCCTGCAATCCCCTTAGGAATCATTCAAGAAGCAGGGCATGGTGAGGCAACACAGGCCTGCCTGGGGTATCCGCACGTCAGCTCCCAAAGTGTGTGAAGGTGCAGTTATTTAGGGATACTTCCTCTACCAGGGGCCCCAGCTTATCCCTGTGTTTTTCTTCCCACTCTGGAAAATCTCTGTGGTAGCCATCTGTTGCTACTGCCACCCCCAGATCCTCCCCTGTCCCCACCCCCTACACCCTGAATCCTACTAACACAAACACTTTTTCTTCTGGAAACTTCCCCCTCTATCTGTGGATGGCACAGCCTTTCCCACTAGCCTCACCCCAAGAGCAGAACTGTGAGGGGCCTGTGACCCATGCTGGCCAATCAGATGCCTCATGGCTCTAGACACAGAAAATGGTTTAAGGGTAGGCAGGACATTCAGGAAGTCCAGGGTTCTTTTTCAGACACTCACATTGACTCTTTGAGAGAGAGGTATTTGTAACTCAGATCCTAGGTGTTAGGGTTAAGCAACCCTGTGTTTTTTCGGGGTTCCTCTCTGATGTTGAAGATACAGTAGTAAACATAGCATTTTCTCCCAGGGAGTTTGCGTTTTGAGAAGTGGGAAGACAGGCAATAAAAGTAGGTAAATATGTAATGTCAGGTGGTAATAAGAGGTTTTCAAATAAAGTAAGGTTAGGGCCAGAAGATGTGTGTGTGTGCGCACACACACGTGTGTGCATGTGGTGTGTGTATGTGTGTGTGTGTGTGTGTGTCTGTGTGTGGTGTTTGCTGTTTTAGGTATGACAATTAGGAAGCACTTTAATGAAACAACTTTGGGAAGATGACAAATGAAGGTAAGACATGGGTTATATATTTCTGCACTCCAGGTAGAAGAAGCCCGTCAAGGATACAAGGCAGGCGAATGCTCAAGGAACAGGAATATTCCGGGGACAGGAGGGGAATTGGGTAACTAGAGGAGAATGAGTGTGTCTCGGAGAGGATCAGAAAGAGACCATGGAAAGGATTTGGGCTGTATTCTAGGACAGAAAACCTATGGGAGGGTTTTAAGCTGAGGAATGCTCATGATCTGATATATATTCTAGAGGAATTTCTCTCTCTTTACTGTGGAAAATAGATTTCTGGGGAGGAAGGGTAGAAGCAGTGAGACCACTATGAGACCATTGCAGTAGGTAGGGGAGAGGCCATGGGCTCCGGTCAGAGCAATGTGGAAGGTGAGATGACCAGATTCTGGAAGCCCGTGTGTGTGTTTGCAGATAGAATTGGCAGGATTTGAAGACATGAACGTGAAAGAGAGGAATCAAAAATCATTCCCAGGTTCCTGCTTGGGCAAATTAGAAGAGAGTTGCCATTTATTGACACAGGGTAAACTGGGCAAGGAGCCTGGCTTTGATGTGAAACAGTGATTCTGGATCTTCATTCATCAGAAATAAATATTTATTGATTATCTGCTCTGTACTAGGCACTCTTCTAGTTTCTGGAGATAAAGCAATGAACACACACACACACACACACACACACACAGTGCCTTCATGAGACTTGGATTCTTCTGAATGGAGAGAGACCATATCAATAAATATAAAATTTACACAGGATATTGGATGGCAGTAACACTGTGGAGGAAAAAAGTTAGATAGGAAAGGACAAATAGGGGTTGTGATCTTCCAATGAATACCCAGGGAGGATGTCCCTGGGAAGGTGATGTTTGAGCACAAATTTGAAGTTGATGAGAGAAGAGTGGGAGATCATTAAAGGCAGGGAAACATTGAGTGTAAGTTCCCTGAGGAGTGAGTTGGCTGGTAAATAGGAAACAGTAATGGATCCAAAAGGGGCATATCATATAGAACTTTCTCATTATAAGGACTTTGGCCTTTCTTCTCAATGAAATGGGGCTTTAAGCAGTGGAGTGAGATGATCAGACTGAATTTTAACATGCTCTCTCTGGCAGTTGTGTGGAGATCAAGGTAGAAGAAGGGGAACTAGTAAAGGGACTATTGCAACAATAGCCAGAGGTCACTGTGGTACCAATCGGGATGCTTTTGCTAGAGGTGGCTAGAAACCATCAGCTTCTGGTATTATTTTGGTGTTAGAGATGATAATATTTATTAAATGGATTGGATGTTAAGTACAAGAGAGGATGATTAGTTAGAGCAAACAATGACTTCTCCAAAATTTGTTCCATCAAGTGGAAGAACAGCCCTGGCATTGCCTGAAAGACAGTGAGAGAAGCAGATTTCATGGGGAAGATAGAGAATTTGATGCCAAATATGTTAACATTGCCTATAAGACAGAGATGTTGTTTATGGGCATATAAAAGCCTGGGGTTCAGGGGCAGTTCTGGGATGTACTTATAAATTTGTAAGTCACTGTTAATGCATGGCATCTAAAGCTAAGACTGCATGAGACTAGCAAGGGAATGAATGCAGATGGGAAAGCGGCAGGCAGGCCACAATTAAGTCATCAGGAATATGAGGAAGAACCAGTAAGAGAGACTGAGCAGTCTCCAGGAGGTCCCAGAAAATCCAAGAGAGGGTGGTATCTTGGAAGGCAAGATAATTATTTCAGTAATCATCCTTGTCAAGAGAAAGCTAGATGATGAAGACTGAGAATTAGCCTTGAATTTAGAATCATTCCTACCTTTTTAAAAAAGCAGATTTAGTGCTGTAGAAAAGGTGAAAAATGGACAGAAAATGGAAGAATTGAGAATAGAGAGTATAGATCATTCTTTCAAGGTATTTCACTCCAAAGAGAGCAGAGAAATGGAGCAGTAATCTGAGGGGAGAGTCAAAAGACCATTCTTAACATGAGAGAAATATCAGAAATTTTTTATGTGATGAAAAAGATCCACTTGAGAGAAGTAATTGCTGATGAAAGAGAGAAAGTGCTGAAGCAAAAATGGGATGTGTGATAGGAAGAATAGTCCTCTAGAGACGTCCAAAACAATTCTGACCCCTGGGACCTGGTAACATGTTACATGGGTAAAGAGACTTTGCAGATATAATGGAAGTTACGAATCTTAAAGTGGGGAGATTTGTCCTGTATTATCTGGGTATGCCCAATCTAATATGAGCCCTTTAAAGGAGAGGATTTTTTTTTCCTCAATGGAGGCAGAAGAGAGATGCAGTAGAAGAAATCAGAGAAATTCAAGAAGGGATCCAACACACCAGCTCTGAGTGATAGAGCCATGAATAAGGACCACAGAGAGGTCTTCAGTAGCTCAGGGTGGCTCTCCAACTGACAACCAGCAAGAAAATGTGCACCTGAATCTTATGACTGAAACTGGATTCCACCAACACCCAAATGGGGCTTGGAAGAGATTCTTCTTCAGAGCCTTCAGAAAGAACAGCCCTGCTAATACCTTGCTTTCAGCCCTGTAGACCACAAGCAGAGTACCTAGCCAAATCCCCCAAGATAAATATAACATGGTAAATTTTGTGATGTTTCAGCGGTGACATAAAACTAGAATGGAGTTATTGGCTTTGGAAAGGAGCAGTTGTGGCTCATCCATAGAAAGAGAAGGCGAGGCAGAATAAAAAATGTAGGTGCTAGCAGGTGGCAATGGTGATGTGAGACTGCAAACATTCTCTGTGACTTCTAATTTCTCAGTGAAATAGGAATTTAGAATACTGGCTAAAAGGGAAGATAGGAGAGGTTGAAGGGGTTTGATGAGAGATGATATAAGATAGTAATTCAGGAGAAAGAGCTAGAATTATCAGAGATGATGGCCAAGAGGACTAGGACCTATTTTCATTCAAGTATCATGAATTAAGGCAATATTCCATAGCATGCTACCTTTGCAATATTTATATGACATCACCTGGAAGTATCGCGTAGGTAGTTTATATACAATTCTAGAGCCATGGATAGATAAAACGGCAGTGAAAGCCATGAGAGATCATGAGACTCACTGGATAAAATCTGAAATTCTATAATGTTTATATGCTTCATAGTTAAGGCAGATCCAGCAAGGGGGACCACAAAGGAGTAGCTGTGGAGGTAGAACAACCAAGGGAATGGTCTCTCAGACATCAGGTTCCAAGAGTCAGTGTAGGGATTAAATTGAACCTCTTCCCTATCTAAATTTATTTGTTAAAGTCCTCACTTTCAGTGTGACTGTATTTGGAAATAGGGCTTTTAAGAAGCTAAAGTTAAATGAGGTCATAATGTTGGGGCCCTAATCTGATAAGGATTATGCCCTTATAAGAAATGAAAGAGACTCCAGAGATCACTGTCTCTGCTATGTGGGGACACAGACAGAATGCCACTCTGTCTGTAAGCCAGGGAAACAGTCCTCACCACACACAAACCATGGAGGTACTTCGATCTCAGACTTCCAGTTTCCATAACTATGAGAAAATAAACTTCTGTTGTTTACACCATCCAGTATATGATATTTTATTATGGCAACTGAAGAAAACTAATACATTCAGTTATGTTAGTCAATGAATTCTCCTTTTTGCCTGAGGTCATTTAAGTTTGGTTTTCTGTTACTTATAATTGGAAAATCTTCAACAACTCCAATATGTGTATCCATGTTCCTAGAGGTGACTATCAACCCCCTTCTCCCTGATACAAATACTTTGCCACTTGTAGCTTAAGGAAACTCTATGTCCCTGTACGCTATGACTATGTGCGTATCTAACTCCACCAAACACAGTGATATCAATTTAAAACTACTAAGTTTAAAACACTAACTGGTCTACAGAGGCACCATTATTAAACACCAGCTTGAGGAGTAATTCTGTGGATCGCAACATTTAAAATGACCACACTTTCTGCAATGTATTAGTTATAAAAATAATCTGAAAAAAGTGACCTTATTTCAAATCTCTTCATTTCCTTTCTCAATCCCCTTCTTAAATAGCCCATGACACATGATTCACAGAAATGACCACTCAGTAATTTTCTTTCCTTTATAATTCAACTGTCTATTTTCTCTATTAAAGAGAGAAAATATAATTATTTTGTATTAAAAAAAATACAATTCTTCTGCTGCCTCTTTAGGATAACAAATTTCTCAGTAACCTTGCAGGTGTTAAATTCATTCAAGAAATAGTTACTGAATACTTTAATAGGCATCTGGTAGTATATGCTGAGGTTACTAATAGAGTTACAGAGACCAATAGGATGTGATCTCTACTTTTAAAAGACATTTGACAGTGAGTATAAGGCATTTTGATAATATAGTAAAAGTGAAGTGCAAGGAGGTCTCTAAAGGAAGAAGTACAATGGAAACTCAGGGACAGGGGAGATTACTCCCACCTGATGGAAGTGGGAAGATTGTAATATGTACAAGATTTTTCTTGTCTTTAACCAAAATGGTACGTGTTATAATAGGAAGGGACTGGCCAGTAGTTCAGAATGATAGGAGTAGAGCAAATGGGAAAGAACTATATATTGTGTCTCCACATGGCAGTTTAGTGAAAATGATAGTTGATTTGGAATTTGAACTGTATTTATTAGGGAATAAAATATTATTGAAATTTTGCAAGTAGGAGGTTGAAATAGCATTACTATATTTCTATGAGGAAAAAGGTCTAGTGATGAATAAAGACAAATGTGATTATAACACAGAGGAATTAGTATGTCAGAGGGGAAATCCAGGGTAATTTGGGAGTACAAAGGAGAGAAATAAAAATATCAGATTTTGAGCTTCAGAAATGTTTCTCCTTGAAGACAGTGTCATCAGGAGTAAAGTCTACAGGATACATTGGAAGAACTCTGGTATGAAGGAGGATACCTGGGATGAGTAGAAAATATTCCACTGGAAAGAGAGGATCACAAGAGTTTCAGGCTGAGACAACAGCACTTACACAGGCACACAGGCGAAGATGAACAAGGTTCACTCCAGGGACGAAAGCAAGGTCAGTTTGGGTGGGGGGACAGAACATGAAGACAGGATGGGTTTTTTTTTCATCTGTTAAGGAATTATAACTTTGTTAGGAGAGAAATGGACAGATATTTAAGAGTTTTAGAAGCAGAAGGACAAGCTGAAATGTATATATTGAAATATCACTTTGGAGTTGTATGGGGGTCATAGCGGGGAAAGCCTGGAGGCAGATCAGTAGAGAAGGGATGGTATTGTGGATGGGGTTTGTAGTTATGTTGACATGGAGGTATGAGAAAATTTAGGAATTAAACTAAAAAAATATCAGTAATCAGATTTGGTGATGAATTGAAGCAGAAAGATGAGGGGTTTACTATGAAGTGAGAACAAGGGATGAGAAAGATACCAGTTCCATGCATGACAAATCAGTGCCACTTATTGGGTTAGGTATGACAGAAAAGAGAAGTTCAGCTCTGTCTGCAGTTAATATCAAAGTGGAGTTTCATATGTTTTTATGAATCTCAGAAGAAACACTTGGGCTAGAATAGTTTCAAGTATCATCATGTTAACGAATCATGCCATATGGGCTCAGAAAGTATACTTGCAGTGAGGAGAGAAGAGGTTTGGGGGAAAGCCAAAAGAAATACAATGGGCTATACAATGGTAGAGAAGCCTATAAAGATTTAGAAAAATGGCGACAATGTAAGAGGAAGAAAGGAAGAATGTGATATCACAGAAGCTGAGGAAAATTGTGTTTTGCAATGTAAAATATAGTCAATGATGTTAAATCTACTGAGAGGGGAATAAAAGAATACCTAACATAGCTTCTAAATAGCTATAAACTGCAATACTGCAATATTCATGCATATGAATAAATAAAAAAATCAATGTAACAGAAAAATGTCTTAAAGTGAATTAATACCTGTACTAAAACTTAGGAAATGATAAAAGCACTATTTAAGGTGAGTAGAGAAGGAGGAACTACTTGGTAAATGATGGTTAGACAAGGCTAGTCATTTGCAAAATGAAACACTGAAACAATTTAGACTTACATTCATTCCAAAATCCATGATATAAATATAAATTTCACTTAGATAAAGATTTAAATATGAAGAACCAAATCTATGAAATAGTTGGAAAATATCTGGTGGTAGATTGGGGGAAGCCATCCGTGAATTTCATGAGAGTCTTCTCTCAGTATGGTAGCCAGGGAGATTTAGGTTTGGCATTGCAAACTATCCTTGGCTCTCCCACCATAATAGGTTGCCCAATGCACATGAGCTTTATCTCCACTGTGCTAGGAAGAGACCTCATAGTAGTTCTGGCGATGGGTGTAACCCGTTGGGAACTGGACAGCCCATTTTTAACATTTTTTGGAGAGAAGAACACTCTATGGAAGGCTTTGATGTTTCCTGATATAAATAAAGCAGGTGCAGGCTCCAATTTGCCAGAGTCTAGAAGTTCAATCCATCTGATTGGCTTGCCCGTCCTGCACCAACTTTTGAAATTACTTTTGGTGTTTCGTGGGGTTTTTTGCAATTCTATTTTTCTTGGTTTTTATTTCTCAGCCAGCCCATTCCACTGAAGGGAACCCCATTTCCACTTCCCACACACGAGGGATATGGGCAAGAGTAGATATAAATGATCTCCAAATAGGGAAGACCCTCATCTTTTAAAATGTCAGATACACAAGCAAAGCCTACAAAGAAAATTGACAAATTAATATACATCATAAAGTCTTCTGAAATTACAAAAACATTCTAAACAAAGTTAATAGACAAGGGGAAGATTGTAAGATATTTCAACTTGAATAAAATAATTGATATATTATTATATATTAATATATCTATCTTCATTGGGTTTATTTATTTATTTTAGTGAAGAAAAACTCTAATTTTAACCTAAAAACAGAAGGATTCTGTCAGATATGCATTATCATTAGACTGCATTTGTTACAGAATCCATTGGGTTTATAAGACTTAGAGATATAACAAACATGGTTGAGAGTATAGAGCAAAGGGAGCTAAGTGCCTTTTTCTTGAACAGGTGGTTGTCTGGTAATCTACACCAAAGTTTTTATAGGAGGTGAAAAAAGAAAAAGGTTGAGTCGTGACTTCTATAACTATTTTCAAAATGGAATTTTCTAGAGACATGCTGTGTTGTGAGCTTGAATTTTGATTCCCATCACAAGAAAATTCATATATCGAGTCCCAAACCTTCTGCGCTTTAGAATGTGACTGTATGTATTTAAAGACAGTGCTTGTAAAGAGGTAATTAAGGTAAAATGAGGTCCTCTAGGCCCTAATTCAATACAATTTGTATCCTTACAAGAAGAGGAGATTCAGACACAGACACACATGGAGGAAACACTACTTGAAAATCCAGGGAGAACACAGCCATTTGCAAGCTTAGGAGAAGAGCCTCAGAAGAAACCAACCCTGTCACACGTGGTCTTGAATTTCTAACCTCCAGAATAACTTTCTGTATTTAAGCCTCTCAGTTTGGGGTATTTTGTTGTGACAGCACTAGCACACTAATTCATACCAGAATATAAATCCTAAGGCAAAGACTTTAGGGGAAATCATTTCTTCAGAGAACAACAAGTAAAGGGTCTTGTGTATTGGATGGCTGGCCTGTTTCTTGTCATTATAACAATGAATATTTTCCCATGATTTATATTTTACTTTTTATTTCCAGTTCAATTTTTATTTTGTCTAAAATTTTATTTTCTGCAATGTAAAAATTATAATTTAAAAGTATAGATTTATTAAGAGTCAGTTAGTGGTTAATTATATGCTTTACAAGGTTAGATCAGGATTCCTCTAAATAGAAATTGGCTTCAGTGCTTTTAAAATAGACATTCTATTTATACAGGATTTCTTTTTTGAATTTTCTAAAATGCTTGAGTTTTTAGCTCTTATAAAATTGATCAACATTAAGAAGAGTATCAGTGCAGAAGTTCCAATCCTTATTAAAAATTAGAGTTGATTTTTAACTACACAGGATTCCCTAAAATAGTAAGATGCATGATAGCATTTAAAACCTGAATTCCATCTTACAGAGTTCAGCTCACATGTCGTTTTTTAGAAGTCTTCTAGTAAGTAGCAAAATACTTCACTAATATTTTCCGAAGGAATATACATAATTTTCTTAAGAATTCAGAAATAGACCACCATTAGGAAGGAAGCTTTATGAGACCAGTTGATCAAATCTAAATAGCTGTGTAATGTGTTCTCAGTATTTAGCATAGTACCCAGCATTTAGTAGCCATCAGTATGTAGTTGTTTAATACTGAATTAATGAGCCAATGGGATTGGTGCAATTCAAAGAGAAAAGGAGGCCCCACATCAACATAGTCAGTAACAGCAGTTTAACTGTGCTGTGAGTCCAGATTATGTGAATCCAAAGGAAGAAAATTACATACTTTATGAGCAATCAATAAAGTTTTACTTTGCAGGAGGACAAAGATTTGATGGGCATGGACAGTAGAACAGATATTCTCCCAGCATTAAAGAAGAGACATAAGAGACTATGTTTCAGGGATGTTTGCTAGCAGCAGGAAACTCCTCTTTTGTATTTCTTTTAGGGATTTTGGAAGAAGAACAAAAATACATGCAGAACTGGTATAGGATAGGTGTTAAAAGTAAAATGAG
Organism: Marmota marmota marmota; assembly: GCF_001458135.2. Classification (NCBI taxonomy): domain Eukaryota; kingdom Metazoa; phylum Chordata; class Mammalia; order Rodentia; family Sciuridae; genus Marmota; species Marmota marmota. The sequence goes on along the minus strand of NW_025999842.1, from coordinate 52,158,758 downwards.
AAATGGATTGGTCTAAGCAAACCGAATGCTCATATACCAATATTCCCTGAGTGTCTAGAAGTAGCAGATCCACTTTGTTCACAAAAGCTCTCTCATCTCAAAGTCATAAACTGGTTTTAACTAATCATTTAAGAAACTGGCCAATGGATCTGGGTATGTAGCTAAGTGTAGCACACTTGCCTAGCATGCACAGGCCCTAGGTTCAGTCCCCAGCACTGGAAAATGAATAAATAAAGTTGGTAATTCCATTAAAAACAAACAAACAAGTCTCTGCCTCTTGTAACTTCATGACTAGGGTAAGGGCCAAGTTTTAATTCAATCAGGACCACTTAGGATGGCTGAAACTTTACCACATATACTATAAAATCTCTCTGCCAAAGACCTCCAAGGTCTTTTCATCTCTATATCACAGTGTGACAACCTTGAACCTTGTTGGAGAGAGGGATAAGTGGAAGGGCCTGGCCAGAGTGTGGATCTTCCATGTTGGCTGCAACTGACATGTTTTATAAAATTTTAAAAAAAAGTTTCAGTCAAATTGTGTTGAATGAATCAGACATAAATCTCATTTTGTAACTTGAAAACCATTTGAATTGTGTATACATACAGCATTTTAAATACCTAATATGGAACTGTCATGTTATTTATTGAGGCAGACATTTGTAACAAGAATATGTTCTTGATTCTCAGATTAAAGAATAATTAGGAGCCATTTTCAGCAAAAGATTGAAAACATGGATGCATTTTTCTCTAGACTTGTCAGTTTTTTTCCTCCATTAACTCCTATGCCTGTTTGTTGTCATGAAACAAGCCAACCCCACATTTCCCATGCTGCATAATCTCTAATCAATACTGACATTAGCACCATCTCCATACTCTGGTAATTAAAGAAATACTCATATTACGTACTTGGACTGACCAACAACTAAGTAGCAGGGGCCAGTCAGTAACCATCTGTTTTCTGAAACAGCTATAAATTGATCCAAAATATATCATTCCCTAAGTCCAATTTGAATAATATTAAGCTTTTAATTATTTCCTTTTTATCACTTTTTTAAACAAGTAGGTTTATTCCCCAATGCTATGCCAGGACCCTCTCACCCAATTCCATTGACAATTGAGAAAGAAATTCTTTTCAGCTGGCTTCTCTAGAACTCACCCTTGAGTTCAGGCAAAAGAGCAGCACTGGGCATTCCCATCATCCCAAGAGGATGTCACCTCTGACTTGCAGAAATTACCACGACCCTCCTCATCCTCGTCATGATCTACATCAACTTCCTGAATGGGTTCTCGTTTCCAAGTTGTTCCTCGCTCTTTCTTCCTCCGAACACACTCTTCTTTTCATGGTGGCAGCCCTTTCAACCCCGATTAAATGAACATGCTGTCAAACCTATGCTTCTTTCAGTTCTTTCCCTTTCTCCCCAGCTTTGCCTTATTTCTGGTCACCAGCCTGCAAGGTTGTTACCATTGTATTATTGAATTTCTGGATATTCTTGCTTTCTTGTTTATCACCCAATTATTAAAAAGAAAAAAATAAAGTCTCGGGAAAATTCTTCTATGTGACAACCTTTGTTTCTTACTCAAGTAGAGGATAAAAGGTAAATTGTGACAGGAACATTTTCTCATATTTTCTTAAGTAATATTATAGCTTTCAGAAAAGCCAGAATACCAAAAACTCTTACATGGAAATAGATGATCCCATAGCCATTATCATTTCCTATTCTTTCTTATACCAATCATGGTCCCCTCTACATGATAGGTGCTCAATTAATTATTCAATACTTTTCTCAAACACTGTTCCTCTGCTAATCCTTAAGGAAGCATCAGATCAGGTAGATAGCCTTTTGTATCTGCAGACAGTATGTAACCTCAGCATGTACTGCACGTCTCCATGGATACCAAATTTCTGTGAATGGCGCTTAGAGTGAAAAAATCTATGGGGGGGGGTATAAAGATGAATTTTGCTTTCTTTTGGCTCAGGTCCTTCTTTTCTTGACCCTTATTTCTCTTACATTTCCTACCCCAGGCCATGTATTGCAAGAACACTTGCACATTTGGTGCAGTCGAAAACCCTTGCATTAGGATCTCAGGACATTATGCTTGTATCTTGATAACTGCTCTGTGAACATCAAACCATGAAAATTGAAGCTGCTAGAGGAAATGGGAAGGTAAAAACCTAAACCATTTTTTTTTGGCAAATTCTGACTAGGTATCCTACCTGAAGAAGCTAAGAAAACTTGGGTTCAATGAGAATACTCATGGAGGGTGGATTCCTAGAGCAGTTTTGCCTTTTTAGAAAGTTTAATCCAAATAGTAATGGTTAGGGCTAGGCTTGTGGCTCAGAGGTAGAGCACTCGCCTGCATGCAAGAGGCACTGGGTTCGATCCTCAGCACCACATAAAATAAAATAAAGATGTTGTGTCCACGGCGTCTGATAGAAGAAAAAGTTGGCTACGATCTACATACTGTGGGGTCGGGCTCCAAATTCCTCAATAGGACACCCATAGCACAAGAGTTAATAACTAGAATAAACAAATGGGACTTACTCAAACTAAAAAGTTTTTTCTCAGCAAAAGAAACAATAAGAGAGGTAAATAGGGAGCCTACATCCTGGGAACAAATCTTTACTCCTCACACTTCAGATAGAGCCCTAATATCCAGAGTATACAAAGAACTCAAAAAATTAAACAATAAGAAAACAAATAACCTAATCAACAAATGGGCCAAGGACCTGAACAGACACTTCTCAGAGGAGGACATACAATCAATCAACAAGTACATGAAAAAATGCTCACCATCTCTAGCAGTCAGAGAAATGCAAATCAAAACCACCCTAAGATACCATCTCACTCCAGTAAGATTGGCAGCCATTATGAAGTCAAACAACAACAAGTGCTGGCGAGGATGTGGGGAAAAGGGTACACTTGTACATTGCTGGTGGGACTGCAAATTGGTGCAGCCAATTTGGAAAGCAGTATGGAGATTTCTTGGAAAGCTGGGAATGGAGCCACCATTTGACCCAGCTATTCCCCTTCTCGGTCTATTCCCTAAAGACCTAAAAAGAGCATGCTACAGGGACACTGCTACATCGATGTTCATAGCAGCACAATTCACAATAGCAAGACTGTGGAACCAACCTAGATGCCCTTCAATAGACGAATGGATAAAAAAAATGTGGCATTTATACACAATGGAGTATTACTCTGCATTAAAAAATGACAAAATCATAGAATTTGCAGGGAAATGGATGGCATTAGAGCAGATTATGCTAAGTGAAGCTAGCCAATCCCTAAAAAACAAATGCCAAATGTCTTCTTTGATATAAGGAGAGTAACTAAGAACAGAGTAGGGAGGAAGAGCATGAGAAGAAGATTAACATTAAACAGGGATGAGAGGTGGGAGGGAAAGGGAGAGAGAAGGGAAATTGCATGGAAATGGGTTATACAAAATTACATACAAGAGGAAGTGGGGGAAAGGGAAATTTAAAAAAAAACAAGGGGGAGAAATGAATTACAGTAGATGGGGTAGAGAGAGAAGAGGGGAGGGGAGGGGAGGGGGGATAGTAGAGGATAGGAAAGGCAGCAGAATACAACAGACACTAGTATGGCAATATGTAAATCAGTGGATGTGTAACCGATGTGATTCTGCAATCTGTATACGGGGTAAAAATGGGAGTTCATAACCCACTTGAATCAAAGTGTGAAATACGATATATCAAGAACTATGTAAGGTTTTGAACAACGAACAATAAAAATTTTTTAAAAAGATGTTGTGTCCACCTATAACTAAAAAAATAAATATTAAAATCTTAAAAAAATTTAGATACCAAATAGTAATGGTTAACAGAGCAACAGAATTGTCAAATTTTCTCATTTTTAGTTTGAGCAAGATTAACTTTAGTAAATCCCTGTTGACCACATTGTGTTGTTTAAAGCTCTGGTGGATTGTTACTTTTGTCATTAGGAAAAACAAAAAGCATATTTATTACTGTAGTAAAAGGGAATATATTTACATGATGTAAAAAGAAGCCTGAGTAGGAAGTATAACGATTTTAATGCAGTCTGCTTTGCAGGAAAAAAATCTCAAAATCACCTCCATTAATGAAAAGAATTCTTGACAATTTTTAAAACAGTGAGAATCACCATCCTGCTTAATGTTTCATTTCTTTGCTGGTTGTGTGTGCTATTTTAGCACCTAAAAGCAACACACGCACTAAAGTCAATTTCTGATACATTTTCAATCTTGGTTAATTGTTTATTCTCAACCTAAGAAGGGAAAAAAAGATACCAAACCACTGAGTAAGGAATCCGATTGGAAGACAGTATTCTAAGAGGCCACGGGGGCTGCTGGTGGTTTTAGCCTTCAAGGTGAGTGAAGGCCATCCTTCAGCCCTCTAGTCTCAGAGTGAAGGCAGCTGAAAAATCTTGGCAGGACTCAAATGACTGTCCAGCAGCCTGTTGGGGATTCAGTGCAATTGAGGGATCATTCTATATTGTGGTAGGGCCAGGAACAGAGTCCAGTACAGAGATTATCTTCTCTATTATGCTTTCTTCTTTTCTTTCACTAAAATACATGCTAAATCTGGGGCATAAGGATTTTTCTCCACTAAAAAGAAACCATGCCCATATTATAAAATCATGTTAGTAAAAGTGACAGATAACCACAGGTAAGAATGGCTAAAAATTTCTCTCTGCAGACAGCTGTCAGAATTCAAGCTTCCTCCCACATTGTCCAGGTAGCAAAAAGGTGTTTTGGAGAATATTCCTGCTTCTGCCACCCTCTCAGACATTCTGAAGCAAATCTAATGAGCTTTTCTTCCAAGTTAGGCACAAATCAAAGTCCAGGTGTTTCTTGTTCAATGGAAGGTCAGTATCAGATAGGCCCTTATAAGAGATAAAGGCTTTGTTTGTGATCCAAAATTTAAAGCAGGAAAAGACTTTCTTAAAAGGTAGCAACAGTGTATTGAAAAAAAAAATGAAAGAATCAGTCTCTTCGAGCATATTCTGACTTCAATATTAACACACCCAGTAGGTATAAGGGAACATGATGTTACCACAATGATGGGAACATTCATTGAAAAGGAAGAGTTTACGAATTGGATAATATCTACTAATTATATCCTGGAAAATGCCTGTCAACTCAGACAAGAACAATTCAAAGAAACACTCAGAAAAATAGACTGAGACAAACAGCAAAATATTATTCACTTCCATGAAAACTTTAGAGTATATTCTTCGAACCAAAGGATAACTTAATGTTGCTTAATTCCTACCAACAGAAGGTGATTGCATAATCTTCTCTGGTACCCTACACATGACATAATTTGCTCTATTATTTTTTTTACTCAAATCTTTGCTTCTCTACGAATCAGTTCTCAATAATATAAGGACGATAGATTATTCTCTTTGTTTTCACCTTTTCTCCTCCAACTCATTGGTCTACCTGCCTAATCTCTCCACAACTACAAAGAGATTAAATAAATTTGGCTCCAAGGAATATCACGGCTTATACTTCTTTGTTGACCCTATTGTTTCACATCATGTTGGCCTCTTCTGCTTCTTCTCTCCCCATGGTTCCTGGTGCCAGGAGCTAAGCAGCTTTCCTCTACCATGCCCTTCTGTCATGGCGTTTCTTCCTTGAATCCAGATGACTGTGGACTACAACCCATGAAAACTGTGAGCCAAAATAAGTCTATCCCTTAAATGGTTCATGTCATATATTTTAGTTATGTTGACAAAAACTGACAATGCACACACATATTTTATTTTACATTCCGGAACTGTAAGCGAATAAATTTCTGTTCTTTATAAATAAACTAGCCTCCAGCATTTTTTTTTATAGCAGCCCAAACAGATTAAGACTATACAACATCACACACACACATACTCACACACACTTATAGGGAAAGAACATTTTGCCTCCAAGTTTATTATGATTCTTTTGTTGACCCCTGTAAAGGCAGAAGGAAGAGAATGGCCTTTGCTGCACACTTAGAAAAAGAATTGTCCCTTGCTGGTGTTCTCACTTGTGATCATAGTCAATCCTCATAATAACTCTATGCAATAATCACATCGTCAACTCTTTTATAGATAAGCTGAAGGCATGTACAGAGATTATTAACCTGTCCGAAGCTCATATGAGTTAGATCTAGGATTTGAGCTCAAGTGCTACTTATACCACACAGCGTAACTTTTTCTCTGCTTTTTAAACAATGAAGCAAACTATAAAGGTTAAATCAATAAGAAGTCAGCTCTAAGACTATTTAAAACTGTTGGTACTTTAAGTGATTCTTCCTGATTTATTATTTATTGAGCACTCACTGTGTCTAAGTTGTGCTTGGAACACAGTCAAGAAAGATAAATTTCTACCACCTTTTCCTATGAGAAGCTTCAACCTGATGTCAGTGGTCTGGATAATGCAGATCAAGGCTGTGGTTTGAACATGTCCCCTTTAAAAATTCAGGTGTTGCCAAGGTATTAGGGAGAGAAGTCTTTCAAAGATTGTGATGCCATGGCAGCTTCTTCTTCAAGAATGAGATTAAGGACCTTTTAAAAGTGGCTTCACTCAGTACTGGGAAGCTTGCCTTTCTGCCTTCTGCCATGTGAGGAAACAGCTTTTGTTCCTTCTGGAAGAAAAGACAAATTGCCGTCTTGGAAGCAGAGACACCCTCATCAGACACCAAATCTACTGGTGTCTTGATCTTGTACTTCCCAGCTTCCGGAACTATAAGCGAATAAATTTCTGTTCTTTATAAATAAACTGGCCTCCAGCATTTTGTTATAGCAGCCCAAACAGATTAAGACTATACAACATCTGAGTATCAGAGGAACTGTAAAGATAATTAAAGAACTTCAAACATCTTTTGAAGTAGTCAAAATTATCTATCCTGAAACTAATGCTAATTTTCTCATATCAATTTAAGATAGATTTAGTGCTAAAATAGTCTTTATAAACATAACAATAATTGTTAAGCTAATTTTGTAACCAGATAATTTTTAAAGCTAAAAACTTCAGGACAATTAACTTTTTGGAATGTTTTTAATTTGCAGGACATTTGAAAGTCCCTCCTAATCCTCAGAGGTACTTGGATGCTGATCTTTACCAGCTTCCTTCTTACTTACTCAATTCAATTAGAGACAACACAGATTAATGAATTTTGAGGAATAGTGTTCTATTAGCCCTTTGTTCTAGTTCTATCATAAACTAGCCAGGAAAACATGAAAAAATATCACAGAATCAGGATAATTTCTTAGATCACAATCTCTAAGACACTTTGACAATATAGGAAAGGAGTGTGCTGTCAGGGATTTTAGCCTTCCAAAAAGTATCTGTCACTTTGAGATGTAAAATACTCAGCCAAATAAGCAGTACTTCTGGACAGATTTTAACCCTGAGTCGTTGCTTTTTTCCTCTTGTTTGTGCTGAATCTCTCCAAAGTTCCCTTTCTGGATGGAAACAGACCTGCAAACCAGGCAATGGTTGCTGAGCATCGGGCTTCTTAGACCTGACGTCCTGTGAATCCGAATAATACAGAGTGATGCCATGGTTTAAATGTGTCCCCTCTAAAGTGCTGGTGTTGCCAGTGTGGTGACGTTAAGAAGACACTCACAGACTCCCCAGTTCTGGGGGAAATACATACTTCTAGGCATAGGTCAGCTTAGAGAAGGGAGGAGCTAGATAGGGTGGGTCCATTCCCTCACAGGAAGCTTAGCAGTTTTGGGAGGTGGGGATGGTACTTCTCAGATGCTCACCCCAAAGTAAATGAACACCTCACAATTGTGGTCCATCTGGGCCTCTAGGTCTTGGACTGTTTGGCCCTGGGTAAGGAGAGAAGCAATGGCTTCCCAGAAGAAACAGCTTATCTCGGCTAATGCACACCTGGGTGGTATCCCAGTCTAGTCTGGAGAAAAAGAGTGGAGGAAAACTAGCTCCAGACCCTTAGTGGGCCACCAGCTCAGAAGGCTATGTGCCAAGCTACTAGTTGTCGGGGTACAGCCAGCCCTTCCTAAAAGGGTGCACACAAGGAGGACATTGTTCTAAGTCAGACCCAGCTTTATAGGAGAAAATTCTACAGCAAAATCATGACTATGGCCAGACTCTTGGGCAAAATGTGGTATTGCTTCATTTGTGTTTTGTCCTGGGTTTGGGGAATCTTCTATCCTTCTCAGTCATGTCAACAAGAAATCCCAGCATGATCGAAAATGCATAATTTCCTGGCTGTGAGTGAGTTGGCATCTTGTTATCTCTCTCTCCAAATTCAGTAATCTGTAGCAGAAATGTTTTGTTTTTTTTTTATAAAAACTTAAGGGAGGGGATTTTAATTTTTCAGACTCTATTCTCCCAAACTCAAGAATTTTTTAAAAAGAAGCATGCATTATTCTGCAATAGTAATAAAAATAAAGTCTAGAAGGAATAAGTTAACTTTGCTGTGTCACATAAAGCCATTATTATAAATGAGTTTAAAGATATTAAATATAATGCATGTGGTTTATGGAGTGCTGAGGGCAGTGGTACAATTTAATTGAGGATTTCCTGTGCTGTCTGGTGCTGAGAATAAGGGATTGTATTGTGGCCTCCCGTCCCCACTTTTCCCTTACCCCAAAGCCTAATATATCAATCAAATAAAATTAACGTAATTAGGAAGCAGACTAAAGACAGAGGGGCTCTTCCTCTAATTTTTTCCTAATGTGCGACCATAAAACAAACAAATTTGTCTACTCATTCAAATTAAATGAATATGATCATTGTAGCTTTAAGGAACTCAGATAATTCCAGATTCAGATTGTTCAAAATGCAAGTGGAATCTCTGAGAATGAGCACAAATTTGCTTAAAAAAATGATCAATGTTTTCTCCCAAGCTTGGTTAACTGGGTGACTCCCAAGTATGCGACTCATTTCTCCAGTGATACTTGCGCTGGTCCCATTTCTCAACACAGCTCTCCTGCTTCTTACCTCAGCGGGTAGACTTTGCATTACTTGGCCACTGGCAAAGTTGGAAGAGAATATGCATTTAATGTCAGCCTGGGAGAGGCTGGAACTCTACTGGAGCTGTGTGAAGCCTTCTTAAGTCTACAGTGAACTCCAAGTGGCCAGCTCTCATCCAGCTAGGCAGAGAGCAATCTCAAGAGAGTGGCAGGAAGTGCAAGAGGTTGAGCTGTGAATGGCGGTGGAGGAAATGGATACCTTTAGGGGGGATTCCTTAAAGACTCTGGGCTCTAGAGGAGAGCGTCAAGGGAGCAATATCTTGAGAGAATGTCAAGTCTTAAGTTCCTTTAGACCAGGTATGAGCTTAGTGTATTAACAATCTGAGGGGAATAGCTAGGGAAAATGGTGACCTATAGTTTCATCTCCCTTCCAAAATTCCATTGACTTAGATTGGATTTTTAGATTCCAAGATATTGGATCTATTACTTAAGTAAGTTTGTTTTAAGAACAGGAAATCCTGTTTAAGTGACAGAATGAGTCCAACAAGTGGGAGCTCTTTGAGCTCCGTCCCAGGAAGGCAGAAGCTGGGGACGAAAACAGAAGCTGAGCCCAGCAGTCACGTGGTGGCACAAATCCCTCACAACGTAGCTGTGGCTTTGAATCTCATTTGAAAACATCTTAAAATAATAATGTACCTTCTTGTTTTCTCTTCTCACAGTTCTCTTCATAGAATGTACTTTCAAAAATGCTCGATATTTTTTTTCTTGCAACACGACTCAGATACTGTCCTTTTCTGAAATAAATAAGGCAACAACATAAAACTTACTTCCAAAATCTGTAGTTCTCTGTTTTTTAATTGATGCTGTAAATAGATGGCCCTTATGAAACGCTTTCAGTGTGGAAGAATTGGTGGCAAATATCTTTCTGACTATATGCTCATAAGTACCAATTTTAAGAGAATTTGGAAGGCATGCTAACCATTTACTGAGAAGTTTACCACCTAATGAGGCCAGCTGGTTCACTTAGATTAACGAGGTGTAGCCTGGATGACCTTAAGAGAGATTGTAGTTAGTAGGAACTGAAACCTTGCTTTGTGCCCTGCTCCACTCGGAGCTAAGTGTTCATTCCATTACGTGAAGCATCATTGTGCCCATTTTGTGATGCAGGAATCAGGGGCACCGGGAGCTAAGAAACTCACACAAATCATACAACTTGCTCATAATTGTCAGAGTAGAACCCAAGCCTGGTCACAAATCTTTTGCACTGTCATCTTTTAGGCTGTACTCTTGTCTTCTATGGGAAGGGAAGGAAAGATAGAGTAGCCAAGGTGATGCTGTCTAACACCAGAAAAGATGGACTTTTTCTAGCAGGTCCCTTTAGAATCAGATTTCTTTCTTTCTTTCTTTCTTTCTTTCTTTCTTTTTTTTTTTTTTTTTTGG
>NW_025999842.1:52119399-52148373 GCF_001458135.2 Marmota marmota marmota | reverse complement strand
TATTTAGTTGTAGTTGGCACAATACCTTTATTTTATTTATTTATTTTATGTGTTGCTGAGGATCGAACCCAGTACCTCGTAGGGTACTATTTGAGCACTCTACCACTGAGTCACAACCCCAGCCCTACTCGCAAGTCTCTTTGGGGATAATAGCTCTATACCAGAAGCCACACTAGACTATTTAAGGACAGTCAGGCCCAGCCTGGCTAGAACTTCTTAGGTCTGCTAAAATCTGCTCTACATGTCCCTTGATCACTGAAATTCTTTTCTGTTTCATTTTTCTTTAAATGTTCACCCACAGCATCCAAATACAGTTAACCTATAAAGATAAGGTTTATATTCATTCCTACATCTTGTTGTTTGGACTATATTACTTCACAATCTTTATAATCTTCCCTAAGTCTTATTTCATATTCTAAATGGCTAATATCCAGGTCATCTAAGTGAAGTACTAAAATGTACCCCATTTGTGTTTGCAGACACATATAAGTTGTGGGATGAGCACTGGGTTAGATTCTTTATGTTTCTACCCTATATATTCTTGATAGAAATTTAAATCTGTTTCTAAAATATTTATTATTTATATAATATAAACATACATTATATATATTTAAAAAACAGATTTATAAAATAAATATAAATATATAAATATAAAATATATATATTCATAAAATAAATAAATAAATATTATTTATTCTTTCTCTCTCTCCTTTTTTATATTTTATATATAAATATAAAATAAATATTATATATACTATATATTTAGTTGTAGTTGGCACAATACCTTTATTTTATTTATTTATTTTATGTGTTGCTGAGGATCGAACCCAGTACCTCGTAGGGTACTATTTGAGCACTCTACCACTGAGTCACAACCCCAGCCTGATTTTTTATTCATTTGACCCTGGCTCTGCTTTTCACTCTGCATACCCCATAAGAGATCAGTGCTTGCCACTTCATGAAAGTTCCATAAATGTTGAGGGAATGAACAAAAATATATCAAGTGTGGGTGTAGTAATGCCTGCCTGTAATCCCAGTGATCTGGAGGCTGAGGCAGGAGGATCTTAAATTTGAGGCCAGCCTTGACAATTTACAAGAAACTTTTTCAAAATACAAACTAAAAAGGGCTGAGGATGTAGCTCAAGCATAGAGATAGATTGACCTTGGATTTAATCCCTAGTACTGAGGGGAAAAAAAGGAGAGAGAGAAAGAATAAAAGAAAGAAAAAGAAAAGTCCATCAGGCAAGCTTTAATACACAGTGTATTCCAGTGGATATGAGGATTTAATGCAACTATGCGCAGATATATGTCTAAATGCTATAGAATCTATTTTTTCCCTTGGAGGAAATAGAAGTGTCAATTGCCTTAAATCATTTTTAATGTCATAAAATAGATAAGGACAAGACTTTTTTGCATATTCTGATAGAGCTGTGAAAACGCAATTTTTAGACTTTTGCTGCCACAGCAGCTCTTGCTGAAAATGTTTTCCTAATCTCCAGTCTCCATGAGCTCCTTCGTGCCATGAGGCATGGAACAACTTTTCATAAAAACAAAACCCTTCCTCATGTTCCCAGAAATTCTAAAGAACTCTAAAAGAGCATCCTAAATCCTGGTGTTCTGATGGTTTCACAACACTCACATGGCTTCCAAGTTGCCCTATCCCTAATTTGTTCTGGTGAGTTTTTGTTTGTTTTCTCAGAGGGTTTTCTCAACTGGGCTCTGTAGCTCATGTCAGCAAAGAGAGAGTCAAAAAAATATGCTTACCATGTGCCAAGAGAGTGGTAACGACACATACACACAAAATAGAGCAGCTCTTCTGGCTTATAACGCCACAGAAGCAGGGCAGATTGCTTGTAGGCTAGCTGGAAAACTTAGAAAATTCTATTCTAGATGGGAGAAGTATGAGTTCACTTTTCTTCAGTCTTGCATACATTAGCAAAGAAAGGATAAACACAGAACAGGACTTGGTGGGTTTTGCTTCTGACTGCTCCTGGTCATTTATGTGGCACATGTCTTATGAAAATAACACTGGCAAGAAGTGCCCACAAATATGTTTTGAGAAATAAGCTATAGAGTATGTACACAGCATGACACATAATTACTATGTGGGGAAATTGAACTCCGCAGAGAATGTCCTGCATTTACAGCATAAACGATTGGCCTGTGCCTCTCCTGTGCCGCCTCCCAAATACATTTGTCCCCCCGGCTGCCCTCCCCTGCTAACTCTGTTACTTTGGCAATGTTTTTATGGCATTCACTCATCAGTTAGTTCTATAAAAAAAAAAAATTGCCAAAGGATTCAGTCATTTGCTAATTCAGCAACTATTTACTAAAAAATTTCTAAGTGTGGATACTGCAGAATCCTCTGTCCACTATGAACAAGACCTTCCAGGAAGGCGCTGGATACCACGTGAACCTCAGGGAGCAACTAAGCACAGCACAGTGCAATGCAGGTTGAGAAGCCCAATAAAGGGCAGGGGACTCCTTCTGGATAGCAAATTAGAATAAAGAACTTGGGCCATGATCCTAAGTACTACGCACAATTTCTTAGGCCTGACCATTTCATTGTATTTGTTTCTGCTATATCCCCTTTTATTTCATCTCAGTAATGAATTTTAAAAAAGACCTTCAAAGAAGAAAATAAGAACTGTTGGCTTGCCGGCAGTGCAACCAGACAGGGAGCTGGTTTTGCTGTGTTCTACTTTGCAGCCAGATGTGAAGACAAAATTACCAAGGGATAGACCATATTGAAAGAGCTGAAAGAGACCCATGGCAGTGAAGGATAAGAGATTATGGGGAGCTGGCTTGGCCACCGAATGCTCACCCAAGTGTGCTGGTGGAAAGAGCTGCTCATCTATCTAACAATTATGCCTTGACTTCTAAGCTTTCAAAATGATCCTTTATTAAACTTTTTAAGCTAGATATCTTATTCAAATTCTGCATCAGTTACTGAAAAATTGGATACTTAAGAGGAAACCTGTCTATGACATTGAAGTCAATCAACATCTCTTTTATGTGACAGGCACTGTGTTGGATACAGAGAAAACAGTGAGTGCATGCAGTCCTTACTCTCAAGGACTTTACAACCAGCTGGGGAGACAGAACAACCAGCATCTACATATGATGTCACTGATATATTCATTCTTCTGCTCTGAGTTGTTGAGTTCAAGTTTCGAAAACAATTTCCTCCGTGTTATGTAATAAAAAGAATATTTTCTTTAAAAGATATATGTCGCTTGAATTATTTTTTTCTGAGAAATTTATGATAAATTTCTCAAATTTTCTTGTTGTGGACATAGTAGATGAGGAAAGTTCATTTTGGAAATTTTGTATGTGAAAGGTTTGAAAGGCAGGAACTGAGAAACTTCACACTGTCTTCTTTGTTCCTATTGTAATTTTTTAAGAGAGAGATAAGCTTGGATTGGTTAATTTGCTATGGAAAAGAACAGTTTGGCATAGTAGGGCAAAAAGAATAACCCAGGTGTCCTGAAAAAAGTAGGACCAAGAAAAAAGCAAAAAGGGAACAAGGAAGCAATAGGAATATACTTCTTAGGAGTACAAATTGAGATTGGAGTCATTTGTGGGAAGAATTATTCATGGACCTGGTATTAGACTCCTATATTTTTACTGGGGATGTTTGTGCTGGGTTTTCTTATGCACAATTTTAACATTGGGAGAAGCTGGGTGAAGAGTATATAAGGTTTTTTTTTATATCTTTTGTATACTTTTATAAACCTGAGACTACCTTAAAATAATAACCCAAGAAGATGGATAAGTAGTAGATTCAAATAGACATTAATGAATCAAAATTTGAATCTGTATTTGACTCTAAAACTGTGTATTTGGATTACTACATCATTATCTTCTTTTTAGAATTATTCTGTTCCCACTTACTCTTTAGTAACTGTTCTCCACCAGAACCTTAGTTACAGAAGCTCAAACTTCTAATCCATGAACTCCAATTGATGATGCATGGTTAATACATGTATGATTGGCCATAACCTACAATCATGGCTTTAAAATATGGTAAATTCTTTTACATTCCTCCTCCTCCCTTCCTATCTGTGTTGGTTATCTTAATATCTCTTGTCATTACTTACTACTGAAGATAATTTACTAATATCTTCAGAGTAATTTCTTTTAATCTTGAACATAGTATTATTTATTATTATTATATGGCATTTTTTCATACATATAGTGACTTAAAACAATAAACATTTTATTATCTCCATGTGTCAGGACTTAACTGAGTAGTTCTGGGTAAGGATCTCCCATAAGATTGAAGTTAAGATATTTAGCAGAGCTGTAGCCATTGAAGATTTAATGGAACCAGAGTATTCACGTCCAAGATGGCTCAAGCACATGGTTGCCAAGCTGGTACAGGAGACCTCAGTTTCTCTCCATGCTCTTGACCTGGCAGTTCATTTCTTCCAGAACAAGTGATCCTTGAGAGAGAAAACCAGGTGAGATTATTTTCAGACTTGGTCTTGGAATTCATGTGACATCTTTTCTACCATATTTTATTTATTAAAAGCAAGTCACTAAGTCAAGTCCATATTTAAAGGGAGAAGGAATTAGATCTCACCTTAGGAGTAGAGGAGGAGGAATGTAAAAGAATTTATTATATTTTAAAGCCATGCTTGTAGGTTATGGCCAATCATATATGTATTAACCATGCATCATGCAGTGGAGAGTTCTGGCTGTGGAATAATATTTCTAATTACTATTCCTTGAAAAATCTGTTCCAGTATTTATTTTCATATTCATACCTAGGACTTTGCCAAATTTTCTGAATAGGATACTTGATTTAAGTGATCAAAACCCTAAATAATAACTACCTAGGACAAGTGGACTTTATTGACTTATGCAACCTAAGATGCTTGGGACTTTCCTCCATGTTCTCTATTCTTCTTGGGATGTCAATTTCAGTCTTGTTCACTTTTGTAGTTTCCCATATAGGCCTTAAACTATGGCTACTGACACTTTTCAAAATTTGACATTCCACAGCTTCTGACATGGATGGGCTCTTCCTCATACTCCATTTGGTTCCAAGTTCAAAACATGGAAGAAAACCCTGGATGTCCACCTTGGGGCCAAAGGAAGGTCAGGGTCCTTTGACATGGTAGCTCTGGGTTGTGACACTGTGGTGTTCAGAAGAAAGGAGGAAGGGAACAGAGAGTGAGGAAAAGACAAACACAGAGTCTTTTAAGGGGCTTCTATAAAAAGTTCTGACATTTGATTAAGTGTTAATATTGAACATACAGAAAGCATTTTATTTTCACATACATTTCATTTAAAATTAAATTAGTGACAGAAACAATATTTATGTGAAAATCATACATTCTTTTGATGACACATTTGTGTGGATACCCACAGTCATATTTGGTATTATGCTAATATATTGTAATTAGAAAAATGTGGTCAATGGATAAGTTTTTAAAAGCAAGTCACTAAGTCAAGTTTTCATTTGAACCCCTGAGGAAGCATTTAACACCTGGTCCTAACGGTTTGTCAATTATAAAACAGAGTTTCCCCTTGGGTCTTTCAGCAATGTAAGAGACAAGACACTTTGGCAATATTTTTATCTTTGACCAGGTAGTTCATTCTTCCCAGAAAGGCAATGAACAAACTGGTAACACCCAACTTCCAAGAAGTGGAAACCATTGAACTTTTACAAAATAAATTTGCTTGTGTGTGTGTATGTGTGTGTGTGTGTGTGTGTAGTGGGAGGAGCAAGACAGAGAATATAGAGAATACTCCAGGAAGCTGTAAACACACCAATGTACCTATTTTATTTTGAGCTTCACATAGTCAGATATGGCCAGTTTGAGAAAACAAAAGTCTACATACAAGTGCTAGTTGCATAAAGTCTTTAAAAACACACTCACATCACACTTTCCTCATACAATATACTTTATAAAATGCATACGCACCGTGATAAAACTATACTATTTCAGACACTTGGCTTTTGGCAGGCATCTTCTTCAGCTCTCTGAGGTCACTACCGTCACTCTGAAAGAGGTAGAGCTGTTTTTTACAATCGGTGCTCACCACAGAAAACAAAGTTTTCTCACTCTCCGCTCTCCAATGAACTTGACGATCTCCCTTCCTTCCTGCAGACCTCTCTGTTTTCTCTAGTAATTCACATATAAATACTCCTCTGGGTTTCTTTCATTTGGAACTGACATTTCAGTATCTATTTCTGGTTTACACTACTGGTAAATCAAGAGCTCTCCCTTCAATGTGTCTTTCTATAGCTGATCTGGCTACTCCTACTGCCCACACACCCTACTACCTACTTCCAGTCTTCCTTCTAAGAGTCACTGGTGTGGACAAGACAGTGTCACTCCATTCCACATCTATCTCCTGCTAACTAACTCCCATGGCATATGATAGCTGCTGATTGCTCTTCCTTTCTTCCTCCCCACAAATTCACACTCTTGCCTTCTCCACCTCAACTGGAATCTTAAGTAGTGATACCATTCATTGATCTTTAAGCCTGGAAATAATAGACTAGAGAGGCAGAGCACTAACAGAGAGCAGAAGTATCCTGAACCATTCTCCTTAGAAAGACCACTGTAGCCACTGGACTATACTATGTCAATATTTTAGTCCTTGTGGTGGCAGGAGCAAGTCCACTTTAAGAATGAGGCAAGAGTGATTAGCCCAGCTCTCCAATTTCCTTTGTCTTGTCATTAGTGAAATGCCTCCAAAATCCTGTAAGACCTTACAAGTCCTGTCATTTTTACCCATTGCCAAGATAGGTCTTTCCTTCTTAGTGTAAACAGCACAAGACAAATCTACAAGAATGGGGTCGTAAGGGTAATGCCCTGAGGATGCTGACCCATTGGCTAGAGGAGAAGACTCCCATCCTTAAGTCATGGGCCCTTCATCTCACTAAAAAAAAAATAAAAATAAAACAAAACAAAACAAAAAAACTTCCCACCCCCCTAAATATAGTACTCCCAACCAAGCTGTCTTTGGGGTATCTTTTCAAGGGCAAGACAGACAAAGCTCTTCCCTTGACCTTATAGCACATTCAGTGGTATCTGGGGCTTCATTTGCTGGTTTCTTCACCCCCTAGAGTTGGGGGTTGTAATTAACTGTGTTACAAAACTGGCCTTGGAGTGGTTAATGGATGGGATTAGGAGAGATTTTGCTGATCATTTCCTTGAGTCATTGGTCAAACTCAAAAAGGTATTGGGGACTTTGAACAATATAAGGTTACCAATAGCCAGATTCTGAGCTGTTTTTCCAGATGTAGCTCAGGAAGGAGGCATATGTCCCAATGAAAGATTAAATATAAATGAAATCTTTCATTCATGAACACAAACACACTCAGTGAATTCCAAGTGCTCTGCACTTTGCCTCTGGATGAGTTTCAGGAGGACTTGACCATTGCACTCAGACCAGGCCCTCTCTTGGGTAGAAGGATCTGTGCTGACACTCTGAATTCTTCTACCCATTCTTTCAGATTAAGGGCTTTTTGTGTTCCTCTGGTTCTTCTGTCCAGCACTAGGCTCTTAGGGTCTAGTATTTTGGTAGCTCACCTTGATGCCAATAGAAAAAAAAAATCACTAAAACAATTTGAGCAAAAACTGAGAAATAACATGGCAAAGAAAGGCCCCCTTCAAAAATTATTTTTGGTCTGGCCAGATACCAAATAGGCTTACTACTCAGTCCAGTGATAAATTTGTCCCTTCTGCCCCACCTACCCAACAAGCCTGAGATACAGGTGCATATCTTTGAAAAAGTTAGAAACTTCATTAACTTGGGATAAACAATATGGAAATAGAAGTCTGTGTCCTTCCAAAACCTAGGCCTGGATGATGAAAGCCTTCTTGTGGTCTTATCAAATAGAAGGCTTTTGAAAACATTAAGTCTTTTTCACAACAACTTGCCTCAGTAAGGTCATTCAAAGTCAGTCTCATCCATTTAACCTTCAGGTTTCAACACCCTCTGCTAATAGGCAAAAACTCTTTCTAAATCCATGAAATGCTCATCAGGAAGATAGTTTAAAAGAAAACATGTTCATAGTTATTATCAACAAACCCATTTATGTAACTGTCCAAGACATTTAGATAAAATGAATCAAAGAAAAAATGTGTTTTCATGATTTCAAGGAGGTTAGAATTCTAGACTGAAAACACTCACAAGGACATACAGGGGTTGGTCCCTTTTCTTAAGGGGCCCTCGGGGTTGGTGTTCAGAGGTGGAACAAGGTCAGAGGATACTCCTGAAGCTGTGAGGACTGGGAATATCCAGAATGTCGAGCCTGAGCCAGAGTGCCCTGAGAGCTCAGAAGATAGGGCCAGAAAAACTGAAATGAACTGCTAAATTCATGGAGCAGAATGAATACTGAAAATGGGAGTCATCACTGAGGGGCAGGAGCCAGATGGAACAGGGAAGGAGTGGCCAATTTGCTTTAGCAGAGTAAAGACAGAAGGTTCTAAGTGTCATAAATGTGTTAAAAGTATCCAGAGCTTGTTTTTGCAAGTGTGGGGTACATTATTTTACCCATCTGTCCATCTGTGTTCCAGGTCCTGGTACTGGAGCTCCAGAATGAAACAATTCAGACTTACAGGCTGCCAGGGGAGGCAGACAAATGGGATTACAGTAGTGAGGAATGAATGGGTAAGAGCAGAGGGCTGCAGGAGCCTGTGGGAGCTCTACCTCAACAGATATGGGGGGTCAAGCAAGGTTTCTCAAAAGACAAATTACCTGTGCTGAGATCAGTTATGTTGGTGGGGTGGGCTAGATAAAAGTCATTGGGTAGGTGGGCATAAGTTGCCCAGAATCAAAGGAAGGAATTCATAATAAGAAACATTTTGATTTTTTTTTCTACTAAATATCAGACTTACCAAATACCCAACTTAAAAATATATACCATCTTTTATAATCTGATTACACACTAAAGTAGGATAGAGTTTTCTGAATTGAAGTTATGTCAGAATAGAGAACATCAATTTTATTATAATTTTATCAGTTATTTTGAATCCTTACTTAATAATAATGTCATACACATTAGTATGAAGTAAATTCCAAAGTTGCAGTTTAGAGTTTACCAGCATGTTGGTAAATTAGTTATAGGCTTTTGGGTGATATCTGTGATCTACTCTGTTACCCAAGATGTTATTTCAGTGTGGTTTTGAAGAATTCAAATAATTATAATTAAAATTTAGATCATGGATTATATGTGCAAGACACTGCCCTAAGTGTTTCCTGTGTAGAAATAACAATGCTGAGAATGATATAATAACAAGAATGGATGTAAGTCTTTACTATGTTCCAGGAGCACTGTTGTGGGAAAAAGAACTGCAACCTCAAGGGGGTGTCAGGAAGCCTCCTGGGAAAGAAGCATAGAGCAGAACCTAGAGCACTTGCAAGATGTGGCACTTTTGCAAACAGATATAAAAAGGAGAAGCTCAAAGTGTGGAAGTTTTTCGGTTTGTCTGTTTTGTTATTTCAAGTATGTTCCATGAAGTCTCACTACACAATTGTGCCAATCATGATGCTAAAGGGTGCCCTACCAGTGATGTGATACCTAAGACTATTTTAAATGACTAAGAAAAGTTTCCAGGAATTACAGCTGCTGAATAGTCCTGAATCTTTCTTGATATTGGTAATATCTAAGGTTGGCCGTATGTTTCCTGGGTAAGAATAAGCAATATTGATTCGCACTGGCTCACAAATTCTCTTTGAGATGGAGGAGTTAATACACAAAAAAGGAGAAAGTGAGGGGGAAAAAATCCTAATTAGAAGAATAATTGTGTAACTGTGTTGTAGGTAAATTTTTTTCCTAGATGGTTTTCTAATTTTCACATGAATAAGAACTGGGAAGGGCAGGGGCATTTTTTCTGAAGTTCTGACTTCCAGAGAGTATGATTCTCTCAGTAGTGCTGATGAGTGGGCACCAGTAACTCTTTTGTAATGAACACAAAAGTGATTCAGAAGCAAAACTCTTAGGAAATACCATTGAGAAACACTTTGAAAGTTTAAAAAAAATAATAAATAAATAACAAGGAGAAAATCGTCAACACAAAAGGTAAGAGGAAGAAGGGTGTCAAGAGAAACACAGGATCTAATTCCTAGGAGCTCAAATAGGAATTATATTACAAAATCACACAATTAGTGATGTTTATGATTCCTTTATTAGTCATTGTTTATTCCCTGCCTATTTCCATTAAAATTGCTACAAAGAAAAACAAAACAAATATATATATTTTGCATTTATATATATATATATATATATATATATATATATATGTAAATTCATATATATTATGTTTACATATGTCATATATTTTATATATTTATATATAATATTATATATTTATATTTTTGAATTTTTATATATTAGTTTCCTTTTATATGCTTGGTAGGAAGAAAATGTTATCTATTTTGATAGAATATACTTGGGGCAAGGGAGGAAGACATGATGAAAAATATAGCACCTATTTCCCTGTGTGAATGACATGTGCCATGTGCCAGCTGGCTTTAATTGCTTAGTTGTAAGTCTATATTCCTTAGCTGCCAGGATATGGGAATTCATTCAGGTGTGTGGTTCTGATTGGATCAAGCCTGGTAGGGTAAGAAACACACAAGGAAATTAATCATTACTGATAAAATTTCATGTTTGAGAAGGAATGTAATAAATATTTAACCTTGAGGAAGATTAATGAAAGAATGTCTGTTTTAAAGAAATTCTTAATATCAGAAATATTAAATACAATAATTACTTTTCACACTATATAAAATAAGATAAAATATTGTCAGTTTTATAAAACTAAGTAGTGACAAAAATAATGGATGTGATTCTCTAAGTGATATATACTTTTAAAAACATTTATAATCTTTCAAGAACTAAATCAAATGTATAAAAGAATTCACTGCCCTGTCTAAAATGAATTTAAATAACCAATTAATTTTAACAAAAAGTATAATTTGTATAGTAAATATATCTTAACTCTGCAAAATATGTCATTCTTTTTAGTCAACAATTAAAAAAAATATTAGCATCCTCAATATCCATTCTGTCACATTTTGTGAAGAAATCACCTATGTATTTTTTCAATAGTGTGTTCTTGGATGATTTCACCAAAATGCATTGTGTATTTAAATAAAATTCCTTAAGAAGTGCAACCAACTATACTTGATTAAAATGAAGATCAAACTATGAAAATATCTTAAGAGAGAAAAAAAAATAGACGTCAGTAAACTGTTGCCTTTTTTAAGCATCATTTCTCCCTGTAATTCAAAATTCCTTTTCTGCCTTCTGCCCCACAGTCCCAAGGGCCACAGCGCTGCCAGCAAGAGCCATAATCATGGTCAACGCAAGCCAGACACGGGGTCAGGGCGAGTTAGAGGCCAGCACCACTCAGGGAGGGGTTGGGCCTCCCTTCCTGGAGCAGTGGCTCCCTGACACAGTGAAGATTAGCAGAGACTTGACTTGAAAGCCAATTACTTGTGAAAGAGAAGCAGATTTCAAGAGGAAACCCCAAAGAGATATGGAAATAGTAATCACTGCTGCCACTGCTTTTTTTTTTTAAACAGTAAATGTTCAAAAGAGTAAAGCAAAACAATGCCCCCCAAACACCAAAAAACAAAAAGGCACATTACCTCCAGCAGAACACATATGGAAAATTTCAAGATGAACTGTATCCCAAGTCAACCTGCTCTTTTAAAAGATATTTTGTGTAAACAAAGCAAAATCCAAGTACCTGAACTAATAGTGCCAGACACATGTAGTTTGATAGAGCAGAGTGAAGTTGTGTGGGAGTCATAGACACCAAAACTCACCCCCCACTGAATTGAAATAACCAAGCAGAAGGGTTGACATGGTTTGGGGGTACAAAGAATAGGTCTCCAGGGTCCATTTACCCCTGACCTATTTGCAAAGCCTACTATTAGTGGCGAGTGACAGGGGCAAGGGGTGAGTTGGAGAAATGTGAAGACTTTCCCCTTAACAGCATATTGGCAACCAATGTCATATAATTTCCTTTTACTGACCACAGAATTGCTAGTCACTACAGCTTTCGGGCGCTATGCATTGTTGTTGTCATCTATTACCATACACAATAGAGTTTACCGCAAATAAGGCCATGGAAATTTGAACAGAGAAATCCTAGGAAAATACTAGGCTTGTGGAACAATAATTCAACAGGAAGGAGATGTGTGATCTTCTATGGGAATTTACAATAAGTACAGGATTGTAATGATTTCGAAGGGCATTTGGAATGTGCCTTTGAGTAGAAAAATTCAAAATAAAGAATGACAAATTAAAATACCCTACATTAACACTTGTAATCATTTCATGCAGAAGTACTTATTTATACCAGTCTTTTTGTTTGATCCTTTCTATCCTGGGTACAAGTGGGAATTATATGAAGGTTTTATTTTGTATTCTCCATCTTTCCTTCCTCCTTGTACTCTTTGAATATCTGAACCTTACTCCCGCCCCCGACACACACAGATCAAGAATCTCCTTTTATAAAGGGCTCTGAGGGCTGAACCACACTAACATGCTGACAATGATCTTGATATTCCACCTGTTTCACAACCATGGCAGTTTCAGTTTCAGAAGGCTTGCATCACAAGATTGGATTCCTGCAAATTTCTCCAGAATTTCCACAATCCCAGTTGGCTTCTTCTTGCTGCCTCAAGTAAGACCATAATTTCTCATTTTTCCTTATTAAAATGCTGGTATGCTTGGGAAGGAACATTTATTATGCTTCATTAACCAATCACACACAAGTTGAATTTCTAAGATCTTTTCCTCTCTGAAAATTAATCAAACGTGGGTTTGTTAGGAAACAAGACGGTGAGATGCTCTCCAAGGGGAAGGGAAGGAAGTTCATTTACTGAGGTGGTTGTATGCCAAGCACGTGCCACATGTATGAAGTAAAATGCTACATATATTATTTTATTTAATTCTCAATTAAGTGTCACAATGCAGGGACTTTCTTCCTTTTGTAAATGAGAACATTGAGATTCAGAGGGGCAAATTTAATCACTGAAGCTCACAAGTGATAAAGATTAACTTCTAAAGATACAGAAATACAAGGGCCTTACTGTTTTGAGGAGAACTGAAGGCTGCAGATATTTGAGCTCCACATGGAGTCCAGCAGACCTGGCCCTGTCACTAGCTCTCAAAACTGCAGAAGGAGCACATCTCTGATTTCCCAACTGCCAGCCGAGTTTTCTCTTTCCAGACCACATAGAAGGCTCTGATGTAGCAGACAGAATCAGGGTTTGGCTCTTTTGCCTACCAGCCCATGCTAATCACCATGGGTCAAGCCAGTCCTTTCATTCTGGTCTAAGGTGACCAGAGTCAACCTATGCCATGCCTTCTGTGGAAATGGTGAAGGAAAGGGAGCATCAGAAATTTGGTCCTCTCTAAATACCTTTTAAAAAGTGACAATCCTTCTTTTTTTAATTTTGATTTGTTATATATGACAACAGAATGCATTACAATTCATATTATATAGAGAGAGCACAGTTTTTCATATCTCTGGTTGTACACAAAATAGAGTCACATCCTTCTTGTCTTCTTACATGCACTTAGGGTAATGATGACCATCACATTCCACCATTTTTCCTATCCCTGTGCTCCCTCCCTTCCCTCTTCCCCTTTGCCCTATCTAGAGTTTATTTAATCCCCCCCCTGCCACCCCAGGATATTATGGATCAGCATCCTTAAATCAGAGATATCATTTGGCATTTGGTTTTTTGGGATTGACTAATTTCACTTAGCATTATATTCTCCAGCTCCATCCATTTACCTGAAAAAGCCATGATTTTATTCTCTTTTAATGCTGAATAATATTCCATTGTGTATGTACCATATATTCTTTATCCATTCATCTACTGGTTCCACAGTTTAGCTAATGTGAATTGTGCTGCTATAAATATTAATATCAAGAATCAATAAATGGAATGGATTCAAACTAAAAAGCTTCTTCTCAGCAAAAGAAACAATCAGTGAGGTGAATAGAGAGCCTACTAATTGGGAACAAATTCTTGCCACACACACATCAGATAGAGCACTAATCTCTAGAATATATAAAGAACTCAAAAATCTTAACATACACACACACACACACACAAAACAAATAACCCAATCAATAAATGGGCCAAGGAACTGAACAGACATTTTTCTGAAGAGGATCAATCAAAAAATATATGAAAAAATGTCCAACATCTCTAGCAATTAGAGAAATGCAAATAAAAATTACTCTAAGATTTCCTCTCACTCCAGTCAGAATGGAGCTATTAAGAAGACAAACAACAATAAGTGTTGGCAAGGATGTGGGGGAAAAGGCACACTCATACATTGCTGATGAGACTACAAATTGGTGCAGACAATTAATCTTTTATAGCAATTGTTCTTATATGTGGTGTTGAGACTTGGTGTGTGAGGTGTGAGGCCCTTTGAGAGACCTGGCATAGAAAGTGAGTCCTTCTCAATCACAGAGGCATAGGCCTGAAAAGGATTGCAGTTGGGAAGACCGTCAAAAAAATAGGACAAGGGAGGGTTAGAGTTCAAACAATTTAGACAAGATGTTACGTATCAGTTAAAAAAGCAAAGCCTAGAAAAATCCATTTTTTTATTTGTTGGTATTACAAATCTATTCTGAAACACACCCTCAAAAATCAGTTTAATTAAGTTCCATTTTTATGAAGTAATGTCCAAATTTCAATTTTTTTTTTAAATTGGCTGTGACGTGGATTGAACCCAGGGCCTAACACATAGTAGGCAAGCACTCTACCCTTGAGCTACACCCCCAGCCCTGGAATTTATTTTGTATTTAGAACAAAGTAATAATATAAAGTGAGTTTTTAAGACAAGCAACTTTTTAAACACTGTTTACTTAGTAGTTGACCCAACCTTCATATTGACTTGCAATGACATTTTTTTTATTATATCAGATAACTGTTAATATTGTTTCTGGGCTATATTTTTTTCATTGACCTTTCTCAATCTTATGTATTAACACAATCTTATGTATTGAGGATACTGAGGCCTCGAAGCTTAAAGGTAAAATATTTTTAAGTATCAAGAGTCAAATTTACATTTACTACTTTAATTTTCAAATATATATATTTAAAGATACACACACATACACACACACACATGCTTATAAGGGTTGGTGGTATTTTTCTTTACAAAAATAAAATTTTGCTTTATTATTACTTGATTTTTTCATGCAACAATATCTTCAAATAACACAGTCAGTATAATACTAGTAATTCATAATAACTAATATTTGTAAAGGATTTGTATACGCTAGACACTATGAAAAGGATTTTATATGTATGGTTAATTTTATGTGTCAACTTGGCTGGGTCAAGATCCCCAGACATGAAATCAAACATTATTCTGGATGTTTCTTTGGGAGAGAGTGACATTTAAATCAATAGACTTTGAGTAAAGCAAATTGTCCTCTGTAATGTGGGTGTGCTCATCCAGACAGTTAAAGGTCTGAAAAACTGAACTTACCTGGAGAAAGGAAGTCCAGCCAGCAAGTAGCCTTTGGGCTTAAACTGCATCATCAGCTCTTCCTATGATCTTCAGCCTGCTGATCCACCCTGAGCATTTTGGATTTGCCAGTCTCCAAAATCATCTTGGCCAATTCCTTAAAATAATTCTATTTCTATCTCCCTATGCATCCATCTATCCATCCTATTGGTTCTGTTTTTTGGAGGACCCTGCCTGTGATATTTGTATTAAGTTGTTTGTTCATCCCAATATCCCCAAATCAGGTAGAGAAATTTTTATCTTTATTTTGCAGATGAGGATACTGAGGCCTAGAAGCTTAACTATCTTGTCCAAAGTCATGCAGCCAGTATACCAGTATGTGGCAAGAAAAACAGGGGATTCAAACTCATTGCAAATTCAAACTCAATCACCACCTTTAACAATGCAAATATTCTTTTGCAGATCAATAAAAATAACTTTTAAACATCCTATAATAAATAATAGTTCCTTATTTTTATTTGAAATTTTTTTATCGAGATAAAAATATTTTAGAGCAAAAACTGTCCCAGAACAAACATTCTTAAAGAAATTTCCAATTAAGAAAAATAGAGAAGTTATTTGCATTTATTACTCTAAGCATACAATGGAGTTATTCAATAGCTGTATGATATATGATGATATTGTTCTGATATTGAGAGGTAATGGGCTTATTTTGGTTAACTTTAAATGAGTTAGTAGACATTTTAAAAACTTCCCAAGTTTAACTTTTAATATAGAAAATATTATATACTTATATAATTCACTTGAACAAAAAACCTTTGGGGTCCTAAATAATTCATGAATTTAACAGACCTGACACCAATACATTTGAGAACTACTGTTTTAGAGGCATTACAAAATATTTCCTGTGAAATTAATCCAGTTATCAATAAATTTAGCAGATTCATTTTTATAATCAATTTTTACCAATTTTATCCAATACCTACTGGACAACTGTTATCATCTTACAAGGAGAATAAAAGGCTAGCAGAATGCTTTCCCAGCTTTCTCAAGTGTCAAGTAATGGGTATTTGTGAGAGAGCCACTGAAGATGTATGTGGTGGAGAAAGACCTGCCTGCTGGTGCTTGGGCACACAATGACTTTGCACTTTCAGGTCCAGCTTCCTGTGGGCTGCCTGGGGGCGTTCCACATCCCCTGGGCATTCTCCCAAGGTTGAGGCAACAACCCTGACAACCTCACACCACTTTCTTGAGCATTTGGGAGGAGCAGCGGCAGAGCTGCAGCCAGGGGTCCTGAGTGTGCGTAGATGGGTAACCTCACTTGGAGATGCAACCTGGCTTGACTCCAGGACAGACGGGCAGGCAGTGCAGAAAGCTCATCTTTCCTTTCACATCTAGTGTGTTCTGATCCACCACGAGGCATGCTGAATACATCTCTGCCTCAGTGGTATTAGCTAAGTCAATTAGATGGAAAGCGGAATTCAGGACTGATCTGCTCTCCCTGCTATTTCTGTAGTCTTGTTCTATCATATCACAATCAACAATATCGTCATTCCTTTTGTTTATATAGAATGCTACTGTTGGTTTACACAGTGCCATCACCTTCAACATCCCTCAAGGGCACTGAATAGTAGGCCAGGCGTTGTGATTTTTATTTTATAGATCAGAAAACAGAGAATCCGAGAGACAAGCAATTTACTCTGGGTCAGAGTAAAGATCCTTGCTAGGCCTGAAAGGCAGCCTTTCTGGTCAGTTCCACACTACCTCCACAGACAGAGGGCACCCCAGGAAGCCTTCCTTATTCTACCTGAAATGATCTAACCGCAGGTATGTTTTTCACAAAGTATATTTGGAAGGAAGGTAGAGGGACAAAAATAAGGCAGAGGAGAAGGAAATGGAAGAGAAAAGAAATAATCAGAGAAAAACCACTCCTTTTATAAAATTTGCAACAACTCTCACTTCTTTTATAATTACACATAGAAGGCCTAAGGTCATTGTCATCAAATTCCAGAGATTTAAAAGTCTTGTATACACACCAAAATTATCATTGGAAATAGTATGAAAATACCTGTTGACACAGGGTTTTTGTTTTGTTTTGTTTTTAAACTAGTGTGAATAACCAAAATGAATCAGAGTGCCCGAGGAGATAAGTGTGGGAGAGAAGTCTTTTAGTGAGTATTCACTGGGTTTCTCTCTCTGTCCCCAAGCATGAAACAACAGTCACCCAGGCCCAAACCTCATGCTGAATGCTGAATGACCCTGTGTAGGACGTGCTGGAGTTTCTTTAGCCATTAATTATTTTTACAGCTGCTACTATAAAAACAGAAGGGACAAAAATTGCACTGTTTGTTCCATTGAAAGTGCAAAGAGAACCTAAATCCATAGGCTCTGCCTTGCAAATGAATGAAATAAAATTCTTCTTTAGTGTATTTTTGATCATTTGAATGTCATTTATAAAAGAATGGTAACGAATAAAAAGCAATAGCATCAAAAAAGTTCAAAACCATTAATAAGGCAATAAAGTAAAACACAATGGCCCAGTGAGTGCAAAGTTAGCAATTAGCCTGCCACACCTGCAAGAGGTTTAGATGTGGGAATCTGGAACGCTCTTTCGGCCCAGGTACCTGATCATGCTTCTGCATTGGTGGAATCAGAGCTCAAAATAGAAATGAAAAGGTATTTCATAAATAAAATTAGAATGCATTTCCTCTTCACTCTATTTCATGGGTTGGGATTTATATTCTTCCATCCCATCCTGGTCCTGAACTTCTCCGTGCGCACCATTATTACATCTGGGCACAGTCATCTCTGTTGGCTCTTTCAACTTTAATTCCCTCTGCTTCTTCATTTACCAGCACTAGCTTTTCACAGCTGCAGTTTCAAGGCCAGTCTCTCCTCCCTCAGAGGAACATGTATTTGCATAAAAACTGCAGCTTCCAATCACTCCACTGAGTAAGTGCCACTTAGGATTCTCATCAGTCTGTTGTTGCTATTATCCTAAAGTAGTAGCAACCTTGAATGCCATATTTTGAAAATGTGTTTGAGACTGGGAGAGACATTTTAGAAGAAATTAGATGAAATGTCTGCTCTTCCAACAGTTCCATTTTATGGGTATTTCAAATGAAGAGTTGATTCATGATATGAAAATCCTTCACCAGAAGCAAGTGTATCAATCACCATGCTGTTGATATAGTGCCTTTGAATTACTGATCTCTAAGCACTCTTACTTATTTCAGATTGAAATAGCGCTTAAAAAAACCTCTTCTTTCTGCTTTATAAAATAAATTGTTTAATATATAGTTAGACATTTTTATGGTGTGTATCATAATTCACTGACATTCTGTTCAAGAATTTATACCTTGAAACTTCTGTATCTACAGCTACATCTATGTATATGTTTATAACAGGCCAAAAAATATATTGGGTAAAGTTCAAGTCTTTTGAAATGATATCAAAGTCTCTCTAGTAGGACATATATTATGCTCAGGTTTTAGTGCATTAACGATTTTAATAGTCTTTGGATTACATTCCAAAAAAAAAAAAATCACAGCAACACTCCTTTTGACAAGCAAATTTATTGCTATAAATAAATAAGCCATTGCTTATATATAAAAGAGAATATCATATTTTCCTTACTTGTTTTTCTAATTTAGAAGATTTAAAAATACTTTTATAATTAATTATTATACCATTATTAAAATGGTTAAGAGTATGGGTTTTTAATGAAACAGGAAAGGGAAACAATACTGGTCTTGCCACTTTTGGCTTTCAGGGGAGAAAATACTTTAAATCCCTGCTTTTTGGAATATAGGGGAAAAGTCATGGACTTCTTTCTTGGTCTATTTTTTTCTCAGTTGTCTTCAACTCAAAATAATTCTTATGCATAGTTGGGGGTGACACATACTGATTTCTTCTAATTCCTTTCAGGCTCTGTGACCTTCAGCAAGTTCCTACATTCCTCCAGGTCTCAGCCTATAAAGAATGGTAATAATAATGGTAGCTATCTCATAGGGTTATTGTGGGCATTTGTTTTAGTTAGCTTTTTTGCTGCTGTGACTAAAAGATCCAACCAGAACATACAGGAGAAAAAAACTTATTTGGATGCTCACCGTTTCAGAGGTCTCTGTCCATGGAGAGCTGGCTCCATTCCTCAGGGCTCTAGGTAAGAGAGAACATCATGGCAGAAGAGTATGGTAGAAGGAAGCAGCTCACATGATGATTGGAAAGCACAGAGAGAGAGAGACTCCACTTGCCAGATATAAAATATACACCCCAAAGTCATGCCCCCAGGGGCCCACCTCCTCCAACTGCACCATATCCACTTTGGTTACCACTCACTTAATCCCATCAGGGGATTCATTCACTGATTGAGTACAGTAAATCATTTCTCCTTTAAGTCTTCTTGCATTATCTCATGCCTGAGCCTCTGGGGGACACCTTACATCCAAACCATAATAGCATTAAATAGATAATCCATATAAGGAACTCACCATTGAGGTTGGTACATAATAAGTGTTATGGTTTAGATATGAGGTGTCCCCTAAAAGCTCATATATGAGACAATGCAACACATTTCAGAGGTAAATGGATTGGGTTCTGAGAGCCTTAACCTAATCAGTGTATTAATTCATTTGAATAAATTAATTGAGTGGTAACTATAGGCAGGTAGGGTGTGGCTAGAGGAGGTGGGTCACTGGAGGCATGCCTTGAGGTATATATTTTGTTGCTGCAGAGTAGAGCTGTCTCTCTCTGCTTTTTGATCCTCATGTCCTGAGCTGCTTTTCTCTGCCATGCCCTCCTGCTATATGATGTTTTCCCTCACTCAGGCCCAGAGTAATGGAGTTGTCCATCTAAGAACTGAGACCTCAGAAACGTGAGTCTCACATAAATTGTTCCTTCTCTAAAATTATCCTTGTCAGGTGTTTTTGGTCACAGCACCAAAAAGCTTACTAAAACAATGAGTCCAGTGAAGGATAGCTATCATTATTATTTTTATCTCTAATATTCGTTTTTTTGTTCTTTAAAAGATATAACAGACTGTATGAGCCTATCAACTCTACCTATTAATATCCATGGACTCAGGAAAAGGGGAAATGAGAAAAATAATATCACAATCAATTAGACTATAATGTAATGGGTCACAGGGATATAAACATTAATATTAAAGTCAGAGATAACACAAGAGAGGAGGATTAAATTTAGGATATGAAATTTAGGTTCAGATTAAATAATTTAGTAACCAAAACTCCTTAGTTATGCGTGTTTATGTGTGCTCATTATCTACTCTTAAACCTAGGGTCATCACTTATATACTCCATTTCAGTCAGTCTCCGGGTCATGCCAGTGTTCCCTGGCTCACATCAATTACCCCTTTTCAGTTGCCAATCCTATCCTGTTAGATCTAGATTAATGTAATGCCCTCTTAGAAGTCTATTAGAATAGAACTCCTTCCATTAAACCCTATATTCTGACAGCAGATTGATTTTCCTGAAAACCTGCTCTGCTTAATCACTTTGATTTCCAACCACCTACATAGTAAGATTTGAAGTCCTCAGTTTAACTTTCAAGACATTGTATGATCCGACTTTAGCCTCTCTTTCCAGCTCCGTTGCCCCTAGGCCCTACCACTGTAATCCACTCTTGTAACCCTCTAGTAACCAGGAAGTTCTCTAATGTGGAAATTAGACTGAGGACTCCAGGAAGGCTCTCTAGGTGAACTTCAGCTCCACCAACAACAAATGTTAAAATAAAGGTTCAGATATTGTGAATTGTGGAATGAATACTACATGGACCTTGCTCAGGGTGGAAATATGGGCTTCAGGATGTGAGACCTGTAACCAGGGATAAGGGTACTCTCTAAATTTTCAGGGTGGAATGAATCTAATTTCTTTTTTTAAAGTAATCAAATAGATGGAGATTTCAAATGCTCCAACTCTGGAGAAATAGAGAATGGTTGATAGAGAAAAGAGGGATTTTAGGGAATTGGCAATAAGAATTTTTCATGAGTCCCTTAGCCAAAACCTGGTAAGGTTTTCTGACCTCTAGGAGAATAGCTCCTTATGACTCCCTTAAAACCCAAGACCTCAACTATTCCCAACTCTCTTATTTCCAATACCATTTGCTCATGGACTGACCTGGGAGGAGGATTTTTAAACAATCATCTGCCCAAGATCCTCTATATATCTTGGATAATATTTATCAATATCAATTTTTTGGAATAATAAAAGTTACACTTTTTTGATCCTCTTCTATATTCTAGAGTTTTCTAGAATCTTCACACTTCCTTCTCATTTTACAAAGAAACTGGAGCTCATTTAATTTAAATGGTGGAGCCAGTACCTTAACCAATCTCTGTTTCCCTTCAGAGAACTAGATTTTACAGATTTCTTCATATAGATCAGAATATCTATTACTTCCCCTATCCCCATCCCTGGCCCCTGTAGCTTAATCTTTCATACTCTGAAAAATTCAGATTGTAGAATCTGCCTCTAAGCTGAAGGCATACTTCAAGACGTTTCCTATTGCTCTTTCTCTGTCCTTTTTTTAACATAGGATAGTTGTAGAGGCAGACTTGGATGTTAAAAAAAATAGTTCCCATGTTATCCTTTGTAAAGATGTAAGAGAAAATGTAGAAAGCAAAGCAAAGCTAAGCTAATAACTCAGTTTGTCTGTTAGTTATAACACAATAAAAGAGAAAGCCAGTCTCAGAATATAGCCAACAGCTACATTTAGCAGATAAATGCAAGATATTTAGAAAGCACCTCATAAAAAATTTATACTATTATGGTTTTCAAGCCAAAGCAGTTGACGCATCAACAAATCTTTATAGGGAAACTATTATGTGGCAGGCATGATCTAGGTGGTAGCAGTACATCTGCCTTGCTTTATGAGTTTCATCTTTCCTATGGAGTTTCTTATAAACTTCACAACATTCCTATGTTCAGGCTACCTATCATAAAATATTAAATAAATTCTATCAAATGGCAGGCTATCAGTACCAGTGAAATTTTTTAAGACTGTACTTTATTAGCTCCATTCATTTTTATGACTCTTTTGTTTGGTAAGATGAAATACTTTTTGATATATAATTATATTCCTATAACTTATAATTTGGCTAATAATTATAGCTTAGTACTTTTTTTACTGCAATAACTGATATTTAATGCTGGATGAAATAAGTAATGACTTCTCTCCAGTTTTCATTTATCCAGATCTATTTAACTAAAGCTCTCGTTTAAAAAAAAAAGAGAGAGAGACAAAAAAAAATCATACCCCAGCTGTGGCACACAAGTTTTATCAGACCAAGTTGTCAAAATTTATAATTGGTCTCAGATTTTTTTTTTAAAAAAGTCTCAATACATTTTACCTATTAGAAAATATTTTCATAGTGAATTTTTAAATGTTTCATTTTTAAACTTGACTTTCACCACTCATTCTATGATTCATGTCCTTTTGACGCCTAAATTATTCACCTAATTTGGTCCTATGCCAAGGTGCACACTGTGGAACCCTTTGGAACATTGCACTAATGTTCTACCCGTCGGGAGCTGTTCTCTTTGGCTTCCCTTTTATCTTCTTTTGTTCCCCCTTTCCCAGCAGTGTTATGATTCTGTGTGAAGCTCCCAATCACAGGATCAGGCTATACACAAGAGGTGCACATGCACAAGTGGGCATCTACCAGGATCCAGGAGTTCTTTCTCTGTGGGACTTGGTAACAACTGGCCTCTTGTTTAAAAAACACTGGTCCTCTTGCACTTAAAACCAGGCAGCAATCCAGCTGAACCCAGTTACTATTTTTTTGGTATCCATTCTAAGAAGTTATCATTTTCATGAGAATGAGGTTCTTATTCTACCACAGACATTTCAACTTTGGAAAGCAACTCTTTGTAGTTCTAATTTCTCCAAGGGCAGTATTTTCCAGGCTTGTTTTTGTCTTCTGTGTTTGGACATCTGAGTGCTCACTTTTTGAAACTTGTGTTTTCTGAATAATCTATCCCATTGCAGCTGTGCTGAAATTTGGTAGCTGAAGTTTAAGCTGAAATAATCATAAGGTTAATTCACACAATTTTACCTCATTTAATGTTTTATTTTTCCCCACCTTCTCTCTCTCTCTCTCTCTGTGTGTGTGTGTGTGTGTGTGTGTCTGTGTGTGTGTGCGTGTGTGTGTGTGTGTGTGTTACTAGGGATTGAACTCAGGAGTCCATTCTACCACTGAGCTATATATCCCATGCTTTTAAAAATATTTATGTTTGGGGCTTGGGTTGTGACTTGGTAGTAGCACACTTGCCTAGCATGCATGAGGCACTGAGTTCAATTTTCAGCACCACATACAAATAAATAAAATAAAGGTCCATCGACAGCTAAAAAAATATTTTTAAAAAATATTTATATTTTATTTTGAGACAGGATCTTGCTTAGTTGTTGAGGCTGGCCTTGAACTTGTGATTCTCCTGCCTCAGCCTCCCAAGAAGCTGGGATTACAAGCATTTGCCACTGCATCTGGCTGGCGTTTTCTTTTCATGTATCTATGAAATTGCTTCATTTTGGCAATGCCAAAAATTTTAATATAATTCCAATGCTTCTGTTTTTTTTTCCTCCTCCTGTAGCACAGAGAGTGGGCTGTCTCTATAATAATATGGTTGATCACTATCGTGTCATGTGCCTCCTTTAATAACCATCCCTAACATAAGTACTGTTAATAAGTTTTTATCAATAGGTTTCTCTGATGTTTAGTTTATATCATATTTAGGTAATATCTTTAACTTGCAATTCTTTCTTTTTCTGCTTTTTTTTTTTTGCGGGGGGGTGAGGGAGATCAAACCAGGGCCTCATGCATGCTAAGCATATGCATTACCGCAGAGCTACATCACCAGCCTATTGTAATTATTTCTGTTGGACCCAATGGCCTAATTTCCTGATGAGAACCCACACTTTGAGAATCAGAGATTTGTTTATTCTCATTAAATAAAGCAATGTGTCACTGATTTTGGAGTAAAATGACACTGACACTGCAATTACTATTATGGACTAAATGTATGTGTCCCTTCCAAATTCGTATCTCGAAGACCTTACCCACATTATGTCTATCATTGTAGACAGGGCTACTAATGAAGTTAAGTAAGGTTCAATGAGGTCACAGGATTGATTCTGATCCAACAGGATGAGTGCTCTTACAAAAAAAAGACATCAGAGACCAGAGAACACTTGGGCTTGCATGAACTTAACCTCCATTCTCGCCCATAAACCAACACTGCCAGCACTTTGATCAGGGACTTCCAGTCTCCAGAACTGTGAGAAAATTAGTTTCTGTTGTTTAAGACACCTAGTCTATAGTATCTGGTTACACAGTGTGAGCAAACTAAAGTAATAACTTGTTTTCTTGAAAAAGTTTTGAACTTTCTCGAAAAGTTTAGCAAAATGAACATAACACAATCTTGCATTTTCCCAAATAAGTTTCTATGTTGAGTTATTTGAAAACTGTGATTACTTTATGCTCCAGTTTCTCTGTGAAATTCCACTATAAAATGAATATGATTATTGAACTCTCACTAAAAGCCACTTAAAGATATTGATTTAGATATATCTCAGCAAAGACATTCAAATTTTGTGCTGGTTTTGAATTTCCAAATAAGATGTAGCAAGACAATTTTATTGTCATATATAAACCTATAGAAATTGTTAAGGAATTTAAAAGTGAAGAAAAATAGTCATGAGTTATAGGGAATTTACAAAGTAAAATCTCACTGTTATTTATTCATTTAATTATTTATAGTCATGGAATTGTAACTATATAGTTCAACAATATAGCTAAATGGTTAGACCACTAGAATTAAACAAATTAAATAACAATTACCTTTGCAATATAATTTGTATTGTAGTTACAATGTTCCAAACAAAAGCTGCAAAAATAATGCATTTGATAAGGAAATATGTAATTCATTTTATTGTTATAATTTCTAGCATCTTATTTAATAAAGAAAGTATTTTTCCTCTGCTTTCCCCCAAAGAATGAATAAAACACAGTTTTCATCATGTCACAAGATCCTATCTTGCAAGAAAATGCTTTTTAAATAATAGATAACATTTTAAATCATGTTGTAAATGTTTATAATCCAAGCAATAAAAACTGGAACATTTCCATATTAGGCAAAAAATATCATATCAATAAAGTATTTGGTCAAGACCAGAATGATGAACTGGTGTCAATGTGACTAAAATATGGCCCCAAAATAGTACACCTGTGAAAGTCAGACTAATTCCTGGTGCTAGACTAGGCCTCAATAAATGGCGTTTCTGCCTCCCAACCCAATTAAATGGTATTGAGATATTCTCTTGCTTATCTTTGTTGTTTCCTCATGACCTTTGCCATATTTATAATTAAATAAAATAATCATTTGTCTGATTATTTGTGTGACAAGAGGTTCTAAGCTCCATTGGGCAGGGCTACATCTGGCTTTTCCACAGCTGTATCTCCTGTACCTATAGTAGTACGTGCTCAATGACTATATTCTAGATTAATGAACAAATGGAAGGGGCAAGTCTGACTACAGAGTTGTAACTGAAGGCAATACTATCAGGTTAAGTTGTAGGAGTGACAGACAAGGCTACCCATAATTCATAAAGTTGAAAAACAAAACAAAACTGGGGACAATTGGAAAATGGTTCATCCTATTTCCCGAAGGAAATCTCCCATGTCCTAAGTTCAC
This sequence comes from Marmota marmota marmota, assembly GCF_001458135.2. Taxonomy (NCBI): domain Eukaryota; kingdom Metazoa; phylum Chordata; class Mammalia; order Rodentia; family Sciuridae; genus Marmota; species Marmota marmota. The sequence continues at coordinate 52,122,189 of NW_025999842.1, read as the reverse complement.
CCTATTTATTTCTAAGTATGAAAAATCTGATTCAAAGTTAAGTTTGATCAGGAAGCATTCTGACTCCCCATGTTGCTGTAAGAACTCTATAGGTACATAAATATTCCCAACAAATTTTAATATATGAATGAAGAAGCAAGCTTAAAGTATTTCTTGGTGTAGCTAAGATTTGTGTGTTTTTTAAGAAAAATTCAATGGAGCTATTCAAAAAAGAAAATGGACTTTTTAAAAATTTGTTCTCATTAGTTATTTTGATGGCTTTAATAATGCTTGTGCTATGTATGTTTTTTTTCCTGCTCACTTTTTTCTTTTTTATTTGTTTTTAATTTTTATTTTGTTTTATTCTTCTAAAATCATTTTAATGTTGCTCATTCCCTCTCACTATCCTTTCTTGAAGCATTGAAAGTTTTGCTTATTTCTGTAGGGGTTAATTTCATTCACTAGTTAAGAATGACAGACATTCAACGGACATTATGGGAACCTGTGGGCAGTATTAGAAATTCTGAGGTTTGACACCATGTACAGCCCCTCAAAGACCAGTGGACATTGATTGTAGTCTGGGGAAGGAGAATGTAAGGTTAAACTCTTAGCCTGCTTTTGGGCATCAAATATATAACCATTGCAAAAAGAACCTTATTTTATATAATATTACCCAACTGATGAGAACACATACCAGGTAATTCCCTCAGGTTTATTTAGTTTTGGAAATGATGACCCTTTTTGCTAAAGGAGGAATTTATCTTGAAAAGAGATAGTGTACCATGGCCTGCAGGTGAAATTATAACAGACTATTTTGACTTTTCTGATTTAGGAACCTTCCTTACTCTGTAGTACATCATTAGTCAGAAGAGCTCTGGAGAGCTGAAGAGATCCTAAAGCAAATGCTCAAGTGCTTGAGATGATAAGTATGCCATAGGGGTTAGACAGGGAAATACAAAGGCAGGAAACAACTGCTGAAGACAGTACACAACTTTTTAAAAAGTGAGATTAGGAGTATAATAAAAAATAATTTAGTTCCAAGAAAACGTTCTAACATCTATTGTGTGATGATCCCCACAGAAGTACTATTATAAAATCAAAACGGCAGAGATTAATTGAAATGTCTGTTGAGTACAATGTTTGACAACTGTGTACCCTTGAAAATCACATACTGACTGAGATATAAATATAACAAATCTATAATCCCAAAATGTTCTCTTGTGCCATTTCCTAACCAATCTCTATGGCATTCACCCAGAGATAACTACTATTCTGAAGCATTTCATTATTGATTAGCAGGATCATACAGTTTGTATATTTGTGGTTTGCTTTGGTCACTCAACATATTTTGAGATTTATCTATGTTCTTGTATATTACCAGTAATTACAACTTTTTACTGATAAGAAGTGTTAAATAAAATCAGAGCTGGGCAGTAGATAAAGCAGATTTATTTTATTCAGAAACTATTGCATAGCGGGACCTTGTGGTAAAACAGAGGACTGTTCTGAATATAGATAAGTGGGGTCTTATACCGAGGAGCAGGGTGCACATTAGTGGAGAGAAAATTACTAAAAGGAAATAGCAGGGGCAAGATGGGATTTTGTCTAAATAGACTAACAATATTCTTGCTCAAGGCAGTTGAGGGTGATATCATCTATGCGGTGGTGAGGCACTTGATCAAATATTGAGGACGTTCAGACATTAAGGGTGGGGGATTCTGGCTAAACAAATTTGATGAGATTTTTGCTGAAACTGGGCAACACAAAGAACATGGAAGCCAACAAGTTACTAGTTGAGTTGTCTTTCATAGGGTTGCCCAAATTATCCTCTATGTTTTCTTTAAGAAAATTTAAGAAATTTTATTTTACCATTTAATAGTGTGATCTATCTTGAATTAACTTTTTATGGATTGTTTAAACTGCATTATTTTCACATTTTTTCCAAAACCATTGAAAAGACTTTCCTTACTCCATTAACTTATGTTGGTGCCTTGGTTAAAAAGAAAAAAAACAACTATGTGTATGTGAGTCTTTTTTCCTATACTCACTATTTGTTTGCTTTCATCAATCTATTGGTTATCTTTATGCAATACCACACCATCTTGATTATAGAAAGTTTGAAATCAAATTGTATAAGTACTTCAAAATATTCTTTTATTCTAAGATGTTTTGGGGCTACTCTGTATAGCTGATATTTCCATATAAATTTTAGAATCATCTTAAATATTTTTTAAAAACCCAAAGACTTTGTGAATATTTTAAATCTATAGGTCAATGTAGACAGAATTCACCTCTTAAAAATATTGAGTCTTCATTCATGTAGACTCATGTATTTATTTAGGTTATTAATTTCTCCCAGTGATGTCTTATAGTTTTAGTATACAGATATTGCAAATACTATTGTTCCTAAATATTTTATGTTATTTTATGCCATTTTAAATGTGATTGTATTTTTATTTTAGTGTTCTTCACTAGTGTGTAGAAATACAATTGATACTTTCATGCTGCTTCTGTGTCTATGGAATTGATAAAAAAAAATTCATGAGCTCCAGCAGTATTTTTTAAAGATTATTTAGATTTTTTTTCTCTCTCTCTCTCTTTTTAATTTTTTATTGTTGGTTGTTCAAAACATTGCATAGTTCTTGATATATCATATTTCACACTATGATTCAAGCGGGTTATGAACTCCCATTTTTACCCCATATACAGATTGCAGAATCACATCAGTTACACATCCATTGATTTACATATTGCCATACTAGTGTCTGTTGTGTTCTGCTGCCTTTCCTATCCTCTACTATCCCCCCTCCC
>NW_025999842.1:52052368-52117665 GCF_001458135.2 Marmota marmota marmota | reverse complement strand
GCAGGCCCGCCTACCTTGCAGGAGTGGTTGGCAGCTCTGCCCCTCCGCGGGCCACTGGGCCTTTTCTGTTGGTGGTCATAGTTCCGCCTACCTGGCAGGCGCGGGTGGGGGTGGGGGTGGGGGGCGGCTCTGCCCCTCAGCAGGCCGCTGCGCCTGTTCTGCTGGTGGGTCGCAGGCCCGCCTTGATTATTTAGATTTTAATATACATTATCATGATATCTTTGAATAAAAATAGTTTACTACTTTCTTTCCAAAACTTATGCTTTTTGTTTCTTTTTTCTTTTGTTTTTATAGCACTAGCTAATTTTTTAAGTAGAACTTTGAATAAAATCAAACACAAATAAAAACTTTTTCCTGTTCTTATCCTTGAGGAACATTTAGTCTGCAAGAAGATATGATCAGATACCCATTAATTTATGGACTATGGCTAATAGTTTGGTTGGATGATTATCAGTTAAAAGAACGATGATTGAAAAATGGATAGATATTTGACACAGATTATGAAGGTGCTTGTTTCCTACATCAATCCTCACTGAAGAGGTGGACATTATGAGTCATTCTGTGGACTTGTTTCTGCAGCCACCTCTATCTTTATCCAATGAGATGGTAATCAAAGTGGCCATGGGCAGCAGGAAAGGAGGTTATTCAGGGAATAAGCATTAGACCTACTCATCAAAACTGATCTGAAAACTGCCACTGCTATCAGAGATTAATACTGAGCCCCAATATAACATCATTACCAGGAGAATCAGCCAACTACCTGGTAGTAAGTAGATTATATAATTTATTTCCATCATTGAAAGGGGATACTTTGTTCTCACTGGAAAAGAAACTTATTCTGTATATACACTTGCCTGCCTGTGAAACTTCTGCCAAAAGCACCCTCTAAGGATGTTAAAAATGTTTTATTCACTATCATGGTATTTCATAAAGCATTGTTTCTGACCAAGAGATTCATTCTACAATCAATAAGATATAGTAATGCCTCTGTGTGTATAGAATTCACTTGTATCATTATGTTCTCCATTCCTCTAAAGCAGCTAGCCTGAGAGAATGGCCTTTTGAAGATGAAATTATGGTGCCAAAACCCTGGCAACAATTTGTGGGTCTTCAATATGTCATCCAAGGTAGGTTATATTCTCTATATCAGTGTTTTAATAATGGTGCTTTTTCTCTCAGTATACAGACCTAGTAACCAAGAAATGGAAATAGAAATGAGTGGCTTAGCTCACTGTTTGCTCTGAATGCATTGGTAACAAAATTATTCTTTCTCTTCTCTGCAACCTTAAGCAAACAACATGTCTACAGGTTTTAGTTCTCAAGAGAGAAATGCTTCCATCAGGGGACATAGTAATGGTTTTATTAAATGGGAGTTTGACACTGTGGTAAATCAATGAGCAGAGAAGGGAGGTTTGGAGCTGACTGGAGTATTTGATTCTATCAAAAGGAAACTAAGTTTCTACTGTACTATTAGTGTAAGGACGGATATTTTGAAATTCATGAAATATCTTGGGACACCTCTTAGTAATTCCACACCTGTAATAAAAGTCACCAAAAAACTGTAGCAAAACTTCTAGTGGTTCATCCTTACCTCACAGTAATAAGTTTGGTTTATCCCACTAGGCAAAGAATCACAACCAGTCAAACTGCTTGCTTGAACTTGAGGAATGAATGGTTAGTGGAAGAATAAAGTTATAAATATTAGTTAAAATCATGTAATCAGCCACAGAAATGAACACTTTTATTTCAGTATTTCTTCTTTTTTTCTATATGAATATATTTTTAAGATTATCTTTTTTCTCCATCCTGTTAACATAAAACATAAGATGCATTAATATGAACTAAGTTTTTTTTTTCAATATTTAAGTTATAGTTTTTTCAAAGGGAGACTATAATTCAACTAAAGGAAAAATTAACATTAACCAAAGCTGAATAAAGAGAGTTTTGTATGTTCTTTTGGGGAGAGCTTTGGCATGTTTTTAGTTTTAATCTGAATACTCACATCACATTATACAGTTAAATTATTTTACTGGATTGTTTTCATTTAGATGTTAAATATGGTTAAAAGATGTGAAGTAGTAGGCAGTTTTTAGGCTGCTTGACATGGGGCCAGGCACTGTTGTAGCTCATGTATGGTTTTACTGATTAGATGGATGGTTCACCTACTTCGTGTTGGGGAGAATTATCTGGGTTTTTAGAATATTCTTTTTAGATTATTTAAATCCCAGGCCAGGTCATGTACAGTTTCACAGAGAAGGGTAATGCCTTAGCTTGCGACTTTAAACATCATCAAATGTGAGGGAGTGAGACAAACTTGTTCCTATTTGTTCACGTAGGTTCTAATTTTTCCTCACAGATTTTACATTTCCCCCCACAGGTTCCCTCAATGTTCACTCCTGATGTCCTCACTTCGTGTCTCTATTTCCTTGACGACCTAGTTCCAGCACAGAGGTAGTTTGTAGTCTCTACAGTCCGCTTGAGCAGCTTCCACAGCAAATCCTCAAAATAAATCCCTTATTGTATGTGGCTCACAGTAGGTCTGTTTACCTGATTGAACCCTGATTAATATGCCCTGGAATGCTCATGGTATTTATTCTGCTCAGACTTTGTAGTCTTTGTTGAGTTTCTTGGATCTACTTTTAAAAGTACCACAGTGCTAAGATTCTATTCTATTATTATTTTAACTGTTTTTGTTATTGTTGTTGTTGTTGCTTTTTTTTAGCTTTCAATATTTCAGTATGGATAATTTCCATTGTTCTATCTTCTAGTTTACTGATAGTTTCTTTTGCAGTGTATAATTTCCAGATGAGATTTTTGGCAAATTTTAAATTTTTATATTATATATATTTTTTGTTGGTAGTATTTCCTTTTATTTAGTTTCTGTTTCACTAATGTGATTTCTTATTTTCCATTCTTTATTCTCTTTACTTCCTTAAGGTTCTTCAATATTATTATAATAGCTGTTTTAAAGACATGGTCTACTAATTTCATCATATGTACCATTTCTGGTTCTGTTTTATTGCATGATTGTTATTCTGATTATGGGTCACATTTGTAGAAAAAGGGGGGAAATTTCCCTTTCTCCGTCCAAAGTTCCACTAGAAAGAATTGACAATAGATCAAAAAGTGAACAAAATTATTGCATGTGCACTGGGGCATCACAGAAAGGTGAGTGCCCAATAATCCAATGTGGTTCAGTTGCTTTTATACACTTCTTCATACAGAAGAGAAGAATGGGTAAATGTAGACAATTTTAAAGAGGATTATTAGAGGTATGAATGGAGTAAGAGGGCAGACAATAGTTGCAGTCTCTAGAATGAATGGTCCTAGGTACATTCAATAGCACTGGACAAATATGCCCAGGTATAATGACATTCTTCACGCTTCCTTCCTATAATATGAGTTTTGTTAATGAAACCTCAGGGAGTGGATCAGAGGCAATTGTTTTCCTGTTAGGGAAGTTCAATATCTGAGCTTCAGGAGCCTTTAATTTAAAATAATCAGCATCCCAGGATATCATATTTTGGGGTGAAATTCCCTAGGCTCCTTCAGCTGCATGTCTAGTAATTTTTATTATATACTGGACATTATAGACACTTCATCAGTGATTGAATTTTTATCACTATCCTTAATAGAATGTTGAGTATCATTCCATAGGCAGTTAATTAACCTGCAGATTACCTTGATACTTTCAAAACTTGTCAAGATAAGTAAAGGGTAACCTTTTCCTTAGGACTAGATTGTCCCTCCTTCTGAGGTATGGACTTTGTGGAGTTTCTGTGATATCTGCAATGCTTTAAAGTCCTTTCACTTTGTATACATGTTAAAATGTGATCAGACTCTTGTTTTATGGATTTTTTTTTACTGTGTGGATGGATTCTTTTCATATTTTCAGTTTCTGAGCTTGAATTGACCAACACTGGTCAGTACACAGATGTTTTCCTGCTCTTCCTAACTCTGGGGTTCAACTCCCCATTATTCTATTCTTGTCCCTTTTCTAGCTGCTATCCTTTGTCCTGCCCCAGGCAGTTTCAACCTACACATACACAGCTTACCATTTATCCAAAGATTCAATATATGCAGATTTCTGGAGCTCTTCTGCTCACCTTTCTTCCCTCCAAACCATGTCATACAGATTCTACCATCTCAATGGCCCTGAATTCTCATCTTGGCCTCAGCTTGTGTGGACTGCTATGTATTGTTTGATATTCTTCCTGAGCGATAGTCTAGGAAGTAATGCCAGGCAGAGAGCTGGTACAATGACAGGGCACTAATATTTTTGTTCATCTTTTGGGGATCACAGTCATTGCTACCTGTTGTTCAATGTCTGAAAGTAGTGATTTTATATATTGTGTCTACTTTTATAGTTGCTTATGGTTGGAGGCCTACTGTGACAGAGTTCCTCCACTGTGGCTAGAAGCAAAATCCGTTTGCTCTACTCTTGTGTAACCCCAACGACAAACAATTCTATTTACATACATTATGTTTTGGGAGGCTTAACATTAAACCAAGTAGAATAAACTCCACAGCAAGAAGAATCACTTAAATTCTCTTCTCACTCCCCCACTCCCAATACCATATACATCTCAGGATTGGATGGTTATCTTAAGAGCAGAATCATCTGAGTGCTCATTTGGATGGAAATATTTAATTTTGTTCCTTTTGTTAAGCTTAGGAGCTATCAGAATTTACTATGTACAAGACTTACTATACAACTCAATGATCCCCTACTTAATATTTTTAAACTGTTTTAAGACAATTTTGATTATACACTAATTCACCCTAATGTGTTGAAGTTCACTTTTAGCCTCAATATAAAATGTGAATCTATCAAATCTCTTTTGTGGACATTGGGGCTATTTTATTACATTCCAATTTGTTTATCTTGTGAAAAGTTTCAAGGGCAACTCAGTTCTGTGGAGAGGAAATGACCTAAAAAGAGAAAGAATGCACAGAGAGAAAGCTAGAACTGAGATGCAGACTTTAGATAGAAAGGAAAACGTAATCCATGTCTTACTTTCTCTTTCAGTATCGATTACAATAAAGATATGAGTCTGAAATGGAGCTCCAGGAAGGTGATGTTAAACAGTCTTCTGTAAACAGAAGATAGTAAAGTTTTGCCTCCAAAGTGACAATTCAGGCATATTTATATCCTTAATATTTGTTTTCCTGTTGCTGTTTCTTAGGAAAGTCTTTTTGATTCTCTAAACTTCCAAGTAGTTTTCCATTAATTATTTTTTATTTTAAAAAAATTCTTTATTTGAAATAAATAATTTTAGATTTACCGGAAAACTACAAAAGTAGTACACAAATTATCTTTTACTTTCAGTCAGATTCCCAAAATTAATATTTTATCAGACTTGTTTTTTCTAATAGTGTACTTACGTGTATGCACGTGATTTTTCTGATTTGTTTGAAAATAAGCTGCAGATACAATGACCCTTTGCCCCTAAATACTTCAGTGTTACATCTTTTAAAAAACAAGCATATTTTGAAGCAACTTCAGAGTTTTGTTATTGGAAAAAAGAGGCCAATTTTATATAGTTAAATGTACTCCAATGATAGATTCCAACTGTGGTCACAGTGATGTTTATGCAAAAAACAATAGGCTTGGTGTAGTAAAAGCCAGTCGATCCACTCTGACTTCATGCTGGAGGGGCATCCCTGAGAAATACATGCCTAATCTTATGTGACGATCATCTGATTGGAGTCCTTATTCCCTGCATTCAAATATTTGTGTAAGAGACAGTACTGCATAGCACAGTGAATTAAAAATGTGACTTCCATAGGCTGTGGTTGTAGCACAGTGGTAGAGCACTTGCCTACCATGTGTAAGGCACTGGGTTTGAGTCTCAGTACTACATTTATATAAAGTAAAGGTCCATCAACAACTAAAAAAATATTTTTAATTGTGGCTTCCAAAGTTCATATGACTTGGGGTCCTTAGACAAATAATATGACATCTGATGTGCCACAGTATTTTTCGTCTGTAAAGTGGTGATGGGAATTGTTTCTGCTTCATAGGATTAAATGAGCTTGTCTATGTGCATCACTTAGATTAGACAGAGGAAGCACCCAAAAACGTTAGCTATCATTCTTACTCTGGATGTGAGCACTTATGAGTTTGTATGTGTGCATCTATAATCTTCTCTGATTTTTAATGGTGTCACATCAGTAGGGGATGTCCTGGACTTTCAACTTTAGGTTAACCCCCTGCTCTAATGGCTTTGTATCAATACCTAGGGTGCACTTTCTCAAATATGCTCATTTCAAGATCCTTCAGCAAAGAAGCACTATATTTTAAAAATGCTCTATTTTGGATACAGTAAAGGCATCTGATTGGAAATACGCCAAGTTTTCCGTCACAGACGTATAATCAACAGCTGGCATTCTTGGCTAAATATTTGCAGTGATGTTAATGTGAAGTCTTTTAGCATCTAATATACAAATAAAAAGATGTGAATAAATTTAACTTATGGAAGTGAATTTTTTAAAATAATAAAAAAGACTTATTGGAATATTTATTTTTTTAAAAAATACACACTAATCCTTGGATTAACATATTGTATACTCAATTTTATAGAGTGTATATTTCATTGTTCTCTACTTGAAAGAACATTTGGATATGCTTATTCTTATGCTTTGGGAAAATATTTGCCTTTAAATCCTCTAAGATTATAATTTTTATATCCAGTAATTGTAATCTCAACTAGTTTTATTGGCCTATTAACTTTGAGAAAAAGGTAACACTATTTCTAATGGGTTCAGAACAAGCATTTTTGTGTATGCAATCTTTCTTTTACTGTTTTTGAAAGAATTATATACTTTTTACAATTCCCAGAACTCAATTGCTATGAAATATTGTGCTCCAAAGAAGAAAAAAAAACATGGAGAGAGTTTCATATATTTGCTAGTTTATATTAATTTAAAGGGAAATTGTTGTATATGGTTCTGAAACATTAAAAATGCAATTAAATCACCAGACACCGGGGGAAAAAAAGGTCTTTGTCTTGCTACCATACTCATGGTTCTAGTTGAATAAAGAAATAGAGTAAAAATTTTGTAAAACACATTTTTCTTGTTTTTATGCTTGCAGAATTCTGTAGCTCCCTTGTTCTGCATGTTCATTGAATGTTTATAGCACCTGGGATAATTTTAGAAGTCACCATTTTTATTATATCCAAAATTTGAGTTATGTTAATGAGAATATTTACTGGGGTTTCATAGTCTGAATAATTATAGAATAAAGTTTTATTGTCTTAAATGCAAATACAAAAATTCAGGTTACACAAGAAATTTTCATTAATGGATAATTGAACATTAGTGAGTAGGGTGACAGACCTTCAAAATATGTTATTCTGAAGGAATAAATAACTAGATTAAAACATGCTAATATTTTATTATGGTTCCATTTTTTTTATAATTTAGTACAAGTAAGCATAACTAGTCAAACTCCAACATTCTGGCTATAAATTTGATATTTAAAAGATAAGTTACAAATTTATAAAGTTCTTTATTTTTTATTTTCTTCTGAAAATACACATTTATGAATGTTTTTAAAAAATTAACATAGGTCGGATTAGATTTCAATCTAATTAAATGCAGTTAGTATGTCTATGTTTTCTAACCAGAAATAGAATCAAATAGTATGACTTATGACCTATTGAGCCAGGCAAAATCCTTACCATTGAGAAATATGCTAACCATAAATTCCTTGCTCTGTGATGACTCCAAATTGTGAGAAAACCCCTATTTGCTAGTAAAACAGATAAAACTCCTTAAACATGTACACTTTAGAGCATTACAGACTTTGTCCACACACTGGCCTAACTAATTCGTGGAGATCATCATTTCAACCTATAGATTTGATTTGATAGTATGGGTTCTGCATTTTACAAGATTGAAAACAAGCATAGCCAAAAACCTGAGCTTATTTCATTAGCTATAATAAAAATAGATAAACATTTATTTGAGGTGAGAAGAAAGAAACAAACTTAAAATCTGGGATTAAATTTATTTGCTTAATTTTAAAAATGAAACGGTTTATGATATGTGTTCATTATTTTGAATTCTTCTAGGAAATTAAATAAAGAACACATACTGTAGCACCTAACTTGTATTTAGTATTTTATATTTTTTGAAGAATTTTTAAATAGGTAATTACATTTGATTCTTTCCACAGCCTTTGAAATGAACCAGGATATATATTATGGGCAGATTTAGACATGGGTAAATTGAGACAGAGAAGTTAAGCATCTTACCCGTGATAACTCAGATGTTCAGAGTACAGACTGAACAGTGTCTTTGGGCTTCTATGCCAGAGCTTGGGCTCCATTAACCATGTCTGTGGAACATGAGACTTGGGCAGAAGTCTCCACACTCTATGCCTGTAAATTAATTAGTCCATTCTAACTTACTACTTTGTCTTTTCAATATGGATAAAGTATGTGTTTGCATGAGATACAGAAAAACATATGCATAGGTAGAATTTTTTAATTTAAAGTTCTGGTTTGGCCAGTAGAATTTCACCATTGTTAATTTTATTTAAATTGTGTATTTATATTTAAAAGAACAAACAGATCTTCATTTGATATGAATTAATAAAATTTATGTTTTTAAACAAAACAAGGAATATTGTCTTCCAAATTGTTACATTTTGACATTGAATACAGATTCCAAAGATACTATTATAAAACATTTTCATACACTTTCTTGAAAAATGACTTGCTGTTTCGTTTTTTAGCTACACTCCCCCCAAATCACAATCAATTGGAAAGATCAAAAACTAAAATAATCTTACACACAGAATCCATATTGTTCATTGTATTTGTTTTAATGGGAGCATCCTCAGAATGCAAATGCTACTTCCTAGGTGACCATCTAAAAGAGACATACCTACTGGGGTATTTAGGTCACCTGAAATAAATATTTTAAGCAATATTTTTTTTTTTTTGCATTTTGCCTAGAGTTATATCTCACGGAACATACCCTTAAAAACAACATCATCTCAAGTATATGTTTTAAACACCTAAAAATATTAAATGAGGTTGTTATTTCTGAAAAAATCATTTTTGCTCTCTTTGATCTTCCTCTTTTTATCATTTTGAGTATGTCTTTTCATACCTACACCCAGTCCAATCTAGATACCAGGAACAGATCCACATACCTAGTATGGGATCATTTAGTCCCTCCTCACGTTCTACCTCACAATGATGTTCTACCACCATCATCATGTGCCTCTCCGTTTTTGCAAGGTGTTTTACAAATATTGTCTTATTTAATCTATAAAACTTTGAAAACTTTTTTTGTAGTAAAGAAGACTGAGTACTAAAAAAGTTAAAGAACTTTCTCTAGGTGACAATTGGTTAGTATCAGAGCAGGCACCTGAATCCAGGTAACCTAACTTATGAGTCATCTGTAATGATTGCCTTGCCTCAGCTTAGATGTCTAGGTCTCTGGACAGCTCTCCCTCCCCTTTATCCTCCCTACATAGACAGTTACATTATCACTCTGTTCCCCTATAACCTGGAGTCACGTTCTATCAACACACTGTCTCCTGCATTTTAAATTAATTGTGTTTGAATGAAGGAATATACAAATGCAAAGTTCCTTCTTACTTTCAGCCTTTGAACACTGTCAGTCAAGAAACAGTTAAAAATGTTGGTTCTAAAAAGTCCCTAATGTAGAACATAAGTAAATAAGTATTTCAGAATTAAAAATTATTCTATTTAGGTATGGTGGCACATACCTGTAATCCCAGTGACTCTGGAGGCTGAGGCTGGAGGATCCCAAGTTGGAGGCCAGCTTCAACAATTTCATGAGACCCTATCTCAAAATAAAAAAATAAAAACCACTGGAGAAGTAGCTCAATGGTAAAATACCCCAGGTTCAATTTCCAGTGCCAAAATAAAGTTATTCCAGAAGAATGCTCCTTCAAAATTCCTATTTTAAAGTTAATGAAAAAAAAATTTCAGACCTAAAATTGTTTATAAAGTTCACTAGAGCAAAGGTTAGAGTATGAAGGAGAAAACTTCTATTTCCTAAAGCATCTATATGATTCTATACCACTCTGACATATACTGAACATGTTAGTTTCTTTATTAGACAAGCAAAGAATAATATTTTGTTTGCATGTGCTGGTGGTTAATTTTATAAGTTAACTTGGCTAAGCCACAGTATTTAGAAATATGTTCAAATACCAGTTTCACTGTCTCTGTGAAGGTATTAGCTTACATCATGTGGGTGGGCCTTGTTCAGTCAGTTGATGATCTTAATAGACTGAAAGCCCACAAAGAGGAAATTCTGCTTTCAGAATATCTCCAGAAAGTACATGAAACATTAACTCTTCCCTAGGGTATGCTGGTCAGCTTTTCATTGCTGTGACCAAAATACCTGACAAGGACAACTTAGGAGAGAAAAGTTTATTTTAGTCTCATGGTTTCAGAGGACTCAGTCTGTGGTTGGCCAGCTCTGTTGCTCGGATGGCCATGGTGAAGTAAAACTGCTCAACTCGCGGTGACTTGGAAGCACAGAGAGAGGGGGTGGGGCCGAGAAAGGATGGAAGGTGTCAGGAGAAGATAGACCCTTCCAGGATATGCCCCTAGTAACCTACTGCCTTCGACTTTTTCCATTCAGCCATCAATGTATTAATACACTGATGGGGTTACATCCCTCATGATCCAATCGTTTCACTTCTGAACATTTCTACACTGCCTAACCAGTGAGCTTTGGGGGTACATTCCAGACCCAAAACATAACACTGGTTCTCCAGCCTGCAGTCACGTGTGCACCCACATGTGCCCACACATGCACAGACACACCGCCAACTAGTTCTGGTTCTCTGGAGAACCCTGGCTCATATAAACATTATAGGAAACAAAGGTACAACTTGTTTTTAGATTGTAAATCATTATAAAATCCACTAACTGTTTGTTGGGTATTTTAAAGGAAACTGTGGAAGATGACTAGACTCATAATTATATGGAGTTTACTTCAAATTGATTTATGTTCAAAGAGACATTTCTGTCTCAGTGCATTCTGTTTTTATAATAACAATGATGTGCACTAGAGGAGGGCAGAGTGGGCATGTTGGGGACTGAAAGGGAGCCTCTGAGGTGCTTTCCTGAAATTTTCTCTCAACTCTTGCATCTCAAGACCACTGTTGATCCAGATGGTGCATTCTGACTCAATTTCATTGTACCAGTGGTCCAGGTTGACAAATGCCTTCCTGTTGATTACTTTGAAAATACATTCCTTCAAAATGAAGATATTTGTTTTATTGTTCAAAATGCCTGACAGTGTCATTTTTGAACACTTAATAAGCTGAACAGACTAAATAATTATATAGAGAGACTGTAGGATACTTGCAACATGTAAAAAGTGATTTAATATGAAAACAAAAAAAAATCAAATAAAGAATCTTAGGAACTTCAAATTAGGATTTTAAAATTAAGAATTTCTAAAAATATGGAAAAAAAGTTTTATGTTTTTACTAAATCTGATAGAAGAAACAGAAAAAAAGGCTTTTATGCTGTGTACATATATGGATATACCACAGCAAATCCTACCATTATGTATCTCACTAAAGCACCAATTTAAAAAATAAAGAAAAAAAGAAAAGAAAGTTTTGTAAAAGGACAACATTTGATAATTTCTCTATCCCTTGCCCTTAAATGGACAAGAAATAGACACATAGAATTTGAGAGTTTATGAGCAGCTCAGGCTATTTATCCCCAAACCCTTATTACACAGAGGAAGGAAGGAATCCCATTAGTTAAGTAACTTTCTACATCATCAATAAATTTATAACAAATATGGGATTAAATCTCAGATCTCCCAGTGCTCAATACACTTTATTGCCACTTCCTGTTCAGCTGGAGTCTCATGCTTGTGTTATATCCATCCGGCTTTTCTCTTGGATTCCTCTTTGTGTGTTCTTGAGTGTCATCCCTTAATATAACAAGCTGGAGACAGAAAGAGTTCACTCACAGACCTGATGGTTTCACTTTGGGGAAAGAAACTTAGAATGAGCCTTCAAATACCTCTACCATCCAACTGTGCTACATCCATAGAGTAGATTAAGCCAAACTCACCAGAAACATTTTGAAATGGAATCGTATTAGGAAGAAATAGACAGGTTATATTTGGGGAAGACCCAGCCTAAGGAGAAAGTCAGACATATATCAGTTTGCTATGGAAATAACCAGGTCCACGCTATGTTATTTCCTCCCCAGCAAGTGTGTGTGTGTGTGTGTAATTCACAAGTAAATGGTAAAGTTTGTATTACTCTAGAAATAACAGTATGAAAAGCAATACAATCCTGTATTCTCCAAATTCTATGAACATTAAAAATATTTCAACACCAAACTTTTAGGTTAAATATTTACTCTATAAACATGTATTACTGAGAAATTGAAACTACTTTTATTTATGTCTAGAGGGAATAAAAAAGACTCATTAAAATCCTAACATTTATATAAGTAAAGAAATCTTTCAAAATCTTCAGAAGAAGTCATGCGGGAAAACACAATTATAATCTAGCAAATGTAGTTTGAATAACAACTACATGCTAGGTCGTTCTAGGCCTCAGGAACACAGCAGGGAACACAACAGACAAAACTACTAGAAAAACGTTTTGCCAACTTGACCAGGAAACAACTTGAGCTCCATCACTGCTGGGAATTTTCTCTATGCTTGTGTAAAGGATCAAGGTGAAAAAAACCTTAGATTTATGATTGCTTTTTTCTGTAACTAGCAGGTACCCTAACTGCAGTAACCAGATGTTGAGGAGGAAATAAACCAAATTTTACTACATCTAAACATGCATATTGATTCCTAAACATAACAAAAGTATTTCAGGATGTCACATCAAAGCTGAATTTAAACAAAAACAAATGATAAGTGGCATTCATGAAGTGCTTGTTTTTTGTTTTTTTTTTATATACTCAGAAAAAGGAGCCTGTGAATATGGTCCCTTGTCCATAAATACCAGAAGGTAGGAGGTGTTAATCTAAGTCCCATTTCCAGTTATATGGTCAGTTTTAATCTTATCTCAGTGAAAGAGATAATGACCATGGGCAGTCTGCAACCATTTCAGTTGAACATAGAAAAGGATGAGTAAAGGACTGAGACTTTTCCAATCTACTGTCATTTGAGGTCATTTTAAAGATCCTACCCCAGAAAACTTCCTATGCAATTAAATATTTGGTTTAAAATATTGAGTGAAGAGACACTAAAGATATATGTAGAAATTTATAATCATAAAAGACAAAAATTAAGAAACAACTTCTCTATGATGTTTAATATTTGGCTGCTTTGGGGACTTTAACCTCTGATATTTTTACTCATAAGTGTTCTTTCCTCCTTCTCTGCTTCCTCGTCTTAAACTATTATTATCATATAATTATACTTGAAAAGCCAGAGGGAAAAAGGGAGGTGATGTACTCCACTTTAAGCCAGGGCCACCCAAGCTTAAGAAAGATAAGAATCCAGCCCCAGTGTCAAAATGTTTAGAAAGAGGCAAATAAATTTTTCTTTGCAACCTATGGTAATATTTAAAATGTCATTAAACTGGAAAAATGAGCCTTGTATTTAACCTAAATTTCCAATTCTATTTATGAAGGCAGAAAACAGCTGGTTCTCATGCTTCACACAAAAACTAAATCACTTTTCTAGCTTCAAGCTGAATACTCTTGTTTCCTTTAAACTTCCTTATTATGAAATATTTCAGAAATGCTGGAAGGTAAGAAAGTACTGTAATAAACACCCAAATCTACCTCTTGGTGTAAAATATTTAAACATTTCAAGTATAATCAAACATTTCTGTTTTTCTCTCTGAATATTCTTTCTGCCTTCCCACCCATATAAGAGCTATTCTGATTTCATGCTTATTGTTTACAGGCTGGTTTTTATTCTTACATTTCAACTTACCCAATGAAAAAGATATAATAGTTTTAAATGCTTTTCAACCATTAAAAATTGTAACAGCAAGTATATCTCTCTTCAACTTTTGTTTTTTTCTTCTCAATAAAATAGTTTATAGATATTTGACATTGAGCCAAATTACTCCCTAAACTTGTGGAACTCATTTATACAACCACATCCTTCTTTATGTATTAACATTCTTCAGTTATTTAATAATGTTCAGATGACATAGGAAAGGATAAGGAATAAGAATGGAAAAGTAATAAATACTTAATAAATAAGCAATAAATAAGAAAGAATCTTATAATTAAAGTGATACAGAAATGTCATCTGGTTCATTATTCTTCTGCATTTAAATTATATATCTTAGCATAACAACTAATGATGCTATACCTAACTAACTGAGTCCCCACATTTTTAGTGATGAGAAGATAAA
This sequence comes from Marmota marmota marmota, assembly GCF_001458135.2. Classification (NCBI taxonomy): domain Eukaryota; kingdom Metazoa; phylum Chordata; class Mammalia; order Rodentia; family Sciuridae; genus Marmota; species Marmota marmota. The sequence continues at coordinate 52,103,306 of NW_025999842.1, read as the reverse complement.
GGCCAGAGAGTCTATAAGATGGCACTTTTGCATTCTATTTGAGACAAGCACTTGAACCAATGCAAAAGGACACACAAGATATGCTTATTTGTGATTACACATTAAATAATATAATCTATGATTTCTTATTTCTATCTTACTCAGTTCCCATATTCAATGGTTCTGAAACTTATTTGTTCGTTCTTGATAGGATTACTTTTTGAATCAATCTGGATTCCAAATATAGTAAAGTACATTTTTTTCAGTTTCTAGCACAGTGCTCCTTCTGTGTCCATTGAACTATTTGCTGCCTTTATATTTTCATGTTCCTCACATGTGGGGACATCACCACCATCCATATCTTTTCAAGGTTTTTTTTTTTTTTTTTTTACCTGATATTTAGAAAGATGATGTAAAATTTTCACACAAAAAAGTGTTAATCTATCCTTGGAAAGTTTTATTCCAAGTATAAAACAGACCAAGATCAGTAAAAAGGCACATTTAGAAGCATTTAGCTTCTTTAAAAATTATTAAACTTGGAGGCAGATGTATCTCTGATTTTTGCTTTCTATGGCTCTGCATCCTCCGCCCCACCTCATCACTAGCCATAAGAAGCATTATGTTCTAATGTTTATATTATATTGGGTTGCTTCTGAGCTACTTATCAAAACCTTAACTTTGTGGTTTTCACCTAATTTTCATAGAATCATCAAGACCAGATGTATGAGCCAATCAGAAGCAAAAATATGTAAATATAGCGACTAAATCAGTGTAAATAAGAGTAGTCTACATTTTTTCTGATGACCATAAAGAAACATAAGATCATTATTTACTTATTTGTGTAGAAACACATTCTGAAAAAAGTAGTATGTCTATGTGCTTTTTACAATTTCATATAACTCAATGGTATTAATAGAAATTATGATAGTATAAATATATGGTAACTTTGTCCTAAAATATAATTAGTATCAATTTGTTTTTCATCTACTTCAACATGAAAAAAATTTGTTCTAATGTCATGAATTGCATTTCCAATATTAAAATAATTATGTGCGTGTATCTGAATATAATTTGTCCATATAATGTAATACATTCTCTGAGTGAATTTGCATGAAATGTACCATTAGAAAGTATTTTTGGATACTCCATAAGGAGGCATTAGTATTCATATTACTTTTCTTCTACTTTATATCACAATTTCATACAGTCAAAGAATTTTAGAAGTGAAAGAGTCCTTCAAGATTAAGTTCAACTACCATTTTGACAATGTTAATTCTGATTATCCAAGATGGGAGGACTTTCCATCTTCTAAGATCTTCCATTTCTTTCTTCAGTGTTCTACAATTTTCCTTGTGGTTTTCCACCTTCTTGGTTATATTTATATCCCAATTTGGTTTTGAGGTTATTGTGAAAGGGATAGTTTTGCTGATTTCTTTCTTGATATATTCATTATTGGAGTATGGGAAAGTTATTGTTTTGTATGTTGGTCTTGCATCTTACTACTTCACTGAATTCATTTATTAACTCTAGAAGACTTGTGATGGAGTTTTTTGGGTCTTCTAGATATAGGATCCTGTCATCAGCAAATGAGAAACGGACTTCTTTTTCTATTTATATCCCTTTCATTTCTTTTTCTGACTTGATTTTTCTAGCTAGAATTTGAAGAACTATGTTGAATATGATTGGTGAGATTGAACATTTGTCTTATTCCTGTTTTTTAAAAGAAATGCTTTCATTTATGTTGGACTTGGGTTTGTCATATAAAGCTTATATAATGTTGAGGTAAATCCCTCCTATCCCTTGTTTTTCCAGCATTTTTAACTTGAATGGGTGTTAAAGTTTGTCAAAAGCTTTTAATGTATCTATTGAGATATTCATAATTCTTGTTCATAATTGTATTGATGTGGTTAATTGCATTCGTTGATTTGTGTAGGTTAAACCAAACTTGCATCCTTCGGCTGAAACACACTTATCATAATGTACTATCTTCTTGGTGTATTTTTTAACATGATTTGTTGATATTTTATTATATTAAGGATTTTTGGATCTATGTTCATTAGAGATATGTGTCTGTATAATATGTCTGTCTGGTTTTGTATCAGGGTGATACTGGCTTCAAAGAATGAATTTGGGTGTGTTCCCTCCATTTCAATTTCATGGAATGATTTTGGAAAGATTGGCATTAGTGCTTCTTCAAAGGTCTATAGAAGTTGGCTGAGAACCCATCTGGTCTTGGGCTTTTCTTTGTTGGACATATTTTAATTGTTGCTTCAATCTTATTACTTGATATTGGTTTGTTTAGATTTTCTATGCTCTCATGGTTCAATCTGGGCAGGTCATATGTGTCTAGAAAATTTGTCAAAGACTTGTAGATTTTCCAGTTTACTGGTTTATAAATTATCAAACTAGCTTCTAATGATTCTCTAGATATCAGAAGTGTCTGTGGCAATATCTCCTTTATCATCTTGAATTTTATTGATTTGGGTTTTGTCTCTCTTTCTTTCTTTTGGTTATTTTGGCTAAGGGTTTATCAATCTCACTTCTTCAAAGAATCCACTCCTTGCTGCATTAATTGAGATTTGATAGAAGGATAGTTGCACATATATTTGAAAAGGGAAAAATCAAATTTTATTTTACTGATCTCTGGTTCTTTGGTACTTTTTATATAGTACCGGGTGGGGGGAAGGGACAAAGTTATAGTCTAATTTTTAAGTTTTACTACTTAATCACAAATCTAATAAGATGTTGATTCATAGTTCTAATGGCTTATTTATTTGGCAATGGTAACAGAAGTTTCAATTATTGATTTTTTTTAAATTGTTGTTAGGAATTCTGTTACTTTACTTTCCATGTTTCTTCTTGGTATATATGATAGTAATGAAGTGGAATGGTGAGGCTCAGGGTTCATAATAAGTAACCAAAACCACAGGGCAAAAATAAGAAATATTGCAATTAAACATCTTTCTCATAGGTAGTTTCTATTGCTAACAACAAAAACAAATTCTATTTAATTCTAAAGAGCCATGTGCCAACCAAATGATGTCTATGTTTGTTTCTAATTTACTTTCAAACAAAATGTAAATAGTCTCTTGCTTGACACCTGACTGACTATTGGCATCTTTCACACCCAGCTGCCAAATACATTTAATACTTATGAGCATGAGGTTGATCAAACTTATTCCAACCAATTATGTTTTCATCTCTCTATATATTATAGGCAGTCCAAGAAGGCTTAATTTACTGTAGATTGAGCAATTGTAATTAAAAATTCTTCATATCATACACATATATGACTCTCACTACTTTGGACATTTGACTTTATCTGTAATTAACATGAAGCTTTGAAAGATATTTAATTGGATTTTGGTAAAGGAGTACCAGGGAAGAAGCAGTTAAAGGGATGACTTCAGATAGAGAGGGAATTCTTTCATATTTGAAGTTTGTAACTTTAATAATAAGTGATAATATTAACTGATTAAAATTTGACTTATACTTCAATTATTGGACTAATTCTCCAAATTTATTATTTTTTTGAAGAAGTCAGCTTTATTGAGGTATAATTTACATCAAGATGTACATATTGTATATGTACAGTGTAATGAATTTTGACAAAGATATAGCACGTGTCTATTACACTAACAGGCTCCCTCCTGTCCCTTTGCAGTCAATTCTATAGCACTTTCTTCTCAGCCTCTGACAACATTTAAAATACTATCTGCCACTATTATTAATTTTGCTTATAAAGAATTGTATTTAAATGGAATTGTGGAAGATAGACTATTTGGGGTCAAGCTCCTTTGGCTCATTGTCTTTGAGATTTATTCAACATATATCAGTTGTTCATTGTTTTTATTGCTGAGTATTATTTCATTGCATGCATATACGAGAAAATACTTATCCATTCATCTATTGGTGGACATTTGGGTCATTTCCAGTTTGGCTTTTATGAAGAAAGTTGTTATATTCTTGATTTAGTTGTTTAGTGGACATATATTTGGGCATATATCTTAAAGTAGTCAAAGAGCATGTATATTTAGCCTTATAAGAAACTGCCAAAAAGTATTTCAAAGCAATTGTGATATTTGACATGTCAACCAACAACCAATATTGTAAAGTTATATTTGCTCCATAACTTTACAATGTTGAAAAATTAAAAAAATAGTTTCAGACTTTGTAAGGGATGTTTGCTAGTAAGTCCTTGCGGTATTAATTAGGATGCAGGACATCTCTTTTTGTGCTTAATAGCTATTTGTCTCTTTTGTTTTGTGTTCCTTCTTTCCTCTTTTGCTTCTTTTCAATTTATTGAATATTTTCAATACTTCACATTGTCTTCTCTTGGATTATCAGCTATATCTCACTTTTATTTTTTTAATGTGGTTATTCAAGGGATCATAACATTCAACTTGAATTTTTTAGTTTGCCAACTAATATTATGCCACTCCAAATACAGTGTAAAAAACTTAAAATAATATGTTTTAGTTTCCATGAAATTTTTTTCCTGTAACCAGTCAATTTTATTTTAAAGAAACCATGAAATTTATTTACCCAAATATTTACCATTCTGGGTCTCTTGATTCCTGTATGTAGATCTGAGTCTTCTTTTTGAATTCTTTCCCTCAGCTTAAAGAGCAATAACAAATTCTCTCAGCTTTCATCTATGTTAAAATGCCTTTGTGTTGCCTCAATAAGAATACCACAACTGGATACAGAATCCTAGGCTGACAGTTTTCTTTTTTCTTTTGTTACATTAAAGATGTCATTCCATAGACTTTTGGCTTATATTCAACTCAGTGATCATTCTTATTTCTGTTCCCCTGTATATAATGCTGGTTTTACCTTTTTGTTTTTAATATATTACTGGTTTAAAAAATGATGAAATGTCATTTGAAATTTTTATTTCAGATTTTTTTTAATTCTAGAAATTTCACAATTTTTATATCTTCCATTTATCTCATAGGCAATAAAATTTCTCCATATACACCTTTTTACTACCTGACCAAAATTGTTACCATTTGATAAGAGTCTTAAAAAATATGCTTATGTTTATGTTATGATTTGTTGTTGTTGTTTATATATTTATCTTCCAAACTGGAATTCCTACCTATGAAAGTTAGAAAATATGCCTGTAGTTTATGGCTCCAATTCTTATTATTCATCTGATTGTGAACAATTTAACCTAAGTTTTTTTAATAAACATTATTTTTTATAACTTCATTTGCTTTATTGTTTTATGTGGTGCTAAGGATCAACCCCAGTGCCTCACACATGCTAGGCAAGTGCTCCACCACTGAGCCACAACCCCCACCCCTTAACCTAAGTTTTAGTGAGTAACATAAATCTAAAAAATCTACTCTGGTACACTGATCCACTAGAAATATGTGCATGAAATGTTTTGGGCAAGACCTAAACAAATGTAGACTATTCATTTTCCATCAAACCATATAATAAAATATTTATAAGAAGTCAATAACTTTCTACAAAACCTTTTTTCACTTAAAATATTCAAAGCCTGGTTGCTATGTGTGCAAGCAACAAGGAACTGCCTGAATATTAATATTCATTTTCCATGTATTGTCATGAGACAATTAAAAAAACTGAACATTTTCAAATATAAAATTCTTGCTATTAGCATACTTTAAATCTGCATGAACCTATATTGAGTGCTTCTAATGACCTAAAAAGTTCAAAGAATGATCTTTAAGTACAAAGAATACCAAACCAATCTTGAGTAATCCTGAGAGAAATCCTTCTTTCCATGCAGAAGGTTCGCAAACCTATTTAGCTCTCTTCAAGAAGAGTTTCCATTACCTCTGTATTACAAAATAACTAGCAAAGCTCTACCGTCTAATAATAGGGGTAACATTAATGATTTTTCTATTTGTTCCCCAGTTCTTAGATTCAAGGTAGATGTGTTCCATTTCAAGTAAGAGAAATGCCAACTCAAGTTCCTTACACAATATAAAAATATTTGTTATGTCATTTCCAGGACCCATGTTCTTTTCATTGATCTTCTCTAGTAATGTCAGTGAGTTAGTTTGCCATTAGGATGCTGTTACAGGCTGAATTGTATCTCTCCAAATTTCAAAACTTGAAGTTTTATTTCCCAGTACCTTAGAATGTGATAGTATTTGGAGATAGGTCCTAACGAGGTGATCAGGGTAAAATAATGTCATTAGAGTTCCCTAATTCAATATTACTAGTATCCTTCTAAGAAGAGGAAATTTGGATACACAAGAAGATGTGCATTGGGCACAAAGAGAAGACCCTGTATAGACAGTGAGATGGCAAATGTCCACAGGTCAAGAAGAGAAGTCTTAGGAGAAACCAGCTCTGCTGACACTTTAATCCTGAACTTCTAGCCTCCAGAACTGTGAGAAAATTAATTTCTGTTGCATCTGCTGTTCATCATTTCTGGTGTCTTTGACTTAAATAGAAGGGAAGATTTCCAAAAACAACAAAGCTCATCTCTCCCTGGTCACAAAACTAGACAATGGTGTTGCCGGGTGGGAGGCAGTGAGACTTTCTACCACAAGTGGCTTAATTCAACTAATATTTATCTCTGAGGTAAAGATGGAGTGACCTCTCCCCAAACAACATGAGGTATGTATCGTGTTATGGTTTAGATGTCACATGTCCCCCAAAAGTTCATGTGTGAGAAAATGCAAGAAGGTTTAGAAGTGAAATGATTGGTTTGTGAGCTTAGCCCAATCAGTGAATTAATCACCCGATAGGGATTATCTGAGTGTTAACTGTAGGCAGGTAGTGTGTGGGTGTAGGAGGTGGGTTCCTAGGGGCATGCCTTTGGGGTTTATATTTTGTTCTTGTAGCTCTCTCTCTCTCTCTCTCTGCCTCCTGCTCAGCTGCTTTCTTCTGCCATGCATTTCCACCATGATGCTCTGCCTCACCTTGGGCTCCAGGAATGGGGCCGGCTGTCTGTGGAGTGAGACCTCTGAAATCATGAGTACTAAAAGAAACCTTTCCCCCTCTAATTGTTTTTGTCAGGTCTTTTTGGTCACGCTATGAAAAAAGCTGACTAAAACGTGGATACCTGGAGAAAGTGGAGCTTATTTAACGTTGCGGGGGTGGGGGAAGGGGAATGAATATAAATTGTAGAGTGTGTGGCACTACTATATTTTAAAACAGAACCACAACACTTTACAATGCACTGTGTAACTTATGACTCTTCTGATTACCCACATGATGGCTTTTTAGAACCTCAAAGTCTTGAGTAGTGGCTGCTTCATAATTATCTTAGAGAAAGTGTTAAATCACAATTTAGATTCACTTAGATAAATACTATTTATCACAGTTCTACTGATACTTAAGTATAAAAGACTAGGCGTAGAGATGATAGGTGTGCCTTTGCATTTTTGGTAGAAACTGGACTTCTTTAAAAACAAATCAGTGAACAAATAATATTTTAAGAGAATATGTTTAAGTGGATTGTCAAGGTATTTTTTAAAAAAATAAACTTGATCAAACTTCCTTTGGCTTTCAAAAACTATTATTCCCCAATTCAACATCCCCAAAAGGAAATTCAGTCTTGACAAAAAAATAATAATTTTGTGGGATGTTGGGGAGTTCTAGGGATGGAACCCAGGGCATTGTGAATGTTAGACAAGTGCTCTATCACTAGTCTACATTCCCAGGCCAATCTTAACAAGTGTTCTTGGAGGTTCAGACTGAGGTTCTGCTCCAAGTACACTTTATTTTGAGACTAAGGCTAAAGGAGAAGTCCCTCAGCAATATGCTAGTCTAGAGGAAGACAGAATTTAAAAGATGGGGAAATCAGACAATACCATAATAATTCTTCTTGAAAAAGCAACAGTTACTTCCATGTTCATGTTAAGAGCCCAAACAAAGTAGGTTGCCAAGCCCAAAGTCAATGAGCATGAAGTACCATCAGGGCTCAGAGAAGGCCTGAGTTAAACACAATGGGAAAACTCAATGACAATAATAAACCAACAAAACATTGTGGGATAGTCTAACTCTTTGGAGTTTATCCCTTTGTCTTGGGCCCAAATTTGATAAGTTGAAGATATAAATGTAAATAAACTCTTAAAAGACATAGAGATTATTAAACTTCTTTGACTGAGTAACTTTTCATAAATGATTTGCAAAAAAGATAATAACATACATTTTATAAATATATGCTATTATTATCATTTATACATATAAACATTATAATTTATTATGGGAAAATTTTTGAATCATGATAGGAAGACATAAAATAAATTCTTTAAAAATGTCTAAAAAATCATATGGCATGTTTAAGGTGAAAAAATACCCTCTATAAAGGGAATACCCCTCTTCAGGAGATGCCACGCATACTGGGCCAGACCTTGGAAACACCAAAGTTAATCATACTTTAAATGTGGGAATAATTCAAAAACATACAGCAAAAGCATAGAAGTTTTATCCATTGAAATAACTAAATAGAATGTTACTAGGATAATCAAGTTATTCATTAGAAAGTACTATATCCTACAATTGCAAAATTTTTAACATATTATAATACAGCCCAGAAACATATTACAAGGTCTTCCATGGGAATAATGCAAAAGAAGAAAATCATGACTTTTTATTTTAAAATACCAGATTGGTACCACACAACAAAATCACCCAACTTTTGATCCTACTTATCAATAATATTCAAATGTATATTAATATTTAAAGTTTAAATATTCAAGAAGACAGAAATATTTACTTGTGCATTAGGAGTGATACTGTGGCCAATGAAAACAGTAAAGGATGATCTAGACTAAAATGGAGCTTTCTAATACTATATAGGAGCAGATTTGCCTGTTAACCAGGCAAAATTTCAAAGCATACATGCATTAAGGAGGATTACAAGACATACCCCAGATAACATGTATAATATTACACATACCTATATTATCACCTGTGCATATTTATGTGAATGTACACACACACCACTACAAGCAGAGAACTAAACTGTGCATAGCAGATTATTAAAGTTCAGAAATAGAAAAAAAATATTATGAGCTTGGCTTTTCCACAACCGCCCCCCAAACTCACCCTATCTTCCCATTCAAACCTCCTCTTCTCCCATGACTCCTCTCACTACAGGAGCACCTTCTCTATTATTCAGTCATTAAACTATGAGGCCATCTCCTATTTCTGCTTCCATTTTTTTCCCACAATAACCCATTTGTCAAATCGTGATCCTGTTTCTGAGCTAATTTCTGTTTTCACTAGCTCACTTCACTTAATCGTGGCTTTTCCCTTACTTGGAAAACAACATCCACACCCTACTGATTTTACTTCCTGCTGCCCTGCCCTATTCAAATAGGCTTTTCTTTGCTGCCAGAGATATCACCTTAAATTTTTATGATGATTTAACTCATGTACTTAAAATCTTTAACCAGGCTCAGACTGTATATGGTATAAATCCAAATATCAGTTTTGTGTTCAAGGCTCTCCACAATCTCGCTGCAGGCTGTATTCCTAAATTCATCTCTTTTCCCCTTCTAGCTATACCCTCACCTTCAACCATATGAGCCAACCTCACCTTTCTGCAGTAGTTCTGTTCCCCAGGCCTCTGGTCATGCTTCCCTGTTGGTATGCTCTTCCCTAGTTCTTCATCTGCCTTAGAACTTCTCAGACTGCAGAGCTTCAAATCTTATCTCCTAAATGGTTTCCAAGATCCATCACTCAAATTCCTTTTCTCTTGCTTGTTATCAGTGGTGGGGGAAAAGTTTAAAACTTCCATAATATTTGAATACTAGCTTCATTTTCATTAGTTATGGCTATGGTTTGTCTCTTCAAATAGTTTGCTAATTGTTATAGCTCTTAGTATACACAATACAGCATTTTGCACATGCTCTCAATAAATGTTCACAAGATGAATATATGTGAGATCAGGCTGTGGTCACTACAAACAGACTACTTAATCCAAAACACAGTTTTTGTCACTTTACATCCATGTGACTTTGGCCCACTTTATCCCATATGTAAAAGGATGCCGGAGTACGGCTGCAGCAAAATAAGCGGAGGGGGTGACGAATAACTTGTGTACTTGATACAGCAGGAGAGGGAGCCGTTTATTGCAGGACAGGAGCAGTATTTATACATTCCACACAGCTTATCTAATTAGCATAAACTAGATACATCAGTCAACCAATCAGGAATCTCTACACCTAATGGCTCGGTTTTGTTACTTCTCAAACCACTCCCTCTGACATTTTGCCAGGCACCATCCAGACTTGTTTACGAACTTTAACATTCCCCTGGCAAAATGCCAGGTGTTATTTTGACTTGTTTACAGACTCTAACAAAAGGAGAATAATAATAGTCCCTAAATCATAGATGGTTGTGAAGAGTAAATGATTAGTACGTGAAAATCACTTAGAATTCTAGGCAAATAGTGTTATTTCAGTGCTAATTATTAGTAAAATAACAGAAAATTTTTAAAAAGATTGATGGGTAGTCCTCTTTCATTTAATTTCTTTTGAATCTTCAATTTGTGTCTCAACACAGAGGTCAGCAATACCAGCCCTGTTTATAAAGACAGGGTTTAAGGGGATCATATGTTTGCAAGACAACCTTAAATTGTGAATTGAGCTACAAAAGCAAATTTTCATAATTTTTCTTATACTAAGTAAAAATCCAAATAGACATATCTAAGGAAAAATGTAGCCATTAATTATCAGATTATTGACTATTTGATTAGGGCAATTCAAAGCCATATGTGCCATTTTAAGAGTCTCATAAACTAATAAAATTCATTGAGTTGAAAATTGAGTCTGATATGGCTGGGCACAGTGGTGCACGCCTGTAATTCCAGCAGTTCTGGAGGCTGAGACAGGAGGATCGAGGGTTCAAAGCCAGTCTCAGCAACAACAAGACACTAAGCAACTCAGTGAGACCCTGTTTCTAAATAAAATACAAAATATGGCTGTGGATGTGGTTCAGTGGTTGAATGCCCCTGAGTTCAATCCCTAGTAACCTCCCCCCAAAATTAAGTCATACATGACTAAATATGCATTTAATATGAATGCCCTCTATTGTGACAAATGAATTCTTTATTTATAAAGTGAACATAATTTGAGACCCATTTACTTCAAAGAGAAAATTCTACAAACAATAAATGATCATTTAGCATATGAAACAATGGAAGAAAAGTTTAAAGCAATGACTACAATAAATCATAAAACATATACCTGCCTAACAATCACAGTCTTCAAGAGACAAGGATATAAAGGTCAAAGTCTCTCTGTTTGCAGACAACACTAGGGTCAGGATCTGAATCAGTTTAATATGATGTTCCTAAATTCATGATACATTAATGTTAATGTGTAAGTGTAACTTGGAAACCAAACCCCCAAAAATATGCATTCCTTATTGCTGAGATTGAAAGAATGGCCCCATCACTTGAAGAGAATAAAAAAAAGAGTGATTTGATTTTCTTAAGACGCCAAAAATAATGCTTTGTTCAAATACTGGCAGACTCTTTGACTTATTCAAGAGTACTAAAAACAGCACACTTTTTAAAAAATCCATTTGCAAATAAGGATAATAAATAAGGCAGGAATATCTCTACTTCTTGAAGATGATATATCTGAGGACACAGAGAAAGCCATGAAATGTTGATATTGCTTCTGTCTTCTCTCACAAAGAAATTGATCTTCAGCTTAAAAAGAGTAGAACAAATGTGGTCAGAAAGGAATTGAAGCACCTCAGAGTCAAGGCTTCAGTAAAGCAAAATCTGATTGCTTTAGAGCATTATGTTAACAGCATTAATTTTTGTGTTTTAAGGTATGTGTTATACACACTTTGAAAAGCACTAAAAGTAAACAGAATATTCTATCTTCTGAATAATCCTCAAGTTAAGCACACCTCAAAACTGTGCTCAACAAGAAAACTGCCTTCAGGAACCTGACACATTTCCTAAAAATCTAAGAAGACTAAAAATCTACAAGAATATCAGGGAGAACACTAAAAATGTGGAAAAAGCTTTCTAGAAAAATATATAACTAAATGGCCTTTAACCCTTGTTTCATGAGTGTTGAGAGCATAGAAGCAGTGACGATAATAAAGATCAGCTTGGAAGCAAGCTAAAGGAATGAGGAGAGTCCTAGGTGGGAAAGAAGGCCAGAATCTTGTCTCTCAGGCTTTTCTTCATCCCATTTTCTTCAACCCTCTTCTTCCGCCAAGTAACATGTGTCATGATCTAATTCCCCTTCTCTTTTCTCAATCTTATTTTCCTTGCCAAACACTGAAGTGGGGTGTTTTCCTCCAGAAGTTTCCATTTCCATATGCTTCATAGCGCCAGGATTCAGGTGCTCCCCGCTTTGCACCTACTGTAACTTGGCCTGAAAATGTCATCTTAACAGGTTGTTAGTTCATGCCAGAAGGGAAAGGACCCCAGATTCGGATGCACATTTAACAAAGTTAATGGCTAAAGCAAAAAAAAAAAAAGATCCTTTTACACCATCTGCTTAGAGAGACACAGGACTGAAGAAGTAGAGTATAGACGCATCTTGGGGACAAGAGCTTTCCAAGAAAAGGGATAGAGAGAGGCGCTCTTTAGGGAAGAGGGCAGCTAATCCACACGAGGACAAGCTAAAGGAGTCAACAGCCCAAGGACCACAACATATATTTAAAAGTTCAAAGAATTGCCAAGTAGCTTTTTCTGTATGCTAAGTGATGTTTTCATTGTTTAATTTTATTTTCCATATGTAGATTTTTGTGCTTTTTATCCCAAAATGCATACACATCATAAAACCCCTGTAAAGTACCCTCATAAGTGTAAATTGAGAAAATATTTCCATGACTAAAGCTTTTATACACTAAATATTTACCAGCCCACATTTTCCTCTTTAGCGGGTCCACCCTGCCACAGGGGATGTTCTGCCTGTCAAACAGATGAGCTCACCATTCTTTTCTGCTTGCTCAATAGAAACAGTCATTTAAAATCATCTGATGGACAGCTGATCTCTTTAGTAGGTACTTTGTCTTGTTAAAATGGGGCCTATAACTGAGTTCCTGATAAATAAATCAATTTGTTATAGGATGCTTCCTCTGTGTTTATTGTTCAGATTTGTAAAGACATCTTTTCTCAAAAGCAGACTAGCTTGCAGAAATCAATTAACACAAAATGTTCAGTAGTTCAAATTTAGTTCAGGTAAGCCAGTCTTAGTCTAACTCCTCTGTTGATCGGAGGAAATTTGTTCTGGGTGAGGATAGGAAGGCAACAGAAACAAAGAAGAAAAAAAATCATTTCTTTGTGAGTACACACAGAGAATGTGTTTACTTCTATCCAACATGTATGCACATCTTTCTCATTCTCTATATCTTTCTCATTTCAATCTTTCTATACCCTAGTCAGTTTTTTATGCTGCATGTCTTAGTCTATTTTCTGTTGCTATAACAGAATGCCTGGGACTGGGTGATTTAAAAAGGCAAGAAGTTAGTTAACTTGCAGTTCTGGAGGTTGAAAGTCCAAGACCAAGCAGGTGTTTCTGGAAAGCGCTTTGCGCTGCATCATAACATCATGGAAAACTAGGACAATTTTGTGTATGGGACAGCATCACTTTGTAAAAAAAATCACTCTTACAGCAGTTGATCCAGTCTCACTCATTCACCTTGGTTTATACCCAAAGGACTTAAAATCAACATATTACAGTTATGCAGCCATATCAATGTTTCTAGCAGCTCAGCTCACAATAGCTAAACTATGGAATCAACCTAGGTGTCCCTCAACCTATGAATGGATAAAGAAAATGTGATACACACACACACACACACACACACACGAATACTACTCAGCTTTAAAGAAGAATGAAATTATGGTATTTGCTGGTAAATGGATACAATTAGAGAATATCATGCTAAGTGAAAAAAGCTAATCCCCCAAAATCAAAGGCTGAACATTTTCTCTGATATGTGGATGCTAATTCACAATAAGTGGGGGATGGGAGCTAGGAAAGAACAGAGTGACTTTAGGTTTGGTAGAGGGGAGTGAAGGGAGAGGAGTGGGTATAAGGATAGTATAATAAATTAGACATTATTAGCTTATATACATATATGACTGCCTGACATGTTTCTACAACATGGACAATGAGAAAAATGAGAAATTATACTCCATTTATGTATGATATATCAAAGTGCATAAATATATTCTACTGTCATGTATAACTAATTAGAACAAATTTTTAAAAAACTTACAAGGAAAAAGGAAAAGAATTAACCTATTCCTTCAAAGTAGCATTAGCCTCTTAACCAGGGTGGAGCTAAATTCCTCTTAAAGGACCTGCCACCTCTCAATGCTGCTACCTTCAGGGCCAAATTTGGAAAGGAGTTTTGGAGCAGAGAAGCTACATTCAGACCATAGTACCACCCACACGATGACAACGTTGGGCCATACCAACCATCTTGCTCCCCCTTTCCTCATAAATCTCATTCTTTTAGTTGGTGATTTAGCAAAGAATCAAAAGAAACTAGCTGCCTAAAATAATTTACATTAGGTTATAAATGTTGTCTAAATTTGATTTTGCTGATGATGTTTCAATTTTTAAAAATGTTTATTCATTGACATGGCTCGCTAATTTGGGATATTTCAAAACAAGTAATAAAATGGAAATTTCAAAATTTCTAAGATTTTTCAAAAAGTCATTGAACTCATTTTAGAATTGGAAAGAAAGCCTGTCAGGGTGGGCCTTGGGACAGAATGGGGCAACACAATAATGGTCCTTTGAAAATACATGAAGTTTGTAAGTGAACAATTATTTCAACTACTTTAATGTGAAAACCTACATGCTCAGAAAGCTCTCTTCATTTTATTGCAAATTTATTTATTTACTTAATTTAAAAAATTTGGTTGACACATTTCATTTGTGAATATTCTGTGGTACAGTGTGATTTTGGAGCACATGTATACAATGTGCAATGATCGGATCAGCATCATTGGTATGCCCATCTCCTCAAACATTTATAGCTTCTCTGTGCTAGGAACATTCAAAATTCTCTTTACTAGCTATTCTGCAGTGGACAGTTAGATTTTGTCAACCACGGTGTCTACTATGCCATAGAACATTAGAAACTATTCCTCCTGTCCCATTGCAACCCTAAACCTAACGACCTAAACTCTCTCTCTGTTCCCCTCTTCCCTCCTGCCCTTCCCAAGTTCTGGTAACCACTATTTGACTTCCTACTTTGATGAGATCGACTTTTTAAAGGAAGTCCATTTATTAGGCATGTCTATAATAGAAGAGAAAGAAAGAAAAGAGCATGAAATTCTTTTTTCCCCCTCAAGGATATAATATTTCTAGTTAACAGGAAGAACTAGAGTACAGAGAAAAATAAGATCAGTATCATTGACCTTCTAGTCTTAAAGATGGTTGCTTGCATTTTACAGGGAAATATTTAGAGAATGTCTAGAACAAGGCTAAATATAAAAGGAAATAATATGATGAGACAGACCAAAGTAAGTTAATTGAAGGCTAGACTGATTTTAGGCCTCAGGCTTAAGGTTAAACATTGATCATAACCATATACAAGGATAATTATGGTCTATCCTATTCCAATTTTGAAACTATATTTCTTGCCTCTAGCCTCTTAGTGTTTTTTTCAATTAAAGGCACATTTATGTGATGATACTGGTGAGTACTAGTTTCTCCGGGAAATATATATTTTAATAGGAGCTGAAATAATTATCTAACAATGGAATTTTAGAACTCATGGTGCTTGACTCGTGAAAATGAGGCCTCCTAAAGCCATTTCACATAGGAGGCTGCCTATTTCATCCACTAGAACATCCAGACTATTGTATTGATCACTTTTATAAAATAGTTTGGGCCAGTTACCAATCATGCACTCTGTTGATTCATTGCATCAGAGCCTGATAGCATTAATAATGCTCCAGTAACTTTTCATAATTTGGTGTTAGAAGCATCCCTTCATGCTGATTCTCCAGCAGTACAAGAACAACAAAATTTTGTCAATAGGAAATGTTTCTCCACTGTGTTCTTCTCTCATTCTGTTCAGACACCTATAACACAAAAACCTTATACTGGGTAATTTATAAATTACAGAAAGTTATTTCTCACATTTCTGGAAGCTGGGAAGTCCAACATCAAGGTGCCAGTAGATCCTTGTGTCTGTTAAGGGCTGGTTGATTATTGATGGTGGCTGCTCTGGGTTCTCAAATAGCAGAAGGGGCAAGAAAGTTCCACCTTCATGATTTAATCACTTCCCATCATACTAGGGATTAAACTTCAACAAACAATTTGGGGGTGGGATACCAACATCTTTGACATTTGTTTTCAGATACCTGCTTTCATAAGTCTAAACTTGAATCTAATATTATTTATTCCAAATACTATAACTCATTATTGATATATTCATTTTACTTGTATTTAAAAAATAATAAATCTGGCAGAATTTTCAATTTAAAGAAAATTCAACTTGCAATAACAAGTTTTGATGAGCACTAGAAATCTTATTTTGTAATTCTTTTTGCTGCCATAAAAGCTTCCATTCTGGTAGAATACTTTCAATTCTTATGTTAGAAATGAACATGACTCTTTGTTACTTTTTTCACACTTAATAGATTGCTTCTCCAATAACTTAGATTTCATAAAAGACTGAACCAAGAATACAAAGTGAAAAACCATGATATTAGCCATTAAAGTTCAATCTGGTTATTACATCTCACCGACTTATTTACTTTAATAATTAAAGACAAGTCTCTGTAAAATTGCATTTTGTTATCTAATATTGAGGAAGGAGAAAAAGAAAATTAGTATCATTCCTTTTTAGGAAATTATTTCACGAAACATAAATAAAATTACAATTGCTACATCTTACCATGATTTTTTTCCTCCTAGAGAATCTATTTTTTCGTGTGTCTGTGTGTATGTGTGTGTGCATGGGTGTGTGTGAGAGAAACAGAACTACATTTTAAGTCTTGATAATGTGAGTCAATTCCACAAACATGGAAAACTTATTATGGGCAAGGCAACATGCAATACCCTGCAGGGTATTCAAAGATATAAAAGACAAAATCCCTGCAGCTGAAGAATTTACCACCTACCAGAAAGGACAGAAAAAGCATAAAAATAATAAAGCACAAGGCTGACTAGAGAGAGCTCTTTGGCTTAATGGAAAAAGCATAGTCTTTATAGAGAAACCACAGTTGCTTTCAAACTTGGCTTTGATGTTTATAAATAGTATATTTTTGCACAAAATATAAAAACATTTGAACTAAGTTTTTCTCTTCTGCAAAAAAAGAGATATCAATAACTGCCTTAAAATCTTATGGCAAGACTTGTTAGGAGTAATAGATATAAAGTACCCAGCAAGCAGCATCTTCCCTGGAAAGCAGATTCTAAAATGAAGAAAGATTTCCACGCAAGTTAAGTAGGGTGGGCCCTCAGGATTGATACATATATAGGAGTGAAAGAAGGAAGCACAAGTGGACAAGGGGAGGTGGTGGGCTGTGAAGAAAATTCAATGAATATCTCACCCATTGCACAGGAAATGCTGGAGCTCAATGTCCCCATAGCATCATCTCTAATTTGAATAAGGGGCCCAGGTCTTCAGAGCCCCATAATTAGTCATTAGAGCTAGACTGTCCTTGGGAATAGGTCATGGCCTTGGAAAAAGCAATTCTCTTTAGGGAAAGTTTTATTTGGGAAAAGGTAATTGATAGAGTTGGGAAGGAGGGCCTAAACAATGGGAGTCTGCAGTAGTACCTCCAGCAGCTGGAGAATGGGAACCAAGGTCCTAATAGATGAAGTCAGTGGGAACAGTAGGGGGAGGAATCTTGGCAGCATAGCACATAATTCATTTAAAAAGTTAAAATTAATTGTCCAGATATTTCATAAAAATTATGAACACAATGTATGCACATGAACATTTGGAAAACATGGGATAGGCTAACATTTTAAAACTTCATATCATCCACAAAGCAACAAAACCATTGTAAATATTTTGGTGTATGTCTTTTTAATATTTTCTAAGCATATTTATTTTCCTCTGAAATAATGGCATTATACTGGAAGATTTGTTTGTGTCCTGTTTTTTTCTTACATTGTGATATTTTCCCATGTAAGTATATATTCTCTTTGCAAGATGATTTTGGTTTTACTTCAATATTCAAAATTTACTAAACAAAAATATGTTGTTTGACACTTAGATTTTTATATATTTTTTACTTTTAAAAAAATGCTAGAATGAACAATAGGCACATATCTCAGATGATATCCTTAGGAAAAATTCATAAAATGGAAATTGCTATGCCCAAGCCTGCTTGCATTTTTAAGGTCTTGGCATGTGTTGCCAAATTATCCTCTGGAAAATCCTATCAACAATATTTGAGATTTTATCTTTCCTCACCATTGTGAAAATAGAAAATTATCATTTCTTTTAGACTGTGCAAATCTAAAAGGTAACTTTTCTAATTTACACATACAAATTCAATGAGAGTAGCAGAACTCAGACGTATTTATGAAGATTCAAAAATGGAAGAGATTATATCCAGTCATAGGGAATTAGAAAAAACTTCCAAGAAAAGGAGAGCAGTGATATGGTCCTTAAATACTGGAAAGGGTTTCAACAAGATGGAAGGGATCTTAGAGAAAAACATCAGGGACAAAGGTAATATTAAAAGTTGCATTAGTGATTATTTCCTTTGCTGAGAAAAATCTTTTTAGTTTGAATCCATTCCATTTATTGATTCTTGATTTTAGTTCTTGTGCTTTAGGGGTCTTGTTAAGGAAGTGAGGTACGAGGCAGACATGGTGAAGATTTGGGCCTACTTTTTTTTTTTTTCTATTAGGTACAGGGTCTCTGTTTTAATGCCTAAGCCTTTTATCCACTTTGAGTTGAATTTCATGCAGAGTGAGAGATAGGGGTTTAATTTTATTATGTTAACATGTGGCTTTCCAATTTTCCTAGCACCATTTGTTGAATAGGCTATCCTTTCTCCAGTGAATGTTTTTGGCACCTTTGTCTAAGAGATAACTGTATTTATGTTGGTTTGTCTCTGTGACTTCTATTCTGAACCATTGGTCTACATATTTGTTTTGGTGCCAATACCATGCCATTTTTGTTACTATGGCTCTGTAGTATAGTTACAGAGCCTACATATTGGGAGAAATTTTTTACTACATGCACCTCAGAGCATTAATCTCCAGGATATATAAATAACTCAAAAACTTAACACCCCCAATACTAAATAACCCAATAAATAAATGGGCTAAGGAATTGAACTAGATACTTCACAGAAGAAGAAATACAATTGATCAACAAACATATGAAAGAATGTTCAACATCTTTACTAATTAGAGAAATGCAAATCAAGACTACTCTAAGATTTCATCTCACCCCAGTCAGAATGACATTTATCAAGAATACAAGCAATAATAAGTACTGGTGAGAATGTAGGGGGAAAGGTATACTCATACATTATTGGTGGAAATGCAAATTGGTGCAACCATTATGGAAAGCAGTATGGAAATTCCTCAGAAAATTTGGAATGGAATCACCATTTGAACCACCTATCCCTTGGTTTGTATCCAAAGGACTTAAAATTGGCATATTACAATGATGCAGCCATGTCAATGTTTATAGCAACTCAACTCACAATAGCTGATCTATGGAACCAATATAGGTGTGCTTCAACAGATGAAAGGACAAAGAAAATGTGATATATATGTGTGTGGGGGGGTGTATGATGGAATATTACTCAGTTTTAAAGAAGAGTGAAATTATAGCATTTTCCAATGAATGGATGGAGTTGGAAAATATCATGCTAAGAGAAATAAGCCAATATCCCCAAACCAGAGGCTAAATGTTTTTTCTGATATGCAGATACTAGTTCACAATAAGGGGATGAGGGGATTAGGGAAGAATAGAATTTACCTTAGATTCGGTAGAGGGAATGAAAGGAGGGGAGGGGGTATGTGAGTAGGAAAGACAATAGAATGAATCAAACATTATTACCCTATGTATGTATATAACTACAAACTGGTGGGATTCTACATCATGTGCAACCAGAAGAATAAGAAATTATACTCCATCTGTGCATGATATATCAAAGTGCATTCTACTGTCATATATAACTAATTAGAACAAATTTTAAAAACAGAGAAAAAAGAGTTGAGAATACCCTGTTTTGATTAGAGTATAAGAGAGAAATAAAACTGAAAGTAAGATAAAATTATAATGTAGCACAAAAGTGGCAAATGGACTGCAAATCTGACAATGGTCAATAGCTACTTGATTTTTGTATTGATAAGAATTTTAAATCTCTGATATAGTCATTCACATCTTTTAAAAAAACTTGTATTTACCAACTACAATATGTCAAGGGCTTACATCACTAATGAAAGTATATAGAAGTCCCTACTATACTCAAATGGATGGGAAGAAAGCATGTAAAAAAGGAAAAAGAACAGAAAGAAAATTATGTTTGCAAATTGGAAGATTAAAAAAACAGATAAGAAGCAAAGAGAGAGTAATGAAACGGGAAATAAGACTGAAATGCTGTGGACACCAACGTAGGAGTATTGAGATAAATGTAGGAATCGATAAACTCAATGTAGAGAAATTGAAAATTATAAAAAACTAGGAACAAAACCACTGAGTTTATCAATTCAGGGACCATCAGTAATATTTACTTTTTCTACTGTGATGGGAAAGGAAGACATATTGTGATTCAGTAGATAATGTAGAAACAGACAAAATAAACTCTTCAAACTGGTCATTAAAAAAATAGTTTAAGAAATTAGCAGAATGAAATGGAGAATTTTTTAAATTAAATTTTAAGTATCTAGGAGTAAACTAAATAACAACAATAAAAGAGTTAAATCTTTTCAGAGTAATTATACAACACGTGAATAAATGGGGAGTAATAAATGAATAAATAAAAACTGTACCTTTGGAAAGAGAAGACTCATCAATTTTTTTCCTTTTCATTGGTGCATTACAATTATACATATTTTTACATATTTGTATATACACACAGTATATCAGTATAATTCTGTCAGTTTACTTCACTGTAATACATGAATTCAATGCAATATTGAATAAAAATCCCAACAAGATTTTTATAAAATTCAGATGAGTTTGTTGTAAGAAAATATAAGATATTTGTGAAAAATAAGCCAATTTGGAATTTGTTCTATCAGATTTTAAAACTCTTACTACAGCTATAGTGAGAATGTAGAATTAGTGAAATATTAGATAAGTCTATTCTATTTGGCCAATCAAAGAGAATAGACTCAAATATATGATGAGAATCAACATGCTACAAATACATAATAATACATAATACATAATGCATTGCAAATACATGATAAATATGGGGAATTAGTAATCATAAAATTAAAATTAGATCTCTGCATCACAATATACAGAACAATTAATTAAAGAATTTAAAAAATAAAACAAACAATTTAAACCTTTAAAAGCATCAAAACAAGGTCTAATGGTATCAGTTCATGACTTCAGGATAAGGAAGGCCATGTTAAATCAGATATAAAAGCTGAAAATGATGATATAAAAGATGGATAAACTTCAATATATTAAAATGTATGAAAAAGATCACATAAATATAGTTGAACACAGGTGAAGAACTAATAAAATAAAATGCTGCTACATAATAGCATTCAGAATATATAACAATTTGTACCAATCTCTGAGAAAGAAAGAAATAGAAATGAGATTGATGGCTAATTCAAACAAATAAAAGGCAAACAACTGATAAATTTTAAAATGTGCAGTTACTCTGGTAATGATAGGGAAAACACCAATATGCCAATCAAAACAGTGAGAGATCATTTTTTTTTCCCAGTAAATTGCCCCAAATTGAAAAGGCTGGTAATATAAAAATGGTTGAGCTAGAATTTGAAATTAGGTTTCTTTATTTCAAAGTCCTTATTCTTAAGCACTGATTTCTATAATGGAACAAAAGTTTTATTATTGAACAAGGACAATGCTTCTCAGTGTGGTTCCCCTAGAAGCACTCAGCATCACTTGGAACTTGTTAGGAATGCAAATTCTCAACCCCATCTCTGACCAATAGAGTCAGAATTATCAGATGGTTATAGGCTTAGGACCTGTGTTTCAACAAGTTTGAGAACCACTGGAGTAGAAGATTGGAGGACTATTGGGGACCTCAAGTGAAAAAGAGGAATAACAAATGGATTAGAATAAGAAATGAATGAAGCAAAAAACAAACAAACAAACAAAAAAAACACAGGACTTTGTGTCAGGCAGAGGAAATGCTATAATTTGAGATATTAGCAATGAAGTAGTTTTAAAAATCATGAGATTTAATTTATTATCATAAATAGTGTGGCTAAATTGGAATGGAGATGTAAATCATGGTTTTTGTCATGGGGTAAGGCCAGGGAGTTGGAAGACAAAAAACGAGTAATGTTCAAGTCACTGTGTTAGCATGAAGAATGAAGAATGGGTGTATGCTTCACTGTTGAAGCTATGCAGAAATGGTGGTGTTCTCTGAATACCAGCTGACAGAGAATTAAGAATGAGTATTCTCTAGTTAGATGGAGTTCATTTGGAGAAGTCTGAATTGCTCAGTGACTTGTGAATCTATAGAGAAGGAACATGAGGCTTCCACTAAAAAGGTTTTTGTAATATTCTATAATAATGTTTGATTTTTCATGTTTTACTAATTTTAGATTTTGAACATCAGTTATTGGGAACTACATTTAACACATAATGAAACATGCTAACCAAACTTATGCCTACTTTCATACATTGTTTCTGATGCCCATATCTGGGATTTTCTAGAGTTTAATGTTTAGGAAATAGGTGTTTTTTGTTGTTGTCATTATTCTTTTAAATTGAAGGGTTGAACCATTTATACTTTTAAGTTTTTTATTTATCTTATTTTTTATATGAAATCTGCACTAGGTTGCTCAAGCTGATCTTGAACTAGCTATGAATATCTTGCCTCAGTCTCTTGAATAACTGGGATTATGTGTGTGCACCACCACACCTGTTTCTACTCTTGTCTTATCTTGCTGAACACAATGAAATTATGAAACATATACTCAAGGAAACTTCTGTTGTCAAACCTTTGGTTTCTCTATTTCCAGTCCTATGTAAGTAACCTTATCATAATGCTCTGATCTGAATACTTATTATAGATATGAAGGAAGTTAATATTCTTCCTGTTCTTTCTATTTCTTAGAAACATGTCATTTATAATGATGTCCTTATTCTTAAGAGCTGAAGGTTTAATCTATACTACTCCTTGGTATTTATCCAAAAGAATAAAATCAGAATAATTTAGAGAAATATAAACTTATCCATGTTTATCACAGCACAATTATTGAAAGCCAAGTTATGGAACTAGCCTAAGTGTCTGTCAATAGATTAATGGATAAAGAACATGTGGTCTACATACACAATGGAGTTTTACACAGCCATAAAGAAGAATAAAATTATGTCATTTGTAGGCAAATGAATAGAACAGTAGACCATGATTTTCAGCAAAATAAGTTAAAAAGAAAAGTATCATATGTTGGCTCTCATATGTGGAAGCTAGAGAGGAAAAAAAAACCAAACAAGAAGAAAGAAAGAAAAGGATACCATAAAAGTAGAAGGGAGACCAGTCTAGAGGAAGGGGATGAGTGGAGAGAAGGGGAAGGGGGGTGGACATTGAGAAGTAAAACTGATCCAATTATGTTTTTATGTATATGCAAATATGCCACAATGGAACCCAGCATTTTGTATAATTCACATGCACCAAAGAGAAAGAGAGTAAGAGAAAAGTTAAAGGTTTATAATGAAATCTTTAGTAGTGTATGTGGCAGATCCTCATTAATCTCCAAATAGAAGGAGAAATCCGTCAGTGGATTCGTGGATGGGCTAGCACAATGTGCAAAACACCACAAAATGTCAGTTTCAGAAAAAATTCTTCAAAATCCAACTGGCTGCAGCAGATTGTAAAGTTCTTTATAAAAAGGAGAACCACTACATGCCTTCTTCCCCTAAAGACTATGGAGGCAAGCTTCCAATGTTCACCATGAACCAGTGTGTATAAAGACTGTAACATCAACCCTGGAATTAAAAAGCAAATAAACAAACCCTTTATAGGGTCAAACTGAAAAGGACTGTACTGTTCTCAGAACAGAAATAAGTCTGCAGGCTGGTATTTCAAATGAGCCACAAATTCTCTATCTGTCCCAAATGGGAAATAACTTTATTGAATAATAAATTAAAAATGAATCCACTTTTTTATACTTACAACTTAGAAAGTACTTATGATATAACCTCTGTAGCCAAAGGGCAATTCTTCCATTAATGGATAAAAGAAGTTGTAAAAGTCTGTGTGCATAACTCTCCAAAATGAAAACATAAGAGTAAAATGAAAGAAAGTTCAAGGAACTTTATTTTTTAATAAAAAAAAATCCAATGCTCTTCAGGGTTTCAAAGGTGCTGGTGGTGTAGGCATTGCCCCCATTAGATTTCAGGTCTAAAGAGCAAAACACAAAGGGTAGCTTTAAGTAGCCCTCCATATCTATTCACCAGAGCAAAACATAAAAACATTTTTTAAAGGTTGGTTTAGAATTCTATTACTTTTGGCCACAGACAGTGGAGTATACAGTCAATGTTAAATGATTATTTAAGTAAAGATCAAGAGGGAACGTTGAATGGTTCCAAAACGTTGAATGGTTCCTCAGTAGGTAATATTTTGAAATGTAATTCAAAATATGGATTTATAACAGACAAGAAATTAAGGTGTTCCATTTCAATGAGAAAATGTGATTCTTATTTTTGAGTCAAGAAATTTTAGAGTTTAGATAGTACGATATAGTTGTGATAAATCATTTTGTTTACTTCCATGAATACTTTTAGCTTTATTCCAAATGTGCATAGAGGACTAAAATACAACATGAATGGCCCACAAGCCCGAAGAGATTTTATGTACAATCTTTGAAATGTGGGGTCTGGAGATGCCTACTTGGAGTTGTTACGTACAGGATCTAGAACAAGTGGATGGAAAGTAGTTTTCCTCAGGTCTTAGAGGTCTCAGACCACTTTGAAAATTTGGGGAAAGATATGGATCCTCTTCCATGGACAATACACATACAAACACGTGTGCAACACTGAGAATAGCATTTCATGAGCACTGAAGATCCTTTGACACCTACCCATGGCTCCTCAAGGAGTCCAAGTATTCCCATTTAAGAACACTTAATGGCTGGGGGGCAAAATGGCAGATGCCTATAATCCCAGTTGCTCTAAAGAATGAGGCAGAAGAATCACAAGTTCAAAATCAGCCTCAGCAACTTAGAGAGATCTTGTCTCAAAACAAAAAAATTAAAAAACAGGGATGGGAATGTTGCTCAATGGTTAAGCCCCTCTGGGTTTAATCCCCAGTCCCCCCCTCCCAAAAAAATGCTTATTTGCTTATTTGAGTGTAAAAATGTCAGTGTCTGTGTAAAATCATGTGTATTTATACATCACTGTAGAAAATTTGAAAAATATTAAAATAAAGCTATAATAATCCCATCACCCACACATAAATCTATTTAACATTTGGAAACATATTTTTTTCTCAGTTTCTTTTCCAGGTATATTTTTCCACAAAAATATCATATTGTATATGGAATTTTATAATAGCTTTTTAAGTCAGTATTATCATATTCTCAGGATATCAAACATGCAGTGATATTATTATATTTTATTGAAATAAATTAATTATTTAACTAGAATTTTATTATAAACATTTTATTTCAATTTTAATTCTTTAATCACTATTTCTATGGAAATAAATTTTAATATGGTTTATGTTTATTTACCAAGATAACTTTAAATAGTCCTTCATTTTCTAAAATCACCTCGTTCCAAACTGCCAACATATTGAACTCTGAGTTCTAGTCAAAATTTTTGTTATATCTTCAGGAAATATGATATAAAGGTAACTAAAATTTTCTGTAGTCCTTTCAATTTAAAGACCCCTGAATCAAGAAATAGTTTTAAATGAGCAGGTAATTCTTATAGATCACTTTGCTGGTGGTGGGGGTGGTTTAGTTTGGTTTGGTTTGCTGTGGTTTGGTTTGGATTTTGAATCCTATAATCATTTGAGTAAGTTCTGTTTGTGGGGGTTCAAACTCTACAAATTAAAGTTTCTGTGATGCTGAGAATCAATGTTGAAGGTTGATTTTTTTCTTACCACTTGTTATGATTTTCATGTTTCTATCCTGGTTTATCTTCCTCGTCCCTCATTCTTTCCATAGAGCAATACAAGTAATAGAAAAGATGACAGACAAGGAGATGAGAGACCTGACTTGGAGTGACCCTTTGATGAATTAATTGCTAAACTATCTTTTATTCTAGACAATTAATAAGCACAAAAGTTGATGATATTTAGTTTGGGATAAGGGATATGTATGATATTTTATTCCTTTTTACATTTTATATTTTTTCTACATTTTCTAAATGAACTTGTACTGTTGACAACCAGAAAAATAAAACAAAATATTTATGTGTATTCTATGATCTTTAACAATGCCAATCTCAGGTTCAGTTAGCCTTCCTGTCCTAATGTCTCCTTGTCATTTGGTATCCAAAATGATAGACTCATTTTCCAGAAAACCTATTCTTATAAATAAGGAAAATTCAAAATACCAAATATCGTCTCCCAGCTTTAAAATCCAGAAGAGGTCTGTTCAAGACAAAATGGAAATGGCTGGGAAGCTTTAAGTAGTTACAATATTTCCAGCTCTTCCTTCATTCTTTGAACATTGGGTCTGAATGAAGATGTAAGGCATGTGAATAATAAAACAAAAGCTCATGAATAGGAGAATGAAAGATTTCAGCTAACATAAATGTCTGATTCTAAAATTTAAAGCAAGCTCACTTCAATGTTAGCTCACTCATTCTTTTTTTTAAAATTTTTTATTGTTGGTTGTTCAAAACATTACATAGTTCTTGATATATCATATTTCACACTTTGATTCAAGTGGGTTATGAACTCCCATTTTTACCCCGTATACAAATTGCAGAATCACATCAGTTACACATCCATTGATTTACATATTGCCATACTAGTGTCTGTTGTATTCTACTGCCTTTCCTATCCTCTACTATTCCCCCCTCCCCTCCCCTCTTCTCTCTCTACCCCCTGGCTCACTCATTCTTTCATCCACATATTTATTCTGTGGCTCCTATGTGCTCGGTGCAATATGTAAAGTAGGAAACCAAACTGGGTCTATGGTGAAAACATAGTAAACACACGTGTATATAACATAAATGCATTAATTCTTATCATAGTAATGGATTACATTACTTAAATGCTTACTAGATACCATGTTGTACGCATAGTACCTTAAATAATCTTATCTATTCTTCCTAACCTCCCTATGGAGTAGGGAGTATAGATGAGAAAGCTGAGGTTTGGAGAGTTGAGCATTTTGCCTAAAGTCACACAGGGAGACAGAATTTGAATGCAGGCTATTTGACTTTTGAACCAGCTGTGACAGCAAAAAACAGGATGATATGAGAGGGGTGAGGAGAGGAGAAACAATTTCTTTAGGGGGTCAAAGGAGGCCCTTTGGAATAAATGGCACTCAAGCAAAGTTTGAAGAACAAGGAACAGGTAGGAGGACTAGCTAGCTGTTAGGGAACATTACTCATGTTGTGTTCAAATGTCCCTAATCTTAATTTTACCAAAATCAATTATTGAAAAATAGACAATTTGCTTTATAGTAGAGCTCTACGATTTAGCAACCATCATAAGTTGAAAGGTCTCAGCTTCAGAGCATTCCTTTATTTTACTATTGCTGTGCTTTACAAAGTACATTCCACAGGGACATCTGCTAGGCCACACTCCAAGCACATACCATCAGAGTGCTCTTACATTCACAGATAGGCAAATTCTGTCAGCCTAATTCTCTGTGTGCAGCCCAGCACAGCCATCCCTATTCTGTAGGGTCTAATAAATATCTAGAGCAGAGGAGGGGGAAAGGGACCATGCTGTGGACAATGAGGATCCATAGGGAAAAAAGCATACTATATACCATGAACCACAGTGGTTCAGTGCAAACAAAATGTTAAATAATTCAATGGTACAATTTTGAATGCCACCAGTCTATGGTATATACTATGTAAAGCAGGTGTGTCCTACTTTTCTTTCACTAAATATATTTTGCAAGCATTTTCCTATGTTACTGAATAGTATTCTAGAAATTCCATAGTGTAGGGTTTTAATTTACTTTTCAGTTCTATTATTTCACAAAATGATTTGTTCTTAATTTTCACTTATAAGTAGAAATACAAAAATAGGATCTTGTGCAAAAATCTTAGCATTTTGCTTATTTAGGCTAGATTCATACTGAGTCAAAATGTGTGTTTTTTAAAAGCTCACGTTTTAGAAATGTACCAATTTTTACTGCCAGCAATAATGTAAGAAATGAACACATTGCTACATAAACTCTTGAGTTAAGTATTATTGTAAGAATTTCATATATAGAGAGAAAAAAAATAGTATTTTTGCCTGCCTATTTTGCTAACTACTGATTTAGATATTTTTCACTTTTTATTGGTCTTTTCTAATTCTTCATTGTGTCTCTTTTTTCCTTTTCAATTATTACTTCATATATTTGTATTTCTTTTTATTATAATTTCTCAACATTTGTCATTTTATTAGTTTTTAGCACTATAAATTCTATTAATTTTATCTGTAATTTAATTATTCTTATATTTACTTTTCCCTTATTTTCTTGTTTTAAGTTTTGCTGACATTTTTGTACTTTTTGAATAAAAGATTCCATTCATAAGATATTAACTCCTTATTACTTACTAACAAAATCATTTAAGCCTGTAAATTTTTCCAACTTACAATTTTGCTATATTTTTTAAAATTTTAGTATTCCAAACTATGACATTTTCTGAAAAACCTAGTTTTTTATTTCATCTTTCCAATAATGATTATATAAGAGAGTAATCTGAAAAAAAATTTCCTTAGACAAACTATTTTGTTCAAGCATTTGTTATTAATTTCTAGATTTATTGCCTTGAGAACAGAAATATGTATATGATTTTTTGCTTTTGTCACTTACTGAGAGATTATTTGTGGTATTAATGGTATTAGTACTCTAGAATCATTGGAGGGCAAGATACATAACAAACTTATTTAAATTATTCAAATAATGTTTTATTTATTTTTGTCCTGTTAAACCCATCAAAGGCTAAAGTAGATAAGTTAAAATCCGCCAGAAACTTTTCTCTTAACTTCTTTGTCTATTAGTTTGATGCTATATTACAATTTATAATTTAGATCTTTTTGAGTCATGACTTTTGATATCATGAAATGACCATGTGTTTCATTTTAATCCTGTTTGCTCTCATTGTACTTTGTCTGAAATTTATCCTGTTTCTACTGCTTTCTATTGATATTTTCCAGATAAACATCTTTTGAAGTTTTATTTTTAGCATAGGAGGGGCTCAAAAGGGAGATCCAGAATAGGACAGTAGCCCCAGCAGAAGCTCTGCCATCACATAGCTTTTTTTCTGGCTCTGCCACCAGTTTCACATGAAGCAGGTTGTTTAGCCTGTGTACACCTAACTTTGAAATCTGTAAAACTGGTGGGAATGAAATGAAGTTTTATGAGAAAAATTCATGATAAATTAAATAAAACAAACATACTTAAATTGATAAAATCTTCAACAAGCATAATGAAAAGTAAAATATTAGCAGTATTACTTTGAAAATCAAGAATAAGATAAGAATGTCCTCTTTCACTGCTTATATTGAACACTTAATTAAGTTATTCCCCATAAGAATAAAATGAGAACTAATACATATTTTAAAAAAGTAAAGAAATGTAACTCTCAAGTTCTGAAGGAAATATAATAATAGTCAAAGAAAATCTACAAAGGAATTCTTTAAATTGATACAAGAACACTCATACATTGTTGATGGGACTGAAAATTAGTACAACCACTCTAGAAAGAGGTATGGAGATCTATTGCTTTAAAACACATATGAAATGCAGTAAAAATAGAAATAGATTTAGGTTAGTGGTAACTGTGGAACGGTGGAAACACAGCTCAGAACAGTACATAGAAGGCCCAAATGAGTGTGCAAAATAATATTCTATAAACTGGGACTAGATATCTGGGTATTTATGGTTTTATTCTTTTTTTTTTTTTTTGCTTTTTGTACATCCATATATGTCATAATAAGTAGATTGGACTTGGTAACAGTCCATATTTAAAAAGTTTGGGAATTCTTTTGAACAATAAACTGTATGAGTCATCAGTAAGATGCACTTGTTTATAACTAAGGCAATCTTGGGCAGCACTAAGAAAATACTATCAGTCAGAGGCAGTACCAAGGACCCATTATTTGTAGATTCTCATCTATTTCCTTCCACTTGAATATAAGTTTACAAGGGCAGAGTCTCTGATGTATCTCAAGTTGTTATACTGGTGCTTAACATACTTGAGGCTCTTGGAAGTATTTGTTAAACGATGAATGATTTTGTATTCTTGTGTATAAAACAAGCATGTTTTTATTGGATTCTATTTGCTAATATTTTGCTTAGGATTTCGCCATCTGTTTCATAAATCACATTGTGCCTTTCTCAGACTGTTTTCATCTGTTGTTGGTATTGAGTTTATTTTAGCCTCCTAAAATACATTGAAGGAACTGTTACTCTCTATTCTCCGGAATACTTTGTCTAAGATTGGCACTATGTGTCTTTCCAAAATTTGGTAGAAGTTGTATGCATAATTATCATGTGTGTGGGGTGTGTGTGTGTGTGTGTGTGTGTGCTTGCAATGGGGAAGTTCACAATGACAACTAATAGAAATATTCCTCAAATTCTAATGGCTCACCACACGGAAGGCTCCTTTTTCATTCTTCACTCATGTAGCTATTGAAGTTGGTCAAGCACCTCTCCTCCAGTTTTTTTCTATTGCTGGGCTTCACTGTAGAAAATTACTTTACTTCAACTACAAATAAAAGCAAGCCAAATAGTCTAAAAAATATCCTGGAGAAAATCCTATAAGCATCATGTTTGCCTTCATTCCACTGGCTAGCACCAGACTAAGGGCTTCAGCCTAACGGCAAGGGGGATGTATTTCCAGGGAATGCACATAGCACTGGTGAGCATTCAGCCAACCTCTGTCCTATGACTAGGATCAGTTCCATATTCCTTATAATTCCAGTTAGGTCTTTTATTTCTTCTTGAATCAACTTGGTAAGCAATAACTCTCTAGGGATTCTTTTCTAATTTTAAAATGTATGACCAAAATGTTGTTTTAAGTATTACATTACAAAAGGGTTAAAAAGCTAGTCTGGCTGAGATTATCTCACAATATTTATTTTTAATATTATTTATTTGCTATTTTCTTTCCTTTATTTATTTTGTTCAACTTTACTCTAGCCTGATCTGTTTTATCAATATTCTCTATAAAACAGCTCTGGTTTTGTTTTCCTCTCATTTGTTACATATTAAATTAGTTTCTGCTCTTACCCTTGTCAGTTCGTTCAACTTACCCGGGTTTTTTCTATTATTAAAAAAAAATTCTCAATGTGCAAGTTTATCTCATTAATATTCATATTTTCTTCTTTTCTGATGCAATTATTTGTAATCATTTCTCACAAATTTCAGTATTAAGAATCTATAAAAGGATACAGTTGTTTCCTAAGTTCCAGTGTGATTTCTTCTTTAACTAAAGAAGTATGAATTATTAAATCTTAATCTCTATTGGAATAGGTTTAAGAATTATTTTCTTGTCATTATTAATTTAATGTAACCAAGTAATCAAGCCTATACAACTTTTATATCTACTGTAATCTGTTAGTGTAAGGTAACACTATAAATATCCTACCATTGTTACAATATTTATCATTTTCTGGCTATACTGCAATGATATCACCATACATCTTAAGCTCCCTGTGCAATTATTAAGTTACTGAAAAGGAACAAAATAAAAATAAAAACTTTTTACTTATTTTGGAATCTCAGCTGAGAGCATGGAGAAATGAATGCTTGCATTTGTTTCTGAAAAGACCATATTTTGACACTTTATTATTCTGTCTTAGGGCTTTTTTTTTTGTTGTTGTAAAACTGTTCTGCTCTGTAATCCTAAGTATGCCAGCCTACAGATCTTTAAGGAAGAAATACTACCAAAGACTAGGTTACTAAATATACGAGGACCAAACCTAATTGACATGGTCAAGACATTGTATGAAGGATCATAAAATCACATCTTTGTTCTTCTGAGAGATTTGTAAACTATGGAATTAGGCTGAACTGCCCTGGAAACCCAACTTTGATTTTTACTAACTATAAAATGTTAAGCAAGGCACAGATTTGCTCTGCTGTTTAACTTAAATTGTAAAACAGAAATAATGATACCTAGAAGGATTAGTGTGTGGATAGAGGAAATGCTTGTTATCATTTGGCACATATAATAAATGATAGATTTTATTATTACCTCATATATCAAATTTTAATACATTACTCAAAGTTTTGATTTTTTAATTTAAATCACATGTTTATAATGCAGTGATTCCCAAATACCCAGAGAGTTTACAAAAATTCCCAATCTGCATCCTAAAGATTGTGAGGATTGGTCAGAGACAGAGTCTGTGACTTGTTAACCTCTCCAGTTCTTCCAGCTGATCAGATAGTTTGGGCCAGATTAATGAACTATTTGAAAGCTAGATTCCAAAATTTGGTTTTCAGCCAGAATTCTAGCAAATGGTCTGTGGTCATATGTAAGAGTTCAACCTTGATTAATTCAATGAGAAGGATAATGACATTACCAAAGTAACTTAATTCCTCTCAGAGGGCTCATTTCTTATTAAGCCTATTCATTAATACAATTGTGTTTCTCAGTTGTGATGGTCTGAAAATTAGCATAGATGCTTCACTCATCTCATGAAAGCTGTTCTTACCCTTTGACATTTCTAGGAGAGTAGGATATACCCAAGCCCAACTCTGGTACTATATTATTAGTGCTGTATGTGATTTTCAAACAAAATAATGATTGATGAGAATATGACTTTACAGTGTTATCAGCTGCTGTTAGAAATCCTGGACATGCTATTCCTGGGATTTCTTCCTGTATTCTCTGTTTCTACTTCTCATAACCTTCCATATTCCTTGGTTAAAATGCCCCTTTTAACTTTATTTCCTGTTTTTTTTCCAATGGCCATTTTCATTTAAAAATCCTCATCAAATCTGGAATTAATAAACCTCATTTACTCTAAATATCAAAAAGTGTCCTGCAAACTTCAACATGTCCACATATTCTGTGAAGCACACGCTAGAGGAATGATCATTCTCTTAGGAACAGGGTTGGGCTATCATCCCAGACCACAGGTTCCAAGATTCAATCTAAGATCCAAGCAGGTCATATTTATAAAGACTTTAGAATACAACTACATGTGCATGTACATGAAATGCCAAGTAATTTACAGTGGGGAAATTAGTTAAGTGTGTAAAAGAATAAGAGCTTCATTAAAAATATCTAGTTTCATCAAATTTTTAAAGTTTGGAAGAACATTTTTGAACCAGACTTTTACATTTCTGATCTCTAGCCTTTTTCCATTAAAGAATTGTTTTGGAAAATTTGAGTAAGATCTGTTTAGCAGCTTTCAAACACGCAACGAGCCAAAACAAAAAGTGAATAAAGGATGAAATAGGGTGATTTGATAGCATATTTTTTAAAATGACATTTTGAGTGGAGATTATTTCTTACAAAGGAAATATAGTCTCAAAGAGCAGAGGATTTTCTTTTAAGGTGAAATTTTAAGAGAAATCTCACACCTGAAAGCATAATGAATGATACAAAATAACAAAGCTGTTTTTAGTCCAAATTGGCATTCAAGATGTCAGGATTTTGTTTGTTTGTTTTATCTAGAACTATTGGTATAAGTAGCCATTTTCTAAGAGCAAAGTACTGCCTTTGATATAGACATTAAAATGGATTAACAGCACATTGAGTATTCTATCCAAGAGAGTTTTTTAGGAAGTCTTATATCAAATAAATATTGCAGATTTACAGTTAAGCATTTTTTACTAAGCAAGAAAACATCTTGAGCTATTTCTTTAGAAACGTTTGAAAATTTTAACTTAGAGCAACATATAAACACATACAATCACACACACACACAATGTTAGATCTACTTGTAATCAAATACCAACATCAAAGGCTATTTAACTGCTTCTTTTGGCTTCGATTCTCGTTCACTATAAAATGCCATATGATGTGAATTGTATAGGTTTTCCTGTGGATTTGACCTCAGTCCAAGTTGGCATTATTAAAATTGATCGAGGAAAAAACGGAAAAACTCACATTTGCTTTTTTCAAAACTTTACAAGAAAGTAACAGATTACCATGAATTATAACCTAAAACAAACAGGGAAAAATATTAATAGACATTTTTTCTTTTTCTACTGATGGTACCTAACAAAGTATTTAAAAAACAGACTTAAGCCACTAGAAATGTCATAGAAAGTCTAGAGATGCTTTCCTTATTTCTTTAAAATTTTTTTCCTTAAAAATAATTAAAATAATTACAGAAAAAAATACGTAGAAAGAAAAACACACATAGTTTCACAAGAGTTGAAATATGATAATTTCCTCACATTTGCTTTTTTCCTTACAACAAAGATTGTAGATAAACTTGAGGTCCTCTTTGACCACTACTTTGTTCCCCTCCCTCTTCCTAGAGGGAACCACTATCGTGAGTCTGATGTGCCACAGTCTGGCTCTCTGGGTTTCACGGCTCCAAACTTGGCCTTAAATTAGACCCTTGGGCTCTAGTTCCATGAAAGTTGTGCAATTTTGGACTCCATACAAGCAATATGGGCAGGACTCCAGCCCTTCATGGGTGATTCCTCCTCTTCATCAGCTGGAACTCATTCAGTACCCCACCCCCACCACCTCCAGCCTTCCACTGGTGGTCCCAGTCTGGCCCTCATTCTTGGCCAAGGCACATTCAGCTTCTCCTCTTGGGCAGGAACTGAAACTCCATCCCCTTTTGTTCTAATGTGGTCCTGGTTTGCCATTGGATCTATAGCTTTCTTTAGCCCCAACTCTAATATACTATCTCTTTTCTAACTCTTAGGAATCAGTATCTTTCTCTCTTTCTCTTTCTCTCTCTGTCTCCTTCTCCCTCCCACTCCCCTTTCCAGAATGATTTTTTTTTTACATTTGTAAAATTCATTATGATGTTTTTGGAGTGCAGCAAGTGGTTTTAATATATTCCAGCACTTTATTTTTGACCTTAAATCTCCCTACTATCTAAATAAGTAAAATTCATTATAAAATAATTAAGTTTTAAAAGGAACAAGTCATCTCATATATTTTTAAAAAATAAAAATATATGCAATCTACTACACTGTTATCATTTGGATGTGAGGTGTCCCCCAAAAGCTCACGTGAGACAATGTAAGAAGGTTCAGAGGAGAAATGATTTTGTTGTGAGAGTCTTGACATAATCAGTGAATTAATCCCGTGATAGGGATTAACTGAGTGGTAACTGAAAGTGAGTAGGGTGTGGCTGGAAGAAGTGGGTCACGGGGAACATGCCTTTAGGGTATATATTTGGTGAGCTGAGCTTAGCCTCTCTCTGCTTGCTGATCATCATGTGAGCTGCTCCCTCTGCCACACTCTTTTGCCATGATGTTTTGCCACACCTCAAGCCCCCCAAGGAACAGAGACTGCTGTCCCTAGAATGAGACCTCTGAAACTGTGAGCCCTCAAATAAACTTTTCCTCCTATAAAATTGTTCTTTTCAGGTCTTAGTTACAGCAGCAAACATTGTTCATTCATCACACACATAGTGTTCAATCATAATATAAATGTTCATGGAGTAACTGCTATCCACCAAGGACTTGACTTCTAGCCACTAAGGATATAAAAATGAACAAAATAAGGAAGAAGGGTAAAAAACATGGCTCTCATTTTAGTGTGGAAAGGTAGACAGAATTCTGTCTATATAGCAATATTCTTCATGTGAGCAATTTTCATTCTTTATAACTCTATCTACCTATCTATCTAGCAATTTTGTGTGTACAAAGTTGAGAAGTGAATGGACAGTATTGGAGTCAAAAAGACCCTTGCAATTTCAGATAGATAGTCAGGGAAGGCCTTACTCTGAAGGTGGGGAAGGAACTGATATGTCAGCCCTCTGATGAAAAGCCATTTCAGGCAGAATTAGCAGGTACAAAAGTCTTGAGACAGGAGTTTACATGATGGACACACACACACACACACACAGAGAGAGAGAGAGAGAGAGAGAGAGAGAGAGAGAGAGAGAGTCAGTGGTCAAAGTACCTGAATTAGAGAGCTTGTAGGAGAATAATAGGAAATGAAATCAGAGAGTTTTTATGGGTCAGACTGTATTGAGCATTTTAGGTCATGGTATGGTTTAGATATGAGGTGTCCCCCCAAAACTCATGCATTAGATAATTCAGGAATGTTCAGATGTGAAATTATTTGATTATGAAAGCCTTAGCTTAATCCATGAATTAATTCACTGATTTGAATTAACTAGGGAGAACTGCAGGCAAGTTGGGTGTGGCTGGAGGAGATAAGTTGCTAGGGGCATGCCTTTGATTTTATATTTTGTCCCTGGTGAGCAGAACTCTCTCTGCTTCTTGATTGCCATGTTCTGAGTTGCTTTCCTTCTCTACACCATTCCACCATGATGTTCTGCTGCACCTCAGGTCCACAGCAATGGAGTTGGCTGTTTGTGGACTGAGACCTCTGAAACTATGAGTCAAATAAACTTTTCCTTCTCCAACTGCTTTTGTTAGGTCTTTTGGTAACAGTGAAGAAAAATCTGACTAAAACAGGCTTGAATAAGACTTTGACTTTCACTGAGTGAGATGAGAAACCACTAAAAAAATTGGGGGCAGAGTAGAAACATCTGGTTAATTTTGACTTTTACTATGTTATTATGATCATCTTGGCTCCTTTTGGGGAATAGACAGGTACAGAAATAGTGACTAAATCAGTAGCTCTTACATTATCCAGGCAAGAAATGGTGGTGGCTGAACCAGATGATAGTGGTGAAGGTGGTAAAAAAAACAACAACTTTGATTCCAAAATATTATTAAGATAGAATAAATAATATTTGCTGGTTGACTGAATACTGGGTGTGAGAAAAAGGGACATTGGAATAAAATTTCTGACCTTAGCAACTGAAAAAATTGTTGGAGTTGACATACAGTGAATTGGAGAAGACCACAAGAGGATGAAGTTTGGTGGTAGAAATCAGGGCTTCATTTTGGAATGTATTAATTTTGACATGACTATGAGACAACAAAATAAAGATCAAAGTAGGTAGTTGGATATGAGTTAGGAGTTCTAGTTATGGAGATAAAGAATATATATATTCTTTGTAAGTGTGTAAATGACATTTAAGACTTGGAGACTAGAAGAGATTACTAAGGGTGGTGAAGCTAGAAAAGAGGAGCATTCCAAAAACTGAACCTTGGGATATAATAGCATTCAGACATTAGAGAAATGAGAAAAAACAAACAAAGGCAATTGAGTGGAGTAACCATTGATGGAAGAGAACTACACCCCACCTCCAAAAAAAAAGAAGAGTGGTGTCCTGGAAGCCAAGTAAAAGTGTTTTTAAAAGCATGAAATGACCAGCCTTGTAAAATGTTATAGACCAGTATGAGAAGAAATGAGACAGAGTCATTAAATTTAGCAAACTGGTAATCATTGTGACCTTGACCATAGTAACTTTGGTAAAGGAATTGGGTCAAAAGTCTATTTTGAAAGGATTTTAGAGAGATTGGGAGGAGTGGAATAAGTGAAAGAAAGAAAGAGTATAAAATTACTTTTAGGATGTTTGCCTGTAACGAGAAACAGAAAAATTGAGAAAGTAACTGGAGAACGAATATAAGGTCAATTGAGGGGTTTCTTTGTTTAACAACTGAATATGAAATCTCTCTTCTGGTTGAATTCACAATAGTAAGAAGCAGAAAGCCATCAGTTGAGGGTGCAGATGGGGCAGGAGATCTTATGAGTTTAAGTAAAAAGATAATAAATGTTGCCCAGAAACAAGACCAGTCAGAATGAGTGTAGTTATTGTCCAGTGATATTCATGTTAGGGTATGCAGATTTAGAAGACAGAGCTGAATTTTTCCAGTACAAGGTTCTACCAAAAGATTAATAAGAAAATGTGAAAACAGGTTAAAAAACAAAAACAAAAACAAAAATCTTCAGCATGGGAGAAAGAATTGATGTAATAATGAATCATGGAATCTAAACTGAATAAAGAGTGGGAAATGATAGGGTAAGTTGAAATATTAGATGTGGGTTTTGATGATGAGTTTTTCAAGGCTGATATTATAGATGGAGGACTATTGGTAATGGTAAGGCCTAGGATGTGACTATAGAATAGGGACTGAGAGGAAAAAAAGGATAAATCCTTGGAAAGGAAATGATGAGGAAATGAAAACGCCAATCCTTTGAATAGACGTTGAAAGTGAGCCTGGGGCCGCCTCATGGAAGGAGAGATAGTGCTGGGGTTGTGGGGAGGGCGTTGTGGATGATTGTTAGAAGGTTGGAGCAGAAGACAGCATGAGGTAGTAGCATAAGATTCAAAGCTAGGGGAATAAGAAGATGTCTAGAATGTCTAGAACAGTACTTCCATAAGATTTTGTGCATTAATGGAAATATCCTGCAGCCACACTCTTCAATAGAGTAACAATCATCAGTTGCATGTGCTATTTGAGTTTTTGAAATGTGAGTAGTGGGACTGAGGAACTGAATTTCTAATATCATTTAATTTTAATGAATCTGAATTCATATTTAAATAGCCACATGTGGCTACTAACTACACAGTAGGCAATGAGAAGCAGCAAAGAGGATGTCTACCTTAACATAAGTTCTCAGTGAACAAGATTTAGGGGAAAAAAGGCTCAGCTTTTGAGCCAGCCTGTGGAGTAAGTATCGTCAGACAAGAACCAGGATCAATTAGAGAAAAGAGTGAGGTTATAGAAATTTTATTTTTATGAATAGTTACATATTCCAGAGGGCAGCATGGAAATTTTTCAGGAATTAGGACAAGGGGATAGATATGGAAATAAAAAGAGATGTGTGCATTATCATAGGCATGTTATAGTTGTTGCAGACAGATCTTCAGGAATTTTTTAGCAGAAAATTCATGTTTTATTAATTTACTATCCCTCAGAGAAACCAGCACAATGCCTTATATGATTTTGGTATTTAATAGATACTTGCCAAATAAAAATTTAAAATCTCTGGTAGATATCTCTGATAGCCTTAAAAGTACACAGTCTGAATAATAGTTATAACACACTCTACACTGATTTCCTAGTGGGGAAATGATAGATAGGACTGCAAAAATTCTTCCGAATTCCACTATGTCAACAGAAGGCAGCAGTTATCTCTTAGAAATCAGATGGCTTGTTTAGAAAGTAAATATTTAATGAGATTAATAAATCCTAGTTATTGAATACTTTCCTTGAAGAACTTTATAGATATTATTTCATTTAATCTTCTAGAAAGAAGATTAAATT
The DNA here is from genome assembly GCF_001458135.2 of Marmota marmota marmota. Lineage (NCBI taxonomy): Eukaryota > Metazoa > Chordata > Mammalia > Rodentia > Sciuridae > Marmota > Marmota marmota. The sequence continues at coordinate 52,063,797 of NW_025999842.1, read as the reverse complement.
ATAACATGTTGTTATCCACATGTTATAAAGGAGGTTACTAAAGCTTAAAAGCATAGTCATCCTGTCCAAAATCATGCAGCTTATTAAGTACAAGAGCTGAGATTAAAATCTGATTTTCTGCCTTTGTGGCCACATTTTCTTCCTTCTTTCCTTCCTTCCTTTAATTTTCTTTTCTTTTTTTCTTATTTCTTTATTGCTTTCCTTTATTTTCTTCCTTCCTTCCTTCTGCAATTTTTCCTAGGTCAAAAGTTAGTAGGTCTTAAGAGAGTCTGGATTTAAGTATAAAATATATAATTCAAAACTCTTCTCCATTAAAATATTTTATTAGTCTATTTTCCATTGCTACATCAAACGGAGGCAGGACACTTTATAAGAAAAGAGATTTACTTAGCCTTACTGTTATGGAGATAAAAGGTCTAAGAGTGAGTGGCTTTATCAGTTCTCTCTGTGTGTCGTATCATGATTGATAGCATCATCTCTCAAGACTAACCAGGATCCTTGGAGAACTACCTTAATCTTTCCTTAGGATAATAGCTATAATGACCTAATAACCTTACACTATGTCCCACCTTTTAACAAGTTGAACACCACTCCACAGTGCCACACTGGGACCAAACTTCCAACATGTAAGTCTATGGAGAAACATAGTAAAACCATTTCAAACTGTGGCAAATGCCATTTAATAAAATCTTCATGCTGAAGGATAAAGAACAAGCTTGTTAAGTACTTGTTCTCATGTTATTTTGACATTTTCAATAATGGCTATTGTACTTTGAGAGGTTATAAATTGTAATTTGCATAATTGTGACATTTTCCAGCAGTCTGCAAGTTCTAGGTAAGGAGAGGGCAATTTTCCTGCCCAAAAAAAAATGGGGGGGAGGGGTTTCTTGTTTCTCATTTAGGAATCCAGAGCCTAATATAATACAATGATTAGCATTTAGAATGGATTAGGTTATCAAATGGATGAGAAAATTGGAAAGATTCCAGCCTTTGAATCTGGTGATATGAAACCATAATTTCTGTTCTTGTTATGCCAATTACCTTTATTACTTTCTGTTATTTTTATTTCCTAGGATTTGATTCCTTCTTCTGCAAAATAAAAGGGTCTTAGACAACATAGTCCTTTCCAGATCCAAGAGAGTCTCTGATTTTAAGGACCACCTTTATTCCCTTTTTCTTTTTTCAATTTGTGCATTACAATTGTACATAAGACTGGAATTTATAGTGCCATATTTGTACATGCACATAACATTATTTGATCAATCTCATTTCCGAGTACTTTCCCTTTCCCCCTCTTCCTCTCTTGATCTGCTTATTCTATTCTACTGATGTCCCTTCTGTTATTGGTATTGTCCATACATCATGATTATGTATATATTATAGTATATAATATACTATGATAAGAAAATGATATAATCAAGAGGAGTGGTAATCGTAAGATGTATGAGGCAAATACTGTTGAATAAAATCTTGGTAATTTGAAAATGTCAAATTGCACATGAGAATAAGCCCTGATGTAACATGGCATAATGTTTTATATACATATATATAATGTTTTATATATATAATATTTTATATACATATATGTTTTATGTATATAATGTTATATATAAAGCTACCTATATAGAGAGAGATAGATATATAGATTGTAGATATATATTTATACTATATATATAAAAAGAGAGAACCATATATATATATTTTTTACATAAAAAAATAATGAAAAATATATAGCGATGTATAGCAAATACATACACTAGAAACAGTTATTTATTGGCATTGTCAAATATGTACTGTATGTGACTGTATGTTTATACTTTTATATAACTGGCATCACAGCAGGTTTGTTTACAACAGTATCACCACACATGTATATAAAGGATTGCACTAGGACATTGCAGTGGCTATGAAGTCACTAGGTGAGAGGAATTTTTCATCTCTGTTAGAGTCTCATGGGACACCCGTTATATACATGGTCTGTCATTGAGAAAACTTCCTCTTGCAACACTTGATGATAGTTTGTTTTTCATAACTATTTGCCTCAATTTTTACCCCACTGCAATTCTGAGAGGCCACACAAATGCTAGTCTTTTTCAACAACTCTCCACCTTTTGCTTGTCTTCTCTTTTCATTGAAATTTATCTTCTTTACCTGTGACATGTTCTCTTCCCTATCCTCCTTCACTTCAGTGTAGCCTGTTGAAGATCAGCATCTGTGTAAGCTCTTACTCCCTGATATACTTCCAGCGCTAAGATAAGCCCCTGTCCTTTAGTAGGTACTAAATAAATGTTTCACTGAGTGAATGAATGAATGAAATTCTCCAGAGAAGCAGCTTTGTCTATCTTTGTCCTTTGGCACTAGCACAGTAACTGGCATATGGTAATGCTTGCCACCTAGAAGCATCACAAAATAAGAGATAATTTTCAGAATAATTTTGAATAAAGACAAATATTTATGTTGAACCAAAGAAATAATACTGTTATTTTGAAAGTTTCTCAAAATCTGTCTCCAGAAAAATGCACACAATTGATTCTGAAAAAAATGTATTTTATTAGGTAGAAAAAATTTAAAAGAAAAATGAAATCCACAAAATTATCTTTGCAATGTAAGCAATTTCCAAGTGGGGAAAAATAAGTTGTATCACTAGATTTTCTTGTTTATCATTGTTTTAAGTCATTTTGTAATACTAACATCTTTAATTTATTGAGCACATAGCATGTGCTAAATACCCTCATGCACTTTAAATATATCCATAGAATTGCCTTATTTAATCTTAAAGACTCTATGAAATGACTATAATTAACCTTAATGTGTAGCAGAGAAAAATAATGTGGCCAAGGTCAAAGGAATCTGTGAGCTTTAGTTCCATCTCAGGATGCTTCCTCCAAAAGGGTCATTCACCTACTCAAAGCCCACACTTCAAAAGTCAGACCCTCAGAGTTCTGTATACTCCATCTAATGTTATTTCTGCAGTTCCTTCTTAAAAGGCTTTCTTTCATTTTCCTGTCGCTAAGTAGATGAATGTCTAAACTCAATTTAGGCAGTCTAACAGTGAATTCCAAAGTAGTACAGAACAGCGTTTAGTGCAGGACATTCTTCCTTTTCTACCTTCTGTTTCAAAAATCAGCATATTCAGGGACTGTATCACCTTTCCTAGCTTTGAAAGCTATACCTGACCAATTATATCCCTTTTCATGATTCCAGCTACTACTATGTACTACCATATTGCCAAATTTCCATTCAGTCTTTTTAAGCCCCAATGACATGCCCCAAACCTAAATGTTCATCCTCCCTCATAAACTACTGCACCCCTATTTTATATATTTAGACCCATGGCATTGTTAAACAATCTGTTTCTGAGACAAACTTTAATAGTTCTTGACTCTTTCCCTTTGTCATAACCTCCAGTCAGTCACCAATCCCAATCCATTCCACCGACTGTCATCCACTCCAAGACATAATAGATATTTACTGCCCTGGTTGTCTCTACTGCCCTCTGCTGCGTTCCTACCATTTCCCTGAACCAAGGCTTTCACCACCACTTCCTTTGGTTTGAAAAATACCATCTTAGCTTGTGTACAGGCTTCCAGTTTCCTGACACACCCCATGCATACTTTCCACGCTCATAAGAATAATGTTCCTAAAATACAAGTCTAATATTATAACTATTGGTTTTAAAACACTCCTCTCTCCCTTGGAGTCTCATAAGGTCACATCTTAGAATAGCATCCAGAGTCCATTACACTTTGATTCCAGCCTTCCTTTCCTGGTTTATCTTCTGATTCCACCTATCTAGCTCAATCATCTCTAAAAGGTCATTGCTTCCCAGGCACACCAAACACCCACCAGCTAGTTTCTTTGCAAGTGTTGTAATCTGTAGTAGTGATATCTTTTCAGTTTCTCTTTGCCTTAACCTTCAGGTTGCATCTTAAATATTTCCTTCACTGTGAAGCCTTTTCAAAGGTGCCTGGGCAGGAAGATTGGATCATTCCTTTCAGAATAAAGGGTATGACACATATAGTTTACTACTAAAACAACAAAGATACAAACAAAATGTAGCTGGAACATATATAAAAATAAAACTTTGGCCCTCAACCTGAAGCATCCTGCCCAGAAAATCAACCCCCTCACCTACAAAAAATAGTTCCAAAAGCCAGTCCATTTTAAGTCAGACATGTATGAAGTCAGACTGCTGTTTCTAGTAGTAACCCAAGAAACTAAGAACAATTTGTATAACAATCATCCCCAAATGTATGACTTGATTAATAACTGACAGCTTCCCTAATTTTTTCCCTCTACTTCCAACTCAGGACCAACTAGAGAAAGACAAATATACACCCCAACCAATCACATAGGATGCTCCGCTTCTAGTTATTGTCCCTCCAACTTCCCCATGTCAATAGCCTACAGTCAGGACATAATTGAAGCCTTTCCTTTTTTTTTCCACTACAAAGATTCCCACTCCTTAGCCTTTAAGTCTTCTCCAAAATGCAAGGGATGATGGCTGACTCCCTTGTAAAGAGCCTTGCTTTGTCTTGAGTTTTGGCTTGTTTTTGTTTATTTCTACCTTACCCAGGGCTTACTATATAAAATTGCTCAGTAAATGATTTTTTTGTTATTGTTATGATTATTGTTGAATGGCTACTGCTACTGTAGAATGCTTCCCACAATAATCCAACTTTGTCCTCATATATTTATTACTAATATTGCCTTAATATCCAGCTAAAAGCTGTAAGATTTGTAGTGATGTCTCCTCTTTAATTCTTGGAACTGGTAATTTTGTGACTTCCCTCTTTGCTTCATCAGTTTGGCTACTTGTTTATCTATATTATTAATGTCAAAGACCTAGCTTTGGGTTTCATACATTTTTCAATGCTTTTTTTCTTTCTTCTTTTTTTTGGGGGGAGTTGATTTTTGCTATTATTTTTTAAATTGTTTTCCTTCCACTTCAAGTTTATTTTTTTCTCTTTTTAGCTTCCTTATTATAAAAATTTAGATTCTAAAAATTTATAATTTTGATTGTTTTTCTTATTTCTTAATATCAATATATAGTTAGATCATTTTAAGGGTTGTTTTTAAGTTTTGCTCAGGTAAATATAAAGGAAACTTATTGTAGGAATAGTTAAGCCTACTACTAAAGGGAAGCCTTTCTGGAGTCCTTACTGCACTCCCAAGTTTAGAGTATCAGAGCTCTCCATTCTGTCTGGTGGTATTAAAAATGATTCCCATGCCTGTGTGAGTCATGGAAACCTGCTCATATCACAATTTTGCAGTTGTTTTTTTTAATTTATTTTTTATTTTTTTATTATTAGTTGTTCAAAACATTACAAAGCTCTTGACGTATCATATTTCATACATTTGATTCAAGTGGGTTATGAACTCCCATTTATACCCCGTATACAGATTGCAGAATCACATCAGTTACATATCCAAGTTGTTTGTTTTTTGACCCTTGTAAAGTTTCACCTTAAACATGTTTTTCCCTATATTTTTCAAAGATTCATAGGATTCCCCATGCATATGTATTTCTAGAATTCTTTTGGTGTGCAGCTCCCAATTCTACAGAACTCTGCCCCAACATTTATGTAACCTCAGACTTCCTAGGCTTCAAGCTCTGTCTCTTCAGTTACATTAAACAACTGTTCTTACTTAGAGTCTCCTTCTGCTCTGAAGTCTGGAATGTGCATCCAGGTAGAAATCCTGGGCAACTGTGGGACTCATTTCACTTGCTTCTCTTCCATCAGGTTCACAGTCCTATCCTGCTTGTTATCCAATGTCTCAAAAGAGTGGCTTTTTCACATTTTGCCCAGTGTTATAGCTAATCAAGGCATGAGGGTAACTCCACTTCCTTCCACTCTGTAGCTGCAAGCCTTGCCATCACTCTTGGTCCCCTGAATTCCATCTTCCATGCCGCTTCCAGAAGGATCATTCTAAAATGTAAACTTAAATATGTCATTTCCTTGCTGAAAGTTTCCAATAGTCCCACAGTGTGACAATGTTTCTAGCCCACAAGATAAATTTTAGTACTTCAGCATGTCATACAAGATATGTATGCTTCAACCTCTGCCTTCTTTTCTAGTCCCTTGCCAGAGGTCCTTCACCCTCACACTGATCTCTCTACTCTAAACTTCAACTACATTTCTACTTCCTCAAATTCTCATAGTTCTTTACATATTGGGGCCTTTGTCCTTATCTGCTTCTTCATTTACCTGAAATATCCTGTACCCACTCCAACTAAAATTTTGGAAATCATTTCAAATATTGTTTTTTCCAGGAAAGCATATCTGACCTTGAATGTTATATCCAAAGAATCCACTTCACAGAAGGGTATGTGCTTACACAAATCTCAGTTACATTGAACTAGAATTGTGTTATTGTTTGGATATTAGGTGTCCCCAAGAAAACTCGTGTAATAAGAAATTTTTGTAGGTTAAATGATTAGATTATGAAACCTGCAATCTAATCAGTGGATTAATCCATTTGATGGATTAATAATTTGAAAGGACTACTGTACTGGGTGGTAATTGTAGGTAGGTGGGGTGCCACTAGAGGAAGTAGGTCCCTGGGGGTATGCCCTTGGGCAACATAACTCATCCCTGGCTTCTTTCTCTCTTCTGTTTCCCAGCTGCCAGGAACTGAGAAGCTTTCTTCTGCCTCACCTCAGACCCAGAGCAATGGCATCAATTGACCATGAACTGAGGCTTATGAAACCATGAGCCTAAAATAAACTTTTTATCCTCTAAGTTTTTCTTGCCAGGTGTTTTAGTCACAGAGGGGGAAAGCTGATCCACACAAATTCCCATTGTATTGTCTCTTTAATTGTGCATTTGCTCTCAGACTTTCTCAAAAAAGTGTAAATTTCTGGATTGCAATGTCCTTATTTCGTTTATTTTTCTAGACCTGGCATCCACAGAGATGGTCTGAATATCTGTGTCTTCTCCCTCCTAGAAAAAAATTCTTATGTTAAAATCGATTTCCTACTACAATAGCATTAAGAGGTAGGGTCTTTGGGAGATGATGAGGTCATGGACTTAGTGACCTTATAAAAGATGCTCAGGGGAATTGTTTGTCTATTCTGCCACATAAGGATGCTGCAAAAAGGTACCACTTATGAAACATAAGGATGCTGCAAAAAGGTACCACTTATGAAACAGAGAACAAGATATCACATAAAAAGCCTGAAGCCTTGATCTTGGATTTTCTAAGATTCAGAACTATGAACCAGAGTTTCTGTTGTTTATAAACTACCAGTCTAAAGTATTTTGTTAAAGCTACCCAAATGGTCTAAGACAGATGCCTCACACATAGCAGGTACTTAATAAATGTCTTTTGAACAAATGAAAAAGTGAATGATTCTATTAATTGAAATAAGGATCCAGATTTTAGGAGGAAGCCTAGTCTGATACTGTGGAAGAAAAATTGCACTAGACCAGGAGTCAGAAAATAAGTACTATTAAGTTGCAAACAGTGTTGTAGGCTTTGTACTCTATATGTGGTTTCTGTCCTATTTTTTTAACAACTGTTTAAAAATGTAAAAGTAGTTCTTAATTAACAAACTCTCTGTTCTAGATTTATACAGATGTGTGTTTAAATCTTGATTCTTAATCATTAGCTATATAATTGTGGTCAATTCCAAACTTCTCTGATCTGCCATATGAGACTAATTATAATTTTTTTCACTAATGTTGTAAGGATTGAATGAAATTACATATGTTAAGGGCATAACACAGTGCCTGGCATACAATGATAATAATATATAACATTTATTAGACTTATGTGCCACACACTATCTTGAGCCTTTCTTTATTATTAAATCATTTAGTTCTACTATAACTCTGTGATACACATACAATTATTGTCCTCATTTTACAAATGCAAAACAAAAGGCAACAATTAAATAGAACTTACACAATGACAATATATTGTAACAGTGGCATACAAACCTTGTTAATCTTATGTTCTAATCTTTTGATAATCATTCCTTTTTAAAGTAAATGCTATTTTGAGAAATCTTCTTGTGATTATACATGACAGTACTTTCAGTTCCTATCATGTTCCTTTTCAAAGATCCTCCTTGCTCATTAGTGATAGGCAGTGTAGTACAATTAATTTAGTACGGTGATACTGATTATATATGACTTTGTATATCTGGATTTTTTTATTTTAAAAAGATCATTACTACCCATATATAAACTTCTATTTTCAGAAATCAACGTGTATGCAACACATATGAATTTTTATGGACAAATATGGATGTAATATAACTTAATAGAAAATAGCACCTATGTATTATGAGAAGGTATATAAAACAAAAAACTATTTAATCTACATTTATGGCTTTAATGCTAGTCCCTAATCACTTTTATCCATTTGAATAAGAATTTTAATATTTAAAGATTAGTCTATTTGGGCGAATTCTGGAACACAGGATATACTGAATCCAGAAGTCAGTTCTCCATTACTTACAATGGACTTCAGCATAAAATTTATCACATTAATAAGTAAATCAGGTCCTAGTGATATATAGCTCAGTGGTATACCACTTGCCTAGCCTGTGCAAGGTCCTGAGTTCGATCCCCCCCCCCCACATACACACACACAAAGTGAATCAGTGTTGTCACAGGCCCAGGTTTTACTGAAGTCTACCCAGATTTGGCAACATAGCTAGAAATTGTAGGCTGATTTCAGATAACAGATCTTGAAAATCTCAGGAAGATCATGTTCTTGAGTCACACAACACATCTTTAAATAAGCTCTGTGTTTAGGCAGATATCTCAGACCCTTCTTTATGTTTGTATCACAAAAACATAAGAACCTTTTATTTATCCTCACAAAAGGATCTGTAAAATTCTTTGAAAAATGGACTTCATTGCATCAAATGTCACCAATATACTTGAAATGTATAATTCCCTTGAGGCTCAGGGAAATTTACAAATAGATAAGTGTTATCCTCAATTACCTTTTGCTTAGCACACATATACATACACACAAACACACATACATACATATTTACATATACAATACAGGCAATATAGTTACACATCTGTATAATATTATATATTAATATTTTCTAATTCAATATTGAATGTAGGTAATTTCTAGAACAAATGATTCCTATTTGTGGTGGCAATTTTCTTAAAGCTGCAAGTTGTAAGAAAATAAATGTCAAATAACTGCTTAAAAAATACTTTGATCCACTGAGTTTCCTATAAATTAGGTCACTCAGATTTAAAATTTTAAAGTCATTTCTATTTGGCAACAACCTAATGAATCTACTTGGCATGTGTACCTCGTCACATTGAGGCTCATCCATGCTCAGGACATCAAAATCATTTGCATATTGTGAATTCCCAGTCTTTATCCCTACCTCCATCTTGCTGTGGGATGGGTTTGACTAATAAAACCCACTGAATAGACTCCATTGACCAATGGGAAAAATGTGAGGAGAACATAATTTTTAAACTACTTTCTGGTAATAAAGTGAGTATACGTCCATTGTAGAAATTTTGAGATGTAAATAAAAGTATAAACATGGTAATAAAAATAACCTAAATAGACTATATGTCTAGTAATAATATTATTAGTATTCATAGCAACAACAGAACTATGTCGATGCATCCTGTTGAATGTCATGTACTTCCATTCCCAATTTCCTTTTTGAAAAGATTGTTGAAATAACTCTCTAAAACAAAAAGAAAACAAAACAAAACAAAAAACCATCCGATCGCAGGTGCCTTCTTCAATTCCAACAAGTGACCTCAGCTTTTTAGTGTTTAGGTCAAGCTTTGCAATTAACTCCTGAAAATGTGGTTAGGTTTCATGAGTTCAAAGACACTTACCAATTTATTTTATTGAGTGAATTCTTCTGCAGTTCCCATCTGCAGGCACAAACTATCATCCATCTATGAGGTCCAATGGACTTGTTCCTTTGTAATGGAATGTGTTTCAATTCCAAATCATTTTTTGCATATTCAAAATGCCATATACTGAACAGAGTCACAATTTATTTTCACAATTGAAATATTTATATTATTCTTATGCTGCTTTTTTTAAATGTTAAATTCTTATAGTTTAACTTATATGTTTATTTCTTGTAATCACCCTGCCCACTTTCTGTGGAAGTGTTAATGACCAATGAAATACACAGTAGACTAGCTGGTTTTCTAATAGATTTGGCTCATTGTACACACAATTGTCATGTGCCACATAATATTGTTTTGATCAAAACAGACCATATGTGTGTGTGTGTGTGTGTGTAAAATGGTGGTTTTATAAGATTATAATGAAGCTGAAAAATTCCTATTACTTGGTGACTTTGTAGCCATTCTCACATAGCACAATACATCACTCATGTGTTTGTGGAAATGCTGATGTAAACAAACTTACTTCACTGCCAGTTATATAAGTCTAGCTTATACAATGGTTAACAATACATAACACTTGATAATAACAATAAAATCTATGTTTTAGAGTTATGTGTTTACTATACCATACTATATCATTTTACTTTGAAATATATTCCTTCCACTTATTGAAACAAAAAATTCACTGTAATACAGTATGTCATTAATATTGTTATGTTATGACATTTTCATACGTGTCACATTTACTGCATCCCTAGACTGCATCAAGACGCCACCTTGAATAACTAACTTACACAGTCTAGGTTTGTGTAAGTGCACTCTGTACAATGATGAAATTGCCTATTGTTTTCATTAAATGATAAGAGATTGTACTTACAAATTTATTGGACAACTTTTCCTTATCTCTTGGAGATCCACTTTTTGCCTTATTTGTTAACATTACAACTACAATATTCATAAATGTTACTGAGAATAAGCATATACCTTTTCCTATAGAGGAGATACATAAAATAATCTTGTAATAAATACAATAAATACATATTTTATCTAGACATAAAATGTACAGGCATATATGGTTCCCCAAATAATGGTGAACCACTCTCTCAGTGGTAGAAAACTGTCCCTCACACCTGACCATGAATTTCTACTCCCTCATTCCCCCTCATCTGACATACTTGAGTCTCATTTGCAACCAAGGTTTTCCCCAATTCCCAAGACAGGTCCCTATCTCAGTAAGACACCAAGGATTAATCACCTTCAATGGAACAACTTAGGGCTCGTCTTCATATTGCCCTTCTAGGTAGTCTTAAGTTTTAGTCCTGATAAGCAGATTTTTCCCAATCCCTGAGCTTCGAGTCCCACCTTGCTCTTGAGGCCAGAGCTAGACTGTTGGCTTATTTTTGTGGATAAATGAGCCCTTATCTCTTGGAGATCCACTTCTTGCCTTATTTTTGCCAAGATCTTCCTTCCCTTGAAACCCGCCTTGGTAACTAAGACCCCATTTTATGCTTGCAAAACTGTTTAAAAATTGATCACTTGTCAAAAAAAAAAAAAAAAAAAAAAAAA
>NW_025999842.1:52030943-52052356 GCF_001458135.2 Marmota marmota marmota | reverse complement strand
AAAAAAAAAAAAAAAAAAAAAAGATACACCTCTGAAATTCTACATCAAAGACCTAGTTTCTGTAGTTATCCTCTTTGAGATAAATGTTGGTAATTGCCGCAGTCTGGCTGGGCACAAATCACGAGCCACTGAAGCAGGAACAAACTTTATTTTTAAACTGCAGGAAAACACTTCACACAGCTCCCGGGGAATCCTCCCAAACGCCACGAGGCTTCCAGGAACCCCCAGCCGGAAATATCTCTCCCAGAAATCCCTCCTCCTGCACTTCCCCAACCAATGGGAACTCTCGGGGAATCCCCGGAAATCCCCACGAGAACTCCAAAATAGTGCGAGAACTCAAAAGTTGCGGCAGAGGCGGATAGTAATGCCTTGCCTGTCAATCAATACTGTTGGCAAAATGCCAGGGGCCATACAGACTCAGCCGTGGCTCTCAGCAGGTAATATTTTGAATAACTGAGTATTAGCAAATAACTTTCCCTAATACAAATACACAAAAGTTTTTTTTCCTTACCAGGTATCTTTTCTTGCTTCTAAAATGATTTCCCAACTACTACTAGAGCTCTCACTTCAGCCTCTAGGACCAGGGAGGATGTACTATGGATTTTCTGAGGTTCCTCATGTTCATTTATATCATAAATTGTGCCTTAAAATATTATGACACACAAAATAATTGGCTTACAAACATTTCTCCTGTTATGAATTGTATACACAAACCCGAAATTTGTGATGAGGCCCAAGAACTTAAATGACATTGAAAATATTTTTTTGTGGAATGTCATTTTGAGTTTCAAATAACCAATTTGAAAGGATGAGACCTTTATCCCTCATAGGTAGCCAAAATTATTTCAAAAGTGTTAATTGTATATGTATCTTATTGAAAAAAAATAAATAATTAAAGATTTCAAGTGAAAGCAGCAGCTTCCATGTAGGCAGACAAGCAATGGCTAATTTGATTTTGGTTTTGATTATTAAAGTAGGCCAACTTGTAGGCCATGTTAATCTCAATTCTTCCATCAGCACACCAAACCCATCAGGAGCAAAGGGTTCTAAGAAATGAGGAAGAAAAGGCAGCAGAATACAACAGACACTAGTATGGCAATATGTAAATCAGTGGATGTGTAACCGATGTGATTCTGCAATCTGTATACAGGGTAAAAATGGGAGTTCATAACCCACTTGAATCAAAATGTGAAATATGATATATAAAGAACTATGTAATGTTTTGAACAAGCAACAATAAAAATTAAAAAAAAAGAAATGAGAAAGAAAGTTTTGGTTAAGTTTAGAGTGTGGAAGGTGGTGAGTTCTAACCAAAAACTACAGATGGTACCACAAACAAACAAACAAAAATTAAAATAAAATCTGATCCATAAACAATGGATGTGGACTTAGTGCTTCACACAGTACTTATTCTTCGATAAAATGTAAAGAATTAAAAGAACCAATTCAATCTGAACTGAAATGTAAAAAAAATCAAGTTATGAAAATGCTAAAAAGAAACAGGAGAATTCTTGGGAACTTTGGAGTAGTGAAGAATCCTAACAAAGACTCAGAAACTATGAGGAAAAAAAGACACTGATAAATATGACCACATACAAAATAGTTTTGAAATTGTTGTGTGTCAAAAAAAAAAGAAAGAAAAGAAAAAAATGAGTAAGTTAAAATGTAAATGGAATAAAACCACAGTAGGAAACATACAAGAGCTAGTCATATTCTGGACAAAGGCTGAGTTTTGTGAGTCCTTTAAATCTTCCATTAATCAATAAGGTGCAAGTCAGGGTTGGTGCAGAGATCAAACCGAAATATAAGTAAGCAAACATTAAGTACATATAATTAATAGTAAACACAAATGATTTTAAGCATATAAAAAGAGTCCCGGCCTCTTTTGTAATAATAGAAATAAGGATGTGGGAAAAATGGTACACACATACATTGTTGGTGGGGCTGCAAATTGCAACCACTGTGTAAAGCAGTATGGAGATCCCCCCCAAAATTAGGAATGGAACCACCATTTGATAAGTTATCCCACTCTTCAGTGTAATCCAAAGGATTTAATATCCGCATACTACAGTGACACAGTCACATCAATGTTTAGAGCAGCACAGTTCACAGTAGCTAAGCTATATAGAACCAACCTAGATGCCCTTTAACAAATGAATTGGTTAACAAATGAAAATGTGGTATATATACACCCAATGGACTATTACTCAGACGTAAAGAAGAATGATTTTTTGGCATTCACCAGTACACAGATGAATCCAGAGATTATCATGTTAAGTAAAATAAGCCAATACCCCAAAACCAAAGGCCAAATATTTCCTCTGATATGTGGATGCTAACCTACAATAAGGGGGGCAGGGATTAAAAAAAAGAATAGAAGTTCAGTGGATGATACAAAGGGGAAAGGAGAGAAGGGAGTGGGAGTTAGAAATAAGAAAGCCAGTGGAATGAATGTGACACAACTTTTGTGTACATGTATGAATACATCACAGTGAATGTCACCATCGTGAACATCCACAAGAAATTGATTTAGAAAAGTAAATAACTATGGGTAAATGAAAGAAAGATCAGTAGAGGAAGGGAGCAAAGAATAGGGGGAGGGGAGAAGAAAAAGAGGTACTGTGGACTGAATTAGAACAAGATATATTTCCTGCTTTTATAATTATGTCAAAATATATTCTACTATAATGTATAACTAAAAATAACCAATCAGAAAAAAAGAAAAGAAATAGAAAGTGCAGAACATTTTGTGCCTACAGCTGAAGCTGAGCCTTCTAATGACATAACCCCAGCCAACACCTGGCTGCATCTCCACAGGAGATGCTGAGTCTTGGATTCCCGATTCTCAGAAATTGCATGAGATAAATGAATATTTGCTGTTTTAAGTTTCGAAGTTTTAGTGTGATTTATTATCAGCAATTGATAACCAATGTATACATCTCCTATCCTCTCTCCATCTTCCCTGTCGCCTCCCAGAGACCAGATGCCCACTCACAGCACCACACAGCACTGCCTGGTGTATCTCCAGGGCCAATGAGCTCCAGTAGTCTCTACAGCAACAAGCAGAGGAAGAACAGGTCAAGAAAGGTCATAGAATCACAAGAATTACTGGAAGGAGAGAGACAAAGCATATTAGAAGATCCCTTTCACAACTCTCAAATTTCTACTTATCTTCTCTTAGAACCTGCTGACAAGGACATCTCCAGTTGTTTTCTTTGAGGATACTTCCCATCTGTTACTTCCTCAATTCCATCTGCCACTCATCCAAGGTGTTACATGTTCTGCCTTTTAACAAAAAGCTGGAAATGCAGGAAGATTCAGTGTTTATACAAGACTGCGACATCGGTGAGAAGGGGAGCTAGCGTAACTGGCTACATTTTCAACTACATCCTTTTTATAAACATATAAATTTTGTTTCAGTAAATTTCACCTAACACTTTCTGGGGCTCACAATCAGCAGAGTATGTAGCATTAAACAATTGACCTTATATGATCTCATATTCTGTCTCTCCACCTGTCCCTTCAGCCTATTCATCATCTCATTTTCATACCATAATTTGGTAGTTTTACTCCTGGAAACTTTCATCTTTTAGCACAATTTCACTTTTTAAATTTTTCGTTTTTAATTGACATATATTTGTGCCTATTATAGAGGGTACACCGTGATGATTCAATATAAGTAATAGAGAATGTAATGATTAAATCAGGATAATTAGCACTCCCAACTTCTCAAATATTATCATTTCTATGTGTTGGGAGGCTTTAAACTTTTCTCTTATAATTATTTGGAAATGTATGGCTAATTGTTGTAGACTGTAGTTACCCTGCTGTAGAACTACTTCTCCCTTTCCAACAGTATTCTGGTATCCATTATCCACCCTCCATCATTCCTCCCCCTATTCTTCCTATCCTGTAGTGAGCTTTCTTCTACTTTCTACTTCTATGAGATTGAATTTTTCAGCTTCCATAAATGAGTGAGAATATATTGTGTTTGCCTTTCTGTGGTTTGCTTATTCCACTTAACATAATTTCCTCCAGTTCCATCCATGTCACCACAAATGATGAGATTTTATCCTTTTATGGCTGAATAATATTCCATGGTGTATGTATGTCACATTTTTTAAAAAATTCCATTCACCCATCAGTTTGACAGCTTAGGTGATTCCTTATCTTAGCTACTGTAAATAGTGCAGCAAGGAACACAAGAATGCAGGTATCTCCTAGATATAATAATTTTGTTTCTTGTAGATGTATACCCAGTGATGGTACTGCTGGATCATATGGCATTTCTATTTTTGTCCTTTGACAAACATCCACACTTTTTTTTAATAATCACTGTACCAATTTACATTCCCACTAACAATGTATAAAACTTCCCCTTTCTCTGTATCCTTGCCAACATATAATTTTTGTCTTTTTGAGAGTAGCCATTATAACAGGGATGAGATAAAATTTCACTGTGGTCTTGATTTGCATTTCCCTCATGATTAATGATGTTGAGCACTTTTTAATACACTGTTGGCCCTTTGTATATCTTCTTTAGAGAGATGTCTATTCAGGTCACTTGGCCATTTTTTAAATTGGATTGTCATTTTGCTGTTGAGTTGTTTGAGTTCATACATATTTTAAATATTAGCCTCTTATCAGATAAACAGTTTACAGTTATTTTCTCCCACTCTGTAGGTTGTCACTTAACTCTGTTGATTGTTTGCTATATTGAAACTGGACCCCTCCAGTTTTAGTTTTGATGTAATAGTTTCATTTGACAAAATAGTTTTGTTTTTGTTGACAGTGCTTTTGTCTTATCCATAAAAATCAGTGCCTACCCCAAGGTCTTGAAGTATTTCCTCTGTTTTCTTCTAGTAGTCTCAAAGTTTCAGGTTTAACATTTAGGTTCTTGTTTTGACTTAGGTATGAGGTATCTCCCAAATACTCATGTGGGAGACAGAGCGAGAATGTTCAGAGGTGAAATGATTAGGCTATGAGAGTTGTAACCTAATCAGTGGATTAATCCACTGAAGTGGATTAACTGGGCAGTAACTATAGGCAGGTAGAGGGTAGCTGAAGGAAGTAGGTCATTGGGGGCATGTCTTTGGGATTTATAGTTTGTCGCTCATGTGTGGAGCTCTCTCTGCTTCCTAGTTGCCATGTCCTGAGCTACCTTCCTCCACCATGCCTTTCCACCATAATGTTCTGTCTCACCTCAGGCCCAGAGCTATGGAGTCAGCCAACCATGGCCTTCACCTCTGAAACCATGAGCCAAAGTAAATTTCCCCTTCTCTAAGTTGATCTTGCCAAGTCTTTTGGTCACAGCAATGCATAGCTGAGTATGAGAGTCCTTGATCCACTTTGAGTTGATTTTTCTCTGAGGTGAGAGGGAGGGGTCCAGTTTCATTCTTCTGAATATATACAAATCCAGTTTTCCTAACCACTTATTGAAGAAACTCTTTTCTCCAACATGCTTCCTTGGTATCTTTGTTGAAAATCAGTTGGCTATTGATATGTAGATTAATTTCTGTTCTGTTCCATTGGTCTATGAGTCCATTGTTATACCAGTATCATGCTTTCTTGATTATTATGCCTTTTGTAGTATGTTTTGACGTTATGTGTTGTGATCTCTTCAGCTTTGTTCTTTTGGCTCAAGATCGCTTTGGCTACTCAGATCTTTAGTGGTTCCATATGAATTTTGTAATTGTTTTTCTCTAATTCTCTGAAGAATGTTGTTGGTATTTTGATGAGGATTGTATTGAATCTGTAGATCATTTTATGTAGTATGGATATTTTAACAACATTGATTCTTCCAGCCTGTGACCATGGGATTTTTTTTCTCTGTGTGTGTGTGTGTGTGTGTGTGTGTGTCCTCTTTAATTTCTTGGCTAAAACTTTCATGACATTTCACACTTTGACCAGAAAGAGTAGAAAGCTTCCTCCATTAGTGTACCTACTGCATGCCTTCAGAGATATGCCTGTCTCCATTTTAGACCCTGTGACTTTTTTCTTAAGATCAAAACTCACATCTTACTCTTGTTTCTTGCTATATCAACTGACATAGTGGTTATCAAATAAGAAATGTTCAACAGGCTTTTAATGAAGGAAGGGATGGATGGAGGCAGGGAGGAAGAGAGGGATGAGGAGATGGATATATGATAAGAAGTAAGAATTTGCCAAGGTCTTCAAAGTGATAGATACTGTGCTAGTTTGTTTGTCTTTGCCTGACACATATTGGGACTTACTAAATGTAATCATTGTTATTACAATGATTTTTTAAATGTTCTATTAGTGCATTGTAGTTACACATAACAGTGTGGCTCATTTTGACATAATCATACTGCATGGAACACAATTTGTATCATTTCAGTCTCTAGTTCTTCCTCATTCCTTCCCCTCAGCCCTCTACTGTTTTCCCTTTCCTCTACTCTACTGGTCTCCTTTCCATGTATTTATTGTTTTTTCTCAATTAATTCTTTATATATTTACAAAAAAAAAGGTGGATTCACTGTGCTATATTCACATATGTATGTAGCATAATTTGGTAAATTTCATTCCAGTTTTTCCATGTTCCCTTTTCCTCTCCCATCCCTTCAATCCCTTTTCTCTACTCCATTGATCTCCCTTTTATTTTTATTGGATCCTCCACCTCCTTTTTCACTCTCATTTTGCTCTACCTTCCACATATGAGAGAAAACATTTGACCCTTGACTTTCCAAGTCTGCCTTATTTTACTTAACATAATGTTTTCAAGCTCCATCCATTTACCAGCAAATGAGATGATTTCATTCTTTTTTTGTATGACTCAGTAAAACTCATTGTGTATATATGCCACATTTTCTTTATTCATTCATCTGTTGGCAGGCACTTGGGCTGGTTCTATAACTTGACTGTTGTGAATTGAACTATTGTGAACTGCCTTCCCATTTCACAGAGATTTTGATGTGTTGTATCTCTGTTCTCATTGGTTTCTAAAATTTCTCCCCTGATTTCTTCTATGACACACTCCTCATCAAAAGTATGCTATTAAATCTCCAGATGTTAAGATGGTTTCTGTTTTATATCTTGTTATTGATTTTGATTTTCACTCCATTATGATTTGACAGGACTCGAGCAATACCCCCAGGCCTGCCACGGGTATTTGCTGAGACTTGTTTTGTGTCCTAAAACACGGTATATTTTAGAGAAGGTTTCATGTGCAGCTGAGAAGAAGTGAATATTTCTAGGGTTTCTGTTGGTTCTTTTTCATAATCTCTGTCTCTTTACTGAAATGATCTTTCACTTCCTACATTTTCTTTCTTAGTTCATTCCTTACATCTTCTTTTAGTTCATTGAATGTTTTAACTACCAGTTTTCTAAACTCTTCAGCCAACATTTCCTCCAGTGTTGTGTCAATGGGGATCAGTTGTTGAAGTGTTGTGGCCTGTTTCCTTGTTTTTCATATTGTTCGCAGTCTACCCATCTGTTGGGATCATTATCTCTTCTACCTTTATGCAAAAGACTATTTAGTGAGCTTCTTTATCCTAAATATCCTAGGTTGTGGGAATATCCAAGTGTTGATTGTCTCACTCAAACTGTGCTCTCTGCTATGCAGAGGAATTAGTTATCAAAAATAGTAAAATCGCTGTTACACTGCAAAGGGGTTGAAAAGGGAGGAGAGAAACATGGGCAGAGAAAAAAAGAAAAGATAGAAAAAGTATAAACTAGGATAAAAGAAGAAAAAGTGGGAATGGGGTTTTAGGCAGGAGCCAGTGATGCAAGAAGGAAAGGAGAGACTAAAAGGAACAAGTGTAAAGCTAAGCTAGTAACGCAAAGACAAGAAGAATGATTCCAGTTGATGCTTTAAAATGTTAGAAGAAATAGTCAGTCTCAAATAGTAAGGGAACACCTATGGATTCAATATGAAAAGAAGAATCTGTAAGATCATTAGAACTATATATATAAGATATTCCATGCTGAAGCAGGCAGATTTCCTTTTGAGTCGTCCTGATTTGTATACCATCAGTATTTAGGACCTTTAGAAGATGCCCACCACTCCTTGACTTTATTTCTAAGTTTCCCTGAGTGTGGTGGTAGTGATCACACCAGCTCAACTCCGATACAATTCTAGGAGGCCCCCTCTGATCTTTGGTATGTCCAGGTACCTACTAGCTCTCTGGTGGATCTGGGGAGATGGTACCTAATCATCTGTGACTTAGCAGCCAGGTTACTCCCTGTTGGGGGTGGGGTGTACAGTCTCCTGAAGAAAGGTTCTGTGAACAAGTGCTGTCATATCCAGTGTGGACTCTTCCATGTGTGTTTGTGCGAGGAGTGGTGGTCTAATTTAGAGATACTTCAACTGTCTGGTTGAAGAGGCACTGGGCAGTGTATGGGAACTGTAGGACTGCTGCCCTGTCTGTAGTGTGTAGGTTACAGGCCCATGGGATTGTGTCTGGGCACACTGAGTGGTAGCTGGTATCTGTTGGATGCTCCTCTGTAAACTCCTTTGTGGGAGGTACTGCCCTTGAGTATGTGTGAGGTTCTCTGCAGGATGCTTGGGGTTAACCTCAGGAAAGCTTTCAGGGGGTCCATAAGACTGAATGAGAATTGAGTTAACTGGCAACTCTGAAGCTCACAGGTGTGGACCTTCCTAGAGGTGCTGGGGATCAGGAGCCACTTCCCTGGTTGCTACAGTTCTCTTGCCAACTAGTACTTGTTAGTCAGCCCAGAGACCCAAGACTATGTCCTTAGAGGATGATGTGTCTGCTGACTATTTCTGTTGGGTGTACGGTTCAGGGTGCAGGGCTCAGGGTTATCACTGGCTGCTATGGAATATTGTGTGCCCACTCCCCTCTGCTGGACTTCTTTGCAGTGATCTTATCTAAGCATTTGGTGGCTGTTTGCAGCTGTGAGACCTGTGGTTGTAGGCTCTTTGTAGGCAGACTGTGACATAGAAGCCTCCACCCTGGCTAATGTAGATAACTGGGATAGTTGTCAGTTTGTCCACCTTTGTCTGAACACTTATGGCTGACAGTTGTGAATCACTAAGCACCCACTCCCATCTGCTGATTCTTCTATCTAGGTGCTTTGTGACTATCTGCAACTCTGGTACCTATAAGTGCAGGCTCTCTGTGGGCACTCTGTGGCACAGAAACCTCCAGGTTGGCTGCTGGGGTTTTACCAGTTACTATCGCAGGGCCAGGGTGTTAATTGGCCTGTCTTTGCCTGAGCTCCTAAGGAGGCTACTGAGAGCACTGTGTTGGAGTTTACACTCCTTGGGAGTGATCTGCTCTCAGATCAACTTCACCTTTCTCCCCTTATCCATGATGAGGGGATGAGGTTTTTTTTTTTTTTTTTTTTTTTTTGCTCCAACTAGCAGCAATCCCTACACCAGTTCCTTCTAGATGGATTATGACACCATCTGTTTCAGAGGCATTCCTCATGGTTTTATTTGTTACTCTCCATAGTTGGGGACAGACTGTATTGACTTAATACAGCCTTCTTAGGAGGCTGGCCAGCTATGGACTCCCCAGCACCCTACCTTGCCCTGCCCAGCAGGATTTTCTGCCCACAATTTGGGCTACTGGGTGATCTCCTTCACTGTCTTTGTTGCTCCTGACCCATTTTAATTTGGTCTGCTTTTCTTTCCAACTGTTGTTAAGGAAGCAATCTGACGGGCTTCTCCTCTCCCTCTTTCTCTCTTGTTAGTCCTCCCTCTAACTTCCCCCTAAGGAATTCTGTCCTTATTTTTGACTCTGGTAACCAAATTTCAAGTTGCCCCAAGTGTCATGCTGCCCAACATTGAGTTTGAGTGTTTACTCTGTCACCCACCTCTCTGATCAGCTGTTCTTTCACTGCTTTGTTTCTGGGTGTGGATGGGTTAAGCGTTGCTGGCTACATTTGCTCTGCCAATGTGTAAGGCTCCCTGTTCTAGATTCTTTATAAATACCTTGTATATGTACATACTTATCAAGAAGATAATGAAACAGAGGATCAGAGAGCTTCAGAAACTTGCTAAAGTACATGCATTAGTGATTAGTGCAGTTGACAAAATTTGAACCTGAGTCCATTTGACAACAAAGTCCATGGTCTTCCATGGAACCGTATAATTTTTTAAATTCTACTGAATATAGCCACAACAAAAATAACATATTTAACATAGCATTTTTAAACAGAAATATTCTGAGAACAACTTCAAGTTATCATACCTTAAAGGAAATGGCTAGTACTTAATTAAACTTGTTTTGCATTTATACCTGCTAATAACCCACTGAACTATAATGACGTATCCTGAAGGACTTAGCCACCAGGATATAATACTTGAAAAGGATTTGAATCCCATTTTCTCCCTCACTAAAAAAAAATAGTGTGGGTCTTATAGTTAGACACATACAGATTATTAGTTTTTAAATCAGGTCTGTTTTAACACAATCTGATTATGTAAGGTCATAACACTGTCTGAACTGAGGGAGGACAAAGTGGGAAGAGAAAGAACTGCCTCATCTCCAAGCCTGCAGAGCTAAGTCCTGTGCTCTGGATCTAGACTGGTCTAACAGGAAAGCTAGCGGGCACCTTTTTCTTTCAGATGCAAAAGCCTTTTATGAGGACAAGTTCAAGGGCCATAAAGTAGTGGTCAGCTGCACTGCAATCTGTTGCTTAGATGACAAAGGACAGAAAGTACAAACAGGGCAACACAGAAGGCCTCAGTGAGAAGTACTGGGCGATCCCAGTATTGCCCAGTGCGTAAACTGGGTCACGTAACATCTTTGCTTGGAAGCCCTCAATCAAGCAGGACTTCTGAAGCCTACAACTGTTATTTTAAACCACAAGAGGAAACAGAGCTCTCTCAAACTTTTATTTTGCTGAGGAAGTGGATGATTTAAATAAGTCTGTTTGACACATGCCTATCAGACTTCCCAGTCCCTGTAGGTTTCTTGCAAGTCAGCCATAAAGCTATTCTCCACTTGTTCTAACAGGATTTATGCATTCTACATCTGGTGTTCAGCAAGCATATTTTTCTTCCTTTTTCATTGAACTTCTGCCCATACACACATACAGGGTCTCATTTTAATAGTGGGATTATTCCCTGTGTATTTAAACACACAGGAAACAGGAAATCATCTGAAAGAACACGGTGATCTCATGGTTATATCACTTTTCCCCACAAGCCCATTTGGAATCAGAGACAAAGGCAAGATTCTGGAGTGTATAGTTTAGGGTTACTCAACCTGTGAAATTGATTGACCTTAAGTTCCCTCTTCTGATTCTTAACATAGTACAAATTAGGAAAATGAAACAGTACATTTATTCTAAGAGACAGGGAAAAAGAGGATTTTTTTTTCAAAATAAACATCACTTCAACTCTCAGAAATGTAAGAATCCCTCCCATTTGACTTCTGCTTCACCAAGAAGGGTCTGAGGGCCCAGAAAGAGTCCTCCACCAGGGCATCAGAGACAGTCCTAGGCATTCAAATATTGCACACAATTGGTCAGAAGTTCCCTCAAAACTGTAACCATAATGTAAAAACCTGCACAGTTTAATGAACACTAACATTTCTTAACCATGTCCCATTTAATCATCACCCAAATCATGAGTTAGGTATAATTCGCCCCATTTTATAGATGAGGAAAAGAGTTTTAGCTCTTAAAGACTCATTTATTGCAAGGAAGACTTTTCTACCAGTTGGAAATTCTCTTCATGGAGTAGGGTTTCCTAGAATGCTCTCATATTGCAGTCTTGGAGAGTAGTTTGAGAACATACTTTTCTCATAGCACACTGTGATTGAAAATTCACAGTCTCCATCACCAAACTGTACCAAAACAAGTGTGAAGGATGCTCAAAGCCATGGGATGTGGCAACTCTAGAAGTCCTTTCTCCATCAAAGAAAAAAATCAGGTTCTGTGAACTCTGATATACAAAGTTAATTTACCAATATCTCTTATTCGTATGTATATATGTCAACTCTCCATTAATCTGAACATTTAATACGAATGTTTTATTCCCCAATCATGCTGGAAATAGAATATTTATGAAAGTAAGATGTCTTCATTCTTCCCTTGACCAACTACCCTATTCCTAACACTTGGTATATCCAAGGTTTCTCTCACTTTCATTTAGCGCCAGTCTTTTACTGGTTCTTATCCCACTTCCTTTCCTGTGATTATTCGCCTTTCCCATTCATCCAGACCCATCACTATCAAAACCTGGTTCAATAATGGAGACTGGCCAAAGTCTTCATTATTGGCTAATGTGTCCTTCATCTTCTTAAATCTACCCTCTCATTAATTTATAGCGTTAGAACTACATTATTTTAGGCCTATTCTCAATAGTTTGTACAAATATTTGGTCATTTTTTCTGTAATATTTGTTATAGGAAACCTCACTGAAATTCTTTGCAGAGTGGAGCAGCATCACTCACTATGTCAAGTCTTGAAATGGTATGTGTTTTTAGTAACACAGATCCATCCAGTGGTATGTTGGATCTGGCACATACCCACCCAGAAAGCCAACATGTGCATCATGCTAAACATCTTTTCTCACACCAGTTTTCAGTGAAATTATGTAGGTCTTCAACATGGCCATTGTAAGAGTATTTCTGTCACGAAAAGTTAGCAAATACTACAATCAGGTCTTTGTTTCCCTCCCTGGGAGAACAAGTTTACCAGCACACTTTTGAGTATACTAGAAACAGAATCCTGCACTCACTTTATGCCTCCCAAATCAGGTATTTGCATTTTAACAAAAACCTGGAGTGATTTGTTTGCATACTGAAATGCAAAATACAGGAAACTTTTAAAATCACCTCTTACAATCTATAATCATTCACTTTACAAAGACTGTGCTAAG
Organism: Marmota marmota marmota; assembly: GCF_001458135.2. Classification (NCBI taxonomy): domain Eukaryota; kingdom Metazoa; phylum Chordata; class Mammalia; order Rodentia; family Sciuridae; genus Marmota; species Marmota marmota. The sequence continues at coordinate 52,039,542 of NW_025999842.1, read as the reverse complement.
TGACTGTTAGGGTTGATTGTAATCCAGAAAGTGAAGCTGTTTCAATCCTCAGGGCAGCTGGCCAAAGGACTGAGGTGTATTTGTCCTATTTATATACTTATTACCATAATATTCTGATGAATTTGTTTTTTAAAGGATGAAGTGGGACAATGTCCAATAGCTGGAAGAAATCTAGATTTTTAATACTAAATTAGGGGCATGCAAAACTAATAAAGGAAATTAAAAGAATTTTCAGGCATGAAAAGATTTGGCATGGAGAATCTTTCCTTCTTTCTACATGCAATTCTGATGCATTCATGGTACATAATATATTCACAAGTCAAAGAAAATTTAAAAACAATGGGATGATATTAAGAAAGAAATTGTAACATATTTTTATTAATATCTTCTCCAGGACAGTGGTAAAAGAATACAAAAGCCACAAATTGTGTGTGTGTGTGTGTGTTTAATTCTGGGAAAAACATTAAGAGTAAACTCAAAAACTCACATGAAACTTGCAATACTAAATTCCAGTCTGTAGTAATTGAAATTTCTGAAAAGATCTCTTGGTTGAATATTTGTGAAAAGGAGCTAGATTATTGATACAGCAAGAACTTTAGGGTCAAACTGTTTAAATACAAGCTCTGCTACTTACTAGTTGTGTGATCCTGGGAAACTTGCACTGTACCTCAGGTCCTTACCTGTAAAACAGAAGTGTCAGAATATTACCTCCCCTATGTTAGGTAGTGGTGCTAACAACTGTAACTGGTGGTCACCTGTGGTGAAACTTGCTGCCTCTGAAACCAAGGTATCTCATTTGAATCTTGACCCTAACACCAACTATGTGACCTTGGACAATGGCCTCATTTGTAATACACCAAATAATAAATAAATAAATCCCCATATAATTCTTCAAAGAGTCCTGGGCCAAGCAAAAGGCTCTGTACCAAGGAGTTTCATTAAAAAAAAAAAATCTCAACACCTTCAATAATAATTATCAGCCATCAAGCAAATCAGAGTCAGAGTAACTAAAAAGACATGTATGTCCTCTCATCTGCAGCTCCATAATACCAACTAAAATAATACAGATTCATGAATGTCTTAGGTAAGTATGTGAGAGCATTACAGGCTCAGGCAGTGTGTCCCCAGGTCTTCTGGGGAGCCCAGTGGGTCCCAACCCCAGAGATTATGATGCAATTGGCACAGGCACCAGGATTCCAAAAAGCTCCCAAGGTGGTTCTAATGTTCAGTCAGGACTGAGAACAGCTGGTCTGGGGCATGATTAAGCAGATGTATAAACCAATTAAGAAACAAACAGTGAAGTAATTTGAGGGAAACAGATGGACAAACTGGATTGACCTGGATGTGGCTGTTGCCGGTTTGTTTGTTTCTAGGGTCAGCCTACCAGCTCTGTAGGTCTGTAATCTTGATGGTGGCATTCCTATCTCCAGCCAAACAGCTGGAGTGGGAAAGGGAGGGGACAATTAGCTCCCACTGGTTGGAGCTAACCAACTTGACTAGAAGTTCAATTCACCATTAACAGTGAGTGCTCTTTCCAGGAGAAATATTGTCTGCTTGGGAAAATAACATCGGAAAGCTATTTAATAAACCTATGAAGTCAGGAAGAGGCTTAGGAACTAGAGGAGGGTCTGGTCCTGAATAAGGAGTAAACTGGATTATTTATTGTAGACCAATGATTTTCAAATTTTGCTGCATATTGGCATAATCTAGCTTAACCAATTAAATCAGTAGCCCTGGATCTTGCTTTTTTAAAAACTTCTAATGTTTACCAAGGGCAACCAAATTTGAGAACCAAGGAGATTATTATTATTTTCACAATAATCCCAAATCTTTCTTTTCAATGTTTCAGTTTGTTCGATAACAAATACATTAAAAGCCCTTAATTGATATTGAAAATGTGTTAATATATTCCAGTTCCCTCCAGTAAATGGAAGTTTACAAAGTTTTTTCAATAATGAAAATATAATTTATTCTTGAATTCATATACTCTATTAGGTATGAGGGAAGCATTCCAAATATCAGAGTTATGAAAAGTATTAGATAATGCATGATTTTTAAGAGATAAGTTATTTATTTGATATTACTTTGCATTTATACTGTGAATCTTAAAAGTACAGAGGAAAAGTCACAAGGTTTTAAGACTTCTTTATAATGCTATTTTTCAACCACAACTGATCAGTGAATTGGCATGAACAATAAGCAGTGCAGCTTGTTATAATTATAATAGAGCCACTTTTTCCTTCAAATAATGAGAATAGAAAAGAGAGTTTCTACATCCCTCTCATGTTCATCTCCACATGCAGTGAACTGCAAATAGTAAGTACTCTGTAACGTTTTTAGAGTTAAATTATGTTAAAAAACTTTTCTTCTTTAAAACAGGAGGCTTTGCCTCTTGATTGAATCATAAATGTTAAATGCTCACATGATTTGAGTGGTGCCAAGATTCTGCATTTGGAATCAAGTTTTATAGCATTCCATACTGTCCAGAATGATTCCTTCTCTCAGCTTCAACATTATTGATTCAGTCTCAGAGTAATGGAAATACGGCGTTGTAAAGGTTGTCACCTCTACTACCTGGCTCCTTTCTTGCTTCAAGTCCTCTCATTCATGATTCTTTGGTTCAAGGGCACTGAGGCAAAAATTGGGGGAGTCACTGTGACCAGATTACTCAAAGCTCTAGACTTTTTTTTTTTTGTAAAAAAAAAAAAAATTCTTTGAACTCATTACGGATCGTTACCACTTTTAATACTGGTCTTAGTGACAGCATCTATTTTCTCTGCTTTCTTTCTGAAATTGTGTAAATAGGTAAGTGACCTTACCTGCATGTGCAAAAATAATTGACTTCCCTATTTTTACTTATGTGAAAGTCAATGAAGATCACCAAACTGAAAGCAAACATAAGCTGTTTAAACAGGGGCTCTGGGAACAGGATGATTTTTCACATGTTCCCAGATAGCCAACAATAGGCATCAGGCTTACAAGAAAACAAATTGAGTTACAGTGTTGAATTAGTCAGCTTCCCATTACTATACCAAAATACCTGATATAATCAAGTTTAAAAGAGGCAAGGTTTATTTTGGCTCACACCTTTGGAGGTTTCAGATTATGGTCAGTTAGCGATGTTGCTTTTGGGTCTGTGGCAAGGCAGCACGTCATTGCGGAGCATATGGAAGAGGAAACTATTTAGTTCGTGGTGTGCACTTCAATGTCATTCCCTCCAATGACTTAAGTTTCCCTACTAGTCCCTTCCTCTTAAACATTTCACCACTTTCCAATAGTTCAACAGACTGACAACCAAGGCTTTAACCCATGGGCTTTGGAGGCTTTTTAATTCCAAACTATAACAAGAGAGGAGTGAAGAAAGCATGAAAGTGGCTAATGGTGAGTTTGGGAGTCACTAGTTTTAGATTTACTTTTAATTCATATCCCAAGTATTAGCTTTTAGATAGTAGCCAGAATCCACTAAGATTGGTGGTGATACTGGAGTGTCAGAAAAAGAGGCTTAGAGGAAATACATAATCAATAGATGACCATAGGTAGTAGTTACATTTAGACATCACTCAACCACTTCCTATTAAGCAACACTGCTAAATTTACTTCCACTGCTATTTTCCTCTCTCATCCCAATAAAATATAAATTCTCCAAGAGAATCCTACAAATTCATATATATGCTTTCTAAAGTAGGGGGATAAAAAGAAAGACGGCTACAGGAATTCCACAGTAATTTGTCCAAGTCACAGAATAGTTTTAAATGAATTGGAAAAAATAATTATCTCTTCTATATATCAGTATTCTCCAGCTACAAATGGAAGATAATAAAAGTCATGACATTATAGGGTTATTTGGGTCTTATTAGAGATCATTGTAAAGGACATAGCTTGACCCAGGCAATCATGCAACAAATCCTTCCTTCCTTCCTTCCTTCCTTCCTTCCTTCCTTCCTTCCTTCCTTCCTTCCTTCCTTCCTGATACTAGGGATTGAACCTAGGGGTACTTTACCACTAAGCTACAACCCCAGATCTTTTATTTATTTATTTTTTTTTTTACTTTGAGACAGGGTCTCACTAAATTGTCAAGGCTGGTCTTGAACTTGGGATTCTCCTGCCACAGCTACCCAAGTAGTTGGGATTCAGGCATGCACTACCATACCCAGCAAAATATTAACTATTACTTTTACTGATGTAATATTTTCTAATAGATCATAAACATTTGGTTAGAATTGAGAAAATGCACCATATGCATGTTCAAAAAGAATTGATTTTTTTGGACAAGTTTTGGACTGGGACAGAGGTATGTCCAAAGTATTTGCATTTATAGTTAAGGGTCATTTACATATACTTATGCCTGAAAAGGACACAACCTTACCTGAATTTTATGTTCTTTATAGACTCTGTTACTATAAAAAGATGCTTCTTAAAATTCTACTAAATTATATATCCAGGAATCTTGAGAACAGTATGTTTATTTTTAATTTGAAGGTGCCCTTGGGTGTTCCCATGTTCACAGTCACAGCTAAAGACCTCAAAAGTGTTTAGGGTTTGATTGGCCAGTTCAGGGTTGGAATGTGATTTGCATCTTGTACCTTCCTGAGCTCCCATGAACTGGAACTCAGAAACTGCCCAGCTCTGGGAAGCAGCTGTGTGTTTATTCATTTACTCAGGACCATATTCTAAGCAGACATCCTCCATAGTAGCTAATTCTCCCTAGTTATTTAAAGAAACTTCTTCTATTGGCACAAACACAGTCTCTGAGACTGTTTCTATCATATTAATCCTATATATCTTGATGTAAAATCCCTGTTTCCCCCTCAGTAACCTAGCACCTCTCTCTGGCTTATAAATTCATGAATCCTAAGTAAAATGAGTAAGTAGAATACAAAGGAAAACAAAATTCAGACAAATCCTGTTTTCCTGGGTGCTTGAATCCTCTTAAATTGAACTTAAGACACTGTAAAATTATTCCATTCTATTGTGCCTTTTACTTTAGTCAGTCTTCCGTTAGGAAAAACCCCTTGTGTGAACATAGTTCTGCATGACTCACTATTGGAGACATTTAAGAAGCTTAACAAATAGGTCCAAATTTCAAAGACCTTATAATCAGCAAGAAGACAAATAATACCCAGTAAGCAGTTATAACAGAAGATGAATAAATATCAAGTGGATATCAAAGAAGTTCAGAAAAGGAACTGACTAGGGGTTAATTTGGTCCCTGAAAGGAGAAAAAGAAAAAGAAAAAATTCCATACAGCTTATTTTCAGTAAATCCTTAAGGTCCTGGAAGAATGAATGAATTTGCAGAAGGCAGAAATCATTTGAGAGATTATTCAAAATGAAGAGAACAACAGAAACAAAGGACTACATATTTAGAGAGTCAAGAAACAACAACAGGCAGTTCCTACATATGGTGGAATTGAATACAACATTTCCAAACATAGAAATAGAAATAAAAATACTTTTAGATATAAAAAAATATAGTAGAACTCAAAAGCAAGAAGGGAGATCTCCAAAGGCCAGAACATAGAAGGAACATGACAATTAATCAGGAACTAGGAGAGGTGACGGGTCTCAAAGCCTGGCTTTTTTATGATCACCCAAGCTAAAATATGACTCAGAAAAATATGTTCATAGCAAGAATAACAGCTTGGCTTCCTGTGCAAAATGAAAACCCCAGAAAGCACCACACTGATCTTGAAGGAGCCAGAATGTCTCTGCCTTCATGTCTAAGGTGGCTGCTAGAAAAGAGCCAACATCTCCACTCTGTGGGTAAAAGTTGTCTTCCAGGGAGACAAGAACCCAGGACTGAACTGCATGTGGAAGTGGGAACTGAAAGATTATTATCAATGCACTTTGAGGATCCCCTGGATGAAAACCTAACAAAAAACAATAATTCAGAATCAGCAAGTCTTGAAGGTGCTTATGGACAAACAGGTAAAAAACACCCCAAGGTAGAAAAGACATCCTGAAACAAACTCACGAGTAAAACCAACATAATAAAATAAGACACTTAGCACTATGAAATATGATTTGTAGGACATGCAAAACCAGTGATAACAGAACATTATGAAAGGAAGTTTAAAACATGAAGAAAGAAAGCATATCTTTAAAATAAAAGCAGGGAATTATAAAACAAGTTCTATAAAAGCCAAGTAAAAGTTTAGTCATTAATATTTTTTTAAAAATTTCTGCTAATAGATTATGTAAAGGACAAGCCATAATGGAAGATGAATTAGAAGATTGAATAGAACATCTCTATAGCATGGTGAAGAGAGATAAAGCCATGGAGGATATTAAAAAGTTAGGAATCACAGAGACTCTAATATCTATATCACAGAAATCCCAAATATGGTAACAGAGAGTGGATAAACAAAGAGTGGATATTATTCTAAAGAATAATACTGGAGAATTTCCAAAAATTAGAAGGCATAAATCCTTAGATTGAAAATATCCATCAAGGGCCAAGTAGAATAAATAGAAATATGAGGAGAAAAAGGTTTAAATGAGGCACAAAAAGTTGTATTGAAGATGAAAGAATGATGTGGCCAAGAAAATCATTTGGGGAAAGATTACATCTTGTGGGATAACACAGTTTGTTTTTTCCTACTCTCTTCCTTTCTTTTGGTCTATTCCATTCTTATTATGGTGGCATTTTCCATTAAAGAAGATCTTTTTTACCTAATTATTCTTTTATATTTTTCTATATCTCATATTTTTATTTACATTTGAAATTAACATTATAATATTCTGAAATGTTATGTTCAAAAATATGGCATTTACAAGGCCACTACATTCTAGAAAAAAAAAAAGTAAAAACCAAACAAACAAAAAAACCAAGTCATATAAACAAAATTCTGAAAAGCTGTTTAGTCTGTATTCATTGACCAAACTTTCAAAAAAATCAGTTAAAAATCTATTATTTTAATCATCCCCAGAAAGAGTGACATTCATTCATGTTCTTGTTGGACAACAAGATTGAGGGTCAACTACAGTGCCTAGGTCTGAGGAAAAGGAGCTAAGCTAGCCAGCCACTGTCCCCGAGGTGCTTGCTCACCAACCAATGGGGGAAATAAACTGCAACATCAATTTTGGAGTAGTGTGGGATATGTGCCATCAGTATGCATTTGTCACTGTGGGAGCTCAAGAGAATTTCTAGCTGAACTAGTGGAGTTCAGGGAGTATTCTATGAGCAGGTTGTGCCCAACCTGCAGCTTGAAAGTTAAGTTAGCTAAGCAGAAGGCACGGGACCTCCAGGGCACTGCACATGCAAGGTGTGCGCTATAACAGAAGCACAAACAACAAATGAGACCCCGTGAAAAGGAGGCTGTAGTGAGGGAATAGATGTCAGATCATGAAGTGTTAAGCGCTTCTTTAAAATTTAACTTTATACAAATGGTAATAGGAAGTCAATCAATGCCAGACTTGGATTTGTGTTTGAGAATGGTCATTTGGGGAGCAATGTGGTAGATAGATACAAAGGGGTAAGACCAGAGAGGTAGGGAGACCAATGAGAAGAATAATACTTTAACCCAAGCCTCAGCTAGGTCTTTTTTAATATTGAAGATAGGGAGATATGTTTGTTTTGTTTGTAGTATAGAACTGTTTTCTTTCTCAAATGAAATCTTGTATGAAACCCTACAATGTAAGACAAATGGGGTTGGAATATCTGAGTCATTCTGAATGCCCCATCTCTGAGGTCCCTCTGTGAAACAGTTTGAAAACGGCTATAATACAGAGATCTATCAAAGATGTAGAATCAGCATTCCCACTCATTTTATTTAATAAACTCTTTTGGTGTCTAATCATCTATCTTGTTAAGCTACTCTTCACTCTCTAAAGTAAATCTCTGTAAGAGTTCATAAGAACCCTTGTTTTATTTCTTTAGATGTCAAATAAATATTTCACTCAATAAATCTCTCAGTGTGTCTTTCACCTCTGCAGCAATAAATCAAACCAGTTGAGTATAGCCTTGCATAAGCAGACATTCTGACCCTGTATTTCCTGAATCAGCCTGGATGTAATGGTTCTTGGTCCAAACTGCATAAACAATTCACTTTTTGTAATCTCAGCTTTTATTCTCTTCTGTGGGACAGTCATTTACCCACATGTTTTCAGTCTCTCCCGATAACTAATGATGTCCAAATACCAGTAGCATGCCCTGACTCTGTTTTGAGCTCCAGGCTTGTAGTTCCTACTGGACATATTTGATTAGGCCCTGTGGACAGAAGTACTGGTCAAAGTGAACCAAATCACGTACTTCTCCGTCAGTTTTACTCATAAAGTTGAGGACATGCCACCAATGAGAACCCCCAAATCACCCATGCCACTCCTCTCTCACCCCCACCAAATTGCTCAGTCCACATCACCTGTCCTTTATACCTCCTTAGGATCACTCATACCTCCCTGCCTCCTCTCCCACACTCTGCAATTTTCATCTAATTACATGAATTTCTCATGGCAGAGACTGGTACTCACCAAGCATTCTATCTGTGCCCTCCATTTTCCACCCACTGTACTAAGACAAAGACATATAATTGGCTGTGAATCACAGGAGGAAATGGTATGCGTTACTGCCATTGAAAATCACCAAAAAAAAAAAAAAAAAA
>NW_025999842.1:51990567-52030922 GCF_001458135.2 Marmota marmota marmota | reverse complement strand
TATATATATATATATTCATATTCATAGAGATATATATACACATATACTTGGATATATAAGAATATGAGTGGGTCTGCTGAATCATATAGTAATTCTATTTTTAATTTTGGGGGAAATCTCCATACTGTTTTCCATAATGTTTACATTAATTTACATTCCCATGAGTAGTATGCAAAATTCTCTTTTTCTTCACAGTCTTACCAGTACTTTTTGGCTTTTGGCTTTTTAACTTCTTACTTAGAGTGAAGTGATATCTATTGTGGCTTTGATTTGCTTTTCTCTGATGATTAATGATATTTAGATTTATTGCCCATTTTTTAAATCAAGTTCTTTTATTTGCTGTTCAGTTTTTAGAAGTTTATATATATGTATATATGTATATATATTGGATATTCACACCTTGTCAGATATATTATTTGCAAATATTTTCTCCCACTCTATGGGTTGTTTCTTCACTCTGATGAGTTTTTCCTTGGATGTTCAGAAGCTTTTCATTTTGTCATCCATTTGTGTGTTTTTGCTTTTGTTTCCTGTGCTTTTGGGGTGTTGTCCAAAAAATTTTCACCCATTCCAATGTCATGAAGTATTTCTCCTACATTTTTTCCTAGTAGTCTCATTGTTTCAGTTCTTACATTTAAGTCTTCAATTCATTTTTACTTGATTTTTGTAACTGGTGAGAAATAGGGGTCTAGATTCATCTGCTATATATTTAGGTCTTTACTACAATGTGGATACATTTTCTTAGCACCATTCATGAAAAAGATTGTCTTTTCTCCACTGTCTGTTCTTAGAATCTTTGTTGAAAATTAGTTGACTGTAGATATTAGATGACTCTAGCTGCTATACTGTTCCATTGATACTCGGTCTACGATTATACCCAATGCTAAGATGTTTTGATGATTGTGGTTTTGTAGTTTATTTTGAAGTCAGGTAGTATCATAACACTGCTTTATTCACTTTGCTTAAGATTGCTTTGGCTTTTTAGGGTATTTTGAAATTTCATACAAGTTTTAGGATTTTTTCCCTAGATCTGTGAAGAATATCATGGGTATTTTGATAGGGATTATATTGAATCTGTAGATTGGGGTAATCTGAACATTCTAACAATATTAATTATTTCAGTCCATGGACACAGGATCTTTCCATTGTGTGTGTGTGGCTTCTTTAATTTTTGCATTAATATTTTATAGTTTTCAATGTAGAGATCTTTTCCCTCTTTGGTTAAATTTATTCCTAGGTATTTATTACGTTTTGTAACTATTGAAAATGGTATTGTTTTCTTGATTTCTATTTAAATAGGTTGCTACTGGTGTATATCAGTGCTACCAACTTTTGCATGCAGATTTGGTATACTGCAACTTCATTGAGATTTTTAGTTCTAATATTATTTTTTAGTTCTAATAGTTTGGGGGATTTTCTATATAAATGATTATGTCATCTGCAAAGAATAACAATTTACTTCTCCTTTTTCCAATTTAGATGTGCTTTCTTTCTTGATTTGGCCTAATGGCTCTTCCTAGGGCTTCCAATACTATATTGAATTTTTAAAAAATGGTAAAAGTGGACATTCTTTTCTTATTCCAAATCTTAGAAAACTTTTAAAATTTCCCCATTAGTATAATGTTGGCTATTAGCTGATTACATACACCCTTCATTATATTGAAGTGTATTCTTTTTTTACCTAATTTGTTCCACATTTTTATTAAGAAGGGATGTTGAATTTTATCAAATGCCTTTTCTGCATCTATCGAGGTAATGATATACTTTTGTTCTTTGTTCTGTCAATGTGGTATATTATTGATTTCTGTATTTTGAACCATCTTTACATCCCTAGAATGAATCCCACTTATCATGAACAATCTTTTTAAGGTGCTGTTGGATTCAGTTTGCTAGTACTTGATTGAGGATATTTTTTTGTCTATGTCCTTCAAGGATATTGGTCTGCAGTTTTCTTTTTCTACTTTGTCTGGTTTTGGTATCAGGATAAAACTGGTCTTGTGTAATGTGTTTGGAAGAGCTCTTCTCCCTCTTCAATTTTTTAGAATAACTTAAGAACTGATATTAATTCTCTTTGAATGTTAGGTAGAGTTCAGTAGCAAAGCTGTCTGATCCTGGGTGTTTCTTTAATGGGAGACATTTTATTATTAATTCAGTATCATTACCTCCTAAGCAATTGTTCACGTTTTTTATTTTTCATGAGTCAATCTTGGTAAGGTGTATCTGTTCAGGAATTCTCCCATTTCTTCTAGGTTATCAAATTTGTTGGCATATACTTATTCACAATAATCTTTAATAATCAGAATAATCTTTATTTCTATGCCATCAATTGTAATGTCTCACTTTTCATCTCTGATTTTATTTATTTGGTTCTTGTCTTTCTCCTAGTCTGACCAATGGTTTGGCAATTTCATTTATCTTTACAAAGAATGAGTCCTTTGTTCATTAATCTCTTGTATGATTTTAAGTCTTTTTTGCATTTATTTCTGCTCTGATCTTTATTTCTTTTCTTCTATAAATTTGTGGTTTGGATTTTTGTTTGCTTGTTTTTCTAGTTTCTTGAGATGCAGTGAATGGTTGTTTGTTTCAGATCTTTCTCATCTAGACATTGGTAGCTACAAACTTCCCCCTGAGTACTATTTTTGCTGCATCCCTTGGGGTTTGGTATGTTTGTCTCCATTTTTATTTGTTTTTAGAACTTTTAAAAAGTCCTTCTTGATTTTTTTCCCTTAATCCATTGGTTGTTCATGAGTAAGTTGTTTAATTTCCATGTATTTATATAGTTTCCAAAGTTTTTTGTTATTGATTTCTACTTCTATTGCATTATGTTCAAAAAGACACTCGATATGATTTCAATTTTTAAAAATTTGTTGAGATTTGTTTTATGGTCTATCATTTGATCTATCCTGGAGGATGTTTCATGTGTTGATTAGAAAAATTTGTATTCTTCAGCTGTTGGATGGAATATTCTATAGATGTCTGTTAGATCAATTTGGTCTACAGTGCAATTTGCCTCTGCTGTTGCCTTTGATTTTCTGTCTGAATAAACTGTCCTTTGCTTATTAGAGTCCCCTACTATTATTATATTGGAGTCTCTCTCTTTCTCTCTCACTGTTTCTTCCTCCTCCTCCTCCTCCTCCTCCTCTTCTTCTTCTTCTTCTTCTTGACATATTAATAGTCGTTTTATATATTTTGGGTGAAAACTACAACATCTTTTTAAGTCAGGAAGTTCAATGCCTCCAGCTTTGTTGTTCTTTTTCAAAATTAATGTAGCTACTTATGGTGATTTGTGGTTCCATATGAATTTAAATTTTTTTCTGTTTCCTTAATAATAGAAAACTGAGATGTTTGTTGGGAATTGCACTAAACCTATAGATCACTTTGGACATTATTCAGATACTTTCTTTTCCTGTAAATTCCATTCCTGACTCCAATAGGCAGAAGTGGCTCCACATTGCACCAAGCCCCATAACATTCTGCACTAAGCTCCATGACATATCACACAGAAGCATCTGTTACCTTTATTTCCTAATTCCCTGTATTTTGGATTATACCATTCTTACCATTCATTCCCTGACACAGAAAATAATCACCCGGTTTAAAAAAATGAATTAAATACAACAACAACAAAAAAATACAAAAGCTTTTACTTACTGCATTTTACAAAATAATGAATCAATTTGTTCTCCTTTATTTTCAACACAATTTACTTGAAAATAGGGGATGTGCTTCTTACAAATAACACTGGATAAATTCATACGCTTTTAAATATTGTGTTCACTTATTTTCAATAGTGAGTATAATTACATAGAAGAACCTGAGTAAAAAGAGGAATTAAGCAATGTTTAATTTTAACTGACTATAAATTGCTATTGATATGCTTGCAATCCAAAACAATTCCCATTCCCTATATCCAAAATTATTGTCAGTAACTTCCATAAAAGTGTTTTTGCCTTAGTAATATGGAATATTGTTTGTTTTATTTTAACTTGAATGTTTTCGATTCTTAGTCTTGTGTTTGTCTTTATTAAGGAAGTAACTTAATAATTTGATATCATCAAGTTTTGATACATCAAAAATACATTATAGTGTTTATTGAATATGCATAGAAAATGTCTTGGGAAAATTGTAGGAAATCAATTAATTTTTTGTCCATTCCAAACAAAATTTATAGGCATGTAACCAAAAAGTTAATTATTTCTCTTATTAATTTTAAGAGCAGATACTCATTGGAAATTCTATCTAGAGATTCTTCACTTGCTTCCAGCTGCAAAGTTGGAGAGTCTCTGAAATTAAATAATTTTATGACTTGTAAAAGTTTAAAGACTCAAAAGCTATGATTTATTTGTTATGCTGTTTGACTCTAAAGCAAATGCACACCAAACAAAACTTCCAAAAACTAAAGAAAGAAAGAAAAGACCAGTCTACAAATTAAAATTACTTGATACCCAGACACAGTGTTAGCACCAGTTAAAATTAAATCATACCAAAATGTGTGGAAAATTCTAAATTAAATAGAATTTCTCCTCTGTGGGGATGAGGCAAAGCAGAAAGTAGGCTCAAATGATAAAATTCCCTTATTTTTTTACTTCTTTAATCTGATATTTGTCTATCTACTATTTTAATATACATTATTTCATTAAGCAACGATTTATTGATCATTTGATTTGTGCAAAGCATTGTATGAGGTCTCTACTTAAATTCTTATGTATTTTAGGATCATGAAAAATAAATGCTAGTGAAAGAGCCAGTTATGTCCACCGATTCCATATGCTGACTCTTTATGGTATTCTTGTCCTCCACATCTCACCCATTTAAATGGAATTTATAAAACTTCACATTAGTTTGGACAATTTTGGCAAAAATTTGATGTGGTGGCTTAACATATAGCATTTTCTTGTCCTTAAAAAAGTAATATAGCACTCTGTAGTTATAATATATATAACCAACTTTTTCAACCCATATGAAATGTGAGTAAAAATGTAAACAAGTTTAAAGGAGATGAAAGGGAAGGGGAGTGGGTATTGGAAAGAGCATATGCACAGGTTTCCTCTCTTGTTCTGAAGGCCAGGCACATCAAAGAGCCTTGGACAGGGTGGGTGCCAGCTGGCCAGCAGCAGTTGGACTGTGGAGTCAGAGGCCTCTCTACAGATATGCATCCTCTCTAATCCCACAGCTCATTATGTAGTCTGCTCACTTGGCCTTCCTTATGCTGTTTCCCTCATTTCAGTGCAGAGAAATTTCTGCATATCACATTAACTTTATTTCAGCCTGATTTACACTGAGGAAAATGGAATGTGCTTTAGTCCTCTGATTTGTTTCCGTTAAACTCTGTTCTTTGTCAGTTTAACCCCAGGAAGGATCATAATAGGTGTATGTATACTGCTCCATGTTATTCTGTACCTTGTCACCTTCATTTCCTTTTTGAGTCACATTTTGTTGGTTCCACTTCAAATTATAAAATGGATAGCTCCCCAGAGAGTATGACATCATACATCTTTAATGGATCTGACATGGAAATTAAATGCTTTTAAACCCTTCTGAAACAGTAGTAAGATGGATCCATTACCACATTGATTCCATTAATACAACATTTAATTAAAAAATTTGTAGCAACAAGTCAGTAAATGTAAAGCTTCCTGCTAATGCTCAGAAGAAAAAAAAAACACCTTTAGAAAAAAATGTGTGGACAGTAATACAAAATGCCCTTGTTGATGTGATCCATCCTCATGTGTGTATGATATTTTTGCATATGGTCCTGGGGGACAGAAAACTATAATTCTAATCATTTTCCATAGCTTTAATATCTGACTTCAGATCTAGGGTCGAGTGGGTGTCTAATAAACGTTGATGAAAGAATGAATGAACATATAAATTTGAATGATCATTGTGGAACTTAGAAAAACTATTTTCTTTTTTCAGCTTCTTGAGATGAACGCCACTGGCAAAAAAGTTTTTTTTCTTTTTTTTTTTTTTGTCTTTTAGAAAAACAGGAATACACCGTTGAATAGTTGCAATCTCTCTGATATTTCTGAATAAAATTCCCCTTGGATACCTCCCTGATCTAATCCTCTACTGTCCCTACTACAACCCCAAATCACTTTCAGTATCCTGGCCTCTAGCAAGGAGTTGCACATGTCAGAGCCTTTGTCCTTCCTGTTATCAATCGGGTATTCCCTTCTCTCCAATATCCCCCAGCATAAATTCAGATTTCACTGAGGTTCTTGTTTAAGTTTAATCTCAAAAATTTCAACCCTAATCGCACTCCATAAGTTCACTTTTCCATTTCCTTCTCCCCAGTATCTGTTGCCATGTGATATCATCTATCTATCTATCTATCTGTATCTATCTATATCTATCTATATCTATATATCTATATCTATATCTATATCTATATATATATATATATTTCTGTCTTCCCTACAAGGATATGAATGAACTAGGACTTGTCTACTTTATTCACTGTGTAGCCTTGGTATCCAGAACAGTGACCCTCAATAAATACTTGGAGAATGAATAAGCAAATTTAGGACTTATTTGGTTAGTAAGACGTTGTAACTGAGAGATTGCACCTATCGTAGAAAGAAAAATAATTTGGGGTAAGAAGGATTCCATTCTATCATTTACTAATTAACACCTTAGACAAATTATTTCTCACTGAGCCTCACTGAGCCCAGCTTTCTGCTGAACCTCAGCTTTCTGCTTAATAAAGAAGTAATAATAGTCCCTATGTTGAAAACACATGAGGGAAACTTCAGGAAGGAGCAAGACAGAGTCATGTTTTCCAGAACATGAAATCATGCCTAGTTGGGGATGAGTAATACTAGATTAGATTCAGTGAGATTTCTGAAACCCTGCATCTTATCTATAATTTAGAATTCATATCTCAGTTGCCTTCAAAACAATAACTTACTATAATGTTTTAGTCAGCTTTTTAACTGCTGTGAGTTAAAGATCTGACCAGAACAATTTTAGGGTAGGAAAAGTTTGAGGGCTCACTGTTTCAGAGGTCTTAGTCCATAGGAAGCCGGCTCCATTACTCAGGGCTCTAGGTAAGGCTGAACATCATGGCGCAATTAAATGGAAAAGGGAACCAGTTCACATAATGATCAGGAAGCAGAGAGAGAGAAAGAGAAAGGTCTCCATTTTCCAGATACAAATAAATACCCTATAGTTACACCCCAAATGGATCACTTCCTCCAGCCACACCCCATCTGCCTCCAGTTACTGCTCAGTTAATCACGTCAGGGATAAATTCATTAATTAGGTTAAGGCTATAAAATCATTTCTTCTCTGACCCTTCTTGCGTTGCTTTGGTAGACACCACATCTAAACCATAACATGTAGCAAATTAATGCAAACAAATAATTAAATTTAAAAAGCTACAAAGATGCTTAGAAAACCTAAACAGTCCTATAGTTAGTTCACTTAGAAGCAAGAACTGTAGGACAAATTTTTCCTTGATGTTTTCCTTGAGTCCCTTTGCCAACTGCCCTACCTAACTCCATGTGGCTCTGGGGGTGCTTCTAATCAAGGTTTTCCCATTTTTCACTAGGGGATGGGCAAATGACTCTGGCTGGCCAGTTAGCATCCTTTAATCTGAGACTGATTTAAATATTGGCAACATATCAGATGTCTTTCCTTCTGGAATGTCTATGCAAGCTGCTTGCCATATTTTTCACCACATGGAAAGGACCCAAAAGTAGGAATAATGCCAACTTAGAGAAAGAAGACTTAAGAGATAAAGTCTTTATGACATCTAAACAGGTCTGAAGTCAGCTCTACCTTTTCTACCCAGACTTTTCAAATTACCTTTTCTTTAAATAAGCTAGCTGGAGTTGTAAAAGGCTGAACATACAGAGACTATAGGGAAATTACAGAAAACAAGATAGGACTTCATCCAAAGCACAGAAGCAATAGGATGGGAAAATATTGAACTAATTCCTGCATTTCATAAAATAAAAGTCATTTTTACCACCTACTCCTACCCCAAGTCCCTGTTTTCATCACATTCTCATTTCCAGCCTGAGGAGAAGTACAGAGCCCAGTACTTAGAGCTGAAGAAATCCCAAATTTCAATAAGAAGTGATTCAAGGACAGAGGTTCCAACACCACTGCTGGTCAGCAAGAAGAGAGCCTTGTTCCTGTTATACAGGCTGGACTCCGGATACCTTTCCACACAGCATCATGAATACTCCAAAAAGATGGTTCTGAAATACTGTTAGTGCAAGTCACTTGAATTCAATAAGAAATCAGGCTGCTTACAAGCGAATGTTTCAAACCCACTCCTTTCCTAAATTTGCAGACATCTGATGGTTCACTGTAGAGCTGTGTGTATGTACAGTATATGATTAGTCATACATTCTTAGTTAAAAATGGGTAACAATTTTTTAAGTGTGACACAGGGAAAACTGGAGAATTCTGATGCCTCTCCCAAAGGACATAAAATCAAATATACTTATACATATAATTCTAAGATATTTTGTAGTCTTTTCACTATCAGTTTTTTAAGAGCACTAATGGAGATTTCTAGGAACTTATGTCCCTTACTGACATGTAATATCAGTTTTGTTTTAAAATAGATATGAGATCTAGCTGTCTCCTATTGAATTAGATACTAAAGATACTTGCAAAAAAAAATCAAATGATGAATGTCATTTCAGAAAATATAGCTGACACAAAATATGTTATTGATATTAATATGAAATGAAATTAATATTTTTAAATTAGTAATAAATACATATTAAATTTTTCTATTTTAGTTATTATAATAAAATATTTATAGATATTAACAAAAGATTTTTAAGTAAATAAAATAAACAGAAATAAAAGATCCTTGAAGTCCATAATAATTTTTGAGTATAATGTGTTTTTGAGACCCAACAGTTTGAGAGCTTCTGTAATAGATGAACCAAAAGAAAATGCACTCAAATAAAACTCATAATAATGATGTAAGTTTGCTATTAAATCTAAACTGTATATAATTTTTAAAGTCTTAAAATCATTGTGTAATCTTCAGAAAGAGGTTCTTTTTATAATTTGTTAAATTGCGTTTGTTATGTAATTTTACATTGATTTTAAAATGTTTATAAAAGACTGATTTGCTATGGAATGCTGCTGTAGTTAGTGCTCTGTACTACTAACAAAAAAAAAAAGATGATACTGCTCTTATTTTCCAGATGAAGAAGCTGGGCCTTTTCAGCAGAATGATCTAACGTGGGGGTTGGCAACTCTTTGTGTAAGGGACACAGATAATAAATATATTGGCTTGGCAGGCCATGTGATTCTTGTTTACACTTTTCAGCTCTGCTGTTAGAATATGGTAGGAGTAATGGGCATTACGTACACCAACAAGAGTGGCTGTGTTTCAATAAAACCTGACATAAGAACATCAAAATTTGAATTTCACATAATTCTCATGTATCATGAAATATTCTTCTCTTATTGTAAATATGTAAATATTATGATATATAAATATATGTGAAAACTATTCCTAAGGAGGGGAAAGTTAAATTTGTTCTACAAACTGTAGTTTGTTAACCCCATTCTAAAGTATGTTGCATTGAGCTCTAATCCTTTGAGATCCCCTGTGTCAGAGTTCCATGAGTGACTAAGTTTGGAAAATGCTGCAGCACAGATTCAAACTGTAGAGTATAATTTAAAGTCTCCGAAACAACCTTTAAATGTTTTTATCTCACTCAGTTTATCAAACCAATGGATTATATAAACTATTCTATTTTTTAAAATAATACCTGTTTTTCATTCTCAAACTACTGTTCCGTGGCATCAACATTCAGAATTATTTCTCTAAAGGAACCCAGATTCAAATGGCCATAGATAACCATGCATGAGACCTATGTATGATTTTCTCTATGTGATAAAATAGAAATTAAATCTGTGCATGCCTTCTCAGTATGACTGCCTTTTAATTACATGTAGGATGAATGAAATGTCAGACAAAACATATCCTCAATCTATACATAGCCCTCAGACAACAGTTTACAACCATTGTTATGTGGTATACTGTGACAAATGACATCAATGTTTCAAGATTCAATATACAAAGATGCAGTTTGGACAGATTACTTCTCTTGTCATGGATGATCCCATTTCATATGCATCTATGTTCTCAGGTAATAATTAGAGAAGGACACAGTAAAGATATAATCAGAGTATAGAAATTGTGCTTTTACCATTACATAGATAATTCTATGTGATCCCAGGATGATGTTTCCCAAACTTCTGTACAAATTACCTGGGATTTTTATTGACATGCAGTTTTTGATTATGTGGGTATACAGTGAGACCCAAGAATCCACATTTCTAACAAATTCTAGGTAACACTGGTTATCTATGGGTTCACGCTGGTTATCTAGGAATTCAGGATGCAGGAAGAAACTTCTAGCATTTTATAAATTCAGTGAAAGTAAATGACTATGCAATACAACCTGTATATTCATAAGATACCCAGGTGGCTCATATATGCATTCAATGCTAAAAATCCTCTTCTGTAGAGCTGATTTCCATGAACAAATGTTCTCAATTCACTGGTCAGTCTAGCCATATGAAATAACTCTCTACAATATTCAAATATAATCAGTATTTTTGGATAAACATGGAAAGAGGGGAAGAATACAATTTCCTTCTAAGACTCACATGTAGGCATTATCTTCACTCTGAAGAGCATAGAAATGACTTATAAGATAATCCTAGCTGATGAATGAATCCACATTCATAACCAGACATGCAAAGCAAGAGCTTGTAGGTTAGTTATAAAATAAATTCTGATAAATAGGGCACTAGCAAAAATAACTACATGGTAGAGCCACAAAATATCACTTTAGCAATACTTTGTTCAGTGAAAATGTTTTCATTAAAACTGGTAGAACCCCAACAGTGAAGCAACAACTTATACCTGCAGCACATCCTTTGGAAAGCTGTCACAAGGTGATAATTCAAACCCAGAATGGCATGTGGACATTATAAAAGGTATATATAGGCCATAAAATATAAACTATTTGAGGATATTTAATAAATATTTGTTGAATGAGCTCAAGAATACCAGACTTGTGTTCAGAATAAAAGAATTTCTATTTGTATGATTGTCCTGGTTTTTCAGACACAATTGCAATGTTCCTGGGCCTCAGAAATGCTATGTGTTATCATTTAAATTTTATTTGTGGGAAGTAGAAGGGGAGTTGAGAAGGGTATTATGTTTGTAATCCAAGTATTATAAATCACTAAGACACATTGGACACAATGCTAAGATGCTGGGTCTGGGGGGATTAAAGCATGTTTTTGTTAATAACGGTACTGAAAGTTCAAGAATGGAACCAAGATTGAGCTCTTGAGAAGTAGTACCTACTCAAATGAAAGACAGCAGCACAATTTCATTTGGCTCTGAGCCTCACTGGCAGAGTGGTGCCTCTCAAGGGCCTTTGAGTACCGGAGAACACTTCCTGGCACTGCATGAAGGAAGGGACCTGGTACATTTTCTTTGTCCACATACCTGGCTTCCTAAATCATCCAATTCTATTACTACCTTTCTCTTTGTTCCTTGTTTTCATTCCTCAGTTACAGGCTTACCTCCCCCAACCCCTAATCACAATTACGTTTTTATCCTTAGTCTTCAGGCACAATCTCTCTTCTGGCCCTGACCCTGGCTTCTCATGACAATAATTGGTCTTCATTTTTCCAGTGAACTCTTGACCTTCGTTGGGTAATGCCTCTCTTTATATCAGAGCCTCAGAATTGTTTGGTGCTTACCATCTGTTCTACTTTTTAAAGCAGGGTCAACACACTCCAGATTTGACCAAAACAGACAATATTTCTCAGTCTGACCACTATCCTTGGTTGACCTTGAGCTCCCATTCTTCGTCTTTTCATGGATATTTTCAGTTGTGTTTCTATTGACTGTATTTGTAGATCATTTCTTATTTGGGAGAAGGCATTTTCTTATTTTTTAAAGTCTCAGAGACAGCATTAGTCCTATACTTATATTATTTACATCAAATATTTCCTATTAGGGGGTACTGGGGATTGAATCTAGCAGCATTGTACCACTGAGCTACATGCCCTCACCTTTCTTATTTTTATATTTTTTCCTCATTTGAGATAGTGTCTCACTAAGTTGCTGAAGCTGGCCTTGAAATTGTGATCCTCTGGCTTCAGCCTCCCATGTAGCTAGGATTACAGACATACACCACACAGCACATGACTAATTCCTAAATTTTTATGATTAGGTGTGAATCTAAGAAAACAACAAAAATGTATTTTGAATGTCATCATATGCCCAGAAGGATAATAATAGGTGCTTAGGCTTTGGCTGAAAAATTTTTCAAAAGAAGCAGAGGTCACTCATGCATTATGAAAAAACAACATCCATCCACCTATGACCAATGCATTTTCCACATCTTTTACATGGGTCAAAATAAAAATAAAAAAGGTTAAGCACCCCAAGGTTTCATCACCACTACCAAAATAAAAATTATTTTTTTAAAAAATCAGACAGGCAGATAACTTTAGTGCAGACACTTTTGCTACATGTTACCTTATTGAAAGCACAGCACAGCAGCTCTTGCCAAGGATTTTCACATTGTCCATACTACCAATCTGAAACTCAAAGAGGTTTAGGAGCTTTATCCAAAGTCACACAATTAATCAATTAATAAGTGATGAAATAATCAAGCCCATCTGAATCCAAACTACAAGTACTTAATGATAAAACTATTTACTGTTTTATTTTTTACTACCAGCTGCTTCATTGAATATGTCCCAATATTATCTCAATCCTCAATAACAGTTTGAAATAGATTAAATTTCTGTGCTCTCTTCTTTTTGGGGTATTGAGGATTGAACAGAGGGCCTCATGTGCACAAGGCAATTCCTCTTACACTGAGCTACATTCCCAGTCCTTCAGTTTTCTTAATGAGGAACCTAGGTAGAGAAGTTGAGTAGCTTGCTTAAGTCTACATTGCTAATGAGGGGTAGCATCAAAATTTGAACCAGGCTGGCCTAAATCTATTGGCTTGCTTAATCAAAATACTCAGTTATTGACCTATTTTAGAATGTATCTTAAATTATGCAGCCACCAATGCTATTCATATCTTTATGATATTCATATATATATCAAAAATCCATATATGTGTATCAGTGCCTGTCTTTATTAGTCCCTACCATGGGTCAAAAAAATGCTAGGTTGTAAGCATATGGAAACAAAAAAGACACACTATTTATTTTCTTTGTTTTTCTTTTCTTTGTTAGAGCTTTATAGTTATACATAGTAGTTAAGTTATGGGCCAAGTTGTCCAGCTGTGCACAACCTCACCACCCTCAAAATTTCACACCAGAGAGGTACATTGGTTACAATCAATACACCTATACTGACACATCATTATCACCCAAAGTCTGTAGTTGACATTTGGGGTCACTCTTGGTGTTGTACATTTCGTGGGTTTTGACACACACATGATGATATGTGTCTACCATTATCATGTCATACAGAGTGATTTCGCTGCCCTGATAACCCTCTGTGCTCTGCCCATTTACTACTTCCTCCTCTCTAGTCCTAATAACCACTGATCTTTTACAGTTTCTGTAGTTTTGCCTTTTCCAGGATGTCATAGTCGGAATCATACAGTATATATTAAGTTTTAAGGGTTCTCTGTATATATTGGATATCAATCCTTTTTCAGGTGTGTCTTTTGTAAATATTTTCTCCAAGACTGTAGTTTATCTTCTCATCTCTTGAATGTGTCTTTCACAGAGTTTATTCTGAGTGTCTTTTTCTTCTTTTATGAGTGGATTTATAATAGTAGGCTTAACTATTTCTCTTTGCGGTTCTATCAACTTTTGCCTTACATATTTTGACATTCTAATTGTTAGGTACATACATCTTAAGAATTGTCATGTCTTCTGAGAGTATTGAGTCCTTTACCATTGTCCAATGCCCCCCTTATCTCAGATAAATTTCCTTTTCTGAAGTTTGCTCTGTCTGAAGTTATATAATTGCTCTTTATTTATTTTGATTGATAGTAACATAGTATATTTTTCTTCATCCATTTACTTTTAATCTATATGTGTATTTGTATTTAAGGTAGACAACAAATACTTCAGTCTTGTTTTTGATCCACTTTGGCATCTGTCTTTGAATCAATGTATTGTAAACCATGGAGGCTTAAGGTGATTTTCAATATATCTAGGTTAATATCTACCACACTTATTAATATTTCCCTTTCATTGCTCTTATTATTTTTTCTTAATATAATAGTTACATTTATTTCTTTTCATACTTTTTAAGGTGATTTTCTAGAGTTTACATTATACCATCACATTAGTGAAAGTACCATTATTCTAAAATATTCCTAATTCCTCTCTCTCATTCTTTGTATCATTACTGCCATCTATTTCATTTATACATAAGCAATAATAAGCATAAATATGTGTATGCTACATAATCTAATAAGTAGTTGCTATTATTTTAGACAAACTATTTTCTTTCAGCTCATTAAGAATCAGAAGAAAGGTTTTTGTTCTGTTTCTACTTGTTCCTTTTTGACTCTGTTCTTTTCTTTACATAGGTCCCAGTCCCAGACTTATGTCATTTCCTTTCTTTCTAGAGAACTTTTAGAATTTCTTCAATGTGCATCTACTGCTAATAAATTTCCCCAATTTTTATTTTCTTGAGAGAGTCTTTATTTCATCTTCATTTTTGAAGGATAGTTTCACAGGGTACAGAATTCTTCAATTTTTTTTCCTCTTAACATTAAATGTTTCATTCTACTGTCTTCTTGTTTGAATGCTTCCTAAGGAGAAGTTGAATATAATTCTTATATTTGAGTCTTTATAGGTAAGATTTTTTTCCTGTTTTTGAAGAATTTTTCTTTATCTTTGATTTTTGCAATTTGAATATTATATGAGTAGATATTTGTTTCTAATTTGTTTTGTTTTGTTTTGTTTTTATTTTGGGCATTTGTTTTACTTGGTGTTCTCTCTGAGCTTTGTGGATCTGTGATTTGGTGTCTGGCATTAATTTGGGGAAAATTATGAGTAACTATTGCTTCAGTTGTTGCTTCTGTTCCTTTCTGTTTCAATTATCCTTTTGATATTCCCAAGATATGTATGTTACCTTGTATAGTTCTCCCACAATTCTTAGGCATTCTGTTCTAGTTTTTTTTTCTCTCTTTCCATTTCAGTTTTGAAAATTTCTATTAACACATCCTCAAGGACAGAGATTTTTTCCTCAGCTGTCACCAGTTCAACAGCCCATCAAAAGCTTTCTTCGTTTCTATCACAGTATTTTTTCTCTCTACTGCTTCTTACTCTTATGATCTCTCTCTCTCTCTCTCTCTCTCTCTCTGTCGTGCATTGGTTCTTGTATATTTCTACTTTGTCCATTAGAGTCTTTGCACACTAATCATAGTTTTAAAAAGCTGTTTGACTGTTAATTTTAACATTCCTGCTATATCTGACTCTGGTTCTTTTGCTTACTTTGTTTGTTCAAACTATTGTTTTGGCCTTTTAGTTTTCTTTGCAATTTTTTGTTCAAAAGTGGGCATGACGTACTGGGTCGAAGTGCACTGAATGGGCTTTTCCTCATGTGATGGTAAGATGTGGGACAAAGGAAGCTTTAGTTCTACGAGTGGGTGTCATTTTTAAAAGTGCCTCTGGACTGTGAATTTCACAAGCATATCGTGACTTTTCTTCCATTAAGTGGGA
This sequence comes from Marmota marmota marmota, assembly GCF_001458135.2. NCBI lineage: Eukaryota > Metazoa > Chordata > Mammalia > Rodentia > Sciuridae > Marmota > Marmota marmota. The sequence continues at coordinate 52,015,208 of NW_025999842.1, read as the reverse complement.
GAGGATATCTAGAATGGACTCGAGTTGGGCATTTCCTTTCCTATAATTTGCATAGGCTCTGGTTAAATACTTTCTCCTGAGGGGAAACCTTACTAAGAAGGATAGAATGCCCTGGTTCAGACTGACTGCTTTCCCTCTCTCCATTATGGAAGTATGAGGAGACTGTCTCTCATATTCACTGTGAAAATCTGGTTAGGCTCTTAGAAGTAAAAACACGTGAAAATGTGTGAGAATCCCCATATGAATGGGTCCCTCTGGAGTTTTTAACTTTTAGACTTGTCCATCCTGAACCTCCAACAATTTATCAATTGTAGTTTAGAGTTCTCTACCCCAGTACTGATTTATGGAGGTGTTTACTTGTGGGTTTCTGTTTTATTTGTAGCTATGTGTATTCACCAGTCTGTTGAATTTTGAGAACTACACTTTGCCTTGTGACCTTATTTCTCTGATGGATTTAAGATCAGTTGTTGATTTTTTCAGGTGTTTTGTTATTGGTTATTTTGCTTTGTTTCATTAGCTGTTTGCCTGTTATTTGGATGAAGTGATTGCTTTCAAATTCCTTACATGTGGGACCAGAAATCAGAAGTCTTCTGACTAGGTTTCTTAAGTAGAAGTTTAGGTCATTGGTTTTAAACTTTGCTTCCACTTTAACATGGGTATGTAAAACTTTAAATGTCCATCTAAGTACTTTTTCATTTGCATCTCATGATTTTTTAATGTTTTTCCAATATCATTCAGTTTCAAATATTTTTTAATTCCCATCATAATAATTTCTTATTTGACTCATGGGCTATTTAAAAGTGTGTTGTTTAATTTCTAAATAGTGAAGATCTTATATCTATATTTCTGTTGCTGGTTTCTACTTTAAATCTGTTATAGTCAGGAATACTCTGTACAACTTTAATCTTTGGCATTTTGGGGGGTTTGTTTTAGAATCTGTCACATATTGATTTTAAATGTTCCATATATACTTGAAAGAATTTATATCTGCATTTTATTAATTATATCAAGTTGGTCAATCATGCTTTTCAAATTCTGTGTATATTTACTGATTATTTTATCTATCTCTTCCATCAAATATAAGGAGATATTAACATTACCATAACTCAGTGGTCCCCAAAGAAACAGAATGAATAGGGTACAAATCTCTATATTAAGAGATCTATTGTAAGATATTGGCTCATGTGATTGTGAGGAAAGTGTGAAATCCATAGAGGAGGGAGGCTGGCATACTGGAAGCTCAGGCAGAAGTTGATATTATAGTCGTGAGTCTGAAGTCCATAGGTCCACCAGGGGGCTGCACACTCAGGCAGGAATTAATGCTTCGGTATTGAAGCAAAATACCTTCTTTCCAAGAAACTTCAGTTTTTGTTCTAAGATGTTTAATTGGATAGATGAGTCACTACTTGTTATCAAGAATAATTTTCTTTACATAGAAACCAGTGATTATAGATGTAATCACATGTACAAAATATCTTCAAAGTAACACCTGTATTAGTGTTTGATTAAATTACTAAATTACTGAAGCCTAGCCAAGTTGACACATCACAACTGCAAATAAGAGTTTGCCAACTTCTCCCTTTGGCCTATCAGCTTTAACTTCATGCTTTGCCATTAGGTGCACAACATAGGTGCACAACTAAGACTGCCGTTTTTTGATAAATTGATCTATTTGTTACTATAAAACTCCTTTTATTTGATAGTTTCCTTTATCTGACATTTACATAAGCACAACAAATTATACTTAGGCTTTTTCATGGTATTTTCCTCTATTCATATATTTTTAGCCTATCTGTGCCATTTTGTTTAATGTGCTTCTTATAAAGAGAATATTGATCACTATTTCCTTTTGTCCAGTCTGACGATCTCCATTTTTAGTAAGCGTGCTTTGTTCATTTATATTCAATTATTAAAATGATTGCATTAGGGCTGGGGTTGTGGATCAGAGGTGGACTGCTTGCCTAGCATGTATGAGGCACTGGGTTTGATCCTCAGTACCACATTAAAAGTAAAATAATGTGTCCACCTATAACTAACAAAATAAATATTTTAAAAAATGATTGGGTTATGGCTTACCATTGATTTTCTATTTGTAATATTTGCCCTTTTCTTGCCTTGATTTGAGTAAACAAAGTAGTTTAGTACTATTCAATTTAATCTTTCCCATTGATTTTTAATGAGAACCTTACAACAATATGAGAACTTTAACTTCATCCCACCCAAATTTCTAAACTTTATGTTTTTATTTACTCATATTTTATTTCTGTATACACTACAGCTCAATACATTGATATTATTTCTGTCTTAAAAAGTCAACATATTCTTTAAAGGTTTTAAAATTTTTAAGTTTGCATGAATTAAAAACCAAGATGCTAAGAGAGTCTTTAGTCTCTGCCCTTCCAAGGACCCTTCATTGCTTTCTATAGCTCTTAGGTTTCATCTGGTACTTTTCTTCATCCTGAAAACCTTATTTCAGCTTCTTATATATGAGATTTACCAAAGACTAATGTTCTCAGCTTTTGTCAACTGGAAGTGCTTTGATTTTACCTTCATCTTTTATGGATATTATTGTTGGACATAGAATTATTCTAGTTTTTTTTTTCTTTTCAGTACTTTAAAGATTTTGTTGCACTGTCTTCTGACTTGCAAAGTGGTTTTCATTTCATAGTTTCCTTATGTAAAGTTCCTTTTGCCTCTGGTTACTTCTCAGATTTGTCCTTTATTTTCGGTTTTCAGCAGTCTGAGTGTGGTGTGCCTCAATGTGGTTTCCTTTGTATTTGTCTTGCTTGAGATTTACATGAGTAGTATGTATAGTTCCTTTAAGAATTACATTGCACAAAAATTTTCTGGTCCAGACATTCTTACAATGCAGGTTTATTTTACTAGGGGGTAAAAGGCTCCTACACTCAATAGACCTCAGGAGAGCCTCAAGCTTTTGCTGTTCTAAATCAGGGTAGCTGGTAAATTCTGAAGAACAAATTGCCATTTTGGAAAATATAAGGACCAACTTTAAAATGTCTTGATCTCTTGTATTATTATCAGGAAAATTTGAGGGGAGATAGTAATTTAAAATAAACAATTTGCATAACTGACATTTTTGTTGAGGTTTCATTTTATTTAGATTATTTGTCCTTTATTCATTCCTTGGAGTTAATAAGAATAAAGCATGACACTTCCCATGACCACAGTAGGTGTTGCAGTACAAGGATCCAACGAACTGGTGCAGTTAGCCAAAGGTTAGCTCTCAGAAGTGGCCAGGCACAGCAGTCCACCAGTCAGGATTTATGGAGTGCAGAAAAAGAGGGGAGACTAAATGAGGATAGGGATGACCTACCTTCAAATCCATGCCTTTTTCTGTCTTTGATTTTAGACTTCTCACCAATGAATACCTATTCTGTTTTTCTAAAATATAGTAAAGGGGCAAAAAACCTCTTAGACCACATCAAATCTTTATGTTTCAAATAGTTGTGGATCAAACCCTAACAACTTCTCTTTTTGAGACAACTAATCAGTCTAAGTAATTTTAACGTTGGAATAATAATATTCCTTAATTATATCAGAACTGCTCATTAATAACAATAACAACAACACTACAGAGCTCTTGATGTGCATTCAGTCTGGAAGGATTGGAGCCAAAATGAACATCCATGAACTCTGGATGACCAGTTCATTTGCATGTGGATGTGCTGATTTAATCTGGATATTGTGTTCGTGTATCTCAGGAGAAAAGAGCTAAGTTCTTATGTATGTTGGTTTGTATCCAAACAAACAAAAAAAAAGAAATATTAATTTGGGCATATAAATTCATTAAGATTATATGTTTAGGTATTTTTCTGCATAGGAAATACTGATGTCGCTATATATTTCTCTAAATAAAAGTAAGAAAAATTAAACTATAAAGTGATCTTTGTATTTTCTTCATATATTTGTAAACTATGACCTCTGATATTTAATAGAAAATAAAATATTTAACAGCTGCAGTGCTAATCTAAAATAACTAGTTTTATTTGTTCTTATAAATAAATGGGAAGATTTTACATGCCAAGAAATTCAAGCCACAAATAAGTATTTTTATAATTTACAATTTCTTTTTTTTTTTTTAGAAAGAGAGAGAATTTTAATGTTTATTTTTTAATTATCGGCAGACACAACATCTTTCTTTGTACGTGTGCTGAGGATCGAACCCGGGTCGCACGCATGCCAGGCGAGCGCGCTACCGCTTGAGCCACATCCCCAGCCCTATAATTTACAATTTCAAAACTGCATTTAATAACATAAAACAATGCACCTGCAGTGATAGTATAGGCACCATTTAATAAGGTGTTTCAAAAGTTAAGCAACTTGTTAACAGTAAAAAGTTCAATTAACAACAACAATGACAAGCAAAATTAGAAATTCGGGTTTCTTTTATGTAATGATTATGCTAATTTTATTCCTAACATTGAGAACTATAGCATGAAAGAAGCAAAATAGTGAATTTAATAATTCATTTATTCTTTGATCCCATCAATTATTTTTAATAATAGTGTTGGAAATAAGGTATAAACACAACATTCCCTGCCTTCCAGGAGCAATCAGAGTTGCTTCAGGAACAGACGATAACTAACAAATTGTGCAACTGTGTAATTAGAAGTGTGGCAAGCAAAATTGGGCTGAAGTGTACAGTATTAAAGACCCTCCAACTTCTCTGAAGAAATGATTCTTTAACTCAGATCTGAAGGATGCAGTGAGAGTGAAGAAAACAGAGACGGTATATAAGCAGAAGAAAGACGCTATGAGCAATAGTCCAGAGATTGGAAGGAACCTCTTAGAATATGGCATTTATGGATCTGCATGAATGAAAAACAATGAGGGAACGGGAGGAGTTACAGATGAGGCTTGTGAGATTAACAGATCTTAGGCAATCGATATATGACTTATTAAAGATTTTGGTCTTCGTCTTATGAGCAATGCACTCATAGTGACTAAAGAGATTCAGTAAGGAAGAGACAGATTTTATCATCCAATTTTCAACAAAGTGGAGAATGGATTGGACTGGTTTCATATTGGGAAGATCACCTAAGAACTCTTCTGGAAAATTCAAGCTCCCTCTCATCCCCACAAAAGACAGAATACTTTAACTAGAAGTAGTGGGGATAGAGAACAAAAGTTCAACCTAGAGATGTAAGGAAATAGCATAAACAGGAATTGGAGACTGATTAAATATGGGGGAGACCTAGGAGACTGAACAAAGATTGGGTCCCAAGTTTCTTTCATGTGCAATTTGTAAATATTGATGTCATTTGCTGAGGCAGGCACTGGAAGAGGCCCACAATTTTCTTTCTGGAGTAATGGGGGAAGAGAACTGAGACACAGTTAAAATTTGGGTTTGAGCCCACTAAGTTGGATGTGCCTTTGAAATGTTCAAGTGGAGACAGTGAGTGAGCAATTTTATATGTCCAGAACTAAAAGAAAACATAAATTTAAAAGAGAATAAGTGAAGTCAGAAGAGTAAGAGTGTCTCAGCAAGGTTTCTCAGCAAAAGTTCTACAGAATCCCAAAGCCTTATGAAGATTTTCATATGAAGGAGTGAAAAAAAATTACATATCAGTCTTTGAACTTCCTGTGCTGCATGGTATACTGTGAATAGCTATTCCTATTAGAAATTTTGTATGTGAATTTTCAGCCCCGTTCATCAGGGCACAGGACAATATTCATTTGGATGAATCCATTCTCAAATTATGACAAAAGGGAAGGGAAGTTTAGATATCTCTTGAATGCTTTGCTGCACAAAGAAGAAGGACATAGGTAAATGATGTCAACATCTCCCTACAAATTACTTTTCCTACCTCCCTTTATGATAGCCTATTGAATAAGAAAGGAAATAAGCTCTCCTGACATTTTTATAATAGAAAAATCAGAGAAACATCTTCATTCTAAAGGAGATACTTTTGTACACCAAGGTTAATCTGACCCCTGCCAAGTGCTGTAGCAAATGATGCAAAATATGAATCAGATAGGTTAAAAATAAAATGTATGGTGAGGTATAGAATTTCTTGAGATTTTTTCCATTTATCGTGCCTTTCTATTTAATATTTTACTTGCATTTGTGTTTCACAAATATGTTTGATGCTACAGTATGATGATTTCAGAAGATAAGATATGAGATAGAAAAGGAAAATTCTAAGCTTAGGCCTAGTGTCAGTTTTGATGAGAAATTGAGTATTTCAACATTTTTGCAGTAAAGAAAAGCATAGGTTTCACATTGGATATGTAAGTTTAATTCTTTTCTTTGGTTCAGATAATACTTTTACTTATATTAAAGCATATAAAAGAAATGAAAAAAAATAACACATCTGTATAGTTTTGTAACAACTAGGCTTATATTCAATCCTAATCACATCACTTGGTAAAATAATATTTTGTCTTTGACTTTTGTGTATATCCCAAATTATATTTTTATTTATATTGGTTAGACTTATTATTTTAAGAGGTTTGTTATTCAGCATTCACAATAAATCTTTGTGTTAGAAATAATATTACACATAAACTTTATTTAAATTAAAGCTAACAATTTTATCTTTTAAAAAGTAATTCTTATTTTGGTTTAAGTCAGTTAACAGAATTTTATTAAATGAAACTTATGAGTTTTAAAAATGTATAGAAATAAAATGAGGTTACTTTTGAAATGCACGCTAAGTTTAATTGCCTTTCCTTTTTAAAGGAAGGTTGACTAAAAAGTCATTTTTAATGGTAAACAGGGGAAAAATATTCTTGGCATGCATTGTGAACCACATATCCAGCCTCGTTAGCATTTTTTATAATAGATATTCGTAACAAGAAATTTTAGATCTCTACTTGGCTAAGATTAAAGAAAATTCAGTAGAAAAAATTTTAAAGGAAAACTATGTAGATTTTTCTACCTACACTACCAACTTACATTCAAACTGATGTCCTTAGTGAGGAAGAAAACTGCAGAAAATGAATCAGGCTAATAATAATTTAACTAAATTAAGCAGATCCACAGAAAACTGTAATTCTTTCCTCAAGAGAGTGTTAATATTATTTTTGGTTTATTATATCTGTAACTCACTAATCATGGTAATGTACTTCAAGAAGTAGAAGTGATTTTTATGCAGGGATTCTCTAAGACCTAAAAACTAATGAGAAAGTTTGATCTAGGGAAAAGAGTAGAGAACTGAAAACTGAAGCTTGAAGAAGTTCAATATTTCGAGATGATATAGAAAAGAATGGGCTGGTAAAGGGAGAATGAGAAGAAGCAATTGGATGGGGAGTAGAAAACCAAGAGGATCTATTAATTCTGGAGACCAAGTCAGTAGAGGATTGCATGGGGGTAGAATGGTCAATTTTATTGGCACTTTGATAAGAGGGCAGGTTATAGGAAATCTGAATAACCTGTTTAGCCCTTTCAGAGGAAGTCTATTAGTGACTGAGAGCTAAGGAAATGGAGCCATTGAGTAAAAGACAACTTTTTCCTTTCTGTGCTATTTCCTGTGTACAATAAAAACAGAGAGTGGGTGATAACTGGTGTAGAAATGGGATGAAGAGGATTTTATAAATGAAAAGACTTGTATATGTTTAAATGATGAGGGAAAGAATTCAGTTGAAAGAAGGAAAAGATACAAAAGATAAGGCAGATAATAAACAGAGGATAAGAAGGGGATCGGTTTCTTAGGTTGGTGGAAAGATTGGCCCTGTGGCAAGGAGGGTCACCTCTACTACTGTAGGTACCAAGGTAGGCAAGCTGTAAAGGGAGGCTCATTGGGTGTAGATTGCCTGGAATGCCTTTTTTATTTTTTATTTTATTTTATTTATTTATTTATTTTGCTTTTGTGTTCTCTCCATTACATTTCTAAGCTCAAACAACACTTTAGGTTGAAAATAACAGTATTTGACAATATTCCTGTCTCTCTCCTTGCTTTCCCTACTTACCCCGTCTCTTTACCTTATCTATGTTCCTCTCATCCCCACAGGACAAAGAACAATGAGCTCTTTGAAGGCTGTTGAGTAGGGTCAACAATTCAAAGCCATTTGTGGACTTTTATAGTGGTGAATATATTTGCCAGGAGCCATAATCATAATTGGGCTTTGAATAAGAACAGACTTCACATGCCACTGCTCTTAGTGGGCATTAAATCAAAAAGAATAAAAGAAAAGAAAAGGAAAAGCTCTTAATTCAAGCACATAACATGTCACCCTTTTTTTCTAGTATCTTGCCAATTTCCTGCATCTTGTCAGTGTACATTGTGAATATTTTGAGATTTAGGAGGTTTCTGGTAAGGAAAATTCTTTGTGCTTTTGAAAGAGAATAGGCCTGGAGATGGGAAGTTAAAGATTAATTACTTCTTCCAAGCAGGAACAAAACTGGGCTACTGTTCAACTTTTCTCTTTAATTTTGATGCTAAGTTAGCTTTTAAAATCACAACAAAGTAGACAAGTAATTCTCTATTACCTACCATAGGGATAGGAAAATATTCATTACTCTGGATACTTAATATAGAAAACAAACTTCTCTAAATAAAACAGTACAGCCGGTAAATAGCTTCATACACATAAATATTTCTAATCTATAAAAGTTTATATTTTCATGGAGGCAAAAATTTTACAATTTATTTAAAAAAAATTGAAAGGCATTCATTTGTTTTTACATCTAAAACTTTATATATTAGACTTAAAGTTCTTTAAGGGGGGAACCTGTTCTCAATAATCATTTGGTTGGTATTCTAGAATGCCAGCCTTGTAGAGGTCAATGAAACATTAGCCAAAGGAGGGGACAATCCCTGCCCAAGGATTTGCTGTCAATTATTGAAGGTAAATTTGGCTTTCCCCCTACAGATTTAACTTTCAAATATTAGAAAAATGAAGCAGTGATAAAGTCCAAGAACTTCAAAATACACAAGATTTAAAATTGAATGCTGTTATACACCTTCTGGCAATTTTTAAGTTGCTGTACATATAAGGAGTTGCAATTTTCACTTGCTTTTGGAATTTAGACTTTAGAACTAGCTTGCAATCTAAATTGCAGACTCCCACCCCCCCACACACACATAACCCCTATCACATTACCTTATTTTATTTTTATAACACTTATTAAAAATTAATATTTACTGAATATGTGAATTAATTTATTGATTTTATAATTATTTATGAGTTCCTATTACATAAAAATAGAAATAGAACAAATCAACACCAAAAGCAGTAGACAGGAAATAATTAAAATCAGAGCTGAAATCAATAAACTTGAAACAAAATAAACAATTAAAAAATTGACAAAACCAAAAGTTGATTCTTTGATAAATAAATAAAATTGACAGACCCTTAGCCATGCTAATGAAGAAAAGGAAAGAGAAAACTCAAATTACTGATACACATGATGAAAAAGGAAATATCACTACAGAAATACAGAAGATAATTAGAAATTATTTTGAAAAATTGAACTCCAATAAAATAGAAAATATCAAAGGCATTGACAAACTCTAGAGTCATATAATTAGCCCCAGGCCAACATCATTCTAAATGGAGAAAATCTGAAGGCATTTTCTCTAAAACCTGGAAGACAGGGATGCCTTCTTTCACCACTTCTATTTAACATAGTTTTTGAAATACTGGCCAGAGCAATTAGACAAAAGACATTAAAGGGATACACATAGAAAAAGGAGAACTCAAATTGGCACTATTTGCTGACGATATAATTCTATACCTAGACCACCCAAAAAATTCCACCAGAAAACTTCTAGAAATAGTAAGTGAATTCAGCAGGATATAAAATCAACACCCATAAATCAAATGCATTCTTGTACATCAATGACAAATCATCTGAAAGGGAAATGAGGAAAACTACCCCATGTACAATAGCCTCAAAGAAAATAAAATACTTGGGAATCAATTTAATGAAAGAGGTGAAAGATCTATATAATGAAAACAACAGAACTTTAAAGAAAGAAATCAAAAGAAGACCTTAAAAGATGAAAAGATCTAACTTGCTCTTGGATAGGCAGAATTAATATTATCAAAATGACCATACTTCCAAAAGCACTATACAGATTTAATGCAACTCCAATCAAAATCCCAATGACATTTTTCATAGAAATTGAAAAAGCAGTCATGAAATTCATCAGGAAAAATAAGAGACCCAGAATAACTAAAGCAATCCTTAGCAGGAAGAGTGAAGCAGGTGATATCACTAACCAGACTTTAAATTATACTACAAAGCAATAGTAACAAAAATAGCATGGTATTGGCTCCAAAACAGACAGGTATACCAATAGTACACAAAAGAGGACACAGAGACTAACCCACATAATTACAGTTATATTAGACAAAGGTGCCAAAAAAATATATTGGAGAAAAGATAGACTCTTCAACAAATGGTGCTGGGAAAACTGGAAATCCATATCCAACAAGATGAAATTAAACCCCTATCTCTCACTGTGCACAAAAATTAACTCAAAGTGAATCAAGGATCTAGGAATTAAACTGGCAACCCTGCGTCTAATAGAAGAAAAAGTAAGCCCTAATCTCCATCATGTGGGATTAGGTCCCAACTTCCTTAATAAGTCTCCTGTGATACAAGAATTAAAATCAAGAATCAATACATGCAAAGGATTCAAACTAAAAAGTTTTTTCTCAGTAAAAGAAACAATCTGTCAGGTGAATAGAGAGCCTACATCTTGGGAGCAAATTTTTATCCCTCACACATCAGATAGAGCACTAATCTCTAGGGCATATAAAGAGCTCAAAAAGCTAAACACCAAAAAACAAATAATCCAACCAATAAATGGGCCAAGGACCTGAACAGAGACTTCTCAGAGATGATATGCAATCAATCAACAAATACATGAAAAAATGTTCATCACCACTAGCAATTAGAGAAATGCAAATCAAAACTAAGATTTCATCTCACTTCAGTCAGAATGGCAGCTATTATGACTACAAAGAACAATAAGTGTTGGCAAGGATGTGGGGAAAAAAGTACACTCATACATTGCTGGTGGAACTGCAAATTGGTGCAGCCAATATGGAAAGTAGTATGGAGATTGTTTGGAAAATTGGGAATGGAACTATCATTTGACCCAGCTATCCCTCTCTTCGGTCTATACCCAAAAACTTAAAAACAGCATACTACAGGGACACAGCCACATCAATGTTTATAGCAGCACAATTCACAATAACTAAACTGTGGAACCAACCAAGATGCCCTTCAGTAGATGAATGGATAAAGAAAATATGACATATATACACAATGGAATATTACTCAGCAATAAAAGAGAATAAAATCATGGCATTTGCAGGTAAATGGATGGAGTTAGAGAAGATAATGCTAAGTGAAGTTAGCCAATCCCCCCAAATCAAATGCTGAATGTTTTCTTTGATATAAGGAGACTGATTCATAGTGGGATAAGGAGCAGGAGCATAGAAGGAATAGATGAACTCTAGATAGGGCAGAGGGGTTGGAGGGGAAGTGAGGAGGCATTGGGTAACTAATGATGGTGGAATTTGATGATCATTACTATCCAAAGTACATGTATGAAGACACGAATTGGTATGAATATACTTTGTATATAACCAGAGATATGAGAAATTTGTGCTCTATGTGTAATAAGAATTGTAATGCATTCCACTGTCATATATAAATTTAAAAATTAATAATAAAATAAAGCAGTTCTTTAAAAAAAAAAAAGAGAGAGAGCATGACAAGATTCTTCTACATCCTAAGGAAAGGTGGGGAGAAGGTGATCCTACAGTGCCACGTTCTGGGCCAAGGGGAAGCATTAAAAAATAATATTTATTGAATAAGTGGATTAGTTTATTCATTTTATGATTATTTATGAGTTCCTATTACATAAAATTACTTAATTATTCCTGTTTCATAACATAAATCATCTTTAGCAGATGATGACTCTAATTCAGGATGTAGAAATGTTCTTATCCTTTTTATCTCATTGTTGAAAATGTCAGCTGCCTATGTGATAAAAAATCAATTATCCTAATCATATATTTTGATAAAAACCATATCACAAATCACTAAATTTTAATTAAAAAATGTAAAAGCCATGTGCGCTCATTTTTGCAAGCCATTTAATAATAATCACAACTGTTGTGCTGAGATACCTCAGTAACTCCTCTAATTACTCTGTGCCCGCATAATATTCCTGGCACTGTGCTAAACACTGTATATGCCACATATCATTTGATCCTCACAAAAATCCTTGTGATAGGTACTGATATTTAACACCTGATAAAATTAAAGCTCAGAAAGAAATATTAAGTAATTTTTCCAAGGTGGCATGACTAGAAGAAAAAAGAATTATAATTCAAATCTAAACTTTATCTAAATCACTTGCTTTTAAAGTCGATATTGTATTGTCTCTCACTTGGGAATATAAACTTTTTAAAAAACTTAATGTGCCACCCTCACAAGAGGCCACCAGCACCAGGGGTGATAGGAAGGCATTCCACAGAAGACACAGAAATCATGGCTCTCTTCCCTCGCCCTTAAATATGTTTTTCCATATAGGCTCACTCTACCTCTTAGACTATGGAGATTGATACCAGGTTTAAGAATCACAGGGTGTACCCAACTTCACAGCCCTGGCTCATAAATAATTCTCCCCTCAGAGATGTAACTTACAACAGCTCCCTTTAACTGGAATGACTACACCTTCCACCATCAAAACATAACTTTATGCCTTTTGTTCTTAAGAGTCTCCCTCAATGAACAATTCCTGAATGGTCTTAACTGACTCCAGGGCAAAAAATGTTTCCTCATTGCGGGCATCCTTTGCTCCTGAAACTACTACACTGAGTCAATCTTTTTTCTCTCTGCAGTGAGTTGGCATTTGTTCTATCTACCTTTTCAAATTAGAACCCTGAGAGTAAAGATGCTGCAGTGTGTTCCCAGTAGCTACTTATGAAACACAGACTGAAATTTGGCAAGTGATTGTGTCATTCTGCTGAAAAGCAAAACTCTGTTGACAAGGTCATCAAATCCCTTCCCGAATTAGGTATTTGCTTTTACTGGCGGCCCCACAGTTCTGTGCCACCTCCCAAACCAGGAAGCACATGGTGTTTCCTGTCCCTCCTGCTACCTTGCAGGAAATGCTTAGCTTTGGGTAATCAGGGATGCACAGGCTGAAAAAGCTAGCAGAGGAGACAGGAGGAGTTGACACCAAATCCAGACAATGGAGTGACTTTTGCCTGGCCAACTGTTTATGCTCAACTTTCTCTACCACACTCCCCCTGCTCTGCCCCTTCTCTAAGTCCTATCTACACACAAATGTGGGTCATACACATATGACACAAATTGAGATAAATCTATTAAATAAAATTAAATTGTTTCACCTCATATTTTCTTAAAATTCTTCAATTCTACAACTATCCACCCAAAATAATGGATCATTTTATATCTACTAACAAAGTAAGAAATTTTTCATTTTGCCACTAGGAGGGAAAAAAAATAAATCTCTACTCAGTTTAGTTTTACATCCACTAACAGAAGAAAGAAACTGTTTACAAAAAGAACATAAATTCATTTGAGGAAAGAGTAGGATAAAATCACTAATATTTACTGCATGCATGTTACTGTGTTGGCTCAGATAATCCAAGAAGCAGATGCTAAGACAAAACTAGACATGAAAGAAAAACACTGAGGGAAATTATTGCAAAGGTTCTGGAAGCCAGGATACAGGAGAGGATGGAGAAGGCCTCCAGACCTGGTTATAGTCTTTCCACATTTCTTCACCCAGAACTAAATGAAATTGTCTGATTTGAACAACTATAATATTTTATTTCTGATTAATCAAAATAACTTATCATAAAATTAGTCATATCTAGCAATAGTGTATGAATTGGTTTTTATTTTAATTTCAAAACTAATATTAGCCCTCAGGAAGATCATAGGATGAAAGCAATTTGTGTACCTAGACCCTCAAGGTCATCAATCCAGCTTTTCACCCTTTCATGGCCATTTGGCATTTCCCTAAATTAGCCTTTTGGGGGAAAATAGTTCCATTACAAAGCAATCCAGTTTATTATTAGAAAACTGCAATCATTAGAAATATATTTTTTATTCATATGGAGACTTTCAAGAAAATCTTCCTATAACTTTTTCTCTAGAGCTCTGAGAAGAGAGATTGGAAGAAAGGTACTAGGAATCTCCTTCTTCTTTGGCAGGGCTAACAAACCCTAGCTCCTGCTACCATTTCTTCTTTAGTTTCCAAAATAACAAACACTTCAGTCACCCTCCAACTGATGTACTATTAATTTTTCATTATTTTTCAAAATATATGATAGCCATAACTTGATTGTCCAACCAAATTAAGGGACTTTGCTGAATACAATGAGATGATCTAATTCTATATTTGTCTTAATGAATTAGTTTTGGCATCACATGTCACAGCATTGCTCATAATTGGTACTTAACAAAAACTTTTAACCACAGAATTATAAAATTAAACCCAGAAAGAACTTCAAAAATGTTCTTATTCCAACATCCTCTTTCTCAGATAAAAGATTTTAAGCCAAAAGTCACACAATTAATTTATGGCTTATTCTCCTTGCCCATTTCCACGTAAGTAGTTTCTTAAGTGCAAAATTTTACACTTATCCTTTTGCACAAGCAATTTAGGTTTTGTGGACTTTATAAGTCTCAGTCTTTGAAGACTTTGAACCTTTTTTAAGGTTAGATGAAGAAATTAGTGAGCTAAATTACCTGAATCATTATATTAAAATGTTTTTCTAATTACAAATGCTATTTATTTCCTCTCACCTCTCAAGGACAGCCCCTGTATTCTGCTTTGTCTGAGACAGTTTTTTTGCCTTAATAATTCCTTGATCTTTATATTGAAACACCTGGATCTATTAGATAACTTTTCTCACTAACCTCTCAAAATCTGAACATTCATTACTGTAATAAAATACCTAAAATAATAAATTCAAAAAGAGGAAAGGTTTTGTTTTGGCTCACAGTTTTAGAGGTTTCAGTATATGTTTAGTTGGTTCCGTTGTTTTGGGGCCTGTGGCAAGGCAGTATATTATGGCAGGAGAACAGGTAGAGATAGCTGCTTACCTGGTGGGGAGTAGGAAGCAAAGAAAGAAAGGAAGGAAAAAGGTCCCATGATCCTTTTTGAGGGCATTCCCCCCAGTGACCTAACTTCTTTCCACTAGACTCTACTTCTTTAAGGTCCTATCATCTCCCAATATAACCACATGGGCTTTGGGAGTCATTTCAGATCTAAACTGTAGCAGTTTACCAAAAGTAAACTTAGAAAGGAGCTTGCTTCTATTAGTCTGTGAGTTCCTAAGTATTACCCTCACTCATTCATTCCATTCATTTGGAAACTCAGCCTATTTTCTGACCAAATAACCTATCTCAGCAATACTCGATCATGTCATTTTACTTATTTGTCCAACCTTCCCAGAAGACTGAGCCTTGATTCTCTACGTGGAATCTTCAACTTTGGCACCAACAATTCAGTGGTTCATCTCCATCTATTCATGCCCATCTACATTTTCTCAATTGGAATGACCAGTGCTACCATTTCATGACCATGTTTATTATTATGTAAAAACAGGTGTCATGAGAATGTCTCTTTCTTTGGGGTCTTAACTTCAGTGTTAGATGGGGAACTAAGACAATCATACAGGATTGGAGGAAAAGTGAAGAGAGGGTAGAACATGGTTTAAACTAGCCTATTACTAGATTGAACAATTTCCCTTACTTGGATACTGCAGCCATTCTCAATAGGCTAATAGAAACATTTACAAAGCAGTCGGAGAAAACATTCTAAACATGATAGATTAAACTAGAATCTAAAAACATGCAAACAACAATACCAACCACTACCTTGAACCTGCAAGTATTATTCTATCCTTCAGGATCCCAAGTGATATATAAATTTAAAGGAGAGATCTCGCAAAAGCCAGAGAAGAAAGAAAACAGCTAGTTAGCAGCTGCGCTGTGATACCACAGGCCAGTTTTCAAGAAAATGAAAAATAACACATTTGATTAGAGCCTATAAGCTAAACCTTGTTTCCTGGGTTACTTCATGACTAAACAAGAAGGTTCTCTCATGTTTTATTCCTTTCACATTTGGACCCAATCCTACAGCCCTAAATTAAAGGCAGAAAAAAGACATGTATTTCAGTCACATTATCTGCTTTCTAAATCCAAATTCAAAATTCATATTCATTCAAAATAAATATGCACAGCATGTCATGAGAGAGAGCATTTTGTTCAAGGACACCCAAAGAAAAGCATGTTAATTATAGCTCGTATCCACATGGCACCTACTTAGAGTTGAAAGCAAACGCACGCATGGAAAAGATCTAACGACCAGCTGAACAGGAAAATCATGGAGTGTTCCCTCCATTCCAAGTTGTCCATATAAGGTGGGGCTTCCTTTCATGTTTAAGTTTAGACATCATCAGAAAAGTTGAACCACAGAGAATGATGACACTTGGGAGAAAATGTGGTTGATGTTTGTGTTTTCTGGGCCAACACAACTTTTTGGTAGAGAGTCTGAATAAGCTTCTTTAAGAAACTTCTTTATGATATTACATGATTATAAATTTGTATTGCTAAAAACTTGTTATCACTCTTGAAAAAGCTTGGTTTATCATTCGTATCACCAGCACACAAGACTGTCACACCATGGGAGTTTATTTTTAAAAAGTGAAGCTTTGGGTTTTGGTAGGAGAGTTCAATTATGTCCATAGTTTTGAAGAGCAGTCATTACTCAACAGATGAGATGAGGAAGAGAATTAGAAAAGAGTTTGAATGCAGATGGAACGATGACAAGCTAAGACAATGAAGGTGGGGAAGTGGGGCATGAAGAGAGTGATGAGTGGCCTAGTATGTATAAAAGGGGGTTAGAATTAGAAAAATTATGACAGTGAGTATAGCATTCACTTAAAAGTGGGGGGTGTGAATTCAAGCTCTACCACCTAGTAGTCTTGTGATCTAGAATAAATTAAATGGACTATTCAATCCTTGGTTTCCTCTCCAGGAAAATGGAGTTTATTATAACACACAGTTCAACTGGCTTCTGTGAAGATTGAGATAATCCCTGCAATGATCACAAAAGTAGAAAGTACATTATATTCATCATTGTCTGTCCAGCAGCTTGGACAATGCTTGGTACCTAATATGTGCTCAAAAAACATTAGCTTCAATAATGATTAAGAATTTTTAGGTAAGACTAGAAAGGTAGATCTAAGCCACAAGGCCTTGACTATCAGATTAAGGGGAAGGGGCTTAGATTGTGTGTGTGTGTGTGTGTGTGTGTGTGTAATGAGAGATAAATGTGAAGTTTGTGATCAGAACCTTGAGTTACTCTAGAAAATAGGTTTTAAGGGGAATATAGTTAAGACCACCATTGAGAAAGCTAAGGAGAGTCCAAATTAGATGAGTGTCTGTGAGTACGGAAAGAAGAAAAAGAAGTGTTGGAGGACTCATATGTTCAAACCATAAGAAAGCCATAGAATATGGCTTCATCTTCATAAAAACATACAAAAGGGCTGAAATAAAAAGGTCATCATGAGACTGACCACTTCACTAATGAAACAAACTCTAGGGCTTGACTATCCTTAAGATACAAATATCAGACAAATCATACATTTACTGGCAAGAAGCTAGACCTTTCATCCTAACCAATAAAATGTCAGGCAAACAGACTATTTCTATGACTTAAAAATTTCTTAGACTAAGTCTAAGTCGTAAGTGAGACATTTATTTAATAAAATAGTTAAGAGTGTTGACTGAGGAGTCAAACAGCCGAAGTTGAATCTCAACCCCACAACTTTGCAGATGGGTAGCAAATTACTCAACCACTCCATGTCTCAGATGACTCATCTGTAAACTGCCCATGCCTACTGATATCTAATTAGTACAAGTGTCTATTACCAAATGCTTTTGTGAGGAGTAATAATTTAACATCTTAAACACATAGAACTATGCCTGCTATGTAATTAGCCATATTGACTACTTTAATGCTCAGACTATAACTTTTTGGTCTGGGCTGAGATCTTCTGGAAGCATGAGGATCCATCCCAAATGCTATGCCAGTTTCCCTATAATTTGCAGTGGTTTCCTATACATCATGATCTACCAATTAATTTTCCCCTTATCCTCACTCCCCACATCCCAAAGACCATGGTTTGGGAATCTTGCACACAATTTGAAATCTGACCTTTCTTGGCATGCATTATGCATATACACAGCATGAAGTAAAATGTTTCTGGGGAGGAAGTATTATGAATTCAGATGATTGACAACAAATATTAAACAAATCCTTGATTTGGGTTCAAAAATCTCAAGAAACTTTCATACATTTTCAAATTTATAATCTACAAAGTGACATTTTCAAAAACAAACTACAAAAACAAATCCATATTCAAAGTGTATCTAATATAGGTATTTTAAAAAATTAAATTTTGTTATTTTCTTGGATAGTATGAATAAAAATATTTTAAAAGTGTTCTGTTTATTATCACACTGTAGACAATTTCTATATGACTACTATACAAATTATAAAACATTGATACTAAGTTCAAAAAAGTAGAATTATTATTATTTATCATGAAATAATTATTATTATATACAAGTTTTAAAAGTTTATTAATTCAAGTATCTCATCATTCTAACACACAAACTTTCAGCTGTTCATTATGGGCCATTTCTTTCCTTCAGGGATTAATTGCTATTTAATGATGGATCAGCTATTCCAAATCAATTCACTAGGCTGAAACTATTCCTCAGACCCAGTTCAAGCATCTGCAATTCTAACTACCCAGAATTACAAATTTAGAGTTATTATGGGATTGCTAAATGATTTAATTCTTTCACTCACTATTGGGCATAAGCTAAGTGCATTAAAAAACTATTCCTTGATAGCTGAAAGAAATAAGAAAGGAACAATAAGCTACAGATTTTTCAAAATAGCATTCAGAAGACTTGAGTGAATCATTGCAAGAAACCACAACTCTTTAATTTCTAGGCAACTACCTATTCCACGAAACACTATCCTTTAAAGCAAAACAGAGTGAAATCTATCTCAACCTGTACCACACTGATCAGGAAGTGACAATCAGGAATGCCTGAAGAGATCTTTTAGAGGTCAAAATGTCCTTTTCTGAAAATACACTCCAATTTGGTGCATAATTATTCTGCAAGTCAAACAAAAAGACCATTCATGATTATTTTATAAAACCCCATCTGTCTAGATAAAGCAAACCATGTTTTCATGTCACTCTATAATATTAAGCAACATGATTAAGTGTTCACATCTGTTATCCTCTTATTCTTGTTCTTTATCAGCAAATAAAAGGAAAACATGAAAGAAGTGAATTGATCTTGAACCAAAGGGAAAAGGGAAATACTCCACCTTTTGCTTATCGACACTGATGAACACACTGCCAAGCTCTAGACTCAAGAGACAATTACCTGCATGATAAGGGACAGTAACAACATTCAAATTTCCCCTGATGAGCTTCCCAGATGCAGTTTATCTCATTAACTACTGGAAACAAGATGCATGGATTTAGTTTGCAGTGTCAGTGCTATCCCTCCTGTTCCTCAGTGTGGAGAATAAGCAGGAAGCAGGAAGTATCATAACTAAAAACTCAAACTTGCAGTTAGAATGCCCTTGTGTTCAAATTCCAGCAACTGTGTTTACAGAATGCCTGAAACTGGCAAAGGTACTTCTCAAAACCTTAGCTCGTTCACCAATAAAATAGACATATATAAAGGGCTCAGTGCACAATCTGGTCTAATGCAAGACCTCAATGAATAGTAAAGAGTAGGATTATTATCACAAAGTAGTCAAGAGTGACAAGTTGACTCAGCAGCAAAGGTAGGAATGATGAGTGTGTTTGTGTGACTGAATGAGGGTTGGTTACTTTCAATGAGGGGAAGTGAAGACAACATTGAATTCTTCAGGGCATAGAACCACATTGTTTTTGAGAAGCCATTAATTTTTGTCCTGAAGCAAGTTAATGATCAAAATCATTCTAATGGGAAGGGTGGAAGATAGAATTGATGAAGAAGGGCTCAATCAGTTAGAAATCAACTGTTACAACTCAAGCTAGAAAAGTTTAGGAACTGAACTAAGCCATTGTAAGGAAATTACACTGCAAAATTCTTGATGTAAATCTAACAGGCAAGTTGTTAGAATCTGGGTTCTTGACCTCCATCCAGTGAGGAAGCTTGATCCATGATATTATGGAGCAGAGAAAAGGTGTTGCCCATAATAAAGTTCAACTTAGAGTTATTATCATAAAAAGATAACCAAATGTTTACTAACTTTACAATTAACTACAATATAAGATCAGTACAGTAGTTCCCTCTCATCCATGTTTTGGTCACATTTCTTAGCAAACTTTTTGCACATTTCAGTTTGTAACCAGCAGTTAACCATGATCTGAAAATATTAAAAGGAATGTCTCAGAAATAAACAATTTATGTTTTATTTATTTTACTTTTTATTAATTCTTTTTAGTTATACATGACAGTAGAATCCATTTTGACATAATTATACAAGTATGGGATATATCTTATTGTAATTAAAACCCCATTCTTGTGGATGTACATGAAGGTGGGGTGCACTGTGGTGCATTCATAGATGTACACAGGAAAGTTGTGTTAGATTCATTCCATTGTCGTTCCTTTTCCTCTCCCTGCTCCCTTCCCTTCATTCCTCTTCCTCTAATCTACCGAACTTCTATTCCCTCCCTTCTTATTGTGGGTTAGTGTCCACATATCAGTGAAAACATTCAATCTTTGGCTTTTGTGGACTGACTTATTTCACTTATCATGATAGTCTCCAGATCCATCCATTTACCAGCAAATGTCATAAAGTCATTCCTCTTTATAGTTGAGAAATATTCCATTGTGTATACATAACACATTAGCTTTATCCATTCATCTATTGAAAGGCACCTAGGTTGGCTCTGTATCTTAGCTATTTTAAATTGTGCTGCTATAAACATCCATGTGGCTGCATCACAGTATTAATGCTGATTTTAAATCCTTTGGAATATTCTGAGGACTGGTATAGCTGGGTCAAATGGTGATTCTAGTCCTAGTTGGTTTTATTTTTTGTTTTTGTTTTTTAATATTAATTTTTTTAGTTGTAGGTGGACACAATACCTTTATTTTATTTTTAAATGGTGCTGAGGATCGAACCCAGTGCCTCACACGTGCTAGATGAGTGCTCTACCACTGAGCCACAACCCCAACCCTAGTCCTAGTTTTTTGAGGAATCTCCATACTTCTTTCCAGATTGGTTACTCCAAATATGTAGTCCTACCAGCAATACATGAGTGTCCTTTTCCCCCACATCCTTACCAACATTTATGAGTTTTAATTTATTTTATTATAGTATATTGTTATAATTTTTCTATTTTATCATTAATTATTGTTTTTAATCTCTTACTGTGCCTAAGTTATAAATTAAACTTTATTGTAGGTATGTATTGCAAAAATAAAGGATATCTGATGTTCAGTACTATCTGTTGTTTTGAGCATCCACTAGGGGTCTTAGAATACATCCTACTATACTCAGCTGTTGATTTCTTAATAATATGAATTTTTAAAGTAGGGTTATGCTTTGATGTTTTAGTTGTATATTCTGTGAAATAAGAATAACAATGGCCTCTAATTATCATATTATTGTAAAGATAAAACAAATTAATATATGTATAATGCCAATGTCTGACACATTCTAAGTAGTTTTAGTAAGAGTAGTAGTGGTAGCACTCATGTTAAGAATATTAGTGCCAGAAAATCCCATATCTAAAGATCAGTTTTCTAGCAACCTTAATATCTCAGAAGTAAGAAAAAGACCAATGAATTGCAGAGGATTTTTATCTTAGCATACTACTCACAGATCCATTGTTTTTATTTAATGTGTAACTCTTAAGAAGCATCTAAAAAATCCAATTGAATGAAACTGGCATACAAAAGAGGGATAACAGGAAAACTAATGGTCTGATATTGAGGAAGAGAATAAGAGAGTTGAAAAGCAAATGCCACTGGAAAGAAAACTGATACTAGGATAAGTTGCTCAGCATACATCAGTTTATTGAATCCTCATAATAATTCTATTATTTTTGGTGCATTATTGTTGTGTATAATGGTGGGATTTGTTGTTGCACATTCATACATGCACACAATGTAACAATATAATTTGGACAGAATTCCTCACCAACACTTCCATCGCTCCCTCTCAACTTCTCACCCTCTGGTCCTCTTCCTCTTTTCTACTGATCTCCTTTTGATTGTCATGTGATCACCCTCCACCTTTCTTTTCCTTTTTCCCTCTCTTGCTTCAACAAATGACAGAAAATATATGACCTTTTACCTTCTGAGTTTGAATTATTTCACTTAACTCATTTCATCTGTTTTCCTGCATCTGACATAATTTCATTTTTATGGCTAAATAAACCTCCATTGTGTGTGTGTGTGTGTGTGTGTGTGTATACATACCACATTTTCTCTATTCATTAATCAATTGATGGACATCTAAACTGGTTCCATAGTTTGGCTATTGTTATTTGTAGTGGTATAAACATGGGTATACATGTATCACTGTAGTAAGATGACTTTAATTCTTCAGGATAAATACAGAGGAGTGGTATAGCTGAGTCATGTGGTGGTTCCATGCCTAGCTTTTTGAGCAACCTCCATACTTATTTACATAGTGATTGCACTAATTTACAATTCCACCAACAATGTAAAAGTGTTCTTTTTTCTCCACATTCTCTCCAGCATTTATTATTATTTGTATTCTTGTAGTTTTCATTTGCATTTCCCTAATTGCTAGTGATGTTGAGCATTTTATCATATGTCATTTGTATTTCTTCTGAGAAGTGTCTGTTTAATTCATTTGCCCATTTACTGGTCGTGTGTGTGTGTGTGTGTGTTTAGTTTTTTTAGTTATATATTCTGAATATCAATCCTGTGTCAGAGTAGCTAGCAAAGATTTTTTTCTCTCCCACTCTGTGGGTTCTCTCTTCACATTCCTAATTGTTTCCTTTGTTGTGCAGAAACTTTTCAATTTGTTGACATCCATTTATTATCTCTTGGAGCTATTTCCTGAGCTTTAGTGGTCCAATTGAGAAAGCCATTCCCTGTGTATTATATAGGGTAGACCCTATGCTTTCTTCTAGAAGTTGCATAAATTCTGGTCTAATTCCTAGGTCTTTGATCCATTTTCAGTTGATTTTTGTACAGGGTGAGAGAGAAGGCTCTAGTCTCATTCTGCTACTGAATAAACAGTTGTCCCAACACTATTTGTTAGTCTGTCATTTCTTCAATGTATGTTTTTGTCAACTTTGTCAAGAGTCAGATGACTGTAGATGTGTGTGTTTTTCTGTGTCTTCTATTCTGTACCATTGGTCTATGTGTCTATTTTAAGTACCATCCAATTTTTGTTACTATAGCTCTGTAGTATAATTTGCAGTCAGGTATTATGATGCCTCCAGCTTGCTTTTTGGCTTAGAATTGCTTTGGCTATTCTGGATTCTATATTCTTCCAAATGAATTTCAGGACTTTTTTTTTCTAGTTCTGTGAAGAATGGCATTGGGATTTTGATGAGATTGCATTGAATCTGTGTATTATTTTTGGTAGTATGGCCATTTTGACAATATTAATTTGCTTATCCATGAGCATGGGATTTCTCTCCATTTTCTTATGTCTTCTTCAATTTCTTTCTTCAAAGTTACATAGTTTTCATTGAAGATTACTTCCACCTCATTGGTTAGAATTACTCCAAGGCTTTTGTTTTTCTTATTCTTTTTATTTCTTTTCTTTTCTTTTTTCTTTTTTTTTAAGGCTATAGTGGCTGGAATTGTTTTCTTAATTTTTTTTCTCAGCAGATTCATTGTTGGTATATAGGTGAACTATTGATTTTTGCAATGTTGAGTTTATAATCTGCTACTTTGCAGAATTTTTTTCTTAGATCTAGAAGTCTTTTGGTGGAATTTTTTGGATATCCTAAGTATAGGCACATACCATCTGCAAACAGTAATAATTTGACTTCTTCCTTTTCTATTTTTATCGCTTTAATTTCCCTCTTTGCCTAATGGTTCTAACTAGAATTTCTAGCACTGTTATTAAATAGGAGTGGTCTGAGTGAACATCCTTGTCTTGTTTCAGATTTAAAGGAAATGCTTTCAGTTGTCCCCCATTTATTAGGAAATTGGCTTTAGGTTTTTCACTTTTAACCTTTATGATGTTGAGGTAGTTCATTCTATGCCTAGTTTCTTCAGTGTTTTATCATGAATGGCTGCTCAATTTTGTTGGAGGCCTTCTCTGCACTGACTGTGATGACTAAGTACTTTCTGTACTTAATTCCATTTATGTGGTAAATTACATTTTTTGATTTGTGTATATTAAACCATCCTTTAATATAAAAAAGGATGGTTTAATATACACAAATCAACTTAGTCATGATGTATAAGCTTCTTAATATATTGTTGAAACCCACAATTCATTAATATTAAGAATTGTTGCATTCAGAATGATGCTAGCCTGAGGCTTAGCATAGATTGCTTTTACAATATTGAGGTATGTTCCTGTTATCCCTAGTTTTTCTAGAGTTTTGAACATAAAGGGATGCTGTACTTTGTCGAATGCTTTTTC
>NW_025999842.1:51965952-51986703 GCF_001458135.2 Marmota marmota marmota | reverse complement strand
AGGGTGGAGGATGGGAAAGGCAGCGGAGCACAACAGACACTAGTATGGCAATATGTAAATCAATGGATGTGTAACTGATGTGATTCTGCAATCTGTGTATGGGGTGAAGGTGGGAGTTCATAACCCACTTGAATCAAAGTGTGGAAAAAAAAAAGAATTGTTGCATCTGTGTTCATTAACAACATTGGTCTGTAGTTTTCTTTCCTTCATGTGTCCTTATCTAGTTTTTGTATGAGAATCCACATAACATTTCTTAAATGTTATTCAGAGAATACTGAGACATGGAGAAACAAGTAAGTAGTGCATATGGCTCATCCTATAAGTAGCAGATTCACAGATAGGACATAACTGGGTGACCCCAGCTGACTTCAGTTACCCTGGTGCTTGGGATTAAAAAGTGTTTGTTAAATTAAAAGTGCTTTCATATTCTAATCAACACAATGCTACCAAATTTGGGGTTTGATGATACCTTAAAACAAAAATTTTGAATTTTTCTCATTGTGATTAGGTTGAACACTTTATGTAAGAGCCATCTGCATTTCTTTTTCTATGATATGGCTGTTTATATTTAATTCTGTAAAATGTTTGTTTTATCATTTGTAGTAAATCTGTAAAAAAATTTGCTCTTTGCTATAAAAATAAATAAATATTCTTTTAAAAGTGCTTTCATATGCTTTATTTCTTTCAATGAAATGTTAGCAGCTATCAAGATAGCAAACATTACCCTATATTGTCTTCACAAGAAAATGAACTTTAATTCCCACAAAATTGGTGCAAAACGTAATGAAGAAAATTTAACTATAGAAATTGAGGATCAAAAAAAAAGAGATAGAAAAGTTGTTTTCATAATTTTCACCCACAAAAGAATTGAATAGCAAATTATACACATCAAGAAATCAAATGTTGGTCTATACCCAAAGGATTTAAAAACAGCATACTACAGGGACACAGCCACATCAATGTTTATAGGAGCACAATTCACAATATCTAAACAGTAGAATAAACCTAGATGCCCTTCAGTAGATGAATGAATAAAGAAAATGTGGTATATACACATAATGGAATATTATTCAGCATTAAAAGAGAATAAAATCATAGCATTTGCAGACAAATGGATGGAGTTGGAGAATATAATGCTAAGTGAAGTTAGCCAATCCCCCAAAAAAACAAATGCCAAATGTTTTCTCTTATTTAAGAATGCTGATTCATAATGTGGTTGGGGGTAGGGGGCATGGGAGGTTTAGATGTACTCTAGATAGAGCAAAGGGGAGGAAAGGGAAGGGAGCAGGTATGTGGGTAGGAAACACAGTGGACTGAGATGGACATCATTACCCTAAATACATGTATGAAGATACAAATGGTGTGAATATACTTTGTGTACAAGCAGAGATATAAAAACTTGTACTCTATATGTGTAATATGAATTGTAATGCATTCTGCTGTCATATATAACAAATTAAAAGAAAAAATAAAGAATACTAAAGAAAGAAATTGAAGAAGACCTTAGAAAATGAAAAGATCTCACATGTTCTTGGATAGGCAGGATTAATATTGTCAAAATGGCCATACTACCAAAAGCATTATACAAATTTAATGCAATTCCTATTAAAATTCCAATGGCATTCTTCATAGAAATAGAAACATTAGTATCAAATTCATTTGGAAAAACAAGAGGCCCAGAATAGCCAAAGCAATTCTTAACAAGAAAAGTGATGCAGGAGACATCACAATAACAGACCTTAAATTTATACTATGTCCTAACATTACATTACAAAGCCCTAGAAAAAGAGGAAAAAATCAACACCAAATGCAGTACAAGACAAGAAATAATTCAAATCAGAGATGAAATTGAAACAAAAAAATTTTTTTAATTGAAAAATAGTTGGTTCTTGGAAAAATAAGTAAAGTTGATAAACCTCTAGCCATGTTAACAAAGAGAAAGAGAGAGAAGTCCCAAATTACTAAAATATGTGATGAAAAAGGAAATATCACCATTGACACTACTAAAATACAGAAAATAATTGGAAAGAATTTTGAAAAATTATACTGCAATAAAATAAAATATCACAAAGACATCAACAAATTTCTAGAGACATATGAACTAACCAAACTGAAAATGGAGGACATACACGATTTAAATAGGCCAATATCAAGCAATGAATTAGAAGATACCATCAAAAGCCTATCAATCAAAAAAAGCCCAGGACCAGATGGATTCTCAACCAAGTTCTACAAGACATTAAAAGAAAAACTAACACCAATATTCCTCAAATTATTCCATGAAATAGAAAAGGAGGGAAACCTTCCAAACTCATTCTATGAGGCTATATATCATACTGATACCAAAACCAGACAAGGACACATCAAGGAAAGAAAACTTCAGACCAATATGATGAACATAGACACAAAAATTCTTAATAAAATTCTGACAAATCACAAACAAAAATATATTAAAAGATAGTGCACCATGATTAAATGGAGTTTATCCCAGGGATGCAAGGTTGGTTCAACATACAGAAATCAATAAACATAATTCATCACATCAATAGACTTAAAAACAAGAATCATATGATCATCTCAATAGATGCAGAAAGAGCATCTAACAAAATACAGCACCCCTTCATGTTCAAAATACCAGAAAAACTAGGAATACTAGAAACATACCTCAATATTGTAAAAGTTATAAAGGTTAAACCCAAGGTCAAAATCATTCTAAATGGAGAAAAACTGAAAGCATTCCCTCTAAAAACTGGAACAAGGCAAAAATGCCCTCACACTTTTATTCCTTGAAACTGTAGCCAGAGCAATCAGGCAAAAGAAAGAAATTAAAGGGATAAGAAAAGCTTGAGCTATCACTATTTGCCAATGACATGATTTTATTTTTAGAAGATCTAAATAAATTCCATCAGAAAACTTCTAAAACTAATAAATGAATTCAGCAGAGTAGCAGGATATGAAATCAATACCCATAAATCAAAAGCATTCCTATACATCAGTGATGAATCTATTGAAAATTAAGAAAACTACCAATTCACAATAGCCTCAAAAAATTACTAGTGAATCAATTTAACAAAAGAGGTGAAAGACCCCTACAATGAAAAATACAGAACACTAAAGAAAGAAATTGAAGAAAACCTTAGAAGATGGAAAAATCTCCCATGCTCCCAGATAGGAAGAACTGTTGTCAAAATGCCCATAGTATCAAAAGCATTATGCAGATTTAATGCATTTCCTATTAAAATCTCAATAAAATTCTTCACACAACAAGAAAAAGCAATCATGAAATTCATTTGAAAAAAATAAGAGACCCGGAATAGCCAAAGCAATCCTTAGCAACTAGAGTGAAGTAGGAGGCTTCACAATACCAGACCTTAAACTATACTACAGAGCCATAGTAAAAAAAAAATGGCATGGTATTGGCACCAAAACAGACATAAAGACCAATGGTAGACAATAGAAGACACGGAGACATACGCATATTAATACAGTCATCTCAAAAGGTGTCCAAAACATACATTGGAGAAAAGATAGCCTCTTCAACAAACAGTTCTGGAAAAATTGGAAATCCACATGTAACAAAATGAAACTAAACCCCTCTCACCCTGCAAGAAACTCGATTCAAAGTGGATCAATGACTTAGGCACTAGAACAGAGATTCTTCACCTAATAGAAGAAAAAGTAGGCCCAAATCTTCACCATGTTGGCCTATTATCTGACTTCCTTAACAAGACTCCTAAAGTGCAAGAAGAAAAATCAAGAATCAATAAATGGGATGGCTTCAAACTTAAAAGTTTCTTCACAGCAAAGGAAACAAGAACATGAACAGAGAGCCTACAGAATGGCAAAAAAATCTTTACCACATGTACCTCAGAGTATTAATCTCCAGGATATACAAAGAATTCAGAAAACTTAACATCACAAAACAATAACCAAATCAATAAATGGGCTAAGGAACTAAACAGACACTTCACAGAAGAAATACAATTGATCAACAAATATATGAAAAAAAAATGTTCAATGTCTCTATCAATAAGAGAAATGCAAACCAAAACTACTCTGAGATTTCATCTCACTCCAGTCAGAATGGCAAATATCAAGAATACAAGCAATAATAAATGTTGAGGATGTGAGGAGAAAGGTACACTCATACATTGCTGATAAGACTGAAAATTGTTGCAACCACTAAGGAAAGC
Organism: Marmota marmota marmota; assembly: GCF_001458135.2. Taxonomy (NCBI): domain Eukaryota; kingdom Metazoa; phylum Chordata; class Mammalia; order Rodentia; family Sciuridae; genus Marmota; species Marmota marmota. The sequence goes on along the minus strand of NW_025999842.1, from coordinate 51,982,510 downwards.
AGTATGGAGATTCTTCATAAAGCTTGGAATGGAACCCGACTATTCCACTCCTTGGTTTATACCCAAAGGACTTAAAATCAGCATACTGCAGTGATAAAGCCACATCAATGTGTATAGCAGCTCAATTCACAATAGCTAAACTATGGCACCAACTTACATGTCCTTCAACACTTAAATGGAGAAAGAAAATGTGGTACATATATACAATGGAATATTACTAAGCCTTAAAGAAAAATGAAATCATGGCATTTGCTGGTAAATAGATGGAGATGGAAAAATCATGCTAAGCAAAATAAGCCAATCCCCAAAAACCAAAGCCCAAATGTTTTCTCTGTATGTAGATGCTAATTCATAATAAGGGGGAGAGGGACTAGGAAAGAATAGAGTTACTTTAGATTGGGTAGAGGTGAGTGAAAGAAGGGGAGGGGTTTGAGGGTAGGAAGTATAATAGAATGAATCAGACATTATTACCCTATGTACATGTATGACTATACAACCAGTGTGATTCTATATCATGTATAACCAGAAGAATAAGAAATTACACTCCAGGCTGAGGAAATAGCTCAGTTGGTAAAGTGCTTGCCTCCAATGTACAAGGACCAGGGTTCAATCCTCAGCACCACAAAACAAAAAGAAATTATACTCCATTAATATGTGATGTGTCAAAGTGCATTCTACTGTCATGTATAACTAATAAATTTTAAAATGTGGCTAAAGGCCAAAAATAATATATAAGATAGGAAAAGGATTATATCTCATCCAGTTTTATATAAAAGTAATTTTATAAAGCACCTCAGCAGATGAGAGCTACTTTTAATTACATGATAACTTTGAGAATTTAGTAAATCCAGTTTAATGATAAAGATTTATTTTCATGCCAAAAGTGTTCTGGCAAGTGTTTAGCTATATATATATTTCCAGTGACTAAAATTATCAGGCCCTTTGATCTGCTTTCTATAAAGTATATTTCCTTTACTTCTCTGATGTTTGAAAATATATGTGTCCATAGCTTATCTACCATATCAAGAGTCTAAAACAAAGTGTATAAAATAGTGACTTAGTGTGACTCAGAAATATCCATTATGTGCATGTGATGTACTAGGTATTTTTCTAGATACTGTAAGTGTAGTAGTAAACAGGTCCTGCCCTTGTGAAACTTGGCTGATAGGATTGACAGACAATAAACAGAGAACAAGTGAATATATAATATGCTGGATGTTAATGAGTGATAAAGGAAGACATAATCACAAAAGGGCAATAGGGTACTTCAGCAAGATTAACTTCTAGATTGGGAGACAGGGAAGTTGTACTAATACATACCTAAACCTCCACTCCAGAATTTGCTCTAGAACCTTAGAATGCAATCAAACTAAGTTGTATAGAAACAAAGCTCCATGGGAGTCCATCCTGATGGAGGCCACATAAAGAGCTGCTTTATTTATGCTCAATGTGCTTTGCTCATGTTTCCCGCTAATTTCCAATTAGCAGAAAATGAGATTTGTTTAAAAAATGGCTTCACAATTAGTCTGAAGTAATGAAAATGCCAAAAACAGAGAGTAAGTTCTGAATTAGAAATGACTTGACCCTTTGCTTAGAAATGAATCAACCAGAAGATACCAGCTGTTTCTATGTGTTAATCTCTTTCTACGAGGGAATTTTAAAAAATGGTCAAAGGAATGATTTAAGGATTAGAGGTTCACCAAGTCCTTCTTTACATGGAGGTCTAATCAACTTTTCTGTGACCACATACCAGGAAAATCCTCTAAAAAAAGTACACATTACATAGTGACCTTAAAATAGCATCCAGAAGCAGCTGACCAGATTAATCCATTGGTAACCAGTCTGGCACCACCTGGAGATCCAGCCTTATGAGGTATGCATAAACATGAAAATGATCATGAAACAACTTCAGCCTAGAAAGGATTTTAAGGGATTTTTTCCAAAATACAATTTCAAGATTCTGTGAGAGAGTAGAATAGAAACTTCAATTAACATTTAATTGAAAATTTTAGCCCAAAACCAATATTTTTAAAAGCAATAATTAAAATAATGTTTTTTTGGAATCATTTCACACTGGTATTATCTGCAGGGTAATTGGAGGTTAATTTCCTCTTATAAAAAGGTAAGATATTCAGAGTTTGTTTAATTACTCTTCAAAAACATTGTACTTGTAACATATTCTCTTCTACTTAATGGATTATTTTAAGAAAGTAGCTTTAGTTTCCTTACAACACAAAGATTCCTGGGTATTACATGAGTGAGATCCTGCCACTATAGGATGCAGGAACTAGGCTGACAGTAAGCCCCATGTCACATGTCACATAGGGACTTTTCTGGGAGGTGGACAAGGCTTTAGCCCTGCTGCCTCTTCTCCAAAGTTAAAAAGTATCTGAACGTTTGCTACCTAAAGGTAGATTAGAAAGAATGCATGAACTACATTCACATAGTATATAACTGTGTTTATTTTGTAAATATAATATATATAATATAAAGAATAAAGTCAAGTCTAAAGATATTTCATCCTTACATGAAGGCCAAACATGAACATTTTTTTAAATACTTATTTTTTAGTTGTAGTTGGACACAACACCTTTATTTCACTTGTTTATTTTTGTATGTGGTGCTGATGATCAAACCCAGGGTCTCGCACTTGCAAGGCGAGCGCTCTTCCGCTGAGCCACAACTCCAGCTCCAAACATGAACATTTAATTAATTATTATTAACTAGTAATTAATAATGATTACCTAGAATTTTTTATACTATTCCCTGAACATACTTGATGCTCTTTCCATTGTTCTGCCTTTGTTCATATAATCCCTATGTCTTAGTGTGACAGAGACTTTAATAAAAAGGTGGAGGAGTTGAGGATGTGTCATCTCAAAATATGTCAAATTGATATATTAACTAACTCAAGTTTGAATCACTTAAGGAACTGTAATTTAAGAAAATCCACTTGGTTTATCTTTTTTCTACATGCAGCAAGCCATAAAGATTCTTTTAGAAGGGATGTCCTTCACATAAGATCTAGAGGGACAGAAGTAATACAATCTATAGATGTATATAGTTTAGATGTATAGATTCTATCAGATTCTATAGAGACTATGGGTTCATATATAGAATACATATATAAAATTACAATAGGGAGTTCATTAGATTGGCTTACATCAGTAGAGGCTGGATAGCCACACAATAACCATCTGCAGGCTGGAGTTGCAGGGAAACCAGTTCAAGAAGCTGGAAGCCTCAAAAGGAGAGGGACCAGGTAGTCTGGAAGCTACCTGGAAAGTTTCTGGCACAAGTCTGTGTTCAAACGCTGAGGTTTGATATCCACGGTAATGGAGGCAGCAGCAAGCATACCTGCTCAAAAAAGTTGAGCAAGCACACATGAAAACTTTCCCCTTATTAGGTTCCATTGGGCCCCAGTCTATTGGACATGGCTGCCCACATTCAGGGCATGTCTTCTCCCTCAGTTGACCCACATGCCAATCATTGCTGGAAACACCCTCACGGACATACTTTATTAATATTCTAGGCATCTCTCAATCCATTCCAGTTGATATCCAAAATGAACCATCATATATGTCAAGGTCAGAAAATAGACTTGATCACCAAAGACTGGTAGTTGGGACTATAGTGGACCTGAACAAACAAATTCATGGTAACCCTTATCTTCCATTACCTTTTGCACACACACCCTGTGTATCTCTTAGTAACATCCCTAGAATTTACTACCCTAGTGCAAAAACCCATCTGTACTATCATTCCTGCACAAATTAATTTTTCTTTGTCTAGGAAGTATAAAAAATTGAGCTTTGATCATTTTTTTAGACTTTATCCTCTTGTGAAGATCCCGTACACATTATTTAATAAAACTTTTATTCTTTTCTCTTGTTGGTCATGTATTAATCTCTTGTTAATCTTTTGTATTAACTAAGTTCCTAGATTCAGTCAAAGAGCCCACACAAGAAGTAAGGGGTAGTACAGCATATCTCTCTCACCCCTACAAAAAAAAAAAAAAAAAAGCAAGTAAAAATGTAATTACAACAACCCTTGACCCCATATAAATATCTGGTAATTAGTTTGTTCTTCAGGAACTGAAGTTTGGTAAATGTACTTAAGAAGGCCCTCATTATGTAATAATAATTACTACACCCTTTTAAAGAATTTATTAAGTGACAGAATTTTTCAACAATTTTGGCATAGTGTTTCATTTAATTAGTTTCTATCTCCATTTCACAGAGGGGAAATTAAGGCACAAAAGACTTGCTCATGACACAGAAGAAATGAGTGGGAAAGCTCAGAATAATATTCAGATCATCTGCCTTCAGGGCCTGGGCCCTTAACTACTCACTCTACTGCAAGGCCACTTCCATGTGCATTTGGCACCTTACAATTACCAGAACTGTTTTCAAAATATCAATTTTGCTATATTCTCTGTGAAATTTTTCATAGTTGTACCCCATTCACACTGCTATGGAGATGAACAATAATTTCTCAAGGCAAGTGAAGTGGAGATGTTTCTACTGGCAAAATCCTTTATATATTGAACAACTCTTATAAAACATTGAATAATAAATTTTCATGTGTGTTAGATAATACACACACATATATATGTCTTTTGCTTTATTTTATGTGTGTGGGCTTTTTTTTTTTTTTTTTTTTTTNGAGGTGGGGAGGGGGGATGGTGGAGGATGGGAAATGCAGCGGAGCACAACAGACACTAGTATGGCAATATGTAAATCAATGGATGTGTAACTGATGTGATTCTGCAATCTGTGTATGTTGTGAAGGTGGGAGTTCATAAGCCACTTGAATCAAAGTGTGGAATATGATATGTCAAGAAATTTGTAATGTTTTGAACAACCAACAATAAAAAATTAAAAAAAAAACATACTGACATATACATGAAAAATATAAGAGATTTTTTTCAACAGAAATATTAGTAAAATTTTATGTTAGTGAAATTTGGAAGGGAATATCTTAAATTCATGAAACTATAAGTTAGTACAGTAATTTATTTACAGGAGTCTTTTCTGTGGAAATATTAGAGATGAAGCAATGATGTATGTTCTAAAGTGCTCAGTTCAGTATTGTTTTAAACAAGAATGATGATATAATGACAGAAAAATTGTGTAAATAAAGTCTGATATATATGTATAATGGAATACAAAACAACCATTATAATTTAATTTATCATTTGTTTTTGTTTTTTTTTTGACATATTAAGATTCCTCAAAAGATATTTTGAGCCAAAACTCTTTTCTTATAAATGTGTGCTTTTTTACAAACTCCCTGACATCTCAGCAAATAGATCATGGAGAGTCCAATGCAAGTTTTTCAGACATATCTCAATTCACAGGAAAGAATTATAGCTTAAGGAATCTGCAAGCCATATTTCTCAACCCATTACCTCTAATTCCAACAGTTGTAACTGAATCACACAATAATATTTTTAATGTACACACAGAGTCTATAGAAATTTAGGACAACTTAAAGGAATAATATGCAAAGATCAATTCAAAATCAAGAATATCATTAAGATTTGTTGTGAAAATAAGGGACCTATATGCTTACAATGCCACAGTGTTCAAATTATAGTTTTTAATATAACTTTTAAGGTTACAAATATGTCATTTATTAAAACCTGCTAAGGAAGAGAACTCACATAAAGCAATTTGCACACACACACCCTCCACACCAATCTTGTAAAAATCTAAATAAAACTTTCATACTATTCTGAGAACTTACTGGTTAGAGTATGTTGTTACTGGATATATTCATACACAGGACTGCTGTTTAGAGATCAATCATTTCTAATAATAGCAGTTTCAATAGAATTATTTTAAAATACTATAAATTATATACTACAACTTCCCTGGTTTGGAACATGCACAAATATAGAGAATCATGACAGCAAGCAGGTAGCCAGTCAGGTAGAAAGTGCTTCAGAGAGGAATGGGGGGAGGAGGAGAAGCAGACGTAGGGGTGAAGACAGAAAATCTCTTAGGTAAGTTGTCAAAACCCTCCGAGTGCCATTTCCTCTTCTGGCAGATGCTAGTTGTATTGGTATCTTCCCAGCCTAGGTAACTGAATTGCTGTGATGATCAAAGAATTTTGTGCAATCTGAAACCTCTTGGTTGTTATTAATCACTAAGCTAGCATATAAGTCTACTCTGAAACTCAGCTTCTTCATTTATACATTGTGGAGATACAAAAAATTAAATATTTCAATATTATTTTTTCAATAATACTCATTTTTCAAGTCAAATGTCAGGCATAGCTTGGAAATACAAAACTCATAACATCAGATCTTCTTTTTCCAACAATCCTCCACCCCCAGGCCTCAAAATAATGTTACAGAACTAGAGGCCATATAGAACACATTTTACAAACCACTGGCTTTAAATCTGCAAAATTCATCACTTAAATGGATCTTTCAATAAAAATCAAAGAGTTCTTTATTGTCTGGAGGCCTGCCCCTACTTCCAATAATCTCTCATTACTTTGAAAAATAAAATTACCTACTGCTACTTTTCTTTTTTAAAATGTGATAGCTGATTTAGCTGTAAATTAATTTTCTCTGTACTCAACAGCAAAAAGTGAGTTAGTAGATCCTCAAATACATTATAGGCAAATGATTCTTAGAGCATTTTATTTTTAACTAGTGTTCGTTCGTTTACAAAGTGTCTACATTAAAAAGGAAATGTTCTACATACCTTGGGTTGATTAATGACTCTTATGCTAAGAGGAGGGTCCCTCATAAAAGTCATGTGACCAATGAAAAGTATAATGAGAAACAGGAATATTTTCTAACTTCTAACAATGTTCCATTCATCAGATCATACTTACTTTTTCATTAAGCATGAAAGCAAGCATGACAAATGTGGAATCCTTTCCAAACCAGACTGCTATACCTCCAAAATGACTTTGCTGTAAACCCTGAAACATTTCCTTCTTTTATAGAACCAAGTATATGCTATTTTTCTGGAAATCATGGCTGGGTGTATGTGTATATGAACAACATACAAGTAGCCATGCCTTTTTTGCTCATGATCCATTTTCTATACATTTGAGTTTCCCCTATTAATTTTATTAAAAGGCATGTCTTTTTGCTCAAAACAGGCTATCATTTGTGATGGAACTGAATAAGTCTTTCCTTTAAGAACTTAAAGCTGGGGACGGCGCTGTGGCTCAGTGGTAGAGCTGCTTGCCTAGCATGTGTGAGGCACTGGGTTCAATCCCCACACCACATAAAAATAAACAAATAAAATAGAGGTATTGTGTCCAACTACAACTAAGAAAACAATTATAAAAAAAAGAAGAACTTAATTAGTCCCAAAGCTAATCACAATGAAATCCAATGTGATGGTCATCATTATACAAAATACATGTATGAAGACTTGAATTGGGTGTCAACATACCTTTCATACAAACAGAGATATGAAAAAATTGTGGTATATATGTGTATTAAGATTTGTAATGCAAAAAAAGAGTGCATGTATAATGGCATAAATTGGTATGAACACACTTTATATACAGAGATACGAAAATTGTGCTCTATATGTATAATAAAGGATTGTAATGCATTCCACTGTTGTCATGTATTTAAAAAAATAATAAATCAATTAAAAATCACTATTTAAAAGTAGAAGTTGATTTTCAATCTTTTATGGTCACAAAAATGCTTGTTAAATGAAGAAAACTATAAATGTTTAAATCATAGTAATATAATAAAATTACTTAATACCCTGATTAATAATTTTTCATATATTAATGCACCTGCAACCCATCTGTATTATTGAAACAGGCCCCCACTTTCACTTAGTCAACATAGCATGAATTCATTTTATAGTAAATATAGACATCATTTTCCTAACAGTTCTCTAATAATTCATTGTATGGCTGTACCAACATTTATTTTTACCAGTTTTATGTTAATGGAACTTAGAGCATTTCCAAGTACAGTTTTTACTCTTACACGTTGGGAATATCTTATCTAAAAATCTTAAATCCAACGTGCTCTAAAATCTGAAACTTTTTGAGCATCAACATGCCACAAGTGAATATTTCTACACCATGAAACATTTCCCTGCACAAAATTATTTAAATGTTGTATAAAATTACATTCAGCTCTAAGGTCTACATCAAATACAAATTAATTTGCTGTTTAGACTTGGACCCTATCCCCCAAGATATCTCACCATGATTTTAAAAAATATTCCAAAATTTTTAAAAATTCAAAATCAAAACACTCTGGTTCCAAGCATTTCAGATAAGGGATACACAATCTATTTACACAATTCAGAGATTAATAACCTCAGACTCAGGAGTGGTGTGTGTGTGTGTGTGTGTGTGTATAAAAAAATATGTGTGTATAAAAAAATATGTATGTATATATATATGAATATATATATATACATACATATATATATATATACACACACACACACACACACACATACAGCCCCAAGTATCCATTTACACTTCCACCAGCAGTAGTGTATGGGTACTCATTTTCCAACATTCTTTGGACAACACAAAATGTTATAAACAATGTGAAAAATCTCAACAAACCTATGTGCAAAAAATATAGTATCTGATAGATGGTACTAATGGCCCCAAACCTTTGCTCCTGCCTGTATTGATATCCTTTATCTGTGACTTTTTAGTCCCTCTTATTAAAAGATAAAATACAGTTTTCTTGACCCTTGATTCTGAGTTTGGACAGATTATTTGCTTTGTCCAATCTGATGTTAGACATGGCACAAGCAGAAATTTGATAAACATTTGTCTACTGGGGTTTTGCCTTTGCCACAAGAAAGTCATCCTTAATCCAGCCCACTGGTCCCAGGAAAAGGGTGAGATACACATGAGTTCCTAGCAGCATATAAAACACTTGAAGAAGAATTGCCTTAGCTAAATTTTACCTGCCAAGGCCAACCTACAGAGACATAGGGCCTGCCTATATTCAGAAACAAGAGCAAGCTCAGGCTATCCTAAAGTAGACAACCCTCAGACGACCAAAAGTCACATCTGTTAAAACAAATAATTGCTGCTTTAGCCTTTAAGTCTGGAGAAGGTTTTTTACTCAGAAATGGGCAACTGGTACATGATCTCCATTAATTTCAACATTTTTGGTTACTTTGTATGTTCTTGTACTTTTACATTTCTTTTATGGTTTCTCTGCTAATGTCACTCATCATTTTTTTTAGGATAGTAAACATTTTAGTATTAATTTATAATAGCCCTCATTTATGATATATACCTGATTTATTATATATTCTGCAATACTTTTTTTATTATTCACCTTTTACATGCTGATTTTAGGATGTAAAGATTATAATTTATGTGGTTAAATGATTAATATTTTCCTTTACTATGCCCTGAATTGCTTAATTTGAAAGACTTTCTTCCAACGCCAAGGTTTTTTAAATATTCACCTATGTTTTCTTTCTATACTTACATTGTTTCTAGTTTTACACTTAAAAGTTTCATATCTGGAATATATTTTGGTATAAAGGGATGAAACAGAGAATCCAAGATTATTTTTAAATAGCCAGATATGTCAATACCATTAACTAAATAATTCATTTTTTATTCCACAAATTTATAATTACATATGAACCATATACCAAATTCTCCAAAAATAGTTGAATTTATTCCTAGTATTGTATTTCATTGACTCGTTAGTACTTTACTGTGCAAACCTCAATGATTTATTTTTTGTTAGATAAGCTTTATATACATTTTTAATCTTGGTGAAGAAACCCACATTTATTATTTTTACACCAAAAAATTTGTGTAGGGCATTTTAGAAATTTATTCTTTCAAATCAATTTTAAAGATATTTGTTACAGTTTAAATTTTTTCATCTCTTGAATAAATAATTATATAATCTTTGAAAGTCTCCTGTCAAATAAATAAAATTATAAATAGTGAGGAAGGAAATATTTGTTCTTCAAAATATGGAAAATTTTATTTTGCATTATATATCATTTTATACAAAAATTGAAGGCAGAGATTTAATCAAGGATTTTTGCATCTTCTTAGTTCTAAATTCTTAAACTATATGTGTTCAAAATGGACAGGATTTTCTATTTATAAAGTACACAAAGCTTTTTTGGTGATTGTTTTACAAATCATTGTGATTTTATTTCAGAAAGTAAAATCTGCAGGTGAGCACTACTCAAAGGTCTTCCAGGAGTCTTCAACATTCAGCCTTCTCAATCAAGGGCCTCTAAACTACATGTTCTGGTCAGATTCTCCCTCAAGTTGTTAGTGGATAACTGAAATCACTCAAATCCACCCATTGTCATTGCCAATATTCAAAAGAGATCAGAATCCAGACTGCAAGAAGAATGTAAATAAGTACACAAAGAATCTTCTAAGTCATATTTTTGTTTTGTTCTTGTTGCTAATATAGTTTACAAATTAGAAAAATATATTATTTAAGCAAGTCAGGTGGAGGAGAGTCTAGTGTACAGCCAGGGTTGAGAATCATTACAAATGAGCCACACATCTTCCCATTCTATTATTAAATAACAAAAATTATTGCTCACACAATTATCTTTCTTTAAAAACAAATAGTTTTCAGTTAAAGAGAGGAAGAAAATTTTAACAGTGCTCTCTACTTTAGAATTTGCCATAAAGAAATAAAAGGAAGAAGAAAAAGTGCTATAAAAAGAAACATCTGTCACTGAAATCTTATTTTTTTCTTGGAATATTAACTCTTTGAGATTGAAAATAACTAATTCGCTACATTCACTGGAATAACCTTATCAGGAGACACAGTATTTCTAAATATTCTTGAATTACCAACAGATTTTCAACCTAGGCCACTTACCTTTACTATTATAGGGTCTCAATTACCTTTCTTTTTTATCAACACCTACTTTGAATTAAAAACGTATAGTGTATTAGATTATCCTTTCTTGCATCCTATATACCACAAAATGTTCCCAGGCTTTTTCTCAGGTGAGAAATACTTGAAAAAGAGAGATGTAAAAGTTAAAAGAGAGAGAGAGAGAGAGAGAGAGAGAGAGAGAGAAGGCACAATTAGAGGACTATTTTTGTGTGTTGTTTGTTTTCTCCATGGGCTCAAGAGTATCATTCTGTGTTAATGATTTCTGATTTTATTTTTAAGCTTTTATTTTGTTTAGTTTTTGGTTTTACTCATGGAAAGACAAACTGAATTTACAAGGTTACTTTGCAGAGACCCAGCATTTTAGAGGAGTTTCACTTTGTTCTATATCTGGAAAGATAAACTGACCTCTAACCTTTTGCATGATCTGTAACTCTCCAAAACCTGTAAGAAAACCACAGAAACAACCACATTTACGCACATCAGCACCATAACAAAACCATGTGAGCTATGAGGTGGAAATAACAGGCTCGGGCCAGTGCTGCTGGAATGCGCTTGTGATATAAACATGCAGAAGAATGGCCCTTCAAAGAAAGCCCTACAAATCGCAAACAGCATTTAACTTGTGAACATGCAGTTCGGCAGTATGCTTTCTCAGGAACAAGTTCTGGCAAGAAGCCAGCCTCCATGTCATCTTTTTTGTGTTCTTTTTCCTTCGGATTTTAATATAGGATCAACTATCAACTCTCAACTGCTAATTAATGGAATTAACCTATCAACTATCAAACTGGCCATAGCTAGACTGCTAAGCTTCTCCAGGTCATTCAGACTAGTCTCTTGTTTTCTATGCATGAATACCAATGCTATTCTTTTTGCCATGGTTGTGAGTGGTTCATAAAAACTGTCATTAACATAGTGGGTACTCATTTGTCTTGTGAGGTTGGAACCGGGTTCTAACTAAGAAACGTGAGAATGCTAGTTATCTCTTGATTATTTTCTGTGATTGTACACTCTTCCTTCAACAGCCTGATTCTTAGTTCATGGCAGGCACTCTATCAATTTCTTCTACCTTTCACTTGTTTTGCAGAAGTAGTCTCTGCTTGCCATTTGGGACTTTCCTAAGTAATTAAGCCCTTCTCCATCATAAGACTGCTTTTTATTTTCTTCAGAGTACTCATCACTCTCTGACATATTCTTTTTTTAATTTTGGATGCTGTCTAGCTTCCCCATGAAAGTTTTTCTCCAAAATAACAGGGAAAACTTTGTCAAGGGAGAGCTTGAAGGCTTTCAATAAATATTAATTGAATAAAAGAATGAGCTGTGATAGCCAAAGGAATTAACTGTTATGAATATATAATAGCCTGATATGTCAAATGTCAATATTAATCTACAATAAAAAAGCTGTGTTTAGGCTGTACCATTAGTTTAAAATTAAAACTCAGTCATTTTTTAAATGTTATGTTAGACATATTTAGATTTGAACAGGATTATTTACCTTGTATTACTCCTTTTCATCTATTCCTTATAGGAAGAAAGAAATGCATAGGCCCCTATTATTAAAACCCAACTCTGTAGTTCTTATGCATCACACCAAACCAGGGAGGAATACACCATATTAAAAATGCTACTGATGTTTCTATTCTTGCAAAACACTTTCTGATTTCCAAATGGATTTTCAAATGAAATAAGGAAAGAAAGCATTCCCATATTTTGGATGTTTGCTTTATTTCCCTGTAGCCCTTTACAAATGCATCTATTTTCAAATTTAAATAATTTTACTTTATTCCAAAACAAATATCCTCACTGCAAAATCTTTCAATCTAAGAAGTCTGTATCTGTCAAGTATTAAAAGTGTCTGTGGTAGCAATTTATGTTGTGTAGGCATGAAATTTAGCCTCTCCAGAAAGAAACAAACCTTGTTAGGACAACATTCTGAGTTTATTACCTATCCCACTCAATCTAGGCACCAGAATCTCTAATTTAACACTTGGTGTGGTTCCTCTTGTCCAAGTATTCACAAATATCAGTTCCTAAAAGTGTTCTGTACCTCGATAACTTACAGAAAACAAAACAAAATCATTCTGTTGAAGATACTGAATCAATACTCTAAAATTCTCTCTTGTCAATCCAGTCATACCTTCTAAGCTCTAAGGAATATACAATAAGTCCTGATATTTTGCCAGTTGCTCCTCATAGAAGAGTGATGGTGACCTTTGGTCAGTTTAGAAAGACTGTCTATACAGGGAGTAAGAACTTGGGACTCTGGAGTCAGCTGTCAGGGTCTGATCCAGTCCTGCCAACAGTTTGCTGTGGACTTTAAGAAGGTTGGTGGGTCTCAGTGAATGTTGGTCCTCCACAGTAGGAAAACAATAATCCCTAACATATATATTGATGTAAGAATTATATGTTTTAAGGCACATGAACCGTTCAACACAGTACTGAACACACACTCAGAAAGACAGAAACATCTGCTCTTTTGTGACCAATATTTCCCTAATTTGTAGTTAATCTTTAAGTTTTATTAAGAAATATTATACTATGATTTTTGCCATTATATCTACATGGGTAGTAAATTATTTCTGTTGTGGATGGCTTCCGGATGACTGTTAGCACGGACTGAAAGACAATTACTGATACCATTTGGATCTTTTCTGTACAGTCTACTATCCCTTGTTGCCCTTGAGCCATTTCAATGTTTTATCTTGGGAACTTTACTATATTTTTTTACTCTTCAATTTAGTCTTCTCTCAATTTCTGAATCATCTAGTAGCAAGTCTGTATTAGTTGGTGGCCTTGGAGGGAATCTGCATCCAGTCTGCATGCTCACACTATGTCCCTAAAACCTCTCTCCATGATCAGGCCCTCTGCTCCAGCCACCACATCCTCTCTGGGAAATAAACTGACTCTCCATACATCACAGTAATGAAAAGAGGATATGACAGAAAAAGATTACTTTTGTTTAATGTTAAATTAAATGAATAGAAGACTATTATCTTGAGCCTATCTCCATAATTTTTCTATATAAGAAACTGCAACCTAACTTAGTATGTAAACTAACTGAAACCTAACTTAGAAGTATGCTTTTGTTGTAACTGATAGCCAGATCTGTGCCAATCACAGGCAACCAACTGGTCAGACCATATCCAAATGAGGCAAACACCTGCTATGACCTAACAAGTCACTTCTGCCACTTACTTCCATGTTCTCTCTATGAATACACACTTCCCACATCCTAGAGCTCTGAACTTCCCCTTCTGAATGCTGCCCAATTCCTAAATTGTTCTTTGTTCAAGTAATCTCTGTTAAGTTTGTCTTTTCTTTTAATAATAGAAAGAAAGAGACATTTTATGCCTAAAGATAAAGCCTCTTGGTTCCCACTGCCCACAAAAGTAAAATCCTAATATTTTCTGCATTAAGTGATTTAAGTATCAATCTTCCCCAATAAATAAGGATATTATCACTGAATTACTTTTTGACTAATATCATGTGGTTATGAGCACAATTAGAGGCTATAAATAAGCATGAATACATTAGGCTTCCACAGTATTGATGAAATATATGGCCAAGAGGTCATAGTTTTGCTTTTCTTATTCTCAGAGTTTGTGAAAAGGGAGAAAAAATTGATCTTAATAGCTGAGAAAATGTCAAAAAGACCAGTTTTAGTGTTTTAGACTGGTATAATTTCTATTAGAATAAATTTAATAATAATAACTGTAGAGCATAATCTCTATTAGGTTAAATTTAATAACAACAATTATCTAGTAATGTCAGTCACAGGTGCTCAATATTGACCTTTAAATGCTATATTTGCCTTGATAGTCTTCTATAGTAACATTGATATGCTGATTACAAAAAAAAACCCTATTTGTTGTAGAAAATTTTGTTAAATACATAAAGAAATACAGATAAGAAAACTTAAATTATCTGGGTTTTCTCCTTTCTCCCTTAGACAGTGACCCTATCTAGACAGCCACTATCACGATTTCTAAACAGATTGGAACTATCAGGCTACAAACTTGGGAGTAGACATTTGCTTTGTTTTCTTGACTTCAGATCTTTCTGACTTCTCAAACCTTTTTGGTGTTAGAAACAATATTAGACAACACATGGTAAATTTGTTTATTTATTTAATTTTTTCTTCAGTAAAATCAGGATTTCCTCGCCTACTTTTATCCAGGATATTCATATATCCTGGGATGCAGGATTTTAGTTTCATTCCTCAGACTCATATAAACATAAAACATCTGAAGAGATGTGAGATGTGGAGGGTGTCTTGACACTGCTCCCTAGGACAGATATGATAGATATTGTTGCTGCTTCCAACACAACACTGTGCTCTTCATGTGGCTGCCACAGAAAACTACTACCAGGAGTTAACCCTAAAGTGTCCCCCATTCTTGCCCCATCTTTGTATCCTTTACTCAAAATGCAATTTAAACAATAAGCTACTCTATTCAAAATTCAGCCTCTGGAGGAATATCCTTTCTTCACTGTCCTTCTAGAGTTAAACCTAAATGGTGTAATTCTATACAATTCTCTTGCCTGCTTCCAGCAAATGACGCCTTATGATATAGAGCCATCCTATAAAGCAGATGCAAAATTGTTCACCCTCAGCCAGCTAGCCACTGGGACCATCCATGAAGTCATAGGGTGAACTGAAGGATGAAAGTAAAGTGGTGGCACACTGAATATGTGAATGATCTTTTTTTTTTCAAGTTTAACACTATTATTATTTTTATTTTACATAAAATAATGAGAGGGAGGTATTTTATGCTTTCTTGTTGTTTTGTAGAAATTCTAAACATATATTCAGAACAGTAATTCTTAGCTATACAAGTTACAAGTATGTTCTCCCAGATTGTTGCTTATTTTTTTTTATTAGCTACACATGACATTACAATGATCTTGGCAATTCATACATTTGAACCAATTGGGGTATAATTTCTCATTTTTCTGATTGTACAGATTGCAGACTGTGAATGATCTTTTTAGGAAAGGTACTTTTGCTTTCAGGACCCACTGAGTCCTATCTGAAAATAACTATGCCTGCTTAATTATGAAGTGTAGTTAGGGCCTTCCCAACTTTAAGACCAGATGGATCTTATATAATAGAGTTCACAATGGACAGCTTCTTTCAGTAAGAGTATTAGAAGAATATTTATCTCTACAGTATTTTCTTAATGTGAGTTATGATGCTGGAGGAAAGATAAAAATATAGACTGAGATAGAGTGATATGAATCAAATTTCCATCCTAATGTGGTGGGGGGAAGACAAGGAAAGATAAAAAGCCATTACAAAGGTATATTATTGAGTTCATTTCTGTAAACAACATTGGCTTTTCGGAGAGATAAAAAAAAAAAAAAAAACCCAGCCTCTAACAGATAGGAATGGCCTATACCTACCAGCTAGACTGGTTTTGCAAAACTTGGCATTAACAACTGGATCTCAACACTCTCCTGTCAGGTGTAAGCAATTTCCCAGAACATCTTCAGATAAGACCATGACGTGGGTATAATGGTTAGGACAAAAAGACCATTTCATAATCACATCTGAAAAGAGATGCAAAACATGAACACAGCCCAAAACACAAAAAAGACCAACATCCCCTAACATAGCTAGTATGATTCTTTTTTTAAACACTTAAATTTAAATATATATATATATATATATATATATATATATATATATATATATAT
>NW_025999842.1:51911562-51964174 GCF_001458135.2 Marmota marmota marmota | reverse complement strand
ATTAAAAGTATATTTGGTTACTCTCATAAGGTACAGCAAGCTTAACTATCAGAGTCAGATCTCAAGGTCCCTGGCTGATACATCAGTATTTGCTTCTGAAATATTTTCACTTATTTATTTACCTGGAAAAGAAACCTATAGTTTGAATACAATTTTGAAACTGCTTTTGACACTGAAATGTACTATAAAGAGTGATACAGGGGCTGAGATTGTGGCTCAGCAGTACAGCACTTGCCTAGCATGTGCGAGGCCCTAGGTTAGATCCTCAGCACCACATAAAAATAAATAAATAAAATAAAGGTATTATGTCCAACTAAAACTAAAAAAAAAAGGAGTGATACAGTTTGTCAATGGAATGTATAATAACTCTAGATGAATTTTGAGAAAATGTTATTAGATAACAAAAATTTAAAAGAAATTCTATACTATTTTAGAAATATCCACTCCCTAGCCTCATTTTTGTTGTTATTGTTCTTTATATGGACATTAGAGTGTATTTTGACATATTATACAGACATGGAGTACAACTGAGTATCCAATTCTTGTGGTTGTACATAAAGTGGATTTTCATTAATTGTGTATTCATATATGAACATAGGAAAGTTAAGTCCAATTCATTCTACTGTCTTTCCTATTTCAATACTCTCTCCCTTCTCTTCATTCCCCTTTGTCTAATCCAATGAACTTCGACTCTTCCATCCTTCCCCAGCTGCTAAGAGCCATAGCCGAGTCTGAATGACGCATGGCATTTTTGCCAGAACGGAGTGGTTGAGAGGTGGCCAGCAAGCCATTGAGATGATAATGGTTACGTTAAGCTGTGTATGTTAGACCCCTGCTGTCCAACTCTGCCTCCTACTTTGGAGTTCTCGCGGGGATTCCCGGAGAGTTCCTATTGGTTAGGGAAGTGCCAGAGGCGGGATTTCCGGTTGGTGTGTGGTGTGTCCAGAGAGGAGCCGCGTGGGTGGCGTTAGGGAGAGTTCCCGGGGACTGTGTGTGGAGTGTGCTGGTGGAGTTCAGAAATAAAGTTTGTTTCTGCTTCAGTGGCTCGTGATTTGTGCCCAGCCAGACTGCAGCACCCAGCCTTATTGTGTATTAGCATCCACATATCAGAGAAAGCATTTGGCCTTTGGTTTGGGGATTAGCCTATTTTACTTAGCATTATAGTCTCCATTCCCTTTATTTACCAGCAAATGCCATGATTGCATTCTTCTTTATGGCTGAGTAATATTCCATGCAACACATTTTTTTCCTTCATTCATCTATTAAGGGTACCTAGGTTGGTTCCATACCTTGGCTGTTGTGAACTGAGCTGCTATTAACATTGATGTGACTACATCACTGTAGTATGTTGATTTTAAGTCTTTGAGTACAGACAGTGGAGTGGGAAAACTGGATCAAATGGTGGTTTCAGTCCAAGTTTTCTGAGGAATCTCCACATTGCTTTCTATAGTGTTTGCACCAATTTGCAGTCCTATCAGAAATGTATGAGTGTACCTTCTTCCCCACATCCTCCCGAACATTTATTGTTACTGGTATTCTTGATAATTACCATTCTGACTGGAGTGAGATGGAATTTCAGTGTAGTTTTAATTTGCATTTCTCTAGTTGCTAGAGATGTTAAACATTTTTTCATATGTTTGTTGACTATTCATATTTCTTTTTCTGTGAAGTGCCTGTTCAGTTCCTTTGCCCAGTTATTGATTGATTGGTTATTTTGTTTTGAGTTTTTTGTTTGTTTGTTTTTGTTTTTTGATGTTAAGTTTTTTCAGTTCTCTGTATATCCTGGAGATTAATGCTGTATTTAAGGAAGAGGTGGCAAAGATTTTCTCCCATTCCTTAGGCTCTCTGTTCATGTTCTTGATTGTTTCCTTTTCTGTGAAGAACCTTTTTAGTTTGAAGCCATTGCATTTATTGATTCTTGATTTTACTCTTGTGCTTTAGGAATCTTGCTGAGGAAGTCATTTCCTAAGCTGACATGATGGAGAGTTTGGTTTACATCTTCTTGTACTAGTTTCAAGGTCTCTGGTCTAATCTCTAGGTCCTTGATCCATTTTGAGTTGAATCTTGTGCAGAACTTCCAGTTTTCCTAGCCCCATTTGTTGAAGAGGCTATCTTTTCTCCAACATATGTTTATGGTGCCTTGGTCTAGAATGAGATAACTGTGTTTATGTGGGTTTGTCTCTGTGTCTTCTGCTCTGTGCCTTTGGTCTTTATGTCTGTTTTGGTGCCAATATAAGGCTGCTTTTGTTACTATGGCTCTGTAGTATAGTTTAATGTCTGGTGTTATGATGCCTCCTGCTTTACTTCTCTTGCTAAGAATTGCTTCAGCTAATCTGGGCCTCTTATTTTTCCAAATATATTTCATACTGCCTTTTCTATTTCTATGAAGAATATCATTGGAATTTTTTTAATATTTATTTTTTAGTTGTAGTTGAATACAATATCTTTAATTAATTTATTTATTTTATGTGGTGCTGAGGATAGAACCCAGGGCCTCGCCCATGCTAGGTAAGTGCTCTACCACTGAGCCACAACCCCAATCCTGTAATTAAAACTTTAATAGATTTGCAATAAATCTGTATAGTGCTTTTAGTAATATGGCCATCTTGACAATATTATTTCTGCACACCCATGAACATGGGAGATCTTTTCATCTTTTAAGGTTTGCTTCAATTTCTTCTTTAGTATTCTGTAGTTTTCATTATAGAGCTCTTTCACCACTTTTGTTAGATTGATTCCCTTTTTTCTTTTCTTTTTTTAGGCTATTGTGAATGGGATAGATTTTCTCAACTGATACACCATTGGTGTATAGGAAGATAATTGATTTATGGGTGTTAATTTATATCCTGCTACTTTGCTGAATCCAATTGAGTTCTAGAAGCTTTCTGGTGATGATTTTTGGGTCTTCTAAATATAGGATCGTGTTGTCAGGAAATAGGGATACTTTGAATTCTTATTTTCATATTCATATCCTTTAATTTCTTTCTTTGGCCTAATTGCTCTGGCTATAGTTTCAAGGATGATGTTGAATAGAAGTGGTGAAAGAGGGCATCCTTATCTTGTTCCAGTTTTTACAAGGAATGCTTTTATTTTTTCTCCATTTAGGATGATGTTGGACTTGGGTTTAACCTATATAACTTTTACAATATTGAGGTATGTCCCTACTATTACTAGTTTTCCTAGTATTTTGAACATGAAGGTGTGCTGCATTTTGTCAAATGCTTTTTCTTCATCTCTTGATATAATCATGTGATTCTTGTGATGAATGACATTTATTGATTTCCATATGTTGTACCAAGTATGCATCCCTGGGATGACCCCCACTTGATCATGGTGCACTATCTTTTAAATGTGTTTTTGTATGTGATTTGTCACTATTTTATTAATAATTTTTACATCTAAGTTCATAAAGGACATTGGTCTAAAGTTTTCTTTCCTTGATGTGTCTTTGTCTGGTTTTGGTATCAGGGTGATATTAGCTTCATAGAAAGAGTTTGGAAGGGTTCCCACTTTTTCTATTTCTATTCATTAGCTCTTCTTTGAAGGTCTAGTAGAACTCAGCTGAGAATCTATCTTGTCTTCTTTGCTGGTAGGCTTTTAATGGTGTCTTCAATCTCATTGCTTGGAATTGATCTGTTTAAATTTTCTATATCCTCCTGATTCAATTTGGGTAGGTCATATGTCTCTAGAAATTTGTCAATGTTTTCAAGATTTTCTATGTTATTAGAGTATAAACTTTCAAAATATTTTCTGATTATTGTCTTTATTTCTGTAGTGTCTATTATGATATTTCTTTTTCATCACAAATTTTAGTAATTTGAGAGTTTTTCCTTCTTTCTCTTTGTTAGCTTTGCTAAGGTTTATCAATTTTATTTATTTTTCTAAAAAATCTTTATGTTTTGTCAATTTTTTAAATTGTTTTATTTTTTGTTTCAATTTTATTAATTTTGGCTCTGATTTTAATTATTTCTTGTCTTCCACTGCTTTTGTTGGTGATTTGTTCTTCTTTTTCTAGGGCTTTCATATGCAATGTTAGATTACTTATTTAGTGACTTTCTATTCTTTTAATGAATGAGCTCACTGCAATGAACTTTCCTCTTAGAACCACCTTCATGGTGTCTCAAGAGATTTTGATATATTGTATTGGTATTCTCATTTATCTCTAAGTATTTCTTTATCTCGTCCCTGATTTCTTCTGCTGTCCATTGGTCATTAAATAGCATATCATTTAGTCTTTACATACTTAGTCTCTAGAGTAGCTTTTATTTTCTATTTTATCATTGATTTCTAATTTCATTTCATTATAATCTGATAGAATGCAAGGGGTATTATCTCTTTTATTTTTTATTTTTTTGTATTTACTAAGAGTTGCTTTGTGGCCTAACAGATGGTTTATTTTAGAAAAGGATCCATGTGCTGCTAAGAGAAAGTGTATTCAGTTGTTGATGGATGAAATATTCTATATATGTCTGTTATGTCTAAATTAATTGTATTTTAGTTCTATAACTTCTTTATTTAGTTTTTGTTTGGAGAGTCCATCCAGTGATGAAAGAGGTGTGTTAAAGGCACCCAGTATTATTGTGTGTTGTGGTCTATTTGATTCTTGAAATTGAGAAGGGTTTGTTTGATGTGCATAGATGCTCCATTGCTTGGGGCATAAATACTTGTGGTGCCAACTGCCAGGATGGGTCAGGCTCTGGCTGACCACACATGGCTTCTCTTGGAAGCATCAGGGACATTTTCCAGTGACCCTCTTCTTTGCAGAATGTGCACTGGTTGGCTTCCTATTCTCTAGGGTCCTGTCAATCTCCCTGATTAGCAGATCTGGTGACTCACCAAAGTTGCAGGGCTCAGACAGGGATACTATCATTCTCTGGTCCTGGCTGACCTTAGAGGGCAAGGGCCAAAATGTTGATTAGTTTTTCCTTGGCCCTTTTACTTCCTTGTGTTTGGTTTTAAACACACAGCAAGCCAGTTTCACCAGTATTAAAGAGGAATTAACAAGTTATAACTTCAATATCTATAATTTTACAGTTACCCCTTTCATTTAATTGGGATTATTATTAGAACTGGAAGTCATCAGTATATACTATCTATCTGTCTTATAGGTGATAGCTTATTATCTCAAACTAACCCAAGTTGGCTTTTTTTTTAAAGAAATGATATCTCTGCAAAACACTAACAGGCAACAGTTATACAGTTATAAAGCTTACAAGGAAAATATAAAATGAAATTAACAGAGAAAAAACATATTCAGTTTGTGTAATAGCCAGGAACAAAGAAAAATGACTTATATAATCTTGAACCTTTACTTACTTAAATATTGTATTCTTTTTTTCAGATCACAGTAATCTTTACAACAAAAATCAAACTTCTGAACACAACTTTAAATGAGCTGAAATCTACCCTATTTTGAAGGCATTTTAACATGGAGTAAGATGGGAGGCAGAGCATTATCTCAGGTAAGGCAGAGCTTACAAATAACACAATACAACATTACATCTGAAAATATGAATCAAAGAAAGTATAAGAGAGCTTTTAACTCTCTTTTTGTGGAAAAAGTGGCAGAATGCTTCCATGTTTTACAGTGTCACTTTTAAACAGATCAGCCTCTCCTTATTATCTTCCAAAAATGCATTTAATTCCAATTCCAGTGTGAATAGTAATACGAGAGTGTATATATAACTTATTGCCAACAGGTTACTTTATCCAGCTATAAAACATCAAATTACATTAATAAATACTAACAAAATTTGTTATTTTTATACAAATCCAAGACTTTTCCTATACATAATTTTAGTTTGGAGAACAGGAACTTAGGAAAGTGCTCTCTTAAGCTTTACATTTAACTAAGTTTAACTTTAAAAGTACAATTTAGAATCCAGACTATATGGTAACAATAATCACAGGTCTGCGTGGGTTAATGACAATCAAAGGAAATCTCTTATTCATTTAGGAAACAAAGTTAATAATCAGAAATTGACTTAGTTAAGCAAACAGATATAAGACAGGTCCTCAAATGACAGTGTGGCCCTACAATGTCAGATACAATGTATAAAAGAGAACACTTATTGGTTATCTTGCCTATAAACTTACACAAACTTTAATTTTATAAACTTTTACATAACACTTAGACAAGGCTTAGACATATATAGTTCTCAGGTGCGTATATTTTAGATGTCGACAATATTATTATAACCTAAATAACAGTTGTTTAACCAGTTACAAAGTAATCATTTAAGACTTTAAAACACGTACAAACCATAATTCCTTTAAGACTTTGTCACGACCCCTCGCCGGCAAGGGAAAACACGACACAGGATTCTTCTTTCAGCAGTTTATTCAGGCCTTGATTCATGTATCATCTTCTAGTGACCCCCCGCCGAGCGCCCAAGCACAGCCTAATAAAGCCTCCCGCATACCAATCCTAAGCTGCCACGTGGACCTTTCTCATAGGGTGGGAAGGGATTGCGTGCCAATTCTCCATATTAGGAGTTGTTTATCACAGGCCACAGTGGAAGCCGGCGCCATCTTCTAATGGTCTAATTAGAACGGCTCACCACAAGACTTAGTTTCTCCAAGTAAGAAAACCTAACAAATACAAGAAAATTATCTCAGTAGATAAGAGCAGACCAATGTTTCAAACTTTGCTTCATATCAGTACATTAAAATTCAAATAACTTTGTGCTAATTGCAGCCAATTTCATCACAAACACAAACTTTTTGAGATTTGCTTTCTGCAAACCTTCTGCAACTTAAATATTCACAACTTCACCTCCTTAGTTTTGTCCTCTTCTATCTTGAACTTTAGCCCAAGAATATTACTTTACCAAAATACTTTCTCATCCAGAAACATTTCTTTTACCTTTTCAATTTTCTGTACTAAAATATATTTCTATACCTATAACTTTCTTTTATCATTTTTATTTTTGGACTCTTTCTTAAATTTGTATTCTGAAAAAGTCCTTATGAATGTTATCTATGCATTTAATTTACACAACAATTTCATCCCAGGAGAGGGTTGGACAATTCAGCACATACAAAAACTGTGTATTAATCATTTTCTCCCAGGTTGCATTCAAGGCATTGGAGCACAGGATATTTTAGAGACTGACCTGTCATTATCAAAATGCCATCAACTTTGAGTTCCTCACTGTCAATTGTACCCAAAGCCTCCTTCTGAACCTTTTTTTATAGTAGGTATATTGATATGTGGTGGAGGAGGCCTTTTCCATCCTTTTCTTTAGGTTTCCTTGAAGATCCCTTTGCAGAGGCTCCTAAAAAACACAGATTGGCCTTATTTTCTGTCTTTTCCTTTTCTGGGTTCAGTTATTTATTCTACCAATTTTCCCCAACATCTAGTGTGATGGGATAGCAAGAATTGCTTTGTCCCAGTGATTAATATCCCCTAGCTAAATGAGGTGTCCTGTCAGATCTTTAAAAGGGAGACTATTCCTGTCTCTAGCTCATAAACTGTCAGTGCTGGAGCCTACTGTCACATCCTTTGTGGGCAGAAGTCTCCCCTCCAGGGGCAAAAGGAGCTGTTAGGAAGGGCAGAGGCCAGGTTCTCTACACCCTAGGCAGCTTTTCTGGGATTTTCACCCCTAGTTTAGAGCTGGTATCCTTGACCCACAGTGGGATGAACTTTGGTGCCTGGGGCCAGGCTGAGAAACAGTGCTGGGAGTACCAGCACTGGGTTTAAAGGATTGAAATCTTTTTTAACCCTTTGTTCTGGTGGCCTGCTAACCTTGCACACCAGAGGCAGTGTCTTTTGGCACCATCAAGTTAGTTCCTGACTGATTAGACCCCTTATCATGCAACTGCATAAATACCTGTACAAATAGAATCTCCTTCATATACCTTACTCCTGACAGATTAACTTCAACTTCAGAATTGTATAATAATACAGAAAAAAAAATTCAAAGACCAGATTGTGTTACAGTAAGCCATCTTTCTCTTAGACAGGCTTATCCCTATAGGTTGTCCATTCAGCCAAGATCTCTCTCCTCAAGAGACTATCGGTAAGATCAATGCAGCTTGGGCCATGTCCTAAAGGGCCAGTAACACACAAAAAAAACAGACAGACAAGAGAGGATCACCAAAACCAGGGCTGACAGATGGGAACCTTTAAAACAGACAGACCCACACATACAAATTTCTTCCACTTACTTTACCTTTGACAGACTAACTCCAACTGCAAGATTGTACAATAATTCAGAAAGCTATTCAACAGTCAGATCATTATAGTAAAACATTATCTTAGTCAGACTTACACCTATAGGTGGTGGCCTTTTCTTCAATTCACTTCATCTCTGACAGACCAACTCCAATTGCAAGATTGTACAAAAAACAAAAACAAAAACAAAAACAAACAACCAGAGAGAGTCCACCAGAGAGAAGCCCCAAAACCATGGCCAATAGATGGTAACCTTTAAATTGACCTGCCAGGATCTTTCCCAAGACACTACCTACAGAATCAATGTAGTATTGGCCATGCCTTAAAAGGGGGCAGTAACAGACACAAACAAAACAGATAACCAGAGGGAATTCCCAAGCCCAAGGCCAACAAATAGGTAAAAACCTAGAACAAATCAAAAGGGAGTAAATACCTCTAGGTTCTCAAGTTACTTAATAGTGACTATTACAACAGTGGCATGCAGATGTCCCCAGAAAAAGGGGCCAGATATTCCCATGAAGAACAACCAGACGTGTGGAATCAAGGGTCATGCTGTATACACCAGAGAACTTACCAAGTAGTCAAAGTTGTCACAAGTTTCCTGAGTTCAGTTTCCTTTTTCACAAAGTGGACCATAATGGAACAACCTGTACTGTTCAGGGATAGAAGGTGGGAGTTCCCTGAAGCAAAAGAGCTTTGGCAGCTGCTGGGATGGACCCTAAATCCCTCCCTCTACTCACAGGAATAGTTCCTCGGATTCAACCCACGGTAAACTCATCCACCTCCTAACTCTCCTGCATTTGGCTCTCAACAAGTTTGCCAGCCACCTTACATCCTCATCATGGAAGTAGAATTACTTTGAGAACCAGACCTTCCCAAGAAAGATGATGTGGGGGCTGCTCTTGGATCCTATCAGGGGTACCAAATTTATTGCTGAAAGTTTGGTCCTTGTCCCTGGTGCCAATCCAATAATGGAGACATTGTTTTGAGAAAAAGAAAATTATTGCTTTGCTAGCAAAGAAGAAACATAGGGTCTCCTGTCCCAGAGGCTGGGATTCTCTACAATGTTAATTGTCACAATAAACACAAATTATGATCAGTTATTGCCCATGGTAAAAACAGTAAATTTACAAAAGTGTTTACAATTTCAGGGGTGAACAGAGATAGAACAGAAGTGATAAAGGATGTGATTATTATGAGGGAGGAGGAGAGTAAATACAAGTAAAACATTGAAGAGGGGAAAAGAGAACAATGGATATTGGTCATTAGCAGAAGAAAAGAGAGAGAATTGAAGGACACAGATAAGTGAAAGGAAAGTGTATGAGATAAATTTTTTTAAGTAAAAATTTTAAAATACAAGAACAAAACCAAAATGCACTAAAAAAACATCCTAGTCCTCAAAAACTGATCCAAGGAAAATAACTGCTTTCAAAAAATGGTAGAAATGAGGAAAAAGAAACTGATATGAATATGTATTAGTGCCCATAAACCATTAAGGTCACAATGAAAAATGAAGAGGAAAAAAAAAGATTTTGATGAAAAATTAAAGAATTGTTTTCGTTGTAGTTCAAAAGATTCTCAGCTTCCCTTCTCTTCTGAGTTAGGTAGGGTTGTGGAAGTGAGAGAGGAAATTCCATAGGCTGGGCTCCTGGAGGCAGAGTTTAGGCTTAAGCAGGCTTCAGATTCTTCCTTGAATGACAATTGGTCTGAAGATTTGAAATCAGTGCACCTCCCAGGACCAGCAGTTGCTGGTCCACAAGAGCTCCTCTGGGTCCCACTCATACAGTGGAGGAGCCAATCCTTGGAGTCTTTAGTCACCGGTGGACCCCATGTTTTCTAGTGTCTCTGGGTTCAGTTTCCAAACTCAGTCAAACCTATCCTCACCCCTTTGAATTCCCAGTCAAGTGGTGTCTCTCCCAGCTGGTCTGCAAGCAGCTGGTTTGGGGGTGTGGGGAGAAGGGTGGGTTTCCCCTACCTGTATTCCCCTGTGTAAACCCCTCTCCATGTTTGATTTTCTCCTGGTCACTTAGGCACACTCTATGTCATGCGGTGTGGGTTTGCCAGGCCTGTATTACTGTCCAAGCTCAGTTTGCTAGAAATCGGTCCCCCCAGCTGCCAGCCCATGTGCCACAGCTGCAAAATGGTTTCTTCCTTTGTCCTCCACAGGAAGCCAGAGAGATGTGGGTTTTTTCCCACACAGGAATATTATGCAGCACATCTTTCAGGTTAGTCAGTGTCTTTGATCTGTAATCTTTCCATATCCATACACAGGCCTCCTAAAAATGCAAGTTCCTCTAATTGACTTATCCCTCCAATTTTTTCACATGGCAGGGGGTCATTCCGGCAGGTGCTAGGGATTTCTTCTTTATGAGATCCAACCTCCAGATTCCCCCATCTGCTTGGAATGTCCAGAATTAATTCCCAGTAAAGTCCTCTTCCTTTTTTTAACACCCATCTTGCTGAGAAGCTTCCTGTCTACCTACTTGTTTTCACCCCACAGAGCAATATGGAAAGTGACCTTCTCTGTTCTGCCATTGTGGTCCTTGAATATGATTCTTTAACAATTCCAGGTTGAGAAACATACCCTATGGAAATTTAAGATCCCCAATCCAAATTACCCTCACTTCTTGACAGTATACAGTCCAGAGCAAAGCTCTACTTTCTTGAACCCTCCTCAAAATATTCATCATAGCTAAAATTAATTTTTTTTCTAATGTAGACTTACAGAAACATTCCACAATTCTCCATGGGATGCCTTTGTCATTGCAATGAGCATTAAACCCAAATTGTTCGACTCAAATGTATTCCTTGTGGTGCATGGCTATAGGGAAATGCTACAATGTTCTGCTAGGCCCAACTGAGAAACTTACAAGATGCCTCCCAGAATTGTGTATCAGAAGGCAGGAAGCAAGAGGAGCATTTACCCATCTGCCCCACCTCCTTCAATTGTTCAAATGTTTCCCTTGAGGGTATTAAGTCACAGACTTCTGAGCAGTGAATAGATTCTGACCAAGGACATTCCTACCAGCTTTCTTGGTGATAGAGCAACCACAAGGAGAAAGTAAAATGAACCAAATCTGTACCCTAGAAACATCTCAAGTCTCTTTCGTAGTTCTCTTATAGGACTTGCTGCAGCATACTAATTGCCTTAGATAAGCAATATAGGATGCCCTTGGACACAGGATCCAAATGATTGAGCTGCTTGCACTGAAGCCTGGGCCATCAGGAGAGGCCTTATTCAAAGTTGGCAGATTTTAGGTAATCCATGGAATAAGTAGCCACCAAAACCTAAACAGGCCTACTAAACATTTAAAAATACACAATTCAACAGACTAGATGTGTATCAATGGATGAATGGATAAAGAATATATGGTATAGATATACAATTGAGTTTTATTCAGCAGTTAAGACAAATAAAATTATGTCATTTGCAGGAAAATGGATAGAACTAGAGCCTATTATGTTAAACAAACTCAGAAGATTCAGTTTCATATTTTTTTTCCCATAAGCAGAAGTTAGGATAAAGGAAAAGAATGATGGGAGCAGATCGTATGAAAATCAAAGGGAAATCAGTAGAGGAAAGAAATTAAAGGGTGCGAGGGATGGGGAAGTGATAGTCGCTAAATTATGTTGTTATATTGTATATTGTGTATACGTACAAATATGTAACAATAAATCCCATCAGTATGTACAACTATAAAGCACCAATAAAAAATATAGGAAAAAAAAAGAATATACAGGGTTCAAGAATTCGTTCTTTAAATCAGTGAAAATATCTATCTTTTCCTGCTAAATAAAGATTCCAAAACTTGTATTGAGGTGTCTATCCCTATATTTTCAAGAGTACATATACTACTAAGGCACCTAGCATATATGCAAATTTTCTTACCCCATCCACAAATCACCAATGTTATCCATGAGTATGATGTCCAACTGGTGAGATATCAATGCCCCAGGCACTAATTGAACAAGTTGATGAAAGAATTTTTTTTAAAGAAGCATTTTTAGTTTCTTAATATAAAGACCATAGTTGCAGTAAAGAGTGACTACTTGATTTATCTACTATAATTCTCCAAAATAGCCATCTTTCACTCTGGCCAAACTGCACAATAAATGAGAATGTGAATCATTATACTTATGTCATTGATGAGAGGAGAAATTTTTAAATTTTTTGTAAAACATATATACTAAAAATTACAAACACCTTTGAGAAAAATGATATAATTAAATACATAAGGCATAGATGTTTGTGGCTCAGAAAAGTAATAAAGTCTTAAAATGTCAATTTACCCAATGCAATTGTAATAAATTCTAACTGCTTTTATTTGGTGTATATTTTCAAGCTAATTCTAAAATTTATGTAGAAATGCAAAAGACTCAAAATATCCTAAAAAACCAACTGGAGAATTTAACTATATAATCTCAATACATATTATAATGTATAGTAGCCAAGAAAGGCTGGTATCAACATAAAAATAGATACACAGATCAATGAAACTAAACTTACAATTCAGAAATTGACTCTCATCTATTCTGTATAGTCAATTGATTTTCGATAAAAATATTAAGATAATTCAGTTTGAGGCAAAAAAAATAGTCTTTTCAATCACAGGAAAAAAATGATCAGATATTTATATGAAAAGAAAAACATTTAATCTTACAGGCGGGTGGACCAATGGTACAGAATAGAGGACACAGAAACCAATCCACAATATTACAACTATCTTATATTTGATAAAGGGGCTAAAAGCGTGCAATGGAGGAAGGATAGCATCTTCAACAAATGGTGCTGGGAAAACTGGAAATCCATATGCAACAAAATGAAACTGAATCCCTTTCTCTCGCCATGCACAAAAGTTAACTCAAAATGGATCAAGGAGCTTGATATCAAATCAGAGACACGGCGTCTGATAGAAGAAAAAGTTGGCTACGATCTACATACTGTGGGGTCGGGCTCCAAATTCCTCAATAGGACACCCATAGCACAAGAGTTAATAACTAGAATCAACAAATGGGACTTACTCAAACTAAAAAGTTTTTTCTCAGCTAAAGAAACAATAAGAGAGGTAAATAGGGAGCCTACATCCTGGGAACAAATCTTTACTCCTCACACTTCAGATAGAGCCCTAATATCCAGAGTATACAAAGAACTCAAAAAATTAAACAATAAGAAAACAAATAACCCAATCAACAAATGGGCCAAGGACCTGAACAGATACTTCTCAGAGGAGGACATACAATCAATCAACAAGTACATGAAAAAATGCTCACCATCTCTAGCAGTCAGAGAAATGCAAATCAAAACCACCCTAAGATACCATCTCATTCCAGTAAGATTGGCAGCCATTATGAAGTCAAACAACAACAAGTGCTGGCGAGGATGTGGGGAAAAGGGTACACTTGTACATTGCTGGTGGGACTGCAAATTGGTGCAGCCAATTTGGAAAGCAGTATGGAGATTTCTTGGAAAGCTGGGAATGGAGCCACCATTTGACCCAGCTATTCCCCTTCTCGGTCTATTCCCTAAAGACCTAAAAAGAGCATGCTACAGGGACACTGCTACATCGATGTTCATAGCAGCACAATTCACAATAGCAAGACTGTGGAACCAACCTAGATGCCCTTCAATAGACGAATGGATAAAAAAAATGTGGCATTTATACACAATGGAGTATTACTCTGCATTAAAAAATGACAAAATCATAGAATTTGCAGGGAAATGGATGGCATTAGAGCAGATTATGCTAAGTGAAGTTAGCCATCCCTAAAAAACAAATACCAAATGTCTCCTTTGATATAAGGACAGTAACTAAGAACAGAGTAGGGAGGAAGAGCATGAGAAGAAGATTAACATTAAACAGGGATGAGAGGTGGGAGGGGGGATAGTAAAGGATAGGAAAGGCAGCAGAATACAACAGACACTCGTATGGCAATATGTAAATCAGTGGATGTGTAACCGATGTGATTCTGCAATCTGTATACAGGGTAAAAATGGGAGTTCATAACCCACTTGAATCAAAATGTGAAATATGATATATCAAGAACTATGTAATGTTTTGAACAACCAACAATAAAAATTTTAAAAAAAGAAAAACATTTAATCTTACACCTTTTACAAAACTAACTCAAAATGGTCACATATATTAACGTAAATGTTAAATGATAAAACTTCTAATGCCTAAAATGTTTAAAAGTGACACTATCTAGTATATTTTTCAAATATTGATGGTGAAATTGTAAAATGACATGACCATTTTGGTTTGATAATCTTCTAAAAAATTAAAACATAATGAATTAGCAAATATGAATACATATTCTAGAAGATTAGTAAAATACATAAAATACTCATGTTAGAGCTAGCAGATTAATTTTTTCCTAATTTTGAAACTAGGAAATAAATATAAAAAAGATTAAAGCATATTTTTTAATGTAAATGTGCTCATAACTAGAAGTAGAAAGAAGACACCCAGATACCTTCAAATTCAGTAGGTAATATTAAACCAAGTAAAATGTCATCCACTTAGCACCAGCAATGCATACACATATGTAACCAATAAATATTCTCTAAAACTTTAGAATATAAAGTATTAGCATAGAAAATTTAGCCTCAGAAAAGGTAAAATAAAATGACAAGAGGAACAATATCATTTTTATTTGTCATAACGATAAACCAAATTATGTACATTTTTTTAATCTAAACACTTCAAAGTGATTTACAAAGCAGCATAAAACTATCCTTCTTGGGAAATGTATGTCTAAATAAATCTGATTTATTAGAAACATAAAAGATAAAAAATTATAGCAGATAATAAATGTAAAAAATAAAGTAAAATATGTAAAAATGATAATATTGAATTCAGGTAAAGAAAATTTTATGATAAAATGCATTAAGGAAAGAATGACAATTCTATAAAGAGGTATAATCAATAAGAAAACTATAACAAGAACTTCTTGCCTGAATAATTTCCTTTAACATTCCATTTATAAATCTACTGATGACAAATTTTCTCAGGGGTGTGGGGTGTGTGCATGTGTATGTGTGTATGTGTGTGTGAGTGTGTGTGTGAGAGAGAGAAAGAGAAAGAGAGAGACTTTATTTTGTCTTTGTTTCGAAACACATTATCAATAGAATGAAATTCAAGGTGAATTTTATTTGTTTCAGAACCTTAAAAACATCCTTTAATTTTCGTGGATTCTGACAAGAAATCTGTGATTGTTCTTGCTTCTGTATATATAATGTTTTTATTTTTCTTTTAATTATTTTTAAAATTTCCGTCTATAATAATCAAATTTGAGAACATATTTGGCCATTTCTTTGAATATTTTTTCTGGCTTTCCCAACACCTTCATCTGGGAGTCCACTTACATGCATGTTAGACTGCATGATATTGTTCCCCACAAAATGTATGCTCTGTTCATTTGTTTCACTCTTTTCCTCTGTGCCTTATTTTAGATAGTTTCTCTGTCCTAAGGTTTACTGATCTTTTCTCTACACTCTCTGTCAACAGACTTCATTTGACTCTAATTTCCATTTCAGATATAATATTTCTGTTATTTAAGTTCCATTTAGGTTATTTCTCTTATCATGTTCATGTTTTCTTCCACCTTCTTGAACATATTTGTAATTGCTGTCTTAACCTCTGTCTGCTAGTTTCAGTCATATTTTCTTTTGGCATGCCTGGTAGTTTTGTGTTTGATGCCATTCATTATGAATTTTATGTTGCTCTTTACGGGGTTTTGTCATGTTCTTTTAAATAGCATTAGATTTTGCTTGGGCGTGCATTTAAGTTACTTGGACTCAGCAAAATCATTTTGAGGTTGTTTTTAACCTTCATTAAGGCATGTTAAGAGCAGCCTGTAGCACAGAGCTAATTTATCCTCATAGTGAAGTTAAGACACTTCTGAGCATTCCAGTCAATGCCCTTCATATGACAAATTATTTTCACTTAGCAGAAATATGAACTCTTCAGTTTGAGCTCTAATTGAGAATTATTCTTCCTACTCTTGTGGCATTTCCTCTCTAGTCTCAGTTTCTTCCCATGCATTATAGAGATCATTATTCATCAGATTTGTGGAGACACCCTGCAAGACCCCCCAGAGTTATGTCCATGTACTGCTTCCTTCTCATGGTATTCTTTCCTGTAACTTCTAGGTGACTTGGCCTTTTGGATTTGGACCTCTTTCTCCTCAACTTGGTCAACACTCTGGTCTCTGGCATGCACCCTCCCTGTGCTATTGTATAGGTAATAAACTGACACAATTGTGAGCTCATTTTGTTTCTTTCCTTAGGGGTCAAAATTCTGCATCATCTCTTGTCCAATGTTGAGTGAGGTGAGTAGGGAGATCCAGTTTTCTATTTACGTATTACTCCATAAGAGTAAAGAGAAGGAGCACACTTATTTTAAAAAGTTTTTTAAATGTGTTCCAAAACTCCTATCTGCATTCATTTTATTTCAATAGTGAAATACAGGAATAGTAACTGGCACAATATTTGAAGGTGAGGGAAGTAAAATACATTGAGAAATATGAGAATATGTTATACTAAGCAAATCATCTCATCAGAGATACCAGTATCTAGCAAAAACATATATGGATGTCTTTGATCTAATATGTCGCTTATGAGAATGAAGGCATCTCATAGTTTTGTTTTTTATTTTCTAGAATCACATTTTTCCAAACTCTAAATGCCTACTTATTAGGAAGAATCCTTTCAAAATCAGAAATAACAACTAATTCGAAGAGATTTAAGGAAGAAGTCCTACATGATTGTCTCTTTTCTTCCTAGAAGGAGATAAGGCTCCATCTTCTTCATAGACTAAATTAACTGTTCCTCCATGACAAAATAAGTCATTAACAAAACATTGCTATGCCCTGTGTGACTTCAGTACTCCTCTCATATTAAAGTTGCCTTCTAAAAGCATTGCAAAATTTCTGCCTCTTTTAACTAGGCTGGCAATTTTACACTTTTGAATTACCCAAATTTAGATCCCAAGGACTTAAGTGCCTACATACCCCAAAGAGTCATAAACTCACTTACATTTGCTCGGTGTAACTCATCCTTCTTGCCAAGCCTTTAATGAGTAATTCACTATGCTGATCCATCTCATATTTGTTAAAAGATAAAAATTGCTTTGAGAGATGCTTAGCTGTATAAGTCTATTCACCAAAATAATGCCATAACTACTTAGAGATGGCATTTACCATCATGGTCTGATTATTGTCATTTTTTAAAGTATGGTTTTATATAGGATTTGGCATTAATTTTTCCCAATCAAGTCCCACATGCAAAAAGTGTCCAATAATGTTTGTTTATCTCCAATTGCCACCAGTAAAGACAGATAGACAGACAGACAGACAGACACACACACACACACACACACACACACACACACAAAGAAATCATCTGTACTGTGATTCTAATAGATTTGTGCAAGTAGCATTTGAGCATGCTTCTAATTGCTGAAATAATTAGCAAATAATATGCTACCATCCTAAAATAACTTGTTTTAAAGGATGAATTAAATGCAACCACAACTATTCCTCAAATGCACAAGCCTTCTTTTAATTTTGTATAAATTATTACATTGATTACCAAATTATTTCTTCAAAGGAAGCACGAGTATAAACTGCAACCCAAGGGCAACATTCTAAATGATGAATTAGTGCTGATTTTCCCATAAGAGTTTTTAAATCCTTCAGGATGTTGCTTTTGAATATTCAAGAAGAAAAACTACACAAAAAGACAAGATAATAATCAATCTTTTTAATAACAGTAGCAAATTTTTATGTTGAAATTCAAATTCCAGATTTATCATTGATCCTTTCAATGTACTTGAAATAATTTAAATACCTGTGAAATAATTTATTTGCCTATTTGTATAAAGTAGTAGTTCCCTGGCTCATTAGAATAGGGGAACCCAGCAGAAGGTTTGTAGGAAAAACATTTTTGCATTATTGGAACATTTTTACTGCCACACTAAAGTGGATTATTGTTACATGCTTACTATGTTAAGAATATTGCCTGGTGCATAACTGGAGTTCAATAATTTGCATGTTAAATGAGTAAAGGAACAAACTGAGTGATATACCATCTTTTACCCATAAAATAGAGGCAATATTAGCTATTCCATAAGGTAAATATTATAGGTTTAAAACAAATACGTGAAACAAACTTGCTGTTAGGGTTATACATATGTGTGTGTGTGTGTGTGTGTGTGCAATCTATATCTGTTATACACTATAGTCATATATAGTTATGAAACTTTATAACTCCACAAAGGACAAAGTTGCAAAATGGGAAATAAAAAGTGAATTACTGGGATAGGGTCACACCTGGTTCCAATTTCCCTGTTGTGACCCTGATACTATATTAAAGCCTCTGATAATGCATATATCTGTCTGATTTAACCCATTAAGTCCCATGTTTTCAATTCTGTGAACATAATAATTATTGCAAAGTTACCATAAATGGTATATCTGTTATTTGATGTAAGTTTTTCTAGGTATTGGACCAAATGGGCTAATGTTACACATTCTGGAAATGGCATTCTGTCTTTGAAGAGTATAGCCTTCTTCACTGTGCCTTTAAAAAACAATTCCAACATGAATTGTTGCAGCTGCTATGAAGCAGCTGCTTCTAGATGGGGCAGCAAGTGATCTGACCAGTGGGTCCATAGTCATAATCTATCCCCCACATCACCATCATAACAAAGTAGGTCTCCTTTCTGATGTCATGCTATGTAGAATTTGATGCTAAGGGATCAGATATCCTATAAACCCCAAGAAAGTGCTGGCTAAATTTCTATTGACAGGAAATCTCATACCCAAAATAGTTATCTATCCCAGAATAGAGAAACCATTAGCCTTTCCAGAAGGTAAAAGCCCCATATGGTTTACTTGCCACCAAGTGGTTGTTTGGTCTCCTAGAGTAATTATGCCATGTCAGGGGTTCATCAATGCTCTTGGTTATGGGCAATTGGATGTTCAGAGGCTGTAGTAGACATATTGGTCTTGGTAAGTTGATAAGTCAGTGCTGTTAGACTCACTTATATCCCTGACGTATACCCTCCATCTCTGCCACTATGGCCTTTCTTCATGTCTCTCTTTCATTAGTTCCTGATCATGAAGACTGGGTAATACAAAACGATCAAGTAATTTTGTATATTTGATTGTACACTGCCTCATCTGAGATGTATGCCTTCTGATAGGCATTAACATCTAGTGAAAAATCTTCACTTCTTGTTGTCTTTCCTATCCTTTGTATCCCTTCCACTGTCTGCCATTTCAGCTTCACTCAGACCACTGCTTTCTCTAGGTTTCAAAGAACTACCCTAGCAAGTTTGTTTAATTGCCTGGAATCCTTGAGAGAGTGTTAAATCTTTTGTCCCAAGAAAGCACACCCAAGTTAATAAAGTTTTGTCTATACAGTTTTAATTTTGGGCCTCCTCAACCACTTCTAACCTCCTCAATCAGACTTCCTCAAAATCCAATTATAGGTATACTCCCATGGCTCCTGCTTTTACCTGCTAACTAATCCTTGCTTTTCCTCTCTCATCAAGCCCAGCACATGCCCAGTAAGGTTGTATTGGTTCTTAGCCCTAGTCATCAGCCTGACCACCAGGATAGGGAGTTGAGGCATTCCTGATGGGGCACTTGCTTTGTGGGAAAGAGACCTCTGCAGCACAGGGAAAGCACCTCCTTGCAATTTCTGTAGATTCTGAGGCTCAGGAAATCTGTTGCACCAAAAA
The DNA here is from genome assembly GCF_001458135.2 of Marmota marmota marmota. Classification (NCBI taxonomy): domain Eukaryota; kingdom Metazoa; phylum Chordata; class Mammalia; order Rodentia; family Sciuridae; genus Marmota; species Marmota marmota. Next base: position 51,944,251 of record NW_025999842.1, on the reverse strand, counting down.
CCCTCAAAGATATTTTCCTAGTTGTCTCCATCCCATGTATCAGGGTCCCAGGAAATGCATTGAATGCACATTTAAATGTCTCTGAGGCTTTAGTGACTCTAACCATAAAATGCCACATCTGTTTCTCAGCTGTGTATACTTCTCTACTGTAGGAGACTGTGGCTTATGTGTAAGCTACCAAAAGTCCCTATGACACTTATGTTCGAGTTTTTTAATTGTTAACTACTCCATTTGCCATTACCCTTTTAGGACATCAACACAACTTATCAATAATAAACCCTCTGGATATTTAGTTCCCTAAATAACCACAAGTGAAACCTTAAGTGATTAGAACTCAAACAGTATTTGCATCCTTCAAACTCACAGGGTGGAATCCTCTCCTCACCATGTGGGAAAAGAGCAAACCAGTTCCCAATCCCATCTTTGTTCCTATTTTCTCAGATCCCTCCTAGTACCCACTTTATCCTTTATATTCTCAGAGAAGCAGGTGCCATGATAAGATTAGACATACAAGAGATCTATTGAGGAAAATGTTTGTGTAGGATAAGGAGGATGGGCCAGAATTAGACATGGAGTACCTTCAGGCTGTGGTACAGATATGACTCCTTTGAAAGGAGAGAGGGAAGAAAGGATTGGAAAGGAAATCCCCAAAGCATAGCAAAGTTATGAGAAAGTTTCAGCCAAGACAGTGGGGAGCCCCTAATCAAAAGCTACTCACTAGTACTGGGACAGAAATGGAACTTAATATCCCCACCAGGCTCCATCATTGGCTGGAAGCATCTCAGGGCAAGTATGCCTTGAACATTCATAGGAGCAGTGACTAGTGGCCATCCCAGGCTTCCTGCAGTACGCTGTCAGCAGGGCATCCATATGTGAACATCGTGAGGGATGAAAGGCTATCTAAAGTAAGTCCTCTGGGAAGTCTGAGAATAAATTAATAATGGGATGCAGAGAAAACTAATCTTAACAAAAGGTAATTAGTAGACAATATGAAAAGTTACACAAGAAAGATATATGATCACAATTAACTGTGGATCAGTTATGAGTTACATTTTGAATAATCATATTAAACATGGAATTTAATGAAGAAAAATGTACCAAAACATCTTAAAACCTACATTGAAAGGATAAGAAAAGGAAAGTGTGACTAGAGCAGCATGGGGTAGCAGAGAAAACTTTTTTTCTATAATAGGAAGTCTTTATATAACTTCTAGGAAGAAAATATGAAGAAATAATAGTACAAGTAGTTTATTTTAAAATATTAAAATAATAATAAACATAACTGAAATAGTTGAAAGTGGTTATCTCTAGAAAGCTAGAATTTAGGGTGGGAAGGGATGTAGCAAAAGGACTACTGTTTTTAAAATACTTATGGTATTTTTTGATTTTAAAATTCTGTCAATGTTTAACTTTGAATAAAATATTATTAAAATTTTAAAGGCAAATAGACTGTCTATATAGCTATAAATCCAAGTGAATGATATTAATTTCATGCAATTCTCAGATATTCTGCAATTGAAGAGTGCATGGATAACTTACGTCCTATATCTAGCCCATAGTCAATAAAGGGATATTCTCTTATTCTCATTCCCGATTTTACTGCAAGCATTTAGCACATAAAATTAAAAATATCAACTACCATGTCACGAAAAGATTGCAAAAGTTATGTTTTCAAATCAGGCGGTGGGGACTTTTATGGGGTTTTTTAGCTCGCTTTCTGATAATACACACTTGGCTTAAGGTTCACTTGTGTCAGCTGTTATCAGCTGCCCATGTGCGTCACTGAGTAAGCTTTGTGGTATTATCTGCAGCCAAAGGAAACACAGAGGAAATCATCACAGGAGCTCCACATATTTTAATCAGTTAAAAAAGAAGTCAGCTCCTTCACCGGTATTTCCACAGGGACCCTCCACAGCAAGTCTATTGTACAATAGCAATCAAAAAATGCAAAACCAAAAAAAATACATATGGATTCTGATAGCTGCAAATTCAGCATTAAAAACAGAATTTGTATTAAGTCAGTAGTCCTGGAAAACCCTCTTGTTTCAAAATTTGCATTGTTTTCCTCAAATTTCTTGCACTTTTCCTAAGAACAATTTCCATCACCCTTTCCTTTTTCTCCCACACCTTATTCAAGGACAGATTCATCTTCCTGTGTGTAAAAATCAAAAATATACAGGCTATGGATACAGCTCAGTGATAGAGCACTTGCTTAGCATGAATGAGCCCCTGAGTTCCATCCCCAGTACCGAAAAAAAAAAAAAAATCCCTAAGACACACACACATACACAAACAAGTTTTGCAAAACTCAGTTTCAAAAGGATGAAATATTCATGTATGTAACATGAATAAATTGCTCCATAACACCAGGTAGTAGAGTTGTTCAATTTTTGTTTTCCTATGTCAAATTATTCCTGGATCTGAGTCCTCCCCCTCAGAGGTAGGAAAGCAGCAGATAAATATTAGTTTTTGGTACTTAATTCCACTCTTTTCAAGGGAATGTACAAGGATCCCTAGGCTGACCAGGTTCAGAGAAAATAGGGCAAGTCCAGTTTCTTATTCCACTGTGGTTGCCAATTTCCCTGCCTCATTTGAGCCCAGCATTCTGCTGTGGCTCTGTATCCTTCTCTGTCATTAACAACTGATGTTGGAGCAGCCTATACAGGTGACAGAGACCCCTCTTTGTTCCTGATCGCTTCAACAGAATGTCACTTCAATTACAAGAAGTTGTATGACTGCCTGCAGGCTGTAGCTCCTAAGGTTTCACCTTTACAAATGCCCTCATGATAATCCACTTGAGCAGATAGATCCTATTTTTTCCTTTCTTTTTTTTCTGATAAGATTGTTTCACCAGGATGGAAAGAGATGGGGTATAGAATTATTGCTTCCTTAAATTATTAATACTCGCCCTGCCACATTTTAAAAAATGCTTGAAATTGCTTATCCAATTTTTCTTAAGGTAATGAAGAGTGATTGTATAATGCTTATTTTCATGCCTAAAATAATTACAGTGATCCCTTGCTAACCACAGGAAGCTATGCTCATGAAAAGTTCTGGGACTGGCAGAACAGTTGGTTGGCAAAAGTAAAAGGTTGGATAGAAAAAAAAAATGTGTTAGTTAAGTATATGTAAAACTTGAAAGTAGAGCAAATAAAAATCTGAAAGGCATCTTGTCCAAAGCAAATCATATTTGTTATTAAAACTTGTTCTGGGGCTGGAGGTATAGCTCAGTGGTAGAGAGCTTGCCTGGAATGCACAAGGCCCAGAGTTCAATCTCCAGCACCAACAAAACAAAACAAAAGCAAAAACAAACAAAAAAAAATCTGTTCTGGTAGGAAATCCTCTACCACAGCACTTCTTTTAACTGTTCCAGAACCACTGTTGCTGTCCCATGATCTGTAGAGGCAAATGCGTTCATAGCCTGACTATCCAATTAAAAAAGATTGAGAACCATTTTGTACTGCTTGAAATTCAGTGTCTAACATTTGCACTCTTTCTATACCTAGACCCAAAGGCTGTGTCCTACACAGGGCTCATGAAAGGCCTTACAAGAACTGGTAACATTTATTATATAGTAATACAGTGATCAATAGTAACATATTAATATAAAAACTAATAGTAATAATTGCATTAATAAAATAGGTAATAGTAATACATGAATAAATTGCTTTATAGCATTTAAGGTGTTTGTTAGAATTGTCAAATTTCTTTTCCTTAATCAAATAATACCTGATGTTGAACCCTCATTCACCAAAGATGGCAATAATTTCATTATCTGTTATTATTGGGGTTCCATCATTTCCTTTTACAGAAGGTTTATGTCTTTTTATAAATTAACAAGATTATTTCCACAGCCTGGTTTTTCACACATTTGTTGAAAAGACAAAATTTTAAAGATATTTTTTCTCTGCATAATCCCTAAAGACCTATACCCAGAACTGAAGGAGGAGAAATATTTTAGAGGGTTAAGATTCTTTTGTTGCATACGGATCACCAGAAATTTCCTGCTAAAATATTAATTTTGGGCCCCCATTCCTGGAAGTTATGATTCAAAGTTTCTGAGGAAGAACCCAGAATTTTTTTATTATAATAATGAGTCTAACTTATTATAGAGCTTAGTAAGTAGCTTTGATGACCAGGTTAAAGAATACCTATAAGGGATAAAACAAAAACTTGCACGAGTGAAAGATCTCATATTTTAAATATTTGTTATAAGAATTTAAATTATATAAATGGATACTACAGTTCCAAAAACTATGGTTGGCAAGAGATCACTACACTTTTGTTATATGTCTTATTTCTTTCTTTCTTTCTTAGTACTCAACATTTTTTATTGTGGCAAGATATACATAACATATAATTTTTCATTAAACCATTCTCAAGTTCAGTGGTATTAAGCACACTGACATTATTTGGCAGGCATCATCACCATCCATCTCTAGAACTTTCTAATCTTCTCCAGTTGAAACTCTGTATCCATTAAACACTAATTCTCCATCCCTGCTTCCCCTAGACCTTACCAATGACCAATCTACTTTCTGTCACTATGAATTTCAGTATTCCTAGATACCCTCATGTAGGTGGAATCATATAGTATTTGTCTTTTGTGTGTGTGTGTGTGTGTGGTGCTGGAGACTGAACCGAGGGCCTTATGCATGCGCCATGCTTAACTCTGATTTTCTAAAGTGCCAAATACAAGCCTAATCTTATATTTTTGAGTTTTCATTCTATTTGTCCCTGCCTTTCAAAACTCCCTAAGTTTGTTTTTATTTTTTCTATCTTCAACATGCTCTCCCATGACAAATTCACTGTTTTCAGAACTTGTTATTTTCGCTTCCTTATGGGTTTTCTCTTCCAGTTTCTATTGCCTTTCAGCCATATCTTCATGAGTGAGTAAGCTATCTTTCAGGAGCACTGTTTCATTAGCCATGCCCTTTCTCCCACATGTTCTACTTATTCTTTCAGCATACACTAAACTCTGCTTAAGTCCATTCTACCTTTAAAAACAAAAATTCTCAAGCCTGTTTTCCACTTAGCAATCCACCAGACTTATTTCAATTGCTGAAAACAGACACATGCACACACTCATACACATGTAGACACTTGGTCTTTGTTCTAATTAATACATAGAATGGTGTGGTTATTTTGCACTTTGCCCTAAGAAGCAGAACCAATAATCACACATAGTCCCAGTTTTTACTTCAGAGAGAAATAGATCTTTTAGGTTGTTAATCAGTTTTCTATCACTATAAAGAATTCCTTGAAATAATCAACTTACAAAGGGAAATTGTTTTTTTTTTAGCTCACGGTTTTGGAGAGTTCAGTACATGATCTATTTGCCCGATTGCTTTCAGACCTTTAGGCACACCAAGGCAGGAGTATACATCAGAGCTAAACCACCCATCTCAGGACCACAGTGCAAAAGAGATAAAGGAAGAAACCAGAGTCCCACAATCCCCTCCAAGGGCATGCCCCAGTGACCTGAAGACCAAGCCCCACTTCTTAAACTTTTCCACAACTCCCAATAGCCTCAAATTGAGTGGGGACCAAGCCTCTAACACATTGGCCATTAGGGGCCATTCCAGATCCCAACTATAGTATAGGCAAAGATTAAAAACAAAAAATACTATATCATTTACCTCACCCTATATTACTTACATAACAAATGCAATCATAAACCCCACTACTTCTCTTGCCAATGCCTGTACAGGTGTACACACAAACACAACTTTCATAGTAGCAGTCCGTTACAAACTCCCCTCATGGCTGAACTACAGTAAGTTCTTGGCAAGGTCCCTTTGTCCTGCCTGCTCCGAGTGACAGAAGTAACTGAATCACTGGCTCTACCTGACCAGTAGCCAAATGACCTAAGGCTGTTAAGTCTCAGGACCTCCAAGTACCAGAAATTAAAAAAACATCCTTCAAAAAGCTTAATAGGAATCTCCAAAACAGACTTTATATTCAAATTGCTGCTCTCTCACCAGACTGTACTCAGAAATTAGCCATTGACTCCCCCTGGCTGTGGAGCTCTGATGGTGGGAATAAACAGGTCAGTTCAGACAGAGCTTCACATGAGCCCTTATCTTCCACTGACACACACAAAGCAAGTGTCCTCTGGGACAAAAATTATAGATCCCTTGATAAAATAGCAGATGGTGAGGATTATTTCTTTATTTGTATAACATCATAATAAGGGAGTAAAAAAATAGGCCAAATTTTAAAACCAGAATCTAAAAGGTAGGGAAAAAGAGTCCTGGGTTTTTAAATAGAAACTTTTCCATACCCCACTCCACCCCAGGAGAAAATCACCTTCTTCTTCACACTCTGCTTTCCTGCTAAATTCCACCAAAAAAGTCTTAGATCCCTAACTACAACTACATTTCCATAACAGCGTTGGACTTACTCTGTCAAAGACATTGCTTTAAAGCAAAACAAAACTCAAAACAAGAAAATGTTATTAAATTAATTTCTTAAAATAATTTTTGGTGGTGGTACAGTGAAATTGACAGTTTCATACATCACTAATTGCACTCCAAATGTGTATCATCATTTTCTAAAGCAATTTCTTGATATGTGTCAAGAAATATAAAAAAAGTGACACTTTTGAATTTAGTAATCATGCTTCCCAATGACATCACCTAAAATGGATAAAATGATTATATTTAAATATATATTTATTAAAGTGATATTTTAATTGAAACATAGTCAACAAAAGAATAATGTTTTTAAAGTTACAATAGACTATTGCTATTTCTTATTATAAATAAGGTTATGCAAATATAGTAAATGCAAAAAGGCCACTTAATAGATTGCTAAATATAAAAAATACATCCACAACCATATAAAATGTGCATAAGAGTCTGTGAGGATAAATGACAAAATGTACACAATTGTGTATTAAGGTAGTGGTATTGTACTCTTTTCTGCAATTGAATATTTTGCAATGTTTTTGCATTATTTTTATAATTTTAAAAGGTGTTGCATTTTTAAATGGTCAGCATCATATGGTTATATAAAATCATTATTAAAACAACTTTACAATGATAATGAATGCATAGTTTCTCTAATACATTTTAGTTTCTTTTAAATGCATATAGATTATTTTTCTCATTTACAATTCATCTAAGAAGATTCCAAATGCTCTAAAAACCTAATGCATTTACTCCATTTGGTCTGCTAAGCCAGCTATTTTATAGTCTATTGCCCAAATGATGTCTCAAATGTGTGCAAATACAATGGGTTTTCAAGCTTATTCAATTCCTAATGATATATCCTGACTGAGATCTGAAGTTTATATTATTTTCTCTCACATACTAATGAAATGGTTCTGACTGTGTAATTTTCAACAAGACCAAATAAAATCTTGACAAATTATACAGCTGTGAGGCTTTTATCACTATATACATGTGAGAATAAACAGAAACTAGCAATACAAAATATGAAAAAGAAAAGGAGTCTAGTGCAGAGGCAAGAGTTTTTGTTCCACTGATGATGTTCTAGACAGACATGTGAAAGATGTAAATGGCTCAGAAGCACTTTTATTTATTTGATGATAATAAAAAGTTAATATTTTATCAAAAATGTATGCAATGTCTCATTCTTGTTTGCAGTTAATACTCATCAAAGCTACATCCTGTTCATAGCATTATATAAGGACCAGAGAGGTAAGATTGAACAAAAGTTGTGTGGGTGTTAGTTTAGGGAGAAGGGGAGAGGGTTGAAAAACATGGAAATACAAACTCCTTCCCCAGCTACTGTCTGAATTAAAGAGGAAAGTTTTCTATTCACTGCACATAAATTTCAGAGCTCTCCAGTCATTTTTCCCTTTTGTGAATGAGTCACCACTCTCAAAACTAAAACAGCAAAAAGAAAATACTGTGTTCAAAGTAAGCTGCAGATAGAGTTTCTGCAAGTTCCTGCCTCCTTCCAGGTTTTTTCTTTTCTGGTTTGACATCTCCAGGCGCCTTGCTGCCATCTTTTCCATTCACATAATCTTTGGATACACAGCTGAAATGAGGACCTGTCCTTCACTTCTTCAGTCACTTGGAATTTTTGTGCTATTTCAACTTTTATGCTTTATGGTTATGGCACTTAGTCTTATGGTTTTATCTGAAATGTTTGTTGTTGCCAGTGTCTTAACAATTTTCCAAATGTTAATTTAAATTTGTTGTCAAAGCCTCCAACTGCATCAGATCAAAACATTGAGAGCTGGAAGAGTCTTAACAAATATCTAGTAAAAGCCTCATTTTATAAAAAAACAAATCTAAAATCCAAGGAAACCAAGCAACTATCTTAGTTTCTGTAACTTATAATATTACTATAGCCACAATTCATGAATCCTGGCCTGCAATTCAGCATTCTTTCATGTGGGATACCCTGTATCTGTTCTCATTCCCCATTTAGTCCTTTTTCTAACTTAGTAGAATCATAGAATCTGAGAGTTAATAGTATGCTCAAGTTAATCAATTTGATCACATAAATTTTTTAAGTAAGTTTCTGTGTTGAAAAAAGAAAGTATAAAAAACAAAAACGAGAAAATCCCATAGGTAAAAGCAAAAACAAAAAAAAATTGCAAAACAACAAACAGATTATTTATTTGATAAAAAGCCTAAATCAATAAGAAAAAGACCAACATCCAAGTAGAAAAATGAGCTAAAAAATTTAATTTAGCAACTTGCCATCAGACTAGAAATTTCCTTTGCTTGTTTCTGTGATTTCTGGTGTCCTGGATCACCTTTCTTGATTTATTCCCTCATTTTCAAGGAGTACATCTTCCAATAGGTTTTTGAAACATGGGTAAGAGAAGCAGAGAGGCATGAGATCTAGAAACCCTGAAACTCTTTTTTTTTTACTATTATACATTTGATGGATGGTTTTATTGAAAAAGTTATACATATAAGTTGAAATAATATTTTTATTTAATTCTTATTTAACACAACTAATATAAATGGGATGTTTGATGTTGGTCACTTCACAACTTCTCAAATCTTGGACTCAGAGTGATTATGCCTCCCTCATCAATTTTCATAGAATACTTGCTTGCTTTTAATTGCATCAGCCCAGCTTTGCAATGATGTTGTTGAAAGGAATGTAGCTTAATTTAGTAGTTCACAGGGTATCCCAAAGATGTCAATATCATTGGATTTTCCTTGAGAACTTAAAAATTCCCATGGCATTCTGAGTTTGCTATAGTGTCCTGGGGCACCTCAGTGTACAGTTTGAGAACCTCAGGGCTAATCATTAGGGGAAAATAAAGTTAAATTTCTTTATTATATATATATACTATGAGCATGTTTTTATTCATGCGTATACATACTAAATATACATTTATATGTACATAAGTGTGTATATTTATACACATGCAAATATATGTTATTTTTCTGTGTTGTACATATAAACTTATTTATGCCATATTAATTTATATGTTATAAAAACTATAGCCTGATATACATAAAATGCTAATTATCTCAAATTTTACCACTCAAAGTGGTAAAATTATGAGTAATTCTCACTTCTTCTTTGTATTTATTTTGTTTTATAGTTCCTATGAGTTTCTATTTTATAACCAATGAAAGTAGTAATGTTCAATTTTGAACAAATGAAATTAAAAACTAAAAGTATAGAACCAAGTTCCACCCAGTTTCTTGAAATGAGGAAAGTTAATTTAGAATTCACTTAATAAAAGGATTTTCCTGCTGAGAATATATTTGCACCCTTGTAAATAATAAAATTGGAGAGACAGATTACAGTAGAGTACTACTTCTGTATAAGAGTTGAACAGAAGAAACTTATTCACAGATCACTTAATTTAAAAAAAAAAGAAAAAGAAATAAGTACAACATTTTTAAAACACTCTAAAATAGATAATAAAGAAATATAACTCTTTCCAAAAAAATGGAAATCCACATCACACACCTCAAATATACAATAGTCCCCCTTTATTTACCAATTTGTATTTTGTAGTTTCAGTTACCTGAAGGCAACTTTAATCTAAAGACATTAAATGAAAAAAATTCAAAAACAAATAATTCATAAATTTTAAAGTTTGTACCATTTCTGAGTAATGTGATGAAATCTCACATAGCACCACTTCATACAGCCCACAATGGGAATCATAATTTGTGCAGTGTATCCACTCTATACAAACTACCCTCCCATTAGTATATTGTTATTATTTCTCCATTTTGCTCAGTTTTTAATATTTTACTGTGCCTCATTTATAAATCAAACTTCATCATAGGTATCAACATTGTGTGTGAGTGTTTGTGTGTGTGTATGGTTTGGTAGTATCCAAGGTTTGGGGCATCCAGTGGGTATTGAAACAGCCATTTGGATCAAAGGAAACTACTGAATTGTCATGAAACAGATGAAAACTGGACAGTCAGCCTATAATCAGAGAACTTAATGAAACAATGTCTTCTATAAATGCTGGAAGAACTAGAAGGGGAATGGAAGAGAAAATAAGGCCATAACAAAAAGGAAAGCCACATTGGGAACAACAGAGAAGAGAACAAATAAAACAAAATCAGGAACATGAAGGATAAGCTTGAGACCACTGAACTAAACCAAAATTGCTTCAAGGAACCAGAGAAGAAATAAAAGCTATCAAAGACAAAAAACATGAAATACACGCTTACTTAGGTTCCCTAAAATGGATATAAATAAAACCTAAAAATTTTAAAAACATAATTCAAAATTTATTTTGAAACAAATATTTGAATCTACTTGTTGAAAGGTCACATGGCGTTTCAGTAAAAATGCATACAAGTCGCCAATAAAATATCAGTCCTGACAAAGAGACCAAACTTAAAAGAGAAAGAAAGAATCTGGGCATGTCATAGATGGGTAGAAATAGAGGGGCAAAAATCAGGAAAGCTTCAGCTTTCCCACAGCCACAGCATAATGCAGGAAGATGACAGAGAAGTGTCACATCCTTGGGGAAAATAAGATGTACTCCAGAGATTTTGTAGTTGAAGCGTTTTCCAGGCATAAAGAGACAAACATCAGACATTTACAAATGGGGAAGAGTTTAGGAACCATAGTCCCCTGAAGACATCTTAAAGAAACAAACCAATCTGTCCATGAAAGGCAGCACCATCAGTGGAAGTGAATAGCATTTATGCACAGAACTGGAAATGAACTTCTGCTTCGACAAAGTCTTCTGTGGACTTCACCAACCATGCCAAGCTCCAGAGGACTGTGACTTATCCAAAGAGAAAGGTTGTCATGAGACCAGGGAGGGGCCAGGGAAACAACTGATAAATGTGGCTTAAGACAAATAGTTCACATACAGTCTAAACAAAACTCTGTGTTGATTATTTTACAGTGTTAAAAGGGCCTATTAGAAACCCAAGAACATATGTCTTTCAGAAAAAATAAATGGAAAGGTAATAAAAGAAAAAGAATAAGCCAAGATCACATAGTAAATTATGATGTACTAAAAGGCTAAGTGTGAAACAAAGTGACACAGTAAAGTTGAAAATAAAAGAATCAACAAAGACCTGTTTGGCAAATATAAACCAAAAGAAAGCAGGGTTATGATATTATTGTAAGAGAATGTCAAATATGAGTCACAAAATAAGGCAAGGAAAGGTGCTTTCATACAATGCCTACAACCCACAATAAAGAACTAACAGGTGTACTTTTGTACCAAAATTTTCTTAAATTTTGTAAAAAAATTTCTTAAGGCAGAAACAAGAATAAAAACACATACAGAAATACAAATAGATATGGGAGACTCACCTCTCTCAGTGATATGAATTTAAATGGAAGAAAAAATAATGATGAACTAAGTTACCAGCCAATAAAATAAATACAATGATTTAAATTAAAGTCAGTATATTTTCCAAGTGCACATAAAACATTTTTTAAAGGGACTGTGTATTAGGCCACAAAAAGCAAATAAGTTCTTGAAAGTAAAAATAATACAAATAACACTGGGCATGGTGGAGCACACCTGTAATCCCAGTGGCTCAGGAGGCTGAGGCAAGAGGATTACAAGTTCAAAGTCAGACTCAGCAATGGTGAGGCGCTAAGCAACATCTTTTTACATAAAGCTCATAGAAACTAATTACAAAAGTAGAAAAACAAAACACCCAGGTGCATATAAGTTTTAAATTTCTCACTAGTACAATTTTTGCATCAAAGAAAAAATTCTAAATTGTAATTGTCAGGCATCTAGGAAATAGCAACAGTTCAAATACCACATATCAGATACAATAGAAACATCTACAGCAGAAATAAATTATGTATTTAGAAATTTACATATCTAAATAATTAAGAATACAGATTACTTAATATAGTATTCAAATAAAAATTTGGAAAAAAAACAAACAAAAGGAAATAATTGAGAATTAAAACAGAAAACAATGAAATATTAAAATTAATAAATAGAAGAACTCAGTCTCTGGAAGAAAAAAATAAGATTTATAAACTATTAACTAAAGTTAAAAAAATCTGAGAGAAGATATAAATACACAACAAATAAAAATGGGTGACTGGGCCAGGTGCAGTGGCACATGCCTGTAATCCCAGCAGTTGGGGGGACTGAGACAGGAGTATCTTGAGTTCAAAGCCAGCCTCAACAATGGCAAGCAAGGTGCTAAGCAACTCAGTGAGAACCTGTCTCTAAATAAAATACAAAATAGGGTTGGGGATGTGGCTCAGTGGTCTAGTGCCTCTGAGCTCAATCCCCAGTACCCAAAAAAAAAAAAAAAAATGGTGACTGGATTTAGAACAGAAGCTTGAATATAATAGTACTCAGTAAATATTTGTTTTATAATTAAAAGATATAATTAAACTACTTCATATTTAAAATTTTTAATTATATTTCATTCAATTCTAAAACATGTATTAATATCTTTGAAGTTGAGATTTATCTTGCTATTGATATTGAACCACAATAGTTGCTATCGATAGTGACTCACAATAGTTGTGAATAAGTTAGCTGTTTTTCCTGGTGACTGCATGACTACAAACTCTCCACACTTCCCTCAATAACAACCATTTCAGAGTCTTGTTCATTGGTTAAGCTCCTTCCATTGTGACCGTCTGAAAATAAAGACAATATTATCTCAAAACTTCCAAAAAGGTGTCAACAACCCAGAAGGCAATGGTATTTAGAAAGTGCTATATATTGGTTTGTTCAGAAAATGACACTGTATGGAATGATATAAAATCAATTACTTTGCCTGCAACAGCAAATCCCAAAAGTCAGACATTGTGTGTGAAATGTCTCCAGAACCTAAACTATGGCCTTCATTATGTCTATTCAGTCTCTGATGCAAAGTTCCTAGCGTGTTAATGTGTCTCCCAGGACAAGAAGGCTAATGAACTCTCCCATTCCTCCTCCTTCAATTCAATAGCCTGCTCTAAGATTTGGCTCCATGGTGAATACTCTGCATCCTCCAAACAGACCCAAGAAATTGACTGACAGACCCCAGGATTTCCAAGTCTCACCAGTCCTTGTGTCTCCATGGTTGAGCTCTACTCTACTGATAGAACAAACTAATATTGCATTGATGTTCTTACATCCAACTGTTTTCCAGAATCATGATTAAAGATGACAGTATCCTTTGGCTACCAATCCTTGACTGAATTCACTTGAAACCCTTTGGCAAGACATGATTCTTGGCTCCAGGGAACAAAACAGTAGGAAGGAGTCCACACTTGGCCAGAGAACCACACATCAGGGGGCTGAGAATACGTCTCAGAAAAAAGTCTTAAAACTATTTGAGTTTTCTACTCCTACACATTGATAGTTAAGGAATTACATTTTGAGCATTTTAAATAGTAATCAAACATTGTGGTTTTAATAAGCATTTTTTATTCATTTTGAGAATTTGCAACTAAAACAATGTGCTATACAAACTATAATTTTGATGGTGAACATTCAAACAAATAGATAAAGTTGAACACTTTGGTAGCATTTAACATAAACAAATTCCATCTGGGAGAAGTATCAGTGTGATCAATAAGCTAAGATTTGTTGAAAAAAGCTTTATGGAGAACAACTGAGTATATTTATAAAGCAATGGCAACTTAATTAAGGAATCAATTCTTTGATTAATACGGGAATTATTGTGTTGGCACAGTATTATTAAATATAATATCAGTATGATATACTTGCCTTTTGCTAGATTGAGATTGCTAATCTAATTCCTATATTCTCAGTGAGAAAAGATTTTGATGCAACATCTTTTGCCTGACACTTAGAAACATCTATTACAAATTAAAATAGCCACACCCTTTGGTTCAACAGTGCTACTTCCAAACATTTATCCAGAAAAAAAAAAAGATACTTATACAGGTATACAAAGATGTATGTTCAATGACATTCACTGTAGCATTTTTATAAAACTAAAAGTTTGGAACCTAGATGACTCTCAAAAAGGAATTGTTTAAACAGATATAATACATTCATTTAATGGAATACTAAGCAGTCACTAAAAGAGAACTCATGGATTTTTATTTACTTGTTATGGTTTGAATGCTTGTCTCTCAGAATTCATGTTATAAACTTAAATATATTTGGAGGTGGAACTTGGGGGGTGATTGGGTCATAGGTGATATGCCTTCATGAAAGGACTAATGGATTTCTAAGGGAATAACTTTTTGTAATAAAAGCAAGCTCCTTCTTTTTGTGTTGTACAATGTTTTAGTTTTTTTTTACACACACATTATTAGAATAAGAAAAATAAAATTCAAAAATATTTTAAGATTCTGTTGCATTTGTTTTTACTATAACATTTTCTTGTAACTGTTGTCTCCAATAAAGGAAAAAACTGCAGTGTTACCAGTACAGAACAATTCAGAAAATGTCATTTCTCTACTGTTCTGGAAAATTGTGAGCAATCTAATTCGTATATAAAGTTCTAACACCCAGTGTCTCAGAATGCGACTCTCTTTGAAAATAGGCTTTGGGCACCATCATTAGTTAAGATGAGGTTATTAAGTTTGACCCTGATCCAATAAGACTGGAGTTCACAGAAAAAGGGAAACTCGTACACAGATATATACACAGAGAGCATGTCATGCAAGATGAAGGCAAAGATCGGGGTGATATTTCTACAAGGAACACCAAAGTTCAGCAAACCATGAGAAACTAGGCAACAGGTTTGAAGCAGATTCTCTCATGGCTCTCAGGAGGAATTCTGCCCCCAGATGCAGAATTTTTTTCCTGAGTTGCCAAACTTTTGACTCATTAACTCCTCCCTGACTCTAGCTTGCAAAACTGTTCTACAGATTTGGAACTTGTTAGGCCTCACATTCAAAAACTAAATCTGTGTGTGTGTGTGTGTGTGTGTGCGCGCGCGCGTGTGTATGTATGTGTGTGTGTGTGTGTGTCTTATTGGTTCTGTTTCTCTGGAAAGCCCTAATACATCCCTCCCCATTTCTAATGACTATACTGGAAACTCCAAAACCTGCCTTTACAGACTCTTTTTATCTGCATTACCTTTCCCAGAGCATTCACTGGCCTATAAAATCTAGCCAGGTAGAAATATACCATGCTTTCTCCCGTCTATATTTAGGTTTACATTTATTCAGTAAATAAAACATTATATTATGGGAAATTAGCGAGACAAATTGTGAAATGTAATCAGAGTTCTTTTTGTGTGTGTGCTTTCAAGAACCATAATGTTAATTTCACAGAATTTTTTCTTTTTCTTAAAATGTTGGTGACAACATGCATACCTTCTTAAGACAGTCTCCCTTTAAAATCTGCTTCAAATATAAAAGAACTATCCAACTCTTCACGTTCCTATAGATTGTTTCCTCCTTTTTCAAAAATCATACACGTGCCTCCTCTCATTCTGTAAAATCCCCACTCATCCTCATAACTCTCTCAAATCATGCCTCCTTTCCTTGTTACTTTACGTCAGCGTTTCACAACGTTGGCATTCTTAATGACATTTTGGGCCAAACAATTCTGTGTTCAGAGGTAGGGTTGTCCTCTGGTAGGATGCTAGCACTATGTCCAGCCTCTTCCCACTAAATGCCAGGAATATACCTTCCCCCTCCCTGACCCCAACATCTGTGACAACCAAAAACGTCTCCAGAAATTGCCCAAAAGGCCCTGGCATGCAAAATAGCCCCTGCCTGAGAACCACTTGCTATATAGTCCCAATACCTCCTTTGGGCCATAATAAAATCAAGGTCTTATTCTATGACACCAACGAAAAACTTACCACAGCTCACTTTGTGTTTTCTCATCTTGCTTCCTGCCTTCCCCAGGTGAAGGATGGGAAGAGCAATATCAAGAAATCAAGGAGATTTAAGAAATAGAATAGATTACTCATATTGTTTTTTGGTTGAGGGAGAATTATTCAACACAGCTGTTAGGTTAAAGTTTCCACAAAATCTGCTATGTATTAGAGGAGGGAAACAATTATAAAAGATAAATGTGTTTTTGTTCTATTATTTCATTGGTTATATGTTAAAGAAAAATGAACTAACTATGAAAATCTCTTTCAAGAGCTCCCTAATGAAAGCCAGTGAATCACCCTTTGTCAGTGAAGAATAGATTTCATAATCAAATGAAAAAACAGTTCTTTAAAATGAACAACAGTACAAATTGCAAAGCAGTGAAATCCAGGGACACAAAGCACAGATAATATATTCCCACACTTGCATGTTGTTGGCTGTCACACTTAGAATGTCATGCTTGGAATGACTGAGGAGTGAAGTCAATTCCTGATTTTCCATACAATGGAGATGAGTATAACTGACCTAAAAGGTCTCTGGTCTCCAGCCATAAACTCAAGTGTATGAGAAATACTTCCACTTGAGGCTACCTAACTTCTATGCCAAACCCTCATGCCAGGGCAAAGATAGCAAGTTTTGAAAATTGTATCCAGGAAATTTGGGACTCTCCAGTCTCAGAGAACCATCTGAAAATTTTGGGGAATTTCGCCACTATTTGGGGGAACTTTGTGCCAAGAAGGGCCCTCAGCACACTAATAACATGAAGTAAGAAAAGGAGGAGCAGAAATGGAGGCCTGTAGACAAAAACCTGTGCCCCTCAGGCCTATGCCTCACATCAGCCCCTTGCCATATTCCTGAAGACCCATACAGATCTACACACCACAGTATAACCACACTCAGGCTGATGAAGGAAGGGGCAATTCCAAGAAGCTTCTTTCTTGGGCCCATCCATCAGGGAATCTAGGTAGAATGCAATGGATGCCTCCCCTTTTACCTGTAGTACCCGTAGGAGAGGCCATCAGGTATTCAGAGGTCTGAGTTGGAACTGGGTCCCTTCTCTCTGAATCCCACACACTTGAGTTGCCATCACATTCTCTCTGTTTCCTCTTAGGCTCTTGCTTTCATATATATGATATGATATATATATGTGATATATAGATAGATAGATAGATACATAGATAGATAGATAGATAGATAGATAGATAGATAGATAGATAGATAGATATATCCTGGTGAGTCTTTCTCTCTCCAGAAGACAAAAACAGTAATCACCTATGAAATTTCTCTCAAAAAATTATGTCTAGAAAGAGATTCTTTAATGTCCAAATAGTACAAGCATTTGCCAGGAAGTTTCCTGGATTTGGGGGAAGTTGTTTTGGTTTGGTTTGGTTTGGTTTATTTTCTGTTTTCTGTTCTCTCTCACATAACATCCTTTCCCTGAGATAATGAGCAGAAAGCAACTTTGCTTTTTAAGTGGCAGGAAGTGGAATTAATCAACAGGAAGGAAAAATAGACATATATTTTTTTTAAATATTCTAACTAAAATATCACATGTATTTATATTCTTACTTGATAATTAGTCTATATGTGGTAATGGCTGATATTCTGAAAATTCAGGACAAACAAAATAACAAACTATTGTTCATTATTAAGCTTTTCAACCCTTTCCTTCTTGGACACCTTCATGTATTGTATTGGAATTTTAAAAAACAGTAGTAGTGTTACTATATACAAAAAGAGTCTATAGGAGACAAACCAGATATTTATTATATGGTTAATTCTGATAAGAAGATACAAAAATCATAAGTCCTAAAGTCTGCCAGTATGTAGAATCTTTCCTCTGAATCTTTCCTCTGAAAGATTCAGTCATGTGCTATAAAATGGAAGTCCTGTACACTGACCACATTCTCAACTTCTGAGCTTCTCTGATTTCTCCCAGAACAAGACAAATTCAGGACATAGGGGGTGCTATTAAGACAAATTTCCTGTCTTCTGCCAGGTAGCTACTGTTTTTGCCATAAGACAATGATCTGGGGAATTAATTAATCCTGTTCCCTCTGGGGGTAGGATTCCTTCCAAAATGACTTATCAGTTGAGTTTCTTTGGCTGCAAGCAACAAAAACCAATTTTAGCTAATTTAAGATTAAAGAGAATGGGTTGCTTCTCATAGCTGAAAATTCTAGAGTTAGGATAATTTCAGACAAGTTTGATTAAGACCTCATCCTTAAAGGCTGCCTGATGGTTCCCGACATCCTCAGGTTTTGACATGAGGCAGAATAATAGGAAGCCAATTTCCCAATAGCTCAAAGAAAGGTCCAGACATTTATTCCTGGATCTTATTCTGAACCACTCATTTTCCATCATGAGAACTGAATCACAGGATGATAGTTTGGGATTGCAGCCACAGGTTCTTTGTTACAACCAACTTAGCCTTTGTAGAACAAAAAACCAGCCGTATATAAATGGATGCTCATTGGTTTTGTTATAACAAAACACTATTTTTGGACATGGGAACTTGAAACACATAAACTGAAAATGAGGGAGAGTGGGCTCCTCAAAGCAAAATTAGGATAGTGAATGCTGAGCAAGAAACAAAATAAATGTTCACTCTACTACCATGAAGTTTCACAATTTCAGCCCACATGGGTTTAAGGATGTGCTATTCAGTGAACTCCATCTTAAGGTAGAAGCATAACGAACAGCCCACCCCAGCTTTTCATGCTGTCCCTAATCCTCTACCACTCACCACTGGAGTTGTCCAGAAGTCAAAGTCCAAATAACTATCTGCTTTCTGTGATATCAGCAAAGCAAGCAGGTACCAGTTGGAAGAGCTCAGCACCACTGTCCCTATCAGCATGTCCAAGCCAAGATACAACCACTAGTGCAACAGCGCCACCTCAGGGATGCTATGGGAAGTGCCCATCTGAGAGCCTGGATGTAGAGGTTGTGGATATAACTTTTACTATCAACCACAGGATGCCAGAAAAGATGCCATTCTAGAATAAAAGAGTTCCAAGATGATCAAGGGTGTTTGGTGAATCCTGAAACTCATAAAATGATAGTACAAATTCATTCTCCATTTCCCCACCTCATCTACTCAAATTACTGGTTTCACCTAACAGGTTTCAACCTAATAGGATTTTAGTGATACTTCACCTTACCTGTGACATGAAGTTCTGGTGCTGAAGTTCCTGTTTATTGATGATGAGCTACTCACCCATTCTAACTCCCTTGCCCCTAAGCCTGGGTTCTCTAAATAAGCTGTACAGAATACCATAAGGACAGAGACTAAAAAAGCACAAATGCCCAGGTAACTCAGAATTTCTGTGGGACAGGCACAGGCATCTCCTGGAGTGATAATAATGCGTAGACAGAGCAGAGAACTTCACCCTCAGCCATCCAAACTAATATTTCCATTCCCTACATGGAATCCATCCTCATTCAGGAAAATCCAAATAGAGAACAACCCTCTTTTTGGAAACTGAGTCTGCAGAAAACTGATCCCAGAGTCAGTTCTCCCAGTGGGAATGGGAGCTTTTAGCCACCAAAACCTCATTTGACATATAGAGATATTTCCCTCTTGCTTTTGTTCTACACCACCAGAGCTAAGACAAAACAGCACCCATGACTGCATCATCCCTTAACCCCATCCCCTTAAAAAAAGAACTGATTTAATTCCTCTATTTTTGGTAAACAGTTGTGATGCCTTTGCACATGGATTCCTACTTCAGGGAATGCTCAAACTCACTCTAGTTCCATATTCACAAGCATTCCCTGATGAGATGACCACCCATTTGCTCAAGATTCCTTATTTCTTGCTATCATAGCACACAGCACACTGTATTATATTGCTTTCATCCAGTCTAAACACCATCAATTATGAAACATTATTAGTTTATATAACCCTAAGGAGCAAAAAAAACTGCCAATAAAATTATAATAAAGCCTTATTACTTAGAATTTTATATTTTTATTTTATATAGATTTAAGGAACTGTTTCAGTGTAATTGTAAAACATATCGAAGAGCCCAGGGTTTTGTTAGCATTTCTTATTTAGCCAACTGATAGTTTTCATTTTTCTTCAATC
This sequence comes from Marmota marmota marmota, assembly GCF_001458135.2. Taxonomy (NCBI): domain Eukaryota; kingdom Metazoa; phylum Chordata; class Mammalia; order Rodentia; family Sciuridae; genus Marmota; species Marmota marmota. The sequence goes on along the minus strand of NW_025999842.1, from coordinate 51,923,961 downwards.
CAATCACACGTCACAGAAAGTTCAAACTCAGCAGGAAGTTTCTGATATTAAAGTTTGACATCTAAATGACAGTCCTGCATTAGGAATGAATTGGTCACATCAGCTCCTTGTTGTCTTGAAATTTCTTTCATTTCTTCAAAGGGATTTGACAATTTCTCTTGCCTTTAGTGGAACTGATACTGGAAATCCTCAAACAGTTATGTGCATATGAATCAGTCTGTAGATCTCATTAAAATGCAGATTCTGGTATTGAAAGTCTGTGGTTGTGGCTGAAATTCAGCATTTCTTACAAATCTTTAGGTGATGCTGACGTTGCTGGACCAAAGTCCACCTGTGGTATAGCAAAGTGACAGGCACCATTTTGCACATATCTCAGTCATGGCATCTTACATAATTTATCCAACTTGCAATTTCCTTGCATAGGACCTATGAAACATTGTATTGATTTGCAATAAAATAAGAAGAGGGGGATATCCCTTCAATGGTAAGCACTTAACTCCCTGTCATCAAATATACACCCCATTTCAATGTTTCTAGCTTTTCTATTTATATAACTTTTTGCTCTAATGCGGAATCATAGTGTACTTTTAAAAGCATTATAATTGGCAATTAACTCAACTTTTGCAGTATCAAAAATGCACATACCTCAGTGAAGGAAAGACAGTATCAACAGCTATGACCAAGTTTGCACCCATATAAACCAAGAATACTTATGACTGCTACCCAGCAGCAGCATGTAATACACCATCAATTGTGAGATGCAATCTAATTTCTGAAATGTAATCTAAAAAAATGCATTAGAATTTTTATTTTTTACAATAAAATAATGCTGTAGTTGTCTCTTTTGCCCCATTTCTCCAACTGTACTGTAAGTTACCTGAGTATACGGACTAAAAAAAGGCTTTGTCCAAAGGACAAAATGTGGGCAAGAGGTGAGACAGGAATGCAGTCCTGAGAGTCCCCTGATGTTTCAGCTGTGCTAGGAGTCAGTGACTCATGCTTATTTATAACCCACACATATTTGAAATGTTCTCTTGATGTGTCTGCCCAGGGATTACTATGAGTAAACTGAGGACATCAATATGCTCGTCAGCTATCGGTAGCCCTGGGTGGTGGCAGTGGTGTTGAAAACAGCTTATGGTGTGATTCTTTGAGATTCTGATTACTGCCATTTGCCTTTTGATCCACTACAACTGGTTCGCTCCCACTCTCCTGGCTAGCCTGATTCATTTACCCTTTTTTTCTGAATGATGTGGATCAATTCAAATAGAAACTTAATATCCCTGTATTGTTATTCACTTGGGCCATTCAGTTATTAAAGTATATTCAGCTTATTAAAGTATATGAGTCCCTTGTTCCCAAAAAGAAACATGGGAAGGATTATGTTAGCATTTTGCAAAAGCATTTCATGAAACAGAGTGTTCATTAACAGAGAAGTTAGAAATATAAATTAAGTAATAATTACTGAGAAAAATGCAAAATCTTAGTCATTATGAAAAAATGAATTTTAATTATCTGGTTTTTAAACTTACAAACCATGGTACCATAATAAGACAGCTATTCAAATAAGAAAAATGTACCACTAAAGAAATCTCATTGAAATGGAAATGGACTTTTTATAGTCCAAAAGCATGAGAATTTAAATAGAGTCGTTACATTGAGAGCTAGTTGGGGCCTTAGAAATTGTCTTGTCTAAAACATTTCATACTCATAAGGGGTTTTCCAGCCTGATATGTTTACTATTCTTCATAATTTTAACACCATTCATATGAAAACAAGAAGTTGTTCAAATAGTCAATAAGTAACAATAAAGCTTCTCTTTTATATATGTTTAAATCACAGTATTTTAGGTGAAGTATATGCCATGTAGAGAAGTGAAAAAAAAATCATTGAGAAGTCTCTGCCTAAAACTTTGCTAATATATAATAGAAACCATAAAAAAATGCAACCAGTGACCCTTGCTAGGAAGATATACAACTAATAATTTTACTTGTTGAGGGCACTAAAAGCAGTTTATTTCTTCAAAAGTCTGGGACATCTACAAATCAAACTTTCCCTTTTTATTTTAGGACACTATTCTTCTAAGTGTGGAGAAAATAGCCTCCAATTTCAAGCCAGGTTTACTATAAAGTATACTTTTCTTCTCATTGAGAAAAATCACTTAAGTTTGCTTTTTTAAATCAACAAATTCAAATTATGACTCTGTATTCATTGCCTCTTCCTAACAGGAATGACCTCTTTGTGGATATCAGATTTTGTTGTAGAAAGTAGTAAAAATCCAAGGCCCTGTCTCAGTGAGTTAACACACATGTTTTGTGAGCATAGGCACAGATATTTGATCTTTTACAAGAATAAATTGAATACATTCCCATTGAAAGGGGTCTTCTAATATAACCAATTTCTCAGAGGTGTTAAATGATAAAAATTTTAATATACTTCTTGTCTTCACAAGTTCTACTACAATTGAGTATGTCTTACTGTAATCTGTCCATGGGACCACAGCAGTCAAGAAGACTCATTTAAATTACACTCTGTGCTTTGAAATGTCTACAGTTTAAAGGAGTATAATAGATTTTTCTATACACGAATTTAGCAATAAATATGATAAGCTAATCAGTCTGGACAGGTCCTAATTATTTCCTCCTCTTTCTTCTTCTTCTTAACACCTTTATTGATATGTAATTGGTATACATCTCATTCATGCACTTAAAATGTACAATAAATGTGTTTAATATGTTGACAGAGTGGTGAAACCATCACCAATTTTTAAACATTTCATCAACCCCCCCAAAGAAATCCCATACCATTAGCACTGCCCCACATTTCCTCCTACTACTTCTCAACACACCTGGACCCAGGCAACCAATAACCTATTTTATATCACCATGTATTTGTTATTTTGAACATTTCATATATGTTTTGTGCATTCCATTTCATATATCAAAAATGTAGTCTTTTGAAATTAGTTTCCCATAAGTATGGTATATTGAATCTTCCTAAGTCTTCTCAAAATATTTTCTAACTTCTCTTGTGATTTCTTCTTTGGCCCTTGGTTTCCACATATGTGTAAACTCCCCAAATTTCTGTTATTAATTTCTAATTTTGTTCCACTGTGGTCAGAGAACACAGTTTGAATTCAATAATTTTAACTATATGAAGGATTGTTTGGTGATCTAGCATATAGTGTATCCTGGAGAATGTGCCATGTGCACTTGAGAAGAATATATACTCTGCTGTTGTTGGGTATATTGTTCCATTGACGTCTGGTTGACAATGTTGCTCAAAGTTTCTTTTTCCTTGTTGCTTTTCTGCTTAGTTGTTTAAGACATTATTGAAAATGAAGTATTAAAGTCTCCAAATATTATTGTTGAATTATTTATTTCTCCTTCCAGTTCTGTCAGAACTTACTTCATTTTTTTAGGGCTTAGCTATTAAGATGCCTACATGTTTATGATTGCTAAATACTCATAATGGATCCATATTTTGTTATTATAAAAGACTTTCTAGTAAACTTTTTATTTTAAAGATTATTTTATCCAATAATTGCACAGACCTCTAGTTGTATTATGGCTACTGTTTGCATGATATTTCTTTTTCCATTCTTTACTTTCAACTTATTTGTACATTTGAATCTAAAGAATATATTATGCAGGGCTGTGGCTGTGGCTCAGTGGCAGAGCACTTGCCTCACCCATGTGAGGCACTGGGTTCGATCCTCAGCACCACATAAAAATAAATAAACAAAGATATTGTGTCCATCTATAACTAAAAAAAATTTTTTGAAGAATGTATTCTGCAGAGTTGGATACTGTTTTAATGTCTAATCTGACAATCTCTGATTTTTAATTTGATTATTTAATTCATTCATATGTTATGTCATCATTGATAAATGTTTTAGTCAGTTTTTCACCCTTTTGACCAAAAGACCTGACAAGAAAAATTAAAGGAGGAAAAGTTTATCTAGGGGCTCACAGTTTCAGAGATCTCAGTCCAGAGAGAGCTGGCTTCATGGCTCCAGGTCTCAAGTGGGGCAGAACATCCTGGTGGAAGAGTATGGCAGAGGAAAGAGCTGCAAACACGGCCACCAAGAAACAGAGAGAAAGCTCTGTGCAACAAGGTCAAAATACAAACCTCAAAGGCATGCCCCTGGGGACCCACCCCCTCCAGCCATACCTATCTGCCTACAGTTACTAAAAAGTTAATCCCTATCAGGGGATTAATATAATGATTAGGTTACATGTCTTATAATCATTCATTTCATCTTCAAACTTTCTTGCTTTGTCTCACACATGAGTGTTTAGGGACACTTAATATCTAACCCATAACAAAACAGTTGGAGTTATATGACATTTTCTTTTGTTTTCTGTATTACATGTCTTTTACTATTGTTGTTATGTTCTTCTTTTATTGCTTTCTTTTATGCTAATTTAAGATTTTTAATCCCTTTTATTAAAAAAAATATTTTTCTGTGATTTTCTTAGTAGTTACTTTAATGCTTTATTATATGCATCTTAACTTGTTAAAGTCTACTTTAGATTTAGACTAACAATTCAACTAATATGTAAACATTACTCCTACATAGTACTATTCTTTATTTTGTGCTAATATTATTATATACATTACATTGATATGTTTTATAAGCACAACAATACATTGCTATAAGTCTCACTTTACATAACTTATTTTTTTAAAGGAACTAGGGGAAGGGCTGGGGTTGTAGCTTAGTGGTAGAGCGCTTGCCTGACATATGTGAGGCCCTGGGTTCAATCCTCAGCACTGTATATAAATAAATAAATAAATAATTCATTAACAACTAAAAAACCAGAAGATATATACATGTATACATATATATATCCAATAAAATTATGTTATAATGTTATATAATATAGTTATATATTGTTGTATGCAATAATTGTACACAAAGTGATTATATATATAATTATATATTGTTACAACTTCTTTTAAAAATAAGGGAAAAAGAAGGCGAAATTGGCAATTAAATTATCTTTTTATATAATTACCAATGCTTTTTGTTTACTTGTGGATTCAAACTACCGTCACTTGATTTCTGTCGGAAGAATTTTTTCAAGGTAGATCTATGCTATTGTTTGAATCTAAAATATCTCCTAATGGCCCAAGGCTTGGTACTCAGGTTGGTGCTATTAGAAGGTGTTGGAACTTTTCAGCAGAGGTTTTAGATCATTTAGGTGACCTAAAAGGGATTGTTGGTCTCTGCTTCCTGACCACCATGATGTGACCAACTTGCTCTACTATATACTAGTGCCATGACGTCCTGTCTCACTATAGACACCAAAGCAGCCAGGTCCAACCGACCATAGAATGAAAGAGATCTACACCATGAGCCCATGAGCTAAACAAACCTTTTTAATAAGTTGATTATAGCAGATATTTTTACAGTAATAGAGAGCTGACTAAAACAGTCTGCTAACAAAAATAAAGTATGTTTTCATTTACCTGAGAATGTTTTGTTTTTATTTTTGAAGGATATTCTTATTGGGCATAAGCTTATTCGTTGGCACTGTTTGGCATTCAGTATAGTAAATTTGTCACCCCACTGGAGGAACAGGCCTCCATTGTTTCTGACTAGTTGTTAACCTTATTGGTGTTCCCTTGTATTTGACAAGTTATTTTTCTCTTGCTGCTGTCAATGTTTTATCTTTGTCCTTATCTTTTAATAATTCTACTTGGAAATGTCTTGATGTAGATCTCTTTGTGTTTGTCCTACTGGCAATTTATTCAGTTTATTCAATAGGTCTTTCATGTTTTTCATCAAGTGTGGGAGGTTTTTAGCTATTACATCATCGAATTGTTTTATGTTCTCTACTATTTACCTCTACTTGTGGTATTCGAATTTGCATTATCTGTGTTCATTTTCCTTTGTATTTTTTCCTTTCCATTCTTAGGTATAGATGGTAAGAATCTCTGTCAATCTATCTTTAGCTTTTGTCTCTTCTTTCAGTTCAAATGCAATGTTAAACATTCAATTAAGTATTTTATTTCAATTATTATATTTTTCAACTCCAGAATTTCCATTTTCTTCCTTGTAAAATATCTTTTATCTCTTTATCAATATTCTATACTTGATGAAACATTGTCCCCAGACCCTTTTCACTTTTTTTTTAATTTGTTCTTTTTAGATATACATGACAGTAGAGTATCTTTTGGCATATTATACATACATGGATTATAACTTATTCTAATTAGGATCCTTTCCTTGTGGTTGCACGTGATGCAGAGTTACCCTGATCATATATTCAATACAAGGATATCATGAAAGTTATGTCAGATTAATTCTACTGTTTTTTCTATCCCCCTACCTCCTTCCCTTCCCTTCATTCCCCTTGTCTAATCCAATGAACTTCTATTAGTCCCCTCCCTATCCTCTCTTGTTGTGGATTAGCATCCACATATCAGAAAGAATATTCAGCCTTTTGTTTTTTGGGATTGGCTTATAGTCTTAGCATGATAGTCTTCAGTTCCATTCATTTACCAGCAAATGCCATAATTGCATTCTTCTTTATGGCTGAATAATATTCCATTGTGTGTATGTATACCACATTTTCTTTATCCATTGATCTGTTGAAGGACTCATAGGTTGGATCTATAAATTGGCTGTTGTGAATTGAGCTGCTATTTATATTGATGTAGCTGTGTAACTGTAGTATGCTGATTTTAAGTCTGTGGGTATAGATTGAGGAGTGGGATAACTGGATCAAATGGTGGTTCCATTCCAAGTTTTCTGAGGAATCTCCACACTGCTTTCCATAGTGTTTGCATTTGCACCAACTTGCCATCCCATCAGAAATGTATGAGTGTACCTTCTTCCCCACATCCTCCCCAACATTTATTGGTACTTGTATTCTTGATAATTACCATTCTGATTGGAGTAAGACAAAATTTCAGTGTAGTTTTAATTTGCATTTATCTAATTGCTAGAGATGTTAAACATTTTTTCATATATTTGTTCTCCTTTGCCTATTTGTTGATTGGGGTTTCTTTTCTTTTTATTTATTTATTTTTTTTTTTTGCTGTTAAGTTTTTTATTTCTTTGTATATCCTGGAGATTAATGCTCTGAGGTATAGATGGTAAAGATTTTCTCTCATTCTGTAGGCTTTCTGTTCACATTCTTGATTGTTTCCTTTGCTGTGAAGAAGCTTTTTAATTTGAAACCATCCCATTTATTGATTCTTGATTTTTACTCTTGTGTTTTAGGAATCTTATTGAGGAAGTTGGTTCCTAAGTTGACATGATAGAGACTTGGGCCTGCTTTTCCTTCTAGTAAGCACAGGGTCTCTGGTCTAATGCCTAGGTCCTTGATCCACTTTGAGTTTTGTGCAGGGTGAGAGATAGGGGTTCAAATTCATTTTGCTGCATATGGATTTCCAATTTTCCCAGCACCATTTGTTGAAGAGGCTATCTTTTCTCCAATGTATGTTTATGGGGCCTTGGTTTAGTATGATATAACTATATTTATGAGGGTTTGTCTCTGTGTCTTCTATTCCATTGGTCTTCATGTCTGATTTTTGTGCCAATACCATGCTGTTTTTGTTACTATAGCTCTGTAGTATAATTTAAGATCTGGTATTGTGATACCTCCTGCATCATTTTTCTTGCTAAGGATTGCTTTGACTATTCTGGGCCTCTTATTTTTCCAAATGAATATCATTTCCTATGGAGTTCTTTAATTCTTTGAACATATCATAATAGCTACCTTGAAGTCTTTGCTTGATCAGTAGAAACCAAGTTACAGTTAGATAGGAATAAAAAGTTTGTTGTGCAATTACACAGTAGGGTGACAATATATAATAATTATGTGCTTTATATTTAAAAAAAAGCAAGAGGAAAAGATTCTGAATGTTTGCAATGAATAAAATGATAAATGAGGAGATATATTTAACATGATTGAACAATACATGTATATGCATATCAAAACTTCACATGATACCCCATTAATATGCACAATATTGTGTTTTCATGTATCAGCTAAAATATTTTTAAAAACTCAACAAGCTAAATTATAAACTAGCTATAAGTTTATCAGAGAGGATCAGAGAAAGGTATAAACAGGCAGAATCCTCGTAGAGTTGGAGGAAATGAACATCAAAGACCAGCCTCAAAGACCACTCTTATAAAGGAGTCTGGATTTAATTGGATCATATTGTGGAACAATTAATCAGCCAAGGCAATATTAAAAACAATGGACCAATGAGACAGCAATTAATAAAGGTTAATGACTGGAAGTGATACCACAGAGGCAGACAAATTAATAATGAGATCAGAGAAAGATGGTATCAAAAACAATACTTCTAACACTGTTTCATCTTGGGGTGATTGTGCCTCTGAGGAGTGAGGTCACAGAAGGGAATATAGACATCACTGCAGTTGTTCAACTTAGGTACCAAACAGGTCAACAAGCAAACAATAACAGGTTTGAAGAGAGGTTCAGTAGGCAAAGTTGCTACAATTATTATTTTAAATGTCCAGTTTTCAACTGTCAACCATGAGACATACAAAAATAAGGAAAATGTGATCCATATACAGGGGAAAAGTAGACAATAAAAACTGTCTTTTAGAGGATCCAAATGTCAAATTCTATAAAAGATAATTGTAAGTATCATTTTTTAAATATTCATGTTTCACCTGTAATCCCAGCAGCTTGGGAGGATGAGGCAGGAGGATCATGAGGTTAAAGCCAGTCAAAGCAATAGCAAGGTGCTAAGCAGCTCAGTGAGACCCTGTCTCTAAATAAAATACAAACTAGGACTGGGGATGTGGCTCAATGGTCGAGAGCCCCAAGTTCAATCCCCAGTGCCCAAAAAAATTTTTTTAAATAAAAGTAAAAAGGGCTGAGGGCTGTTGTTCAGTGGTAAACCACACCTGGATTTAAGCCCTGGCATGAAAAACTTTTTTAAATAATAAAAATTAAAATATTCAGGCTGGGATTGTGGCTCAGCGGTAGAGCGCTAGCCTAGCACAGGCGGGACCTGGGTTCAATTCTCAGAACCACATAAAAATAAAGGCATTGTGTTGTGTCCATCTACAAAAAAAAAAAAAAAAGATTCTCTCTCTCTCTCTCTCTCTCTCTCTCCTTTAAAAAAATAAAAATAAAATTAAAATATTCATGTTTCTTGTAAAGAAAACAAAGGTTGTTACTAAAAGATAAACTTTTGTATTAAACCATATTCTTTTTATTTAATATATTTTTAGTTGTAGTTGAACACAACACCTTTATTTTTTTTATTTATTTGTATGTGATGCTGAGAGTCGAACCCAGTGCCCCACACATGTGCTAGATGAGCACTCTACTGCTGAGCCACAACCCCAGCCCCTCAACCATACATAGTCTTTATAACAGAATGTAACTGCTTGAGTCTAAAGATTCTCCAAGTAGTTGGTTCTAGCAGAAATTTCCTATTACTCATATTACTTTTAGCATTTACATATTCATTTATCCCTAAAGAGATTTTAATTCAGTATAGGCCTCTTTTAAGTGTTTGTTCTATCATTCTGGTGTTCAGAACCTAAAAAGTGTTAATGTTCCCTTAAAAATACCTAATTTATGGCTAAAGTTCAGAAGGAGGCTGGTTGTTTTCCCCTTTCTTTTTATGTATACATTGTGGTAAGGAATGTTCTGAATCACACATGATATATTTGACACTTCCTATAGATGCTTCAAACCTCCATAAACTGCCTTGGCCCTTAGCCCTGATTCTCTATTGCTAATCTTCATGTCTAGTTGAACAGATTGGCAGACCTGCATAGATTAGATTAGACCTGCCTAGATTAGACCTGCCTTAAAAGGTAGAAAATCAGGAAACAGAAAATCTTTCTCAATTCCTTTGTACCCAAGACAAGAAGTTAGAAAACCATACACCAGAAAATGCTAGCGTTTTGGTGACCTCTTGTGGGAAATTTACTAGTAGCCCACAATTTAACAGTTATAGAATGGAATCGCAGACAGGTTTTCTTCTTAAGAACAGAAATATACTGATGGGACTGCTGATAGCCCAAGAGCCTGATAAAACCTAGAAATGCCTGTACATATATAAAAGTATCAATAAAGTGTTAACAGTTACAAACACACATCAGGAGTGATTTAAAAGAACTATTATATATAACTCTGTAGTTATATATAATATATATACTATATATATTATTAAATGTCAGAAAAATAAATATATATATATATTATTATATATAACTAGTTATATATATAGCTATATATACAAAAGACTCTAGGATTCTTTAATATAACTATATATATAACTATATATATGTAACTATATATATATAACTACATATATAACTATATAATATGTAATTACATAATATATATAACTATATATTATATATATAACTTATATAGTTATAATATATGTATATATTATAACTATATAGTTATATTAAAGCATCCTAGAGTCTTTTGTCCATAGGATGGGAAGGAACCTTGCAACCACACATTAAATATTTGATAATGGTCTGCAAGGAATCCAATAGAAAGGGAGTTTGGGAAGAGATTATGAATTAAAGCTAAATTACCAGCAAGATTATAAATGTTCAGTGAATTAAATAATAGGTAAGTCAATGAAAGGAATTATCTTCATATCTAATAGTTAACATTAATATTGTTAGACCTATAATGAGTACAGCAGTGAAATAAATTGATTCAGCTTCTGGCAAGATTCTGGTTATAGAAAGTCACTAACTTACAATGGTTCATTCAGCTTATGGTTTGTTTGTTTGTTACTTTATAACAGTGCAAAAGCATACCCACACTACCATTTTGTTTTTCACTTTCAGTACAGTATTCAATTACATGAGATATTCAGCACTTTATTGTGAAACACGCTTTGAGTTAGATGATTTTTCTGTAGGTTACGGTATGTGTTCTAGGTGTGTTTAAGGAAAGCTAGACTAAGCTATGATGTTCAATAGGTAAGGGATATTAACTGGATTTTTAATTCATGATATTGATAACTTACTATGGGTTTATGAGAACATAATACAATGACAAGGTAAGGAACATCTGTGTGTGTGTGTGTGTGTTTGTGTGTATTTGACAGAATGAAGAACAAATTTGTTCATCAACAAAGTAAAGTATCCATTGCTTTCACAAATAGGAGCAGAGTTCTTCAAATGGACCAGAATCCCAGTTCATAGACTAATCATTATGGTAATTATTTTGTCCTTTTAAGCAGAAAATGCTTCTTCCACATGAAATTAAACAATAAGTCAAATTTTATTTTTCTGCAATTTAATAATAAGCCTTTGGTGACTTCACAAGATAACTAAATTTTTAAAAATACAGTTAATAAAGAAACTTGTTTACAGAATTTCAGATTTCTGGGTTTTTGTTTTTTTTTTTGGATTTTGTTTGTTTTATTTTGTTTTCTTTTGTTTTGTTTTTGATACTGGGGAATGAACCCAGGAGCACTAAACCACTGAGCCACATTCCCCAGCCCTTTTTTGTATTTTATTTAGAGACAGAGTCTCACTGAGTTGTTCAGGGCCTTGCTAAATTGCTGCGGCTGGTTTTGACCCCATGATCCTCCTGCCTCAGCCTCGTGAGCTGCTAGGATTACAGGCGTGTACCACCACACCTGGCAATTTTCTGCTTTTCTTCTGAGTTTATTTTGTCAATTCTTATCATTTAATTATTTTTCATGTATATTGGAGATTTGAATGTAATATTACCACTAGGCAGTCAAGGAGGCATTAGTTTTATAGTCCCATATATCATCATTTGTATTGGTTTGCACATTGTAATTTGATGTCTAGTTTTAAAAATCAGAAACATAGTGATATTAACCAAATAATGAATTTTTATATAAAATGTTTTAAACTGGATTGTATTAAAAAGAATTTGTCTAAATTAGTCTGTATTAAGAAAACATTATAGTTCCTGTGAAAAAGAATGCATCATAATTGTTTGGTGAAAGTTTTTTAAAGTAAGAAAATGTGTTTCCTTGTGAAGAGTATGTAGGAGAATAAGTGACCCTGTAAGAACATCAGAAAATAATGAGTAGGATAACTAGCTCCCTGCTTCATCCTGTAGTATTAAGATGAAACATATATTGGATTCCTTTCAGTGGTTTTTGGTCATTTTGCTACTCTTTGTTGCTTACCTGATAAATTATCTCATTCTAAAGACCATTGTCAGAGTAGAAATAGATTTCAATGGTTTGTTGAAATAAAAGTTACATGATACTGACTAGGTAATCTGGCCCAACCCCCACTAAAGTAAACCAGCATTCCCTTTATGTCAGGAATATTAAAATTTGTTATTTGATGATTGTGCATACCTCAAAAATGACAACTGATAGTCTGGCATGTGCAAATTTCTGGATTCGATGCCCAGCATCACTGAGAAAGATCTG
>NW_025999842.1:51903493-51910737 GCF_001458135.2 Marmota marmota marmota | reverse complement strand
GGGGGGTGGGCGGAGGGAGAGAGAGAGAGAGGGAGGAAACAGTTGGAAAAGAAAAATTGATTGTTTCAGACATGAAAAAAAAATTAGAATAAAAAATAAAAGCCCATAATTCTGCACTTTGCTAGTGGATGAGAAATAAAATTATCAAAAGTGAATTGAATTGAAACATCAAGCAACCATATCTAGGGCTGTGATGGCTTTGGCATAGTTACTGGGATTCACATCACTGGCTTTCTGCTATTTTGCATATACTCTGGAATAGCACTTTGCAGAATTCCACAGAGAGGCATGTCCCTTTGAGGAATGTTTCCTTAAGAATCAGGTTTATTTATAGGTTTTTGAGAGAGAGGGACTTAAGTTTCAGTTAATTAATTTGTTCTTCTTTGTTTTTGCCTCCTTGAAATCTAGTTTTGTGATCAATCTCATGATTCTGAATGTATTAAACTTAAATTTAAAGTTTGAATAGTTTATTTTGTTTTTCCCATATTTCATTGGCTCATAATTACACATAATAGTGGGGTTACATATTTGTACATGCACATAATATAACAGTATAATTTGGTCAATATAATTTTCCAGGACTTCCCTTTCCCCTTCCCTCCTCCCTCCCTGAAGTCTGAATATTTTAGAAGATAGGCAAATAGAAATAAAGTCTACCAAATACACCTTGTAAAGTTAAGAACCAGATTATCTAATATAACTGCACAGATGTTTCTTTGATTAAATTTGATTATAAAGATGAGTGTTTATTTAAAAGATTGTGTCTTGATTGCAAGCAATTAGTTACTATCCATTAAATAATATTTTTCCTTCTTACTATACCAGTAGTTCAACTTTGGAAGCCAGGTGTGTTAACAATTTATGGCTAAGTTTTACAATTAAGATGTAAGAAGAATAATTTGAGTATTTAGTAATTGCTTTTCCCTTGCTTGGAGCATTTATCTTGGTTACATAAGTATAATATTTTTATAATATCCTAAAACTGATGTTCATGAAGAACTTAAAACAATTTTCTTTAATTATGCAAACTTCCAAAATTAAAAAATAATCAGTATATCAACACCCAAACATAATTATCTTCATATTTGCATAGTATCTTTTACTTCTTATCCGAAGATAGTCTTACTTTTACATAGATGTAGTTCTAAAGTTAGTTGTATCCCGTGTTGGGCACATTATTTCTATGCCCATGTTTTCTGCAGTCTTCAGAAGTTTCACTGTAGAGGTGAATGATATTTGATCATATTGATGTAACATTATTTGTTAGTCATTTGTTTTATAGTTATATAAGCTGTTTATGATTTATTTGCTATTGAATATGATGCTGCAATGAATAGCTTTATATAAAAGCTTTGAAATGGCTTTATGATTAATAATAATTTGTGCCACATTCAATCAGGGATTGAATCCAGGTGTGCTCAGCCACTGAGACACATCCCTACCCCTTTTTTGTATTTTATTTTGAGACAGAGTCTTACTAAGTTGTATAGGGCCTTGCTAAATTGCTGAGGCTGGCTTTGAATTTGCAATCTTCCTGCCTCAGCCTCCCAAGTCACTGGATTACAGATGTGTACCACTTCATAAGGCTGTGCTATACTTCTTTTGAAATAGTTTAGAAATGGTCAGGATCAGAGCAAAAAAAGAGATCGCACATTCCAAAGGGTTTTACTCAGGATGGTTTAATGAAAGGACTATTTACAAATGTGTGGGCAGAATTAAGTGTACCAACCAGTGAGGGTGAGGCACACAGAGGTTAGCAAAAGTGAGACAGCATCACCAACCCATTAAACCTGAAGTGGTATAGAGGCTGTTAAAAGTTGGAACTGTGGACAAGAACATGCTCAACCACAAATTGTAGCTGTTGGGAACACAGCCATTGCCGAACTATGGTAAAGTGCAGAAGTATGCCTCCCTCTCTTCCTGCTTCCTCTTCTCCTGCAATCCCCCAATCCACTAAAGCCAATCCAAAGTTAGGCAAATAGGAAGAGAAGAGGTATGCCAGGGTTACATGGAGAGAACTGGAAGATAGAAGGCAGCATGGTTGTAGAATACAAGAGTACTCTTGTACTCTACATAGTTGTAGAGTACAAGATTAATACCATATCTATAGTTGTCGGGGTTTCTGGGAGAGGAATGTGAAGGTCACTGGAGTTAGATAGAAAAACACTGAAGTCGGGGATAATAACAGGTCTTGAAGCAGAGGGTGATGTTGTGACACAGGTGTCAGAAAATTGGGTGAAAGAAGAGCTGTCTTCCTAGCAAAGTCAGGTATCAGTTGTGACTCGTACCTCAAGGGAGCCCTGTTCAAATATACTGGGGATGTGCTGTGGGTTTCTAAGAGTGCAGCTGAAATGTTTAGGTACTAGAGCAAACACCACATGTGTTGATTTACAGAGAAAAGAACAACATAAGGACAAAAAAAAAAAAAAAAAAAGGCCCAGAAGCAATTATATTGTAGCCTATCACCAAAAGAACAAGAATGTGAGGTAGTTGAAATTAGCCTCAAAAATTGCAAAGGGACCTTTGGTGTCAAATTCCAACACAGAAACATTTGACTGGAATTATTGATTCCACACTCATTAGAGAAGTCTGGAATGGTGAGGATCAGGCAACTCCTGCCTTGGGTTTCAGATAGGTTGGAAATCATGCTGTTTCACTAATGATCCAGCCAAATCACTGGTATTTTTTTTCTTCAAACCACCCAAGCTCATGTTCCTCTATTCTTTAGGTCTTGGCTAAATTTTAACTTCATTGTAGAGCCTTTCCAACTACCCATGCTAAAGTGGAAGACCCTCTTTTCATGCTGAATCTCACTACTGATTTGAATTGTCTTAATCACCTCTATTACTTTTTTGCACAAGAATTTAGTTCCATAAAAATGGAAACCTTGTTTTTGTTGTTCACCTCTGTATCTTCAGCTACTGCAGTAGTGCTTGGCACAGAGTAGATGCTTAGTAAATATTTGTTGAATGAATGTTTGTACTCCTTGGCAGCAAAACTGTCCCAATGGATATATGGGCCATTTTATTTATATCAGAATAAAAAATGACTTTTTGTGAACATCAATAATAAGAAATCTAATATATTGGACCGTTAAATATATTAAGAAATGATCAAGTGATTTAGTCATAAGATGAACTTATTTAACCCTTAATTTTATTAAAAAAACATTACTATATATCATAGTGCCATTATTAATATATTTTATGAAATGTACACACATATGTATGTCAGTCCCTATTATGCCCAAAGTAATTAATGAACATAAAAACTAAAAAGAAATTATCTTTCCTTGCAATGAGTTTATAAATTAACAGGGCAGACATACTTGTTAAGGGAGACATGACAAAAATGCAATTATAGCAGAAGAGGTTGACTCAAATTACCCAGCACAGGACCCTGAGTTTGTTCTAAGGCCTGACACTTTCCTTGAAACATCAGCTCCAGCATTGTTAAAATAAGGCTAATAACTTTCCTAAGCTCATATATGAATACAAAACCAATATAACTCCACATTATGTTCAACCACAAGAATGGGATCAAAATTATAATGGGTTGCACCCCATGTATGTATAATATGTCAAAATATACCCCCACTGTCATGTATATCTAAAAACATAATATTAAAAAAATAAGTCTAATACCAGTACATTTTTCATAACGCTCTTTTGAGAAGTAAATTAAATAAAGAATACAAAATGTTCAGTAAAATACAAAATACACAGCAAGGGTGCACTAAATGCCAAGTATTAGTACTTACAGTTCCTACTAAAGGATTCTTTGATCTAATTAACTGCTATAAAACTCTATTTACTTAAAAGCTATTTTTTGGTATTACTTTTGACAATTATAATCCATTCTTATTTGACCGATTAGTTTTAATGGACAAACAGTAACCTCTGAACTTCATGATATATACCTCAAGAAATAAGAAAAATATTGTTCATAAATTAACATTTTTTTAAAACATCATTATTATATAGGAATGAGAGCTTTCTCCACAACTTCTCATCAGCTTAATGATGGGAAAAGCAGGACTTTCATTAAAAACGAAGAATCACTATTAAAACTAAAATTTACTAATCTGTGGAAATTTAGCCATTAAAGTTTTAATCATGAGAGTTAAGACCGTTTGTCTGCAGAAATGTCTATTACATAATACTATTTATCATTTATTTGCTTCTGGCTCTGTTCAAGAACAAATGCCTTCCTTCACAAAGTAGTTACTTTGATCTATAAAATATGGCCTTTAACATAAATGTTTGGGTCAAAAAGTCTTAGAGAGGTGGCTGGGGTGTGGCTCAGCAGCAAAGTGCTTGCCTCCCATGTGTGAAGCACCAGGTTTGATCCTCAGCATCACATAAAAGTAAAAAAAAACAAAATAAAGATAATGACTCCATGTACAACTAAAAAATATTTTTAAAAAAGTCTTAGAGAGCAAAATACTCTAGAAAATATGTTGAAATAATGTCAGAATTATCTAAAACTTGGATCATTCCTCACTTACTTGAACAAGATTTTTTCCTGAATGATTATAGCTATGTAGATTTTTATGTTGATAGATGTAACATTTGAAATATAAAATCAAAAGATTGATATCTTTAATTCAAACATCATCATTCAGATATGTAAAATTACTTTAAAAACTTTTCATTTCAATTTGTTTTACACTTATACGTAATTGAAAAATAAAAGACAAAAGTCCTAGTCATTCAAGTATATAATTAAAATTCAACATTAGAAGCTTTCTGATAGTGACAGAGTTGGCTGGTTATTAAACTATATATACACACATACATTTCATTTTCTTTCTTTCCTTCCTTCCTTCCTTCCTTCCTTCTTTTTTCCATTATGGTAAAGGTACTAGAAAACGTGTGTGCTACAACTGCTATAACTTTGGAACAACAATTTTAATCCCAAAAGTAAAAGCTGATTTATTCCAGGCACATTTGACAGAAATGGCACATCAAAAAGTAGTAAAAAGTTATGAGATTTTTTTATTGCACATAAAGTTCACATATACTTTCAAAGGAAAAGAACTGGAAAAAATGAATATCTTTAAATGTCTTCAAGATTAATGGTAAGACACTCTGCTTGGCCATGTCACAGAATAGTGGAGGAATGTCTAACTCAATTACAGTCTGCATATACATACACTATGGTTTTTAGAGACAGTTTTCACTTTGGTTATTTATTCAGACAATATTAGATTCCCAACAATAATAATGCTTTATTTAATGATCTTGTTTGAACCAGTTTTAAGCACACAGCTGCAGCATGTTGAATTTTTAAGAAACAAAGGCAGTCCAGTTTCATGAGTTTGGGCTTTTTATTCCATATTTGAATTTATTTTTCCTGGAAAGGAAAAATGGTTATAGCAGCACCTGGTATAGTGCCATGAACACAGTAGAGGCTTAATAAATATTTATCACTGTTGAAGTTAGAAGAAACACTGATCTGCGCTCTGCATGATATATTGGATTAGGACCATATTGCTTGCAAAAAGTGTAAACATTGGATACAGCATCCAAATCTTAGATAATTTTGAAAATAACTATTTTTGTAGGTGGCCTAATATTCTACATAAAGAATAAAACCTTACTTATAATTGTGATTAAGATGCATTAAAATATAAAGAGTAGTTTAGAAAAGTGTATACTGCAAAATGGGGAAATTCTTACTGTTCTGTATTGTGATCTGATTGGTCTTGGCAGAAGAGCCAGAAGGGAACTTCAGCTATGGAGTAGTAGGAGAGAAATGAGCCAAGAATTGTGAGGGCAGGGCAAATCTAACGGATAGAACTATAGAGCTCTCCCAGTTTCATCATCTAAGAGGACACACCAAACCTGAGTCCAAACCAGATCAATGTTGGTAGTCACCACCTGGAATAAGCCCAGTGGGAGCACAACACCAGGAATTGGTTATATGGGAAATATTATTATCTGATAGTTGACAGTTTTATGTTTGGAGTGGGAGGGGTTGTCTGGGTTGTAATAAGGTCCTCGCCAGTGGGCTGTAGAGAGGAGAACATTGGGATAAGATCCAGATCCCCTAGAGAGAAGAAGTTGGCAAGACTAGCTGACTTCACAGGCCCAGACAATTTGGCTGGGGTTCAAGGCTGGAATCCATTTCCAGCAGAGAATGATGTGCAAACAAAGAACAGAGGCAACAGTCTAGGTACACAGTAGGGTTAAGGTCAGGAACAAGGGGCTTAATATTGGTGACTACATAGATGTTTATAGCAGGCTTAGGACAATAGATGAAATCCAGAGTCCGTTTATTGATTTAAATGAAACTCTTAATACCCTGCCAAACTTGGATCTCATTTGTGTAAAAACTTGAAGGTGCTCTGTCTATAGGTTGACATCTTGTGGCATCTGCTGATGGGCATTGCTTTGCAAGAGCTGTCACTTTGGGGTATTAATTTTTTAACCTGGAATAAACTCAAATATAAAACTATATTAAAATTTATCACTCACTAATTAAAATAGAATATCATCTTCTCAGAATCTTTATATTTTGTTTCCTGGAGTATTGTATATGTCTCAAGGGCACATAGTTATCATTCAACTGGTATTTGTTGAATTTAAGAATGAATTAGGGACTGGAGTTGTGGCTCAGTGGTAGAGTGTTCACCTTGCAGGCATGAGGCACTGGGTTCAATCCTTAACACCACATAAAAATAAAATAAAGGTATTGTGTCCCCTATAACTAAAAATATATTTTTAAAAAATTTAAAAATAGGGGGGGATCCAACATGGCGGCGAGTGGGGAGGCAGCGCTTTCAGTACCTCCGCAACAACGGGGTCAGAGAGACGCATGGATACGCTTAGATTCGACCTGCTGAGAAACTCCTAGCAAAATTCCACTAAAGAGAGACCGGCCGGGAATTGGTAGGATTTTTGGAGGTGACAGTTTGCGCTAGACGAGTGAATCTCCGCCACGCAGCACAGAGGTCCAGACCCGCCAGCCGCTGCCCATGCGACTGGGCGACTGTCGGCTGCCTGCACGTGGCCCCCGCATCAGGGCGGATAGCCTCCGAGGCGCAGCGCAGCAGGAGTGGTGCAGGGACTCTAGGAAGAGGTCTCTCGCCAAGCCTTCATGAAATAGCGAACCGGGAGCTGAAACCAACCAGAGACACACCAGTCCCACCCCTCCCTTCGGACACTCCGGCAAGGAGCCTGGGGCCCGCCATAGCAGAGAGGTGACATCACCAGAGTTCCGCCGACAGAATTCCTTCCCAG
>NW_025999842.1:51889940-51900160 GCF_001458135.2 Marmota marmota marmota | reverse complement strand
GAGGTGGGAGGGAAAGGGAGAGAAAAGGGAAATTGCATGGAAATGGAAGGAGACCCTCAGAGTTATAGAAAAGAACATACAAGAGGAAATGAGGGGAAAGGGAAAAATAATACAAGGGGGAGAAATGAAGGTCAGTAGAGGGGGTAGAGAGAGAAGAGGGGAGGGGAGGGGAGGGGGGGGATAGTAGAGGATAGGTAAGGTAGCAGAACACGACAGTCACTAGTATGGCAATATGTAAATCAATGGATGTGTAATTTATGTGATTCTGCAATCTGTATATGGGCTAAAAATGGGAGTTCATAACCCACTTGAAGCAAAATGTGAAAGATGATATATCAAGAACTATGTAATGTTTTGAACAACCAACAATTAAAAAAATAAAATAAAAAATTAAAAAATAATAAATAATAAATTAGATTGAGGCAGGAGGATCACATGTTCAAGGCCAGCCTTGGCAACCTAAGGAAACTGACTCAAAATTTAAAAATAAAAAGGACTGGAGACGTAATTCAGTAGTAGAGCACCTCTGCATTCAATTCCCAGTACAAACAAACAATTTAAGAATAAATTAAAAGTATTGTCATGGGGTCTGCAAAACTTGGTGATAACTCCCCTTTCTAGTTACAGTGTACCTCAATTTTTGAAAATCACCATAGTACTGCAATTTCAGATCAAAAATAGGGAGAGATAGATCAAAGGGTTTTTCATGACTTTATTTCTTAGAAAAAGGGAAACTTTTATCAAGAAATTCAAAAGTGGAAATGACAGTGGTTAATTTTGTGTGTTGACTCAACTGAGCTGCTGCATGTCCAGATATTTGGTTCAACATTCCATCTGGGATTCTTTAAGGTATTTTTGGATGAGGTTACTATTGAATTAAATAGACTGCACAAATCAAACTGCCTTCCCTTATGTGGGTGGGTCTCATTTCAATCAATTAAAGGTCTGAATAGAATAAAAATACTAATCATCTTGAATAAGAGGGGATTTCTTGTGCCACATTGCATTCAAGCTGAGATATCAGTTTTTTTCCTGTGTTTGAACACATTGAAAATCTGGATCTTCCTGGGTTTTGAACCTGCCAGGCTTTGGCCTGGAAATACACCATTGGCTCTCCTGGGCCTCCAGCTTGCCAATTTCATCTCTTGGGACTTAGCATACATAATCACATGAACAAATTCCTTAGTATATATTTATACATACAGCCCATTAGTTCTATTTCTCTGGAGAACTCTTACTAACATAAGGAGTTGCAGGGTTGACTAATTCAGTAGCTCAGCAGTATTGAGGACAAGATTGTTGCCATTTCTTTATTTTACCATCATAGCATCTTGGCTTTTTGACTTATGCTAGTTCTTCTCATGAGCTAAGTGGTTGCAGCAGCTCTGGATATCATTCCTCACCCACTCAATATCCACAGTCAGAATAAGTTATTGCTTCTTGTTTATAAGAGCAAGACTTTCTGCAAAGCAGCCTCAGTCTACTTCTAATTTTTCATTGGCCAAAAAGATATGACTCTTCTTTTACCAGTTTCTGAAAAGCAGACTAGCAGACTAGAAATACTATGATTGGCTAAGAGAATCATATTTACCTCCTGGAGAAAGTGGAACTGAGTCACCTTCCTTGAGTCCATGGCCACATAGAAAGCAAACAACTGAACATATAATAGGAAAAAGAAGAGAGAAATGCACTTTTGAGCAAACACCTTCTTGATAGACCTATCCTGATTTTAGCCTTTCATTTCCATGCAGGTGGGACTCTTGAATTTTCCTAATTGTTCTGAGCCTCAAAACTGTTTTTTCTCATTGAGTGGTCACCAGTTCTAGGACATTAGAGCTTCTAGCCCAGATCTCCACTCAACTGCTTCAGAACTGAAATACTTAATGCCTGTCTTTGTTTATACCTGCTGATATAAAAAAAATACTTTAGGTAATTTATGAATAAAAATTTATTGATTAAAGTTCTAGAAACTAGAGGGTCCAAGATCAAGCCACCAGCAGATTTAGTGTCTGGTGAGAACCCCATCTCTGATTCAAAGATGGCACCTCGTTGCTGTGTCCTCACACAATGGAAGGAATAAAGTCTATATCCTCTCATGGTGAAGAGATTTCACAGCCTTCTCTAACTGCTTGCTCAGAGCAGGAAAATGTCAACATTATTATATTAGGAGATATCTACAGTGTTAAAATACATTGAAGTTATGATATCTGTGAGCTAGGGAGTTCAGAGCAGAGATGGCAAACAATTTTCAGCTAATGTGCTAGCTCCAGTAAATTGGTATGGATGCATGGAGGCTATGCTGAAAATAATTCTGAACGTGTATCTAGGCTTACTGAGAATAAATGCTATGACTGATTAGTGATCATGGCCAACAGAAAGGCTATAATACTGGGCCATCTATTGCTATCACTAGTTAGATATTGCAATCAAAACCATGGAAAATGATGTAAAAAATATTTGAAAATATTTAAGTCAGCAAAATGTCATAATTGTTAGCTTTGCATAAGTTAGTACCATTTCCTATTTTTTGTTCCTACCTTAAATGGGAAGTGTCATATAAATTGCTAAATAGAGAAACTCAGGTTTATTGTTACCCCTGGAAACAGAGAATTGAATATTTGGGGAGTCATGATAGAATCAGTTGAAAAATATTAAAAGGCAGAGAGAGACACATAGACAGACACACTACTAATTGAACTTTTTTACATAACCTGGATTATTCTATATTTTCTCAGACTTTAGCATAATCTTATTTTATTCAGAGACAACCTAGTAAAAACTCTTTAGAAACAAATTATATAGGCCAATGTCAAGATGTTAGCCTGACAAAACATATTTGTTTTCTCCTTTTCCTAATAACCTCATAAATGGTCATAAGAAAAACACACACACACCTGCATGTATACGCATATATACATACAGATATATCTATCTATTTAGTGAGGTGATATAAAAAATCAATAATGACTAAACAAGACAGAAATTAAGCCCTTAATAGACAAGAAATTCAGTCAAATTTCTTAAAGAGACTTTCAGAACAGTGGTGTGGTGAGTTAAATTATGATATCCAAAGATATATCCATGTCTTACTCCCAAGAACCTGTGAATATAAACTTATTTGGAAAAAAGGTCTATGCAAATGTACATTAAGCTAAAGGTGTAGAGATCATCCTAAATTGTCTGGGTAGGCTCTAAATCCAATGATAACCACCTTTAGAAGAGTAAGGATGAGGGGTCAAATTACACAAAAGATGGAGTCAGAGATTGAAATGATGTGATTAAGGAATGCCAACAGCACCAGAAGCTGGATGAGACCAGGAAGATATTCTCCCCTAGAGCCTCTGGAGGAAGCATGGCCTTGCTTGGGCTTTTATTTATTTATTTATTTTTTCACTTCTGTTCTCCAGACCCATTAAACAGTACACATTTATTGTTTTAAACTACTATGTTTGTGGTGTTTTGTTGTGATAGCATCAAGAAACCAATCTAAGTGGTATCCAACAAAGCTGAGTAAATTGGCTTGCAGAAATAAAGAAACTCAGAAAGCACCAACTGGAAGGAGATAATACAATATTGAATTTAAAATGGGGGAATTGGCTGAGCACTGTGGTGCACACCTGTAATCCCATAAATTTGGGAGGCTGAGGCAGGAGGATCACAAGTTTGAGACCTGCCTCAGCAACTTAGAGTGGCCCCAACTTAGTGAAAACCTGTATCAAAATTAAAAAAATAAGTTTTAAAAAGGGCTGGAAATGTAGCTCAGTGGTAAAATACCATTGGCTTCAATCCTCAGTACAAAAAAAAAATTGGGGAACTAATTGAAAATTAGTGTTAGTTGTTCCTTATGTTCCCTTTCCCAAAAAGTGGAATGCTTAGCAGTAAAGTATTTACCACTCTAGTAAAAATTTTCCAGATTCTTCTTTATAGATATTGTACTGTCTGGAGAGAAGCAGAGAAATCAAAGACTCTATTACCCACCAAAATATTCTAAAGCAACATCGATCAGTTGACAAATTCAGCCAACAAGCAGTTTTTCATTGCTTTATTAAAAAAAATAGCAAATAGCTAAGAAACTATGTTATATAGTTTAGATGTGGTGTCCCCCAAAAGTTCATGTGTGAGATAATGCAAGAAGGTTTGGAGGAGAAATGATTGGGTTATAGCCTTAACATAATCAGTCAATTAAAGTCTGATGGGATTAATTGAGTGGTGACTGAATGTAGGTGGGGTGTGGCTGGAGGAAGTGGTTCATTGTGGGTGTGACTATGGGGTATATATTTTCTATTTGGAGAGTGGAAGCTCTGCCTCCTGATAATCATGTGAGCTGCTTTCCTCTGCCACACTCTTCTGCCATGATGTTCAGCCTCACCTTGAGCTCTGAGAAATGGAGCCTGCTCTCTATGGATTTAGACCTCTGAAATCGTCAGTCCACAAATAAACCCTTCCTTCTCTACAGTTGTTCTGGTCAGGTCTTTCAGTCACAGCAGCAAAAAAGCTGACTAAAACAAACCCCAAGCACAGTTACTTTTGTTTTGTTTTGGGCAGTGAGAGGGATCAAATTCAGGGTCTTTCACACGCTAGGCAAGCACTCTACCACTGAGCCACCACTTGGAGGGGCTAGCCACCCTAGCACTTTTATTTATTTTAAACTACTGAGGGAATCACTGAAATACAAAAAGCTGTAAATATTTAATAATACAACTTGATGAATGTGGAAATAAGTATTCACCTGAGAAACCATCACTACCATCAAGGCCATAAACACATTCATGTGCTTCCAAAAGCTTCTTCCCTCCTCTATCTTTTGAGGCAAGAACACTTGACCTAGGATCTGACTTCCTAGTGTTATAGAGTTGGGGCCTTCTGAGAAACTGAGCTTGAAGACCCTCTTCAAACCCTGATTCCTACAATCAAGTTAGAAAGATTTCAGATATATTGCTCAGAGTAACAGAAATGAGTTTATTGAAGGGATGGGAAAGGGGAAAGGGGGACATTCTCAAGGGATAGAATGAGTCCTCTCAGTAAGGACCTCTCTGTACTCTAGTTTCATTGGGGATCCCAGAGAAGTTTCCAGAGAGTTCCACCCAGGTCCACCTCTTGACCTTTGACTGATAGCAAGATGACATCAGGCTTTCAAGTACCCACTATCGTGATAATTCCAGGTCATCTTAGTCCATGCTGACCAGTTCTAATTGGATTCCTAACCATACATTTTTAGAGATTGTATTATCATGAGGAACTGTCCTTATCCGGAGTTTCAGGATCTGGTCACAAAAGTCTCCTGGGTTTCTCCTATCACCTTATCTCGGGCCTGCATTTCTCCTTCAGATGGGTAGTTTGCTGAGGCATGTGACATATCCTTTCCGTTTAGGCCAGGAAGGGCTGTAGGTAAATTGCTTCTTGGAAAAGAAAGCATGTAGGGGTCAGCAGAGTGGACCCATTTTATAGAATTATTCTCTAAACCTTATGTATCCATCATTCTCATAGGTCTGTCCCCTAACATCAGTAAATTTAAGTATACAACACAATTAGCTAAGGTACTATCTGCATAGGTAGATCTCCAAAACATATTTATCTTACATAACTGAAAATTTGTATATGATTATCACCTCTCCATTTTCCCCTTTTCCCAGTCCCTGTCATCCACCATTCTATTATCTGCTTCCGTGAGTTTTAAATGTGAAATCATACATGTTTGTATTTCTGTGTGTGAATTATGTCACTTAACATAATGTCCTCCAGGTTTATCCATGTTGTCACAAATAGCAGGATTTTCTTCTGTTTTAAGGTTGAGTAATATTCCACTTATACATCTACCATATGTCCTTTATATATCCCATCTTTCGATGGACATTTAGGTTATCAACACACATCTGAAAAACCAATGAGTCAAAGAAGAAATCAAAAGGTCAATTAAAAAACATTTTGAGACAAATAACTATGGAAACACAGCATACAATAATTTGGTATAGGATATAATAAAAGCAATTCTAAGAGGGTAGCAACAAATTCCTATGTTTAAAAGAATAAAGAAAAAAAAGATCTTAAGTAAAAACCCAATTTTACATCCACAGGTATTTGAATAAAAACAAACTAAGTCCCAAATTAGCAGAAGGAAAGAAATAATAAAAATTAGAGCAGAAACAAATGAAATAAACACAGGAAAGAAAATACAAAGTAACAAAAATTAAAAGCTTTTATCTTTGAAGAACTAAGTTGGCAAACCATTAGCTGGAATAACCAAGAAAAAAAGGATATTTGAGTAAATAGAATTACAAATAAAAGAGGAGACATTTAAGCTAATACCACAGAAATACAAAGATCATAACATACTACTATGAATATTACAAGCTAAAAAATTGGATAAGATAGAAGAAATAAATAAACTCCCAGAAACATACCAACACTGAATTGTGAAGAAAGAGAAAAATTGAATAGATTAATAACGAGTAAGAAAATCGCACACCTGTAATCCCAGCATCTGGGGAGGTGGAGGCAGGAGAATGCCAAGTTCAAAGTCAGCATCAGCAGAAATGAGGAGGTAAGCAACCCAGTGAGACCCTATATCTGAATAAAATACAAAATAGGGCTGGGGATGGATGTGGTTCAATGACTGAGCTCCCCTGAGTTCAATCCTGGTGAAGAAGAAGGAGGAGGAGGAGGAAAAAGAGGAGGAACAAAGCAATAATCTAAAAGCTGCCAACAGCTGGGCGTGGTGGCACACATCTGTAATCTGAGCAACAGGTTGAGTATTCCTTTGGCAACCAGGCCCACTCACAGGTCTGGGGCTCAGGGTCTGGGCTTTCTCCTTGGGAGTTTCCAAGTTCTTTTTTCCAAGTTCTTTTTCCAAGTTCAGTTCCCTGTTAGTAACTAAAATATCTTTTACTTAGCTCACAAATTACTTCACAATTATTTTTCCCCATTTAAATCACTAGTGTGGTAAATGTTTTCTTCTGAGTGGACCCTATCTAACACAATAGTCAGTAAGATATCACATCTTTAAAATCCTATAAAACTAAACACTAGAGATAGATAAAATCTTAGAAATTATAAATATGATTGCTAAAGAAAAATGTATAACAGATAGCTAAAAGATTAAATTAAGACAATGTCCTAGAAAATATAATAATCAGAAATGGAAAATATAGGAGGTGAGATGGAGATATGCAAGTGGGAAAAGTGAAGCATAATGTAAATTTCTTTATCTTATAAAGTGTCAAGACATTATATATATATATATATATATATATGTACACATACATACACATATATATATACACACACACACATATTTGATTAAAAATTAGTATTTTATTTAAACATACAAAGATAACCCACAGAAAAGTCAAATATAGTAATATTAGTGTCATTAAAATATACAAAAGAACCAAAGAAAAATTAATATAGTAACTTAGTGTTTTAAATATCTTGACCCATTTATTCTCATAATGATTCTCTAAAGAACGGATTCATCATGTCCATTTTGCAGATGAGGAAAATGAGGCTCACAAAACTTGAGTAACTTGCCCTCAGTCACAGCGTCCCACAGTCTGTGCTCTTGTCTATTTTACTATTCTACCTCTTTTTTTATATGATATTGTTGGGAAGAGATAGATAAGGAATGTGAAAGATGATGTAAAGTGTCTCTCTTAGCAATAGATTAAGGCAATATTTAAAATTTATGAATCAAGAAATAGTGATGAAATAGAGCATTAATCACCAGAAGATACAAAAACAGAAACTGTTTAAAAGGGTTTAGTTTCAGGAGCAGGTCAGTGAATAGGAGCAGGGTGAACCAAGAATTTGCCATTTTTCCTTGGAAGCCCTTTGATGTCATTAACATGCACTTTAAAAATAACATCCTGAACATTTTATTTAAATTTATTAAAATTACAAATGACTTCAGGTGAAAAGAGAAAAAAATGAGTTCATAAGCTAAGTTATTTTGATAATGTTTTTCTTTTAATTTTCTTTTTCTTTCTTTTTTGTATTTTACATACCAATTATATATTAAAAATATCTCAAACATGATAACAAGGAAACTTCCTTCTCACCTGTGGTAGAGATATGACCCAAGTCCCTTCAGGAAGACCTGGACAATGTTCACAAGATGAGTTGGGAAGTCCTTATCCTCACAATTGGTAAGTGATATCACTGGCTCCCAATCTGGTAAGCAGACACCATTTTAAAACAAGACGAAGATTTAAACATTAATATCCACAAAAGACGTTATGACTCAGGAATAGAATGGGTGTCCCAAATGTGCATTTTCTCCAACTCTAAGAAAAGGTGCTATTTGGAAGGGGGCCTCTAATGGCAGGAAAGGACTCTGGATTTTTATATATATATCATTAAAACCAACTCTGGAGATACAGGCACCATTCTGTACTACATTCATTAGTCTAGCAACTGAATTTTTCAGACTTGGTGTCAAATACATCTCATCAATTATATCAATTCACGCTAGTAAGTTAAATTTCAGTAAATTAGTGTGGGTAACAGGTCAACACACAGTGAAATGTAATAAGACCTTACACAGCCTTAAACCAAGATCTTTGAGGTACAGGTAATGATACATGTTTATATGCTGCCATCTAGTGCTCTTTGCGTTAGAAACTTAGATTGAGCATAGGCAGAAATAGATTATGTTGGTATTGTTGCTATTATTATAATTTAATTTTTCCTCAGTCTCTGAAATAATTTCTCTTTTTTGTGGGGGCTAAGTCAAAATGTTTTCCTAATAAAGTGATAATTCATATGTATACAACAAATCTATAGACAGCTTTGTATATTATGGAAAGCTCAGTGAATTCTGACCCAATCTTTATCTATAGATTCATATGGTTTTCATAGCATTTCAAAACACAAGAAGCATATAGGAAAGGCTCAATTATTTCAGTAAGTCATCTGCTAAATGTGGATGACAATCAGTATTGCAAAGAAATTGGTGTTAGCTCACAAAATTCCCTGTAAAATGAGTTGAAAGAGAAGAAATTTTACCCAATATGTAACTGAAAAAAACATTGAAAATCAACTAGAAATGCTGATTGCATCATTGACCTCACTGGAAAGTAGAGGAAGTTCTTAGGGGCCCACAGAGAGGAG
Source organism: Marmota marmota marmota (assembly GCF_001458135.2). Taxonomy (NCBI): domain Eukaryota; kingdom Metazoa; phylum Chordata; class Mammalia; order Rodentia; family Sciuridae; genus Marmota; species Marmota marmota. The sequence continues at coordinate 51,891,055 of NW_025999842.1, read as the reverse complement.
AGAACTGAAACAAGAGAAGTCAAGGGCTGAGGGAATTCCTACCAAAGATACCAGGAATATATAGTCCTTGAATATAATGGCTTCCCAAGACAGGATATAAGGACTTGTTCAGGGTGGGAACTAAGATGTTTGCATAAATCTGGAACCCTGGGCAGACAATACCAGCAAAGGAAAACAAGGAAGTTTGTCAAGGCTGAAGTTCAGATGGGAAAAAGAAATTTCTCCTCCAAATTATAAACATAGCCTCTCTTACATGGGTTTTGAGTTCAAATTTATATTAACTGATAGATTGAACATGAAGTGTAAGAAAAGGAAAAAAGGTCAAAGATTATGCTAAGGTACACAGTGCTCATCTTGAGTTAACTGGAAAAATGTCATTGTCAATACAGACAGAGAAAGCTTCAAGTAGAGTTGGAGTAGGCAGAATATTGGGGGAGTTTGGTATTAGAAATTTTAATTTGAGATGCCTATCAGACACTGCAGTGGAGATATCTAGTATGCAGTTACATTTATGAGTCTGAAGTTCAGGAGAGAAGAATGGGTTAGAGGGAAACATTTGAGAGTAGTCTGTGGCAATGGGACTACGGAACTAGAAGAAATTGGAAGAAAATAAAGATGAGAGAAGTCCAAGAACTTACGGGATACTCCAATATGGAGACATCAAGGAGATAAGAAGCCCTAGAAGAAGAAGCAGGAAAATATATAATCACTACTTAGAAAATGCAATAAGAGAAATGAATGAATTCAAAATAGCACCATAAATATAGAAAATACTGAGGAATAAATTTAATAATAATAATGTGAGAAACATAAGAAACAGCTCATTTTTAAAAAAACACACCATATTACTTTTTGTCATTTTTGTTATAATTGATAAACTCTGGAATAGAAGTGATAGAGGGCAAGGGCACATGCCAGTAATCCCAGCAGCTCCGGAGGCTGAGGCAGGAGGATCTCAAGTTCAAAGCCAGCAAAAATGAGGCACTAAGCAACTCAGTAAGATCCTATCTCTAAATAAAAATACAAAATAAGACTAAGGATGCAGCTCAGTGGTCGAGTGCCCCTGAGTTCAATCCCTGGTTCCCTCACTCCCATGCAAAAAAAAAAAAAAAAAA
>NW_025999842.1:51883852-51886584 GCF_001458135.2 Marmota marmota marmota | reverse complement strand
AAGAATATGTAAAAAACTATGATCGGTGAATAATACATATGGCTGACTTTAGTTCCTACCTTATAAATATCTGAATTTTTACTACAGCATATAAACATTATTAACAAAGTTTAGAATTTTTAATAAAGTTTATGTGGTATATAATAGTGTAGAAATGAAGTTATAACATAATGAATTTATTATATATATATATATATATATATATATATATATATATGGAAATGAAATTATAACATAATGTTAATTAAAGAAAGCAGAAATAAACATTTTACATAAAAACATGACCAAGAGTATAACATGCATGGAAAAGAGACTGGAAAGAAATTTGTCAAAAAAGTCAATTAAGAATATCTTTGGGTAGTAGCATTAGGTACTTTTTCCTTTTTTTTTTTAATGCTCTCTATATTTCAAATTTTCTAGAATATAGTAATATTATCTTCATTTTTTCTTTTTATTATGGAAATATTCAAACAAAGAAAAAGTTTAATAAAATACTAGGTATCTATCAGCTTCAACAATTATCAAAATTTAGATCTACATGTGTCACCTTTCCCAACTTTTTGTTTTTTAATTTGCAACATTTTAAAGCAAACCTTAGATACCTCCTCACTCTCTTTTACATACTTAATACTATTATTTCACCTAATGAAATTAAGAAAATTTCTTTAATGTCATCTAATATTTAACCCTTAAGGAATGATCTCTGATTGCCTAAAACATGTCTTTATGCAGTTAGTTCCTGTGAGTCGGAATCTAAACAAGGCCTCATCTTTTATGGCTACAGAACTCTACTTCAGTAGTGTTATGGGCTGAGTTGTGCTACATCCCCAAAGTTTTATGTTGAAGTCCTAATCCCCAAGTACCTGATTTGAAGATCAGATCTCTACAGAGATAGTTAAGTTAAAATGGGGTTATTAGGGTGAGTCCTAATCCAGTTTGACTACACCCCTAGAAGAGGAGAAGGGGAAAGTGGAAACTAAGTGAAGACACCTTCATCATAGACTTCAGTCTCCAGAATTGTGAGAAAATAAATTTCTGTTCTTTAAGCCACTCAATGTGTGCTACTTTGTTATGGCAGCAAAGCAAACTAATTCAATCAGTAAAGCCAGCATCTGTTCTGACTTTTTTCATGGATGGTTGGCCTTGTCAAATTCATATTTAAATGGTGGTTGTGGGTACAGATGAAAAGCGCATAAAATAATGCAGAGCTCTAGAAAGAGCTCAATATACATCATCTATTACTCATTCAACAAATATTCATAAAGGATCAATTATTTGATAGATACCGTGGTAGATGCTGGGGATGGAAAAATTAAAATGCAATGCAATGAAAATATAATTTGTAGAATTTGTATCTAAAGTCTAGTAGGGTGTAGCAGGAGTGGTCAGAGTTAAGTTAATCAACTTAAGATTCAAAGGATAGGCTGCATTTTGGAGAAGTAGGAGGGATTTTCAGGGAGAACAGACAATATGTGCAAGGTCTGGGGCATGAAATGGTACAAATTATCTTGCGGGCGCACATAATTTAATATAGAGTGCCTAAAACTGAATGGTATACATAATTCAATATTGTATGACGTTAAAACAAGGAGCTGATGAGAGATGAAATTAGGCAAGATGGAGCATCTTGAATCCCAGGAAAAGTAATTAGATAATCTGCTACAGATGGCCTTTTAACAATTTTCAGGAGGGTGTCTTTATTAGCTTTACATTTTTAGTTTGGTCATTCTGTTAGCAGTCTGGAGAATGAAATTTAACAGTCAAAACTGGAGTGAGGGGACTGGGGAAAGGGGCTATCTTCCAATTACCCAGTGGGAAATGTTGAAGGCTGGCATTAGGCAGGGGCAGTTGCTATACACTGGGGATGTTAAAAAGGTAGAATGGACACGATTTGTTTAAAAGATGTATTCGGGATACTGTAAAGCTCTCTTACTGTGAGCTTTGTGGTGACTTAATGCAAAATAAAATTTAGAAGGGAAGTAGATTTAGAGTGAAAAATCAAAAAACTCTGTTTGGCATACATTGGATTAGTAATATTTCCCATTGTCTCCTGATAGAACTTTGGAAAACAGGTGAGATTTCTTTTGTAAGGTGTGTTGAGAATAGAAAAATTGACTTCCAGAAAAATATACACAACTTTCTCCCAGTGCAAACGAAGCAACAGGTGATGGTGCACAACTATAACTGTAGAAAATGGCCTCTAATTCAAGAGTTGAGGAATAACGCAACTAGTATTTTTCCATCCTTGGTGACTCAGAGCTAAAGATGGCGCCTGTAGCAGAAATTAGCACGGGGGAGGGGGCGTTTTATGAAGAAAAGATGACGTTTTTATTTTTGTTTTCAACACACAGTGAGATACCTCAGCGCTTGGAGAATCATGGATGGTTTTCTTCCGCTAAGATTTTTGTGTGTAGTACAACTCTTCAATTTTCCACGCTAAAAAGCTTGTTTCATTTTGTGGGCGCGATAGCGCGGGGGATGACAAGTCTTTTTCTTTGCTTCACGGTCTCATTCATTCATGTTTCTTATTCAGGGAGGGTTCCACGACAGCCTGCCCGTCTGGCTTTCCCTCCTTTGTTTATCCCGGGCTTGTTACGGTTCTGAGACGCACAGAGGGTACACCCGCGCATCCTGGGGTTTCCTTACCGCTCCAAGGGAGCAGATTCTTACCCCTTCCAGAGCCGCGGGGGCGACAGGCGCGCGCACGGCTCCGCAACGCGTGCCCGTCGATA
>NW_025999842.1:51867841-51882767 GCF_001458135.2 Marmota marmota marmota | reverse complement strand
TTTTTTTTTTTTTTTTTTTTTTTTTTTTTTTTAATGGTGATACATAGATAAAGAGAGCACAGGTTTTGCTGTCCAAAAGCTAGCAGTTTGATGGTGGTCACAGAACATTTACCAGGGTTAAAATTCAGGGCAGAAGTAAACCGATTGATTAATGAAGATCAAGGAATTTTAGCATTTCTTAGACTTTTCTGTTAGGGAATATAGATCTCCAGGGAACTGGAGCATTAACTAATAATGCCCAGTAGTTCAAAATATATGTTTTTTTCTTTTTTTTTACACAATTTTATTCTTAAAAATGCATGCATATTGTATTCTTATGTGGAAATTAATATATTCATTTTAGATTCATCCTCATCTTTAAATAAATTGACAATTCAAGAATATATGTGCAGAGTATATCCATGTGTTTGAGTAGCCCTGATGTAATATACCCTGAGATATTTATTTGAAAATGATGGCACAGATGCTTGTGCTAGTCTTTTCGATTATAGCAAAATTTTCAGTGGCAGATACAGAAATATTTAAATTACCTATGAATATGCTACCCACAAGCATATTTTATTAATATGATAATGTTTTGGGAAATCAAACCTGAGCTGGGGCTTGGTTTCTTAAAATCATGTTAAAATCGTCATTAATTTTTTAGAACACTTTAAAAAGTCTACTAACATACCAAGTTAGATGTTTACTGCATTTCTAATTTTTTTGGTTTCAAATAAAAAAATATTTTATTCATATATGATCCAGTTTACTTAACCTTATTGCAGGACCCTAAATTAATTCAAATGTACTCAATTAATTTCCATAAAAATTGGGATAAGAGAGTATCGCTTTACTGGTGAAGTAGTGGCAATACCATGGCATAACTTAAGTGAAGAATGTTTTAATTTTCATTTGGAACATCCATGTTATAAAAAATCCTCTTTGTTTTAATAGGATCCTGATTGAGTCAGTGCGTTACATTATTTCTCAATGCTTGCCATAAAGCTGAGCTATGCCCACTGGTAAGACTTTTATGAAATTTTTGCACAAAATTCATATTTTACACACTTGTTTTTAAATTTGGCTCATTTTAAGGGACTCTAACAGATTAATGAATAAAGTAAGTCTCATCAACCAAATATTGCTTTTAGAGAGGGTAATGAGTATTTTAGGTTTGGTCTCTGTGTGGAACTGATCAGCTCTTTTAAATCATAAAAGTACCATAAGAATTCATAACAATGAGCATATCTGGTTTTAATAAAACATTATTTACAAAAGCAGATGACTAGCCTGTAGGCCACAGTTTGCTCATACCTGTTATGGGGGGGCATTCATTCAGTCATCATTTTTTCACGTAAAGCATATTTATTGAACACCAAAGCTAGTAGCTAGGGATGTAAATATACACTACATAGTATGGTGGGAGAGAGAGAGAATTATTTATGTAGGTGTACGTAGACATATGTATATTATATATACATATATATTCTAGTTGGGTTAAGTGCTACAAAGAAAAAGAATGGCTTTCTACATAAGAAACAGAAAAATTTAGATGAGGTTGTCAGAAAGTGATCCATTTTAGAAGCAACATTTAAATAGCTTAACACAATGTAGAAGCAGCTCCATTTGCATGAGAAGGAGCTTATTTTGATGGAGGAGATAGAAGGTTGACATTATGGACAGGATGTAGGTATTTAAGGGGAGGTTTGTCTTGATTTGAAGCTGTAGAAATGGACAGGTCAGGAAGTATAGAACCCTTTAGGGCGTATGAAGGACTTGTTTTATTTTACCCTAAATTAAATCTGCAGGGAAATAGCATGATATGATTTATGTTTTAAAGGAAAAAATAACTTTTAATATTTGTCAAATGGTGACTATAGGCTAGACAAATGTTAGTCATTTTTCATGCCAGATGATCTTTGATAGAATTTTGATTTTACAGATAATATTAGAAAATGAAGTTTATAAATGTCTAAGGTCATACAATTAACAGTGATAGATGCTACTATGCAAAGGAGACTTTTAGAGGAAGTGACTAAAGAGGTAAGAGGTATATGGGTGAGAAGTCACCACAGCTAAAAGAAAAAAATATTTTAAGAAGTAGGAATCATTCACTTGTTATAATGTAGAGAACTCATGCAGGTATTCACAGACTATTTCTTAATATCATAGTAGTAAAGGTTTGTGTTACAGTAGAGTTATTTAGAAAATGACATGAGTCTTTATCTTTTGTAGTTGAGAGTGAAGCCAAAGCAAAAACCAAAATTCGCTTTGAAGAATTACTTAAGACCCACAATGATCTAATTCGTGAAAGAAAAAAACTGAAGAAAAAACTTGCCAAATCTAGAGAAAACATCCCAGTGAGTAACTGATCATTTGGTTATGGTGACTTACATATCTGAATAAAATTATTGCTTTCATATTAAAATTCTAAGGAACTTTGGAAATTAAAAACGTCCGTCATGATCCATAACACATGGTAAAATAAAGTTTACATTAGAATCAACATCATTCTTAGAGTATTGAATTCTGTCTTGAGTGCTGTCCTAAAAGAAGAACATAGGCACACTGGCGAGCGTTACCAGAAACAATGAGGAAACTCAAAACTAGCCATATTACACATTTTTGAGGAAAACAAAGGTTTTTAAAACCCAGAATATGAAGAATGTTAGAAGTAATATCTACAGATAGTCAGTGACTTGTCTATATTTAGATTTAATCTAACTGAGCAAATCAATGGCCTTAAGTCAATAATTATCTTTTTATGCTTCAGCCACACATTTAAATAAAGAATTTTGGACAGCACACTTATGAAAGATACAGAATTTAAAGCAATAATAAAGCAAACCAGCAACTAACTAGCCTGATTCCTGTGGTATTATGAGAGTCTATGACAGCATCCACAGTAAACTTTTCATGTTTTACACCTATCTTACCATTTCTTTTGCACTTTCTCCTTTGAACATAATCTCTTGGGTTCTTACACATACACAAAAATAAGTCCTTGCATGTCCAAGTGATACATAATCTTTCTCTGGAAGGAGCTTTTTTAATGAATGATATATCCTATATTTTGTTTGTATCAGATTTTACCAAATGTATATGTATGAAACCTGTGTAATTTAGTATTCTATTTGGTAGTCATCAGTGTACCAGTATATACTCTCAAGTGAGGCAAAATTAGTGTAACGCTGGCCAGAATCCAGCCACAGACAAGTACCGTTTATAGTAAGCTACAGTGTGCAGCATAGTAGGAAACAGTGATGTGCAGAATAGAACACTATGTATTGGTACATGCCCTCCCCTCAGGTGGGGATTTTACATTGCAACAAAGCGAAAAGAACCCTGGAAACAGTTGTCTGCAGAATGTTTTTATGAACTCACTTGGTTAAAGAAGAACCTCATATTTTCTCTCATTGTTAGAGAATTGGACTTTGTGAGCTATGAGCAAGATGCAGTTAAGGCCAAGAATTCTTAATTAAGTGGATAATAAGATAGTGAGCAGAAGTTATAAGGTCCATTTAAGATATTGAGGACATACAGGTATGAAGTAACATCATAATTTACCCAGCCTCTCTTAGCAAACACCAAACCTAAATAGACTTTGCATTCAGAAATAAGGATAATAGGTGGGGGAGAAAAAGATTTTCTGGCTCAAAAGAAGGGAATATTCCTGGAGGGCTTAGGGGAAAACCAAATATTTCTGGAATTGTTAATCCCAGGAAGTAGAAGAGGAATACCCACTTTCATTTACTAGATAGCTCAATGCTTTCTGTCTTTCAGGCTCTCTTCTATACATTTTTTAAGTGTTCACATACTTTCTACAAACAACAGAATGATAAAGATTTATCTCCATAGACCAGGAAACTACAGCATAGACTTGGAGTGTCTTGACAAAAGTTATGTAGTAAGTTGTGAAAACAGGGATTCAAATACTGACAGTCTGATTGTAGAGTGTACTCTCTTATCTACAAGTCAGTGTTACCTCTTTTAATAAACGTTGAAGTGATAGCAACTCTTTGGAACAAGAACATGAATTTCTGTGTACATAACATAACAGACTGAGGTGAAAAAGGAAGCAGTCTGAAATAAAATTAAGCAAGGAAAAAAACCTGTAATAAAAGAATTTACAATAATGGCAGGTTTACCTTATGTTCTAATTACGTATCAGGCATGGTGATAAGAATTTTACAACAATTATTTCTTATAGTCATGTTAATCATGCAGAGTTTTTGCACATGAGAAATTTTATTTTAAATTGTTTGTCCACGTTGTATAGTCAGAAAACAAAAAAGTGGGATCTAGGACCATAGTCACTCCAATTTTAAAGTCCATGTTCTTTCTTCAGCTGCTTCCTTAAAACTATCTCAGGCCTAAACTAACAGGATTGGTACCATGAGAAAAGCTAATCAGTAATATGGGAGACAAACTTGAGGCACTCTCCATGAGAGAAATGGCCAAAACTGAAGTAAAATAAGTAATGAGAATATATTTGACTTACAAATAAGTGTTCCCAGACAGTACTCATGGAATAGAAACCAAAACAGCAATGATGAAGAAACCTGCCTGAGGTTAAGAAAAAAAGATCTTCAAAGACATGAGTCCATTTTGCATTCCAGGTATTTATGAGATGAGAACTGCATCTAGAAATGTTTTTGTTTTGTTTTTATTTCAGGAGAAAAATAAATTTTACAAATATCTAAACAAAAAAAGCATCAAGTACATTTCAGATTTCTCTAAAAACACTGACTCCAAAAGACAGTGGGGAAATATCTATAGAGTATTGAGGAGAAAACTGACCCAAGAAGTCTAGTAACCTAAATTGTTAGTCATTTGCAAGGGCGGTAATCATATGAGCAGAGAGCTTAATGAGCTCCTGAAAAAAAATGACAAACTATTAAAGATGTTATTTTTGAGGATGTATATGATTATCAGACATGAATAAAAGCGTAGAAAACATATAATTTGCAAATATTGAATGAACCTTGAAATCAGTTAAATATATAGAAATGTCTTATTATGTATATGCCAAAAGTAAACCTAAAGATTTTTACTATATATGTATACAGCTGCTCCTTGACTTACAAGGGTATTATGCCTCAGTGAACCCATAGTAAGTTGAAAATGCATTTAATACATCTAACCTACCAAATAGCTTAGCAGTGCAGTCCACTATAGAGTGTCAGTTGTTAATCCCTTATGATTGTAGGGCTGACTGGGAACATACTGTACCATACATCACCAGATTGGAAAAGATTCAAATTTAAAATTGGAAGTACAGTTTCTACTGAATGAACATCTGTTTTGTACCATCATAAAGTAAAAAAAAATATTGTCTATATGATAATGTGAAATAACAGAATTAAATGGTTTCCAAAGATTGAGCAAAACATCCTCGCTTACAAAGGAAGGAAAAGTCATATAACTATTACTACTGCCTAGGGTATAGTTACTGTTTCATCCTATAATGTGAAATAATTAAAATAATATATAGCATATAAAATGGATTGTTATACTTTTTGAGTCATTAGAGATCAGGGAAAATCACTGAAATTAGATTTTATAAGACAAAGAAAAGTAAGGGAGTAAGAAATTTAAGAGCAAGTATTTAGTCATGACAATAAATGTAAATGGCTTAAGATTTCTATTTTAAAAAGTAGATTGTATAATAAATTTTTGAAGTAGTCACATTTTCCTCTTGCAAGATTCATATACCAGACAAAATGACTATAAAGTTTAAAATAAAAGTGCAAAAATATAGATGAAGAGCATTTAGAAACTTGGAGCTGTCGCCTTTATTGAAAGAATAAAAAATTCTAAATAAAATTTGAACAATTGAAATTGGTCATGTTAAAAGAATTATCCAAGTCAACCTAATAGTTTCCCCCCAAATCTCAAGACTATCTTAATAAATGGATATTGGTGCATAATTAAGAAGTTAGTACAAATAAATTGAATAAAAGCCATATGAGCATATAAAAATAACCAAGAAGAAATCATTTTAATTGGAAACAAAATAGTAATTTTTTAAAAAAACAAATATTTTATATTTATGTTTGTGAAAATTATGTTCCTTCAGATCCACATGTACACATGAAATACTGTGTAAGATTTTAGTAGTTTTCCATGGTTTCCTTTGAGGAGGAAGGATATATACTTCTATATACATCTAACCTTCATTTTTTTTCCTTTATTATTAGGGCACATAGAAAAGGTCTCTTTTCATTAAAACTAGTTAGTATCCTTGATATTTACATAATTACAAAATATGCTGGAGTATAAAACAAATAATGATAGTTTTGCTTTTTTTAAAACTTGATATTTTTGTGCAGCTACTTCATACGAGGCACCATACCAAATGCTTTCCATGCATTCATTAACTCACTTCATTCTCATAAGAATCTTAAAATTAGTATAGATTGGAGAACCGAGGCACCAGAGTTTCAGGAACTTAACTGGGTTCAGACAACTAAGGTGTAGGAATCCTGGTCCTTCTCATTCTGTAACTTGTGATCATGACAACTCTGCTCTACTGCCTCCCTATTTTGCTCTTGTATACTGTAGGCAAATGTATGTTCTCTTAGGAGAACAAATGGTCATTGATAGTCTAAATGCTAATATTAGGAAACCTATGTGAATCAACTGAAAGGGAACAGGGTAGTAAATTAAAATAATTAGAGTGAGAAACAATATGAAGATATTGGAGAAGAAGGTACAGGAACTAATAGATAAATATCACATAGAAACTACAGAAACCTCCAAAAGGTCTTAAAAATAAATTTTCCAAAAGTATAGATTCATAATGAAAAAAACTTGTAAATAATTGTTAGCACATATTACAGACTTAGACTTTATACTTACCAGTTTTCTTTAAGGTTTAGGTTTCACACTGTTGTCATAATCGTCAGTGAACTTTTTTAGTTAACAAAAGTAGACTAAAGTTAATGCAGAAGAATGAAAAAGGAAGATTTAACTTAAAAATTTAAAACAAGAAAAGGGATTATACCATTTCTAGATATTTCATTTTATTATAAATATAATTCAAGAAATAATATTGATAGGGATACTTTAATTTTTGAAGAAAAAGTTCAATTAAAACCTCATTTTATATGACTAAATTTCATTTCAGACAGCTTAAAAAGTTAAATGTAAAGATCTAAATTAGTAGATAAATACTTAAATGAGAAAATAAAAATGACTAGCTGGTTTAATCTTCCTGTAAAGAAAGATATTCTGGTCTTAAAAGGGATAAAAACATCCCAAATAGACTATTCTCAGAAGATTTAGTAAATGTTTATTGAATGAATGACTAGGATGTGTAAGATGCTCTTTTTGTCAAAAAGCAAAGTCAACTAATTCATTGAGAAAAATATGTAATATTTTTACAGTCCTAAGAGTTAATACTTTTACATGTAGCTAAAAGTAATTGCTAACATGTATTGAATACTAGAATCAGAAGGACCTTCTTAATGTTTTCTAGTTATTTATCTGATTACTCCTCAGAGATTAAGTTTCATTTCTGTTGTGAAGTAGTATAATTAGATGCCATAAATATTAAGATCCTAAATAGCTAAGTAATCTAAAGTCATGAAAAATAAAACAAATTGTATGAGAAAATAACATTAGCTAATAGAATATAGAAATAGTTAAAGAGATTCAGAGTGGGATACTGAGATGATATTTTTTGCTGACCAAATAAGTATTTAAAAGCTTAGTAGTAGTAGTGTAGTGAACAAGGCTTTTTGGTACAATGATGGTAAAAGGGTAAGTTAATATAGCACGCATTAACGACTCTTCTAGGAAGATTGTGAAGAGGAATATTATGAAGATAGTATTGATTGAATTAAGGTGTTTAAACACTGATTTCAGGAAGATAATGGAGATATAGACCACAAGTAGAAAAAATTCACATTTTTATATTGGGAAGAAAAGAGGGAAAGAAGGTGTTTGCCGTGTTGGTAGCAGAAAGTTCCAGCTTCCCATGTGATGGCTTATGTCTGTAGAAGTGAGTTAGGAAGTGACACCATTGGACATTAGAGATGAGTGAAGAGGGTCTGAAGTAGCCACTGTGGAGAAGGTAAGGAGAAGTGCAAGTGAACAGATTATTGTACATAGAAGACTTGTCCAACAGTGCTGATAACCTAGTTGAATTTATAGACTATATTTTTATAAATACACCAGTGTTTGAAGTGGTTCACATTTTTCAAACTCATTATAAAATGACTAAGTTTGAACAGTGCCTGGAGTTTTGCCAGACAATGTGATGGACGGTAAGTACATGATAAGGGCAAGTGATGATTAAACTGATGGCTCATGGGATCAGAGTATCAGGATGTTAATAAATTAGGCTTTATTGGATTGATAACATAATAAACTTTATTATTTTGTACTACTGTCTGGAGTGGTTTTTTATTCAATAGTAATAACAAATAAATGGCTAAGTAGAGAATAAACACACTATAGTTGTATTTTTAGAATTGCATTTAAATCTTTCTTTTAAATGGGGAAATTTAAGCCATATTTTTCTCATTTTCATTGCTTATGCTATATTATCTTGATTTTCTTTTACCTCATTTTATTCTTATAACTTAACTTGATAGTACTGATATCGTCTTTGTCCTGTGAGCTAAAGTTTCTAAATATTTTTGCTTTTTGTACTGAATTTTAAAGGGTAGAAAATCTTCTAGGTTCTCTAGGTATTACTCATATCATCCATGTATTTACTTTAATATAAATCTGTAATTATCTTGGCTCTATCAAAGATAAATTTAGAACCCCAGTCTTCTTAGGGGGTAACTAAATACTCATCAAAATATATATATTTTTTTTTAATTGGGATTGAATGTAGGGGGACTTACTCATTGAGGTACATTCCCAGCTCTTTTATTTTATTTTATTTTTTTATTTTGAGACAGGTTCTGGCTAAGTTTGTGAGACTGGTCTCAAACACCTCAACACCTACTGAGTCACTGGGGTTACAAGTGTGTGTCACCTGATCAAAGTAGTTTATGTCTAAGAGCAAAGACCAACAATATTTAAAGGAATCCCGAGAAAATCTAGCAGCGAGCAATACAAATGCATAGTTTGATCTCCATTGAAATTCACCAGCCTTATAAAAAGGAAAGATAATATGACCTTGAACCAGAAATAAGTCAATTAATAGAAACAATGTAGGAGATAGAAAAAGATATAAAAAAGACCAAATAAAACTTCTAGAGATTAAAAAATATAAAATTTGAAATTACCAGTAAACTGAATGGAATTAGCATATTAGAGACTGCATAGAAATAATCAGGAAACTTGAAGAAATAACATTCTATCACTAAAAAGGGTCTCAAATGTTAAAGTGGAGAGGGAACAGAACATTGTGACTTATAGAACAGTATTAAGCATTTTAATTGTGTGTACCGTAAATCTGAGAAAGTAGGAGTTAAGAAAACATTCAAAGAAAAAATTTTGCACATTTTATGGAAACAGTAAACGCACAGATACAAGAAGCTCAACAAATCATAAGCAGAAGAAATATGAACAAAATTATTCCATCATCACACTAAAATTGTTGAAAAGCCAGAGAAAATGAAGACATTTTGTTCAGGAGAATAAAGAATGACAGCAAACTATTTCAGCTAAAAGTGACTGGAGCTATGTCTTTAAAACACTGAAAGAAAAAACTATCACCACCTAGAATTCTATATTGAGAGACATATCTTGCAAAATTGAAAGGGAAATAAGAACCTTTTAAGTAAACACTGAAAGAATTCTTTGTCAGTAGACCTGAAGTACAAGAAATTGTTAATTTTTAAAAAGGTAATAACCAAGTAGATTTGCACAAAGGAGCACAGAAACTAGTAAGTATACTAAAGAAATAATTTTTCTCATTTAAAAAAAATCTTTAATTAAAAGATAACTTTTAAGGCAAGAGTGAAAACAGGGATAGAATGTGTGTGTGGAAGCAAAAGGTGAGAACATAGGAAATAGGGGAGGAGGTAAAGTAGAATTATACTTTTAAGGTTCTTAAAATACATGGGAAGTGGCATTATTTGGTAAGTTTGGATAAAGATTTATATTATAAAACCTGGAGCAATCACTTAAAAAGTGGGGAGGGGGATGGATTAAAAAAAAAGCAATGTTATGATGGAATAACAAAAAGATAATGAGAAAGATGGCAGAAAGAGGGGGAAAAAAAACAGCAATACAAATAGAAGCAAATAACAGTATGGAATACTTAAATTCAGCTGTATCAAAAAAATCACTTTAAATATAAAAGGAGCAAACAGACCCATTCAAGGATAGAGATTTCAAATTGACAAATACATAGGACCCTGGTATATATTTACTATAAGAAACCCCCTAGATATATAAAGACACAGATGGGTTAAAGTTTAAAGGACAGACAAGAAGATAATACCATACTAATAGTAGTTGAAGCAAAGTTGGAGTGGTTATAGTGATATCAGAAAAAGTATATTTTAGGACATAAAAAGTTACCAAGGATAAACAGGAATATTGCCTAGCTTAAAGGAGAATATTTTATAATGATAAAAGTATTGTTTTTTTCAGGAAGAAAATAATCCTAAAAGTGTGTATAAACCCAGTTAAAGAACTTTAAAATACACAAAAATTAATGGAAATGACAGACAAATCAGCAATTATGATTATATATTTGAATAGTCCCTCTTAGAAATTGATAGAGTAAGTAGTTAAAAATCATCAATAATAGATTACTTCAAATCACTGTCGACAAATTTGGAACATTGTATCCAACAAACATCAGTAATCAATTTTTAGCACACTGAGACAAATACCAACCTGTGCCATAAGCCTAGATATTACTGTTTTAAATATAAGCAAAAAAATTATAGATACAAAATAAAAACTTTAAATGATACAGAACATGTTTTAGACCATGACAGAATTAAACTAGAAATAATTAACCAAAGAGATATGTCTGATCTTTCAATATTTGAAAGTTAAACAGGATCCTAAAATGGCCATTAAAGAAGAAACCTGAAGAAAATATTTTGAACTAAAGAAAAATGAAATCACAACGTATCAAAATTGTGGAATGCTTCTAAAGCAGATGGAAATTCATAATACTGAAATTAAAGAGGAACTTTATTAGAGGAATAGCAGTCTCAGATCTATTATTGAAGCCTTCTTAAACAGTATGAAGAACAAATTAAGCCCCAAATAGAAAATGGAAATAATAAGTGTAAACAGTGAAATGAGAAAAACTATAGTCAGCATGAGTATATTCAAGTGCAGATCCTTTTAAAAGAAATTGATCATCTTATGTATTGGGCATTCTAATGGCCTACTTCAGGCTTGATAATTCACTAGCGGGACCCACAGGACTCAAAAGCTCTGATATGTTCATATAGTTTATCACAGCAGAAAGAGACAGATTAAAATCAACAAAGGGAAAAAGTGCATGAGGCAGGCACACTGCAGGAGAAACCAGTAGTGTGCTCCCTGTAGTGTTGTACAGTTCTTACTTCTGCCAGCAACTGTGAAAATGTGCAAAATGTTGATAACCAGGAACATTTACCCAAGCCTTCTTGTTCATGGTTTTGTGTATGTGTGTGAGGTGTTTGTGCAAGGTGTCATATAAGCATGCAGTGCCTGTGTGAATGACCTTAGTTACTCTGATATCAGTCTCCCAGACCAAAAATAGATGTTTACCATAAATCACATTATTAGTATTTGACCAAATTGGTACAGTGTTGCCCAAGGCTTTAGGCATATAAAAGCAGTCTTATCACACATAGCATTCCAGAAACTCAAAGCTCAGTTTTTAGGATCCTACCTACAGCTGGTCCCAAAAATGGATCTTATTTGGGATTTGCTGCATTTTATCAACTGGTCTCGAGGTGTTTTTTTTTTTTTTTTTCCCCTGCATAACCTGTAACCAGATTAATTAGGAAAAAAGAAAAAAAAAAAAAAACAAACACAAATTACCAATATTAGGAATCTGAGAGGAAAGTTACTGTAGATGCTATAGATTTTAAAAAGATAATAAGGGAGTATCATGAATGATTTTCTGACCATATATTTAGCAGCTGAGATGAAATGCATAAATTACATGCAGTGTACAAACTCCCAAAGCTCCCTCTAAAAGAAATAGATAAAAACTTCACAAATAAAAGTAATTCTAGGTGGCTTCATTGTAAATTTCACCAAGCATTTGAGTAAGAATTAATACCAATTCTATACAAGCTCTTTAACAGGCTAAACTAATTCTCCACTCCTTCTTGTAAACACTCATTATCCTGATACCATGACTAGAAACATATTACAAGAAAATTACCAACCAATATTGCTAAGGAACACAGCTTCAGACATCATCAATGAAATATTAGGAACTCATTCTTACAAAAAAAGATAATACAAAATGACTTCTAGGAATATATTGTCAGTTCAGTGTTAGAAAAACTATTCACTGGAATTCATTTCATAAGGCTAATTCAGAAAACCATATGATCATCTTAAATATAGAAAAAGGATCTGGAATATACATAGCACTCAAGGATAAATGCATCAAAAATGTTCAAGATGTTGAAATTTGCTGCATTTTAGCAACTGAAGTCTGCTGAGTTTTTTTTTTTTTTCCTGCATAACCTCTAATTAAATCTATCAGGAAAAAGGAAAGAAGACACAAATTACCAATATTAGGAATCTGAGAGGAAAGTCATTATATGCTATAGATTTTAAAAGGATAATAAGGGAGTATAATGAATAATTTTATGTATATTTACATTTATATTCAGTGTATATACTGAAAGGCCCCAAAGTGCTAACAATAAAGATTTGCTTAAATAGGTATCCTGTTCATAGTTTAGAAGAAGCAGTGTTGCTAAATATCCATTCTCTGAAAATCTTTTGATTCAGTTCAATACTAATCAAAATGCCAGCAGGTTTTTAAATTGGAAATCTAAATATGAGATTTATTTGGGAATATAAACAACAGACTTAGAATAATGAAACAATTTTAAAAAGAACAAAATTGGAGAAGTTACACAGTTTGAATAGAAACCCATAGTAGAGCTGTAGTAATCAAGACAGCTTGGTATTGTCATAAAGATAGGCATATGTATCAATGGAGCAGAATAGACTTTAGAAATGGACTCAGTTCTTCCTATTTTTTTTCCTTCTTCCCTACCTCCCTCTCTTCCTTCATTTTTGTACTGGGGATTGCACCCAGGGCCTTGTGCATGCTAAGTACGTGCTCTACCAATGAGCTACACCCCATTCTGGTCACTTAATTCTTAATTGTCAAGGTTAATTCAGTAAGGGAAAAGAAAAGCTTTTCAACAGTGGTCCTGAAATAATCATATATCTATATGCAATAAAATAAATTGTGACCATATCTTGTTTGGAAAATAGCTAGAAATGGATCAAAGACTTACATATAAGAACCAAAGCTATATAACTTATAGAAGAAACAGAATAAAACCTTGGTATCCTTGCTCTGGATATAAAAGCATAAGACAAAAAGAAAATGAGATAAATTGAGGTTTTCAAAAATTAAAAACATTGCTAAGAAAATGAAAGGATCAGCTTTGGGTTGAAAGAAAATATTTTCAAAGCACCATCTGATACAGAACATTTTAAGAACAGTTATAACTCAGTGATATGAAAACAATCCAATTAAAATTAGAGAAGAGGTATGGATAGCAAATAAGAACATGTAAAAATTCTCATTGTCATTAGGAGTTAGGGAAATGTATTTTTTTTTAAGTTTTTTTTTATTTTGAGACAGGGTCTTGCTAAATTCTGGAGACTGGCTTTGAACTTATGATCCTCCTGCCTCAGTCCCCAGAGTCACTGGGATTACAGGCATGCACCATCACACTGGCTTCAGGAGTTGACTTCATAAAGACATGCAGGGTGATGGAAATACTTATATCATGATTATTGTGACCATATAAGTATACATTTGCCAAAGTCCATTTATATACTTAAAAGTAGTGAATTTTTGGTAAATCTTTTTTTTTCAGAATAATTTTAAAAGCAGACACACTGAAGAAAAAAAATATTAAGTGATGCACAGAAGTTAAAGATGAAGAATGGACAAAGATAAATTAGGAACATGAGCAAATGTCTTTGGGCCATTTCAAATTCAGTCACAACCAGATCCATGAAGCTATTAAATTCCACAAAGCAGACATCTGTTACTGTACTACAACAAAACTAGAAATTAATAACACAAGTTTATAATTTATAAATAACTTATTCCATAAAATTATAAGGGGGGAAAAGGAAATCAAAACCACAAGAAATAAAGTGTTTAAAAAAATAATGAAAATATAATTATTATCCTTTGAAATGTATAGGATGTTACCAGAGCTGGGAATTATATTTATTGTACTATTTAAAAAAGAACTGAACAAAGAAAAAGATCAATGACAGATACAAAGTCATATAAAATTAATATTATTTGTACAAAGGCTGATGGATCAGAGTGAATTAAAGTATTAAAAAAAAACAAGCCTTATCTTATTAGTTTTCCCAAAGTTTCATTTAAAAAATTTTTTGAGACCACAAAATATTTCTTGTGTGTCTAATTCTTGATTATGTCTTTTTACAACTATTTCCTTTAGGAGTATTCTCACAATCTGTGCAATATTGGTGCTACATTTCTAGTATTCACTGAAAAAGTAGAAAGAAAGATATCTATATGGCCCATTTTAACATAATGGAAATTCAGTGTTATTGAAGTATGACTATATTCATAGAAAGAAACCAAAGAGAAGTTTCTGAAAAGATCAGCAATCTTTTTCTTTGTGGAAGGCAATCAAGGATGAACTTTGGGTTTCTAATTTTGAGGGGTTATTTTGTTGTTGTTTTTAAAAAATTGTTATTGTTTAAAGCATATATCACTTCTAAAACAGAATATTTGAAAATTGATTTCTTAAAAGAGAGGCTTTTTTTTTTTTTTTTTTTT
>NW_025999842.1:51861997-51866203 GCF_001458135.2 Marmota marmota marmota | reverse complement strand
GGGTTTTTTTTTTTTTTTTTTTTTTGGTATTGGGGAGTGAATCCAGGGGTGCTCAACCATTGAGCCCCATTCCCAGCCCTTTTTTGTATTTTATTTAGAGGCAGAATCTCACTGAGTTACTTAGGGCCTTGCTAAGTTGCTGAAGCTGGCTTTGAACTCGGGATCCTTCTAAGGGAAGCAATTTTTATTAGCTCTGATTATGGAAGATTTTTTAAAAAGTTATGGCTTCGTAATTTATCATTAAATATAGACAGAATTAGGAAAATACTTTAAGTGAGCAATCTTTCCTCTGCCTTTTTTTTGTTTTGTTTTTAACATAGTCTAGTTGTGCAGTTTGTGGGGTGTACCTACCTGAAGCATGCTACCCTTTCTTTCTGTGTTGAATATGTATTGAGCTACTTTATGTTTGGTGTTCTTTCAGCATTTTTATCTCCTTTTCATATGTAATCAATGTTTTCTAACTGCTTTTAAACATGGAGAATTTTAAAAATTGGGCCTCAGTATTTAGTAGTAAGCATAGCCATTTTTTAGAGAGTTCTTAGTTGTGATTTTAGCTTTTGTCCATTCTGATTTTCATTGCATCTATTAAGTTTTTATTTCTGTCACTCAGAATTTTATTTCTAATATTTATGGTTCACCCAACATTCTTTTGTATTTCTTTAATATGATGCCTATTTTAAATTCTTACTAGTTTATACTATTTATATTCCTTTGGTATTCATTTTTCTCTTTCATTGGATTTCATGGCTCACCTTAATTATACTGCTTTCCTTTAGTGTCTGTTAGTTTTTAGTTGTCCGGTTGTCTTTATGTTGAGAATCTTTCCTCTGCCTGTTTTTTGTTTTTAACATAGTCTGCTTTTGCTGTTTGTGGGGTGTGCCTACCTGAAGCATGCTACCCTTTCTTTTTATGCTCAACTGCTTAATCCTCTGGATGAGCTACCACAAGAGTTGTCCATTCCAGCTCCTCAATAATAGGTTGTCCTCAGGCATATTTGCTGCTTCTTAGGAATAGCTGATTCTGATTCTTAATTGCTTCTCCAGAACCACCTGTATGTGAGGAAGTCTTTCCCTATCAATTGTGTTTTTTTCTCTGATGGTTTCTTAATAGATCTGATCTTGCCTACTTAAATCCTTGGAGAATTTCTCAAAATACTTGTTTTACAATTAGTAACATTCGTTTATGATTTTCAGCCTCTTTTTTCCTATTAAAATAATATCTCATTTCAAATAATATTTTATTGGAGAAAGAAGTATAGCTGTATGCTTAGTTTGACATTTGATTTAACTTGATATTTAACATTTAGCAGTGTTTTAGTTATACAGTTGGACTCATTACAGGGTAATCTTAGAGCTAAAGACTTTGGTTTTCGAGTATAATTATGGAGCAAGAAAAATGACCCATGTGTGTTTTCTCTTGGGGAACTAGAAATGTTTTACCCACAGTGACTCTTTTAGTAGTTTCTGATCTCCTAATTAGATTAGAGTTTGGATCATTTTTCAAGTGAGGAAAACAGCATTTAAAATTTGAGCAATTAATTCATTTCTGAAAAGTCCTTAAGGACTTTTCCCCATGTTAATTAACTAACTCATTTAATCTCCAGTTACTTTTAGAGATTACTAGTCTAATTCTGGAACATAAACTGGGAGAATGCTCATCAAAGGCTCTACAATATTATCACTCTGTCTCAGCAGAAGATAATCTTCCTAATATTCAACATTGTTGAACATTAGTCATTGTTTTTATCTATATAAACTTCAACTGTCCTTAGCTAAACTTTGTTGTTGTGTCTTATTCCCTAGCTTGGCACTGTTAAAAGCGGTCTTCAGAATATTAAAGAAACCAAAAGTGATGATGTAAGTTGTATTAACACTAATAACCCAGACAAGAGCATGCGAGTCACTAAAAACAAACTAAAGAATACACATTCAGCAGCTGAAGATTCAAATGATGATGTCAGTGTAGAGGAAGACAAGCAAGGAAAGCCAAGTAAAAAGATTACAAAGACCACACAAGAAATGGAACCAGAAACTTCTGAGAAGGTAGATTTTGCACATCAGAAAATGAGAACAAAGTCATTGTCCAGTGTTGATCATCAAAAAAGTGATAAGACAAAGGAAGGAAAAGAAAATAATAATTTAGAAGGAGAAGAAGAACTCATGCAAGCATACCAGCTCCAGGTAGCTGAAGAAATGGCAAAGGAAATTAAGAAGAAAATAAGGAAGAAACTGAAAGAACAGTTAACTTACTTTCCCTCAGATACTTTATTGCATGATGACAAATTGAGCAGTGAAAAAAAGAAAAAGAAGAAAAAGAGAGTTCCAGCCATGTCTAAAGCTGAAACAAGGTATTTTACATAGAATCATATTTTTTTAATATATTCTTATTTTCAGCTCTTGCATGACATCTGTAGTTTAATAAAATTCTTGATCTTTCATTTGGAGACACTGCCACTAGGAGAACAGCAGCTGACCTTATGCAGCACCTTAACTTTGTGCTAGGAGCTTTATGAAAATTAACTCATTTATTCCTTATTACATCCCAATGAAGAAAAGTAATATCATTCCGTTTTTCTAATGAGGAAACTAAAAGGTTTAAGTCACAGAGGCTGAGCCAGATCTTGGCAGCTTAACTCCAAAGTTTCTATCTTTACCACATACTTCTCCTTATAAATAATAGAAACCTAATTGCTTCCCCCTTTTTGAGTTATAAATGCCCATTTGGACATATGAATATAACTTTCCTTATTATACAAATAACATTTTCTCATTGTAGAACAATCATTCAAAGATAATCACTGTTGGCAATTTGGTATTTAGTCTTTATATATCAGTCTTTATATATATATATATATATATATATATATATATATATACACACACACACACACATATATATATATACACACACACACACACATACATATACATATATACATATACATATATATGTATGTATATAATGACTATACATATATGCTTGTGTATATCATTTGGGTTTCTGTGAGTATATTTATATTTATAGGTTCTCTCTTTAGAGAAAACAGTGAGATTTAAAAAATGCCTTTTACCTGCCATAATTTTTTTCTGCAGTCATCTAGAAGCAACTTCAGGTGGGAACATTCTGTAGATGACTATTCCTTGGCATTCCATGGCATTTTCCTCTAAAGCCCTCAGCTAAAAGTAATTCCCCTCTTATCATCACAAGTTAATGGACCAGTGGTAACAAAGAGGACAGTCAGTTTGCTAAAGGGATATGTTAGTATATATATTATATATATACTACAACAGTTACCTGTTGCTGCATTAAAAAATTACCCTAGAACATAGCAGTTTAGAACAACAAACACTTATTGTCTCTCAGTTTATGTGGTTTCAGGAGCCTGGAAATAACTTCACTGGGTGCCCCTGAGTCTCACAGGGTCTGTCACAGGCAGGAGTCAGGATGTTAGCTGGGCCTAAAGCTACTGCTAGTCTTGATGGGGACAATCTGCCAGTGGACATAGCCATTAGAAGGCCTCAGAAGATCTGCTTCTAAGATCAGTCATACGGATGTTGGCAGATTTCAGGTCCTGACTGGCTTTCAGCCAGACATCATTGCCCTGCCACGTGAACCTCTCCATGTTTGCTACTCACAATGTGGCCATTTGCTTCCCCAGAGCAAGGGATCCAAGGGAGTGAGAGCAAGACAGAAGTCACAGTCTGTTTGTAGTATTGGGTGACTCCACTACTTCTCACACTTAAAGAGAAGGGGGTTATACAAAGAAATGATTATGAAGACACAGGAATCATAAAGGCTGCTAAAAATACTGTAAATACAGTATTTTTAGAATCTTCCTTTTTTTCATAGCTTTTTTGATGTAGAGCTAGAAAGCCATTCTTACTATAAAATAGAACTATTTCACAAATTTTAATTAAAACCATGTCTTACATGACGATAGTATGCAAAGGGTAGCTATTATCCTTAAATAGTTGCAAACAAACTTTCATAGGCCAGCTTCTCTAAACTTGGTATACTTCTTGGCTGCTCTCTCTTATCATTTATTGGTTTATATGATGCAGATTTTTATTTTAATGATAGCCTTCTGAAAATATAGTCACACTGGAAAACACACAGAATTAGTTTTTACCTAGAAACCAAAAGTTATTTATCTGAAACCTCTTGAAAACAGAACAGACTTATAATACTTTTTTTTTTTTTTTTTCC
>NW_025999842.1:51855632-51860663 GCF_001458135.2 Marmota marmota marmota | reverse complement strand
TCCTTCTACTTTTTTTTTTTTTTTTTGCCTTTACACGAAGTGATTTAGAAGTTCATTAATTATTTACTTGGCATCAGTGGTCCTATGTAAGACAGGTCTATTGCTCATAAAAGATTATTTCATTTTTTTCCCCTGGGGTTTAGAGCTTGATGTGTTGACCCTTGGGGTATATAATTCCTCACCAAGCATAAAATAGTCCCTATAATACCTAGTTTGATGTGTGATTGTTATATAAGAAAATACATGCATCTTCCAGCAGAAGACAACAATTTTAATATTATCCTTGCTTCTGTTTACCATTCACTCTGTTCTACAATGAATAATGATTATTATAATATTAATATATTTGTAATTTCTTGTATTTGGTTTATATTTGCAGCACATTGAACATCTCTGATGACACAGTTGAAGATGAACAAAAGAAGTACTCGCCAGTTGGAAACATTACTTCAGATTCTCATCAAGATGATGAAATAAGCTCAGTGGAACAAAATGCAGATGATAATATGCCAGATAACACAAAATCCAAACCAAAAAAGACAAAAAAGAAGACTAAAGCAGGTTTGTTACACTAATTAAATGAAAAATGGTGTGCTTTTGACTCTAGGAATTTTAGTTCTTAAAATTAAGCCTAAAGATATAGTTTAAAATAATCACATGTATAATATTTGGTACTTGTTCTGGATTCATCTTGATTAAAAGCATTCATTTGTAATTATAGGTTGCTGTGATGGGTTTGTAGTACTTGAGTCATTTTGAGTTCTTAATTAACTCTAGAATAATACAGACGTTGTCATTACTTTTGTGGCATAGAGAATTTCTTCTTTAAACCATTGAGTTTAGAGTCCCTAAGTGGTTAAGACTCTGTTGTGAAAGATAGAAATGGTCAACAGTCAAAAAATATTTCACATATTCAGGTTGTGTCCCTGTATTAAACATGGTGTCCACCTGGTTCCTCACCTAATTCAACTGCTCTCTCCTCTTCCAAATTCCCTTCCCACTCTTGCTTTCTGTCTCTACATTTTCTGATTTTTTTTTTCCTTTTTCTTTGTATATTCTTGCCCTTTTCCTACCTGTTATTCTATTTTCTCCCCAATCCCATGTAATTGGTAAAACGTTGGGACAAAGATAGACAATTTTAGAATTTATGGTTTTTTAGTCATTAGAGGATACCATTGATGTTTTCTGATTCTAGTAGTTAAATTAAAACACTTGTCGAAGCACAATATACATACGGAAAAGTATATGTATCACAGTGTACTTCTTAGTGAATTTTCACATACTGAACTTACCTATAAACTCGTTGTCTAAGTCAAAAAACAGATCATTATTAGTCCTCAGACACCCTCCTCAGGCCCCCTTTCACTTT
The DNA here is from genome assembly GCF_001458135.2 of Marmota marmota marmota. NCBI lineage: Eukaryota > Metazoa > Chordata > Mammalia > Rodentia > Sciuridae > Marmota > Marmota marmota. Next base: position 51,859,294 of record NW_025999842.1, on the reverse strand, counting down.
ATTTCTCTGCAGAGATAACCACTACCCTGTTTGCTAACAGATCATTTTTGCACATTGATACAAATAGAATTATAAACGTGCTTTTTGTGCCTGACTTCTTAACTCAGTGTTATTTTTGTAAATTAAACCAGCAGTAAAGACAGTTGACCTTATACATTCTCAGTTCTTGATTTTGTACAGTATAGATTTCCATTGTGTAAATATACCACAGTTAACTTACCTAACCTATTGATGGTTATTTGAGTTGTTTTTGGTTTTAGGCAATTACAAGTAAAGCTGAAAGGAACATTCTGTTCACATCTGTTGTGAGCATATATATATACATTTTTGTTGAGCACAGTCTTGGAGTTGCTGTGCTTTTATGTAGTAGTTTATGTATATTGTTGCTCTAATCATTACTTCCTATTTTCCTTGCTTGGTTTACCAATAGACACTAGCAGTGTTTGAGAGTTCTAGTTGCTCCACATCTTCACCAACATGTACCTGGTGTCTACCTGGTTAGACCTCTGAATTTTTAATCATTCTTAGGGATATATAATAATATATATCCCAATTAACCTTGACCTTAGCCTGATCCCAATTAAAACTAGTAATGTTGATTCTTTTCATGTTTATTAACTACTTGGATTTCACATTTATAAATTTGTTCAAGTCTTCTATGCATTTTAAAACAAAACAATTGTTGTCTTCTGATTGATCTGTGACACTATTTTGTATACCTAGATATGAGTCTTTTCTCAGATATAAATATACACAAATAGTTGCAAATATGTTCCCACTCTAGGCTTCATTATTTCTTATTAGTAATTTTTGAAAAATAAATTTTTATATTACCCAGTTTCCCTAATTTTTTTCTTTGATGGTTAAGAGCTGTCTGTGATTTGTTTAAGAAATCTTCCCTAAGTCCTGAAAATGTTTTGCTAAAAGTTTTACTGTTTGACTTTTCATGCTTAGGATTATAGTTCATCTGGAATTGATTTTGTGTATGATTTTTTGGGGACGAAAATAGACAATTTTAGAATTTATGGTTTTTAGTCATTTGAGGATACCATTGATATTTTCTGATTCTAGTAGTTAAAAACAAGTGTTTTTTAAATTTAATTTAATTTAATACAAGTGTTTTTAAATGTAATTACTAGATCAAGACATTTTAAACACTTGTTTTTTAATTTAACTACTAGATCAAGACTTTTTTTTCACGTGAGTATATAATTGACATAGTAATTATTTACTGAAGCCTATCTTTTTCTCTTTATAGTGCAGTGTCAATTTTATGATAAATAACAAGAACATGTTAAATGTGGATCTGTTTTTATAGCCTCTACTCAGTCACAAAGTTGGTTTGTATAAAAATACCTTAATTACTATAACTTTATAATAGGTCATGATATTTAGTAGTGTACTACAGATTTTTTTCTTCTTCAGTATTATCTGTACTATTCTTTACTCTTTGCATTTCCATGTGAATTTTACAAGTGATGTCTCAATTTCCCTCCTCCTATCCACCTTAATCCTGCCAACCAAGCTCAGTTTTGATCTAAACTGGATAAATCTAAAAGATTCACAATATACCAACTCTCTGAGTAGACTTGGCATTTTTAGAAATATTTATCTTGAAATCTATGAATTTGGCATGCATTTCCATGTATTTGTATCTTATAAAATTTATCTTGATAATATTATAAATTTTGGCAGTCTTTCTGTAGATTTATTCCTAGTATTTGATATTACTTAATAATACTATAAAAGGCATTTTTTAAAAAATTATGTTTCTTATTCATTTGTTTCTATTCATATGTACTTAAATTTTAAACATAGTACCCAGTAATCTTGCTAAATTTATTTATTACTTCTAACAGTTTATTCTTAGATTATTTTGAATTTTTTACATGTATTATCATTAATATGTTAGTAATGGTAGTTTTATTGTTGCTTTCTCAGTTATTGTATCTTATTCTTTTTTTTTCTTCTTCTCAGTGCATTGGCTAGGACTTCTATTATAATCTTAAACAGAAGTGGCAAAAACAAGTATTCTTTTTTTTTTTTTTTTACCAGCCTTGACAGAAATCTCTTTCACCATTGAGTATGATGTTTGCTGTGAATTATCTGTAAATACCCTTTATCAGATTAAGGAAGTTACTTCTGCTTTGCAAAGTCTTTTATTTTTCTTTATCATGAATTGATTTTGAATTTTGTCAGGTACATATGTGATCATCTTATCAACATGACCATATAAATTTCACCTTTTTTTGTATAAGTGTGGTTAACTGTTATTTAAATATTAAGCCATCTTTGTGTTCCTGGGAGGGTTGAAGGTACCTACTCGGTTGTGATGGATTTTCTTTTTTTTTCCCTCCAAATCTCTTTTTTGATTTGGCTTGCCATTACTTTGTATTTTTATATCTGTGGTGGTGAGATTGGTTGTACTTTTCCTTTCTTAAAATGCCCTGAATTTAGACATAAAAGTTTTGGTTGTCTTAGAAGAATTGGGAAATGCTTCATCTTTTTCAGTTTTTGGAGAAAATATCTAAATATTTAGAAGAATTTACTGATAAAATATCTTCTAAATATTTAGAAGAATTTATTGATAAAATATTTTAGACTAAAGGTTTTCTTTATAGGAAGAATTTTAATCAGATTTAGTTTCTTTACTACATATCAGAGTCTTCACATTTTCTATTTCTTCTGGCAACTTTGTTAGGATATATTTTTTAAACTTAATTCAAATTTTCAAGTTTTGAATGTATATAGCATATAGAAGGTTGTACCATTTTTTTTTTCATTCATAATATTGTCGTTTGTTTTTTTCTCAGTTTTTGATCCACTCAAGGATTTTGGGTCTGAGTCTTCAAAGACTCAGCCTGTAGCTTTGATATTTTTTTATTGTACATTTGTATACTATTTTTTCTTCTATTTGTATAATTTCAGCCTGTAGCTTTGATATTTTTTTTATTGTACATTTGTATACTATTTTTTCTTCTATTTGTATAATTTGTACTCTCTTTGGGTTTGATTTGCTGTTTACTTCTAGCTTCATAAGATGAATTTTATAAGAAAGATTTTAGTCTATCTTTTATAGGCATGTAAGACTTCAAATTTCTACCTAAGTATTGCCTTAAGCTGTGTCCCTAAAATTTTTTGACATTCTGCATCTTTATTATCATTCAACCAAACAAAATTTTTATATTTTTATTTTAATTTATTTGGTTATATATTATTTAGAAGTCTGTTGTTCAATTTTGAGCAGCAATTGATTTTTTAGTTATCTTTTTATTATGGGTTTCTATCATCCATTGAAAATTGACCAAACCTAGGCTTTCCTCTTTGCCTGCCTGTTTTGTTTCAGACCTTTTCCCCTAGTGTGATATGTTCTGCTAGCACCACCTAGCCACCAGAAGATTTCACTACCTCTCCACCCTCCCAGAATTCAATTTGTGAGGCAAATTGGCCATGTGCTTAAGGCTTCTCCGTTTTCCAGTTTTATCGCTTTATTCACAGGAAACCACTGAAAACTTTGCTGGTGAACTTCTTTCTGCTTGGACCAAATCTTGATTCTCAGCCCACACCCTGAATCAGCAAATATTCCAGAGACAAAAGCAGCTGCCATTCTGTCTGTTTACCTCTGACTGAGTCAGTCTTGGCCGCGCCCCCCCCCCCCCCCC
>NW_025999842.1:51813441-51855326 GCF_001458135.2 Marmota marmota marmota | reverse complement strand
CCCCCCCCCATACCCACTTTCTCTCTTAAAATAAGATTTTTGCAATTGTTTGTGTTGTTTTTTTTTTCTGAAGCACTGACTTGCTGCATCCTACTACATTCTACCCAAAAGCAGAAATTCCATTTATAAATTATTTGAATGAAATATATTACACAAAGAAAATAGATAAAATTATGTTTCGACTCATTTTTTCTTATTGGTGCTTGTTGGGAAAAAACATTACTCACCCTGCTATAATATAATGCATTAGTAAATATATTTTACTCTATGTGTGCTCTACTGCTCTCTGGCCTTTACTTCTTTTCCCTTGAAGTTCCTTTGTTAACCATGTGAAATAATCATAGATCATAAGGTTTAAATCATATGTAAATTCAAATATGAGGCTAGTTAATTATAATATTGATTTTCTTCTATACATGTAGTTTCAGATGATAATGAAGACATTGATGGTGATGGTGTTCATGAAATAACAAGCCGTGATAGTCCAGTTTATCCCAAATGCTTGCTTGATGATGACCTTGTCTTGGGAGTTTACATTCACCGAACTGATCGACTTAAATCAGATTTTATGATTTCTCACCCAATGGTAAAAATTCATGTGGTTGACGAGAACACTGGTCAATATGTCAAGAAAGACGATAGGTAATTTTTTTAATAACGCAGCTAATCCTTGACATTGAAACTGTCTGCAGTAGAAGTTGGTATTGTCAGTGGAAATAGAGTTATGAATTTATGTAAGAGAATAGTTGACTAGTTCTAGGTGTTCATCTACCATCTAACTGATCAATGTTTTTGCAAAAGAACTGGAGAACATTTGTTCATTTCAAGTAAAAGAGGTTCTCCCAAGATACTTAATGCCACAAAACTTTGAAAATCATCTTATATTGCATGTAAATGTTCTAGTTGTGTAACTCAATTTTTTTTCAAATTAACATGTTACCTGTCATTTGCCTTCAGTGAGGTAAATGAATCTTGAATTTTTTGTTTAAGATCATTGCTATTGGCAATACATACTTGAGGGCCAAGTAAAAGAACAAGGTAAATAAAATAGATGATGATACTAGCATTCAAAAAATTAGTTTTTCAGAAATATGGCAGAGGCGGAAAACATGAAAATTGTCAAAAAAAAAAAGGGCTTTCATTTATTCAGTTGTAAAGAAAATGTGATAGCTCCAAAAATTGTGCTTTTTTTTTTTTTTTTTTTAATGTACCCAGGATTGAACCCAGGGGCACTGAACCACTGAGCCACATCCCCAGCCCAATTTTGTATTTTATTTAGAGACAAGGTCTTACGGAGTTGCTTAGCACCTTGCTTTTGCTGAGGCTGGCTTTGAAATCATCAGCCTCCTGAGCCTCTGGGATTATAGGCATGCATCACCACTCCCGGCCCTGTTCCTTTTTTATATTAACTTATTGTGCTATCTTATCATAAATTTGTTTAAAATTCTGAAGCAATTGCTTTATTTCCACTGTATAATGAAGGTATAATTATGTCTCACTTTATGTTCCTATAATTCTGTGAAAACTGATGGTATATAAATGCAAAATAGTAAGGCACTATTTTACTTTAAAGTTTTATGAATTTATAATTTTCTAGATGGACTATGAAAATAATTTTTCCTTTTGTATTATGATTTATTATTTCTGGTTGTGTATCATAATTTTTTCTCATCTAAAAATTAGAATTTTGTTGACAGAAATGTCTTTCTTTGAACAGTGAACGACCCGTGTCATCTTACTATGAAAAAGAGAATGTGGATTATATTCTTCCTATTATGACTCAGCCTTATGATTTTAAACAGTTAAAATCAAGACTTCCAGAATGGGAAGAACAAATTATATTTAATGAAAATTTTCCCTCTTTGCTTCGAGAGTTTGATGAGAGTCCTAAAGTCATCTTGTTCTTTGAGGTATGAATTGGATTAAACAATTCAAACTAAATTTTAGTTTATATTTAATTGTGCAAACATAAGTTGTTAAATGTAAGTGGTAAGTAGTTCAATAATTCAACAAAGTAGTGTGCAGTATGCTGTGAAGGTACAGATAAGACACCCCTTTTAAAACAGTGATAGTTTTCAGTGCCAGAAGTTAGCCATTTGACCTATGCTGTGACATCATTTAATCCTTACAGCAGCATCATGACTGTTAATTAAAGTGATAAATCTTATCTGTATGAGTGCAGTCCTCCATTTACATAGTATAAGCTTATTTAACTGAATATCAGACTCCATAAGAATATGTGTGCCACCTGGATAAAAAAAAAAAGAAAGAAACATACATAGATCAGTTAACTAATACAATGTCATATATAACCAAAAATGATGAAGAACTTATTAGATGTGAAGTGAAGGGTCAGAGTAGTCAGAGAAAGATTTATAAAAAGATAGTCTTTGAGCGGATTTGTAATTATAAGTTTTCCCTTTTTTTTTCCCCCCCATTGAAAAGGATATCAAGGTTTGGGGTAGAGTGATTTCCTTTAAGTTACTCCAATTTTTAAGTTAGGTAATTTATATTTGATGATAATTTCAACCTTGAATACCACATTTCATTTCTCTATTTTATGTTCTCTCTCTGCTAGCAAAGTGAAACAGAGAAAGCCTCCTTTCCAGTTTAACCAAACTGGAAAATTTTAGTATAGGAACAAGATGCCTGGCATGACTGGAGCTGATGTTTCATTTTGTAAAATGGCTTATTTTTATGATCCTTGACTTTCAGATTATTTATGTTTGTTTATAATACAAATATTCTATCATTTCATCTATGTTTATGTTATGTGTGATGTATATAAAGTTTCTAATTTTTTAAAAAGAATTTTTTCTTTTTAAATTTGTATCTCAAGGAATTTTTTTCTTTGTCCTAGAAACTTGTGATTTGGGGGTAACCCGTAACGGGGTCCTCTTTAGCCCCTGCAAGAGTCCTGTTTCTATACTTCACACTTGAATAAATCCTACTCCTTTAAAAAAAAGAAGAAGAAAAAGAAAGAAACTAGTCATTGTGATTTATTATATGTCATTTTACAATCACTTAATTATTAAGAGGTATAAGAATGATAGATTATTGGATTATCAATTTTGGTTACTTAAGTTTTACCACAGTGTGTTTCCTGCCTGCTGATTTCAATTTTTGAAGAGTTTATTGAGGAAAATTTTATAATATTTATCAGAAGTCTTTAAAACTGTTATTCTACTCCAAGATGTTTATCCTAAAAGGAAAGTAACATGTGTACAAAGATGTATATGCAGATATTTATTTCATCTCTGTTTATGGCAAAAACTTGAGAGACATTAAGGAACCTAATTTCAATCAGTAACAGATTTGATTGAATAAATTATGGCTTTTATTACATTTATGTTGTTTTATAATACAGAATTTTAGGTAGACTAGTCTAGGCAGCCATTAACATGATGATATTCATAGGCTGTAATGATATGGAGATATGGCCACCACATACTATATGAAATAGTTTGCAAAAGACCGTGGTATTTGTAGTCACATGCTTACACTATATTTAGAAATGCACAGAAAAAGGTTTACATTTGTATAAGCCAAATGCTAATGGTAGTTATCTATAGGTCTAGATTACAAATTGTTTTACTTTGCTTCTGTATCTTTCTGTATTGTCAGTGCTTTTTCACTGGACATGTATTATATCTGAAAAAAGATTTAAGAATCTAAAGAAGAGGGATGGATGAAATCCATATTAATGTTTAAGCAGTCTTCTATAAAGTTTTAATATCTCAACTGATCTTTTGATAACCATGAATGCAAAGCAATAGCCTCTAACATGTACCTAGAATACAATCTCTGTGGCAGCTTGATAGCAAATCCCTGAGATTTAATATATGGATAAGATGAAGGTATGAAAGAAATCTCTTGAGAAGCCTAATTACAATATGTATCCAAAGAGAAAGCCCCCAACTTCAGGAAGGTGATCCAAGCAAGGACTCAGAAAAAATGTCCTGAGTTTTTAAAATAATGAACCCTTTGAAGTCTGCTCTGATACATATTAAATGATAAAGCTTAAGAATTTTATGCCTGGTGCATTTGTGCCTAGACTGCACTTAAGTAATTATTTAAAATATATCTTTTACATTTAGGTGACACATTATAATTATACATATTTATGGGTTACATTGGCATTCCCATAAATGCATACAATGTATGATGATCAGGGCAGTGTAGTTGGAATAGCCGTAATATTTGAGGTAATTAACTCTTTGCCTTAGGTTTAAAATAAATCCTAATAAAAGATTTACTAATAAGAGATAAGAGATAAAGTGGCCAAAAAATGAACCCTCAATAGTGGAGTTAACTCAGAGGTGAATGAAATGAGATAAAAATGATTTTACTCTATATAAAGACCACATTTTTAAATATTCAAATGATTTTTTAAAAATTTTTAACAATATGGGGCTGGGGATGTGGCTCAAGCGGTAGCCTGGCATGCGTGTGGCCTGGGTTCAATCCTCAGCACCACATACAAAGATGTCGTGTCCACCGAAAACTAAAAAATAAATATTAAAATTCTCTCTCTCTCTCTCTCTCTCTTTCTCTTTAAAAAAATTTTTTTTTTAACAATATATTAGGCTGGGGTTGTGGCTCAGTGGTAGAGCACTTGCTTAGCATGGGTGAGGCAACTGGGTTCAATTCTTAGCATCATACACAAATAAATAAAACAAAGGTCCATCAACAACTAAAAATTTTTTTAATTTTTAACAATATTTTATTAGAAAATATTAAATTTTAGATAGTCTAGTATTCTATGAAGTAATTTTTGGAATTTACTTGCAGATTGTTGATTTTTTAAGCATGGATGAAATTAAGAATAACTCTGAGGTTCAAAACCAAGAATGTGGCTTTCGGAAAATTGCCTGGGCATTTCTTAAGGTATGTTTTTCATTCATTTTAAACACATTTAAAATTATCTCCAGATTTGGTTGCTTTTCCCTAGACAGTTTAGTCTCATATAAGGAGTTAGAACTTAAAGGAAGATTGCGTCATGAAAGTGATGTTAACACAAACTTGGAGAGACTTGTTAAGAGTCTTAAATATTTACTGATTGCCTATCCTGTACTACTTCCACTTTTTGGTCCTGGGGATGCAGCACTAAGTAAGATATATATGACCCTGCCAATTTTATTCAATTCAACAGATATTCAGTAAGCCATTTCTATGTGCTGGCCACTGTTTTAGTCAGTAGACTTAAAGAAGACAAATTTGTTGACCTCATATTCTAATAAGAAAAACAAGCATAAAATAACTAAATATATAATCATTAATTTTTGTAAATACTGTGAAGAGTTATGGGTTGGATTATGAAGCAAGTGTCCTGTGGGATCAGGAAAACTTTCCTAAGGAAGCACTACCTAGGTGGGAGCAGTGGAGTGGAGAGTTCTAGGAAAGGGATACAGTGTATACAAAAATCCAGTTATTATAAGTAGCAAGATCTATTCAGATAACAACAACAAAAAAAAGGCTGCTAAGATTGGAGAGTAGAGACTGAAAGAATGGTGCATAAAGAGGTTACTGAGGTCAACAGCGTCTTGATTACATAGGACTTTCAAGCCATGATAAAATTTTTAAAAAGTAATAGGAAGTCATTACAGGATTTAAACAAAAGGATAAAACAATCTGAACCATGTTTTGGAAAGATTACTTTGATCAATGTGAAGAATGGAGTAGAATGGGAGCAGTTGTATATCCTTGAAGATCCACATACGAAATTCTTGCAGTAGTCTGATGTCCTACTTTTGATTTCATCTTAAATTCACTTCTCTTGGACCCACTTTCATTATCTGTCCTTCAGATTTGTAAATGCAGTTACTTACTGGACATTTTAATTCAAATGACCTATAGATATCTCAGACTCCCCCAGAGTGAACAAACATCCTAACTAATCTCTTACCCATTTTCTCTCTTCTTTTTTCAGTTGGTAGTACTGCCATCTTCCCAGGCTCCCAGTTACACTGTCCATTTTGGTAGCTGCAAGCCACTTGTTACTAGATAAGTTTAGATTAATTAAAATTAAGTATAACTATGAATTTGGTTCTACAGCCCCTTGTGTTTTGTAGCCCCATGTGACTAGTGGGTTCTGTTCTAGAAAGCACAGGTGTAGAGCACTTCCACCATCATAGAAAGTTCTGTTGGACAGTACTCCCTTGGAGTCTTTCTTGACTCTTTTAATGTTTCAAGTTATCAGTCAGTAAATGTTATTAAATATGTCTTCTGCACTCACTGACTACTCTTCTTTTGGTTTAAGTCACCTTCATACTGTGCCCAAGCTAATGTAAATTCTCACAACTATCACTCTATTCCTAATTTGTACAGGACACAAAGATTAAAAAGATGTTTCCTAAGGCTTGGGATATAGTTCATGGTAGAGCACTTGCCTAGCATGTGTGAAGCCCTGGTTTTAATCCTTAGCATTGCAAAGAAATAATTGATTTCCTATTTAGAATTGTGTTCTATTGAAAGAGTTGGTGAGATTTTTGAATTTTTCTAATAAGAATCTTTACTTAATTCATTTTGTTTAGTAGGTTTCTTTAAAAAGACCATTTTAAGAAGATGAACTAAAATATTGGGAAAATATAATGATTTGTTTGAATTAGTTTAAGTATCTTGATGATGTTGACTTTTTAAAAACATAATAATTTAACCATTAAAAATAGTAATAATGAATAAATGGGAAATTGTTTCTGTTTAATATGTATTTTAATCTTTATTATTAACAAATATGTATTGATCACTCCTTTGTGCAGAGTGGCATCTAGTTCAGTAATGTAAATGCTTTGTATTCTGAAGTGGTTGTACAGATAAAAAGGGGGCTATTGAAAAAATATTTTACCTGTCATTTGATTTACCTTTTTTCAAAAATAATCTGAATCTGTACTTAACTATGTCAATGTTCTTTCCTTTGCTTTATAAATCCAAGAAATTTCAGCATGCCACATTGATCATTTATAAAAAGAGTTTCTGACTACGTATTATTGCTTTATTGTATTATTTATTTTCTGTGAAAGTAATATTTTATATGAATTCTTTTAAGCTACTGGGAGCCAATGGAAATGCAAATATCAATTCAAAACTTCGCTTGCAACTGTACTACCCACCTACTAAACCTCAATCCCAATTAAATGTTGTTGAGGTTTTTGAATGGTGGTCCAAATGTCCAAGAAATCGTTATCCTTCAACATTGTATGTAACTGTTCGAGGATTGAAAGTTCCAGACTGTGTAAGTTAATAGCACATACAAATGTATACCTTCTATTGTTGAAATTAAATGATGATATAATATGTTTTCCAGTTTTAAAAAGATAGGTCTCAAAATTTTTAATGGATTTTTATAATAGGAAAATGCCTGAAGAGATGATATATATTAAGCTTATGGTTAATAATGGTTAATACTCAGAGAGATACTTAAATGAATTTTAAGTTTTTAATGTAGATTTCAGTGTTAGAAGAAATGTTAAAATTTGTTGTTTTTTTAGTTAAAATGAAAGGATGATTTTAAAATTATGAGAAATATATTCCTTATAAAGGGCCTGATAATAAATAATTTAGAGTTTATAGACCATATAATCTCTCTCAAAATTACCTGAATTTGTAGTGTAAATGTAGCAATATAGATATGGAATAAATCAATAAATAAATGGGTGTGATGTGTCCAAATAAAACTTTATTTATTTATTTATTTATTTTTAATATTTTTAGTTGTAGATGGACACAATACCTTTATTTTATTTATTTATATGTGGTGCTGAGGATCGAACCTAGGACCGCACGCATGCGAGGCAGGTGCTCTACCACTGAGCCAAAACCCCAGGCCCCAAAATTTTATTTTAATGAAATAATCTTTCAGGTCAGTTGCACTTTCTGTAGCTGATTTTTCTCATTTTCTATACATGTCTAGATAAAACCATCTTACCGCTCTATGATGGCACTTCAGGAGGAAAAAGGTAAACCAGTGTATTGTGAACGCCACCGTGAATCAAGTTTAGTCGACACAGAACCTGGATTAGAAGATTCAAAGGAAGTAGTAAAATGGAAACGACTTCCTGGGCAGGTGAAGTGTTTAATAATACTGGATTGATTTAGATATTTACTTATTACCTTAATCTTAGACTTTTAATTAATCCATTTGACAAATAATAGAATTCCTATTATATGTATAGTGGATTTTTCATTTGGGTACCAGGGAAGTTATATTAGTTTGCTATGGCTGCTATAGCAAAATACCATAGGTAAAGTAGATGTTTATTCATTCATTCATTTGTTTATTTGTTTATTTATTTATTTATGTATTTTGTGGAACAGGGATTGAACCCAGGGATGCTTTACCACTAAGCTGCATCTTCAGTTCTTTTTATTTATTTATTTATTTATTTATTTATTTATTTATTTATGAGACAAGGTCTTATTAAGTTGCCAAGCCTGGCCTTGAACTTGTGATCCTACTGCCTTAGCCTCCCAAGCACCTGAGATTGCACACAGACCTTTCTTTCTTACTGTTCTAGAAATAAGTGCCAAATTGTTGCTAACTAATTTGATTTCCTAATTTGATGAAAGTCCTCCTGGCTTACAAATGTCCTCCTTGCTATATCATCACATGGTGGAGAGAGAGAGAGAGAGACTATGTACCACGTTTCTTCCTTTAAGTGCAGTGATCCTATTTATGAGGACTCCACATTTATGATCTAATAAGCTCTCAAAGGCCCCATCTTTAAAAACCATCCTATTGGAGATTAGGGTTTCAATATATGAATGTTGATAAAGGTGCCAGCAAGGCTGATATCCTCTGTGACATCTCCTTAGCTTGCAGATGACTACCCTCTTTTTGCTTCTTCTCATCATCCTTTCTTTGTGTATGGTTATATCAGGTGTCTTTTCCTACTAGAACACAAGTCTGTTGGGTTTACTACCCTACCCTAATGACTTCTTCTTACTTAATCATATTTTTTTAAATACTCTTATCTCTACTGCTACTTTAACATGAATTGGGAAATGTACACTATTTAGCCCATAACAGAGTCAAAACAGATTTTTGTTATGTAAGATACATATCTCCTAATCTTTATGAATTCATGAATTTTTTACAGCCTCCGGTTTTCCTGAATCACATTTTGAGGGAGATAGCATACATATGCATATCCTTCTACAACAAGTTGAGCAACATTTAAACTTTTTCCTAAGTTTTCTAACTTGGTTAGTATTTTTGTAGTGGCAAAAACATTGGTAGTACAGCTTTACAAATATCTTACTTATTTCTACAAAGGATGGAGTAGTTCATTTTATACATTTGAGCCATGGACAGAAGTTATCCAAAATCTAAATGTTATCCAAATCTCTAATGTAGAAATAGGAATGGTTGTTTTTCTAGGCCTCTTAATTTGCTGTGTTTTGTAACACATTTAACTTTCTTTTGAGACCAGTTTTATAGATGCATTTTAAAATATCTTTATTGGGGTTAGGATACTTCAAACAATGCAGGTAGAACATCTCTAATGTGAAAATACAAAACTCTCAAAAAGTTTTGAATTCTAGAGAATTTGAGATTTCAGATTTTCAGTTTAGGGATGCTCAGCCACAAATGTCCAGGCAAATATTCCAAAAGCCAAAATAACTCCAAAATTTGAAATATTTCTCATTCCAATTATTTCAGAAAAGGATACTCAACCTCTAAAATAGAGAGAATGACACTAGATTATGCCCTTAAGGAAAGGAGAAATTAGTGATGTTCACTTTCATGTGAAAGTCTTGAGGAAAAATAAATATAAATGTAATTTTATACATCAGTTGTTTTCAAAGTGTGTTCAGGGACCTTCAGGAATCCTGAGGCCATTTCAAGGTAATCCTCAAAGTGAGTCTCTTTTCATAATGATTCCAAGGCATTAGTAGTCCTTTTTATTTTCATTCTGTTTCAAATACATGCTGCAGTTTTCCAGAGGCCAAATGGCATGTGATATCTCAAGAGGGTGAATGCAGATATGAAAACCTAGCGTTTATTAAGCCAGATGTTATGGAGATTTTCAAATCTGTACAAACACTTTCACTTCATGTAGTTATTTTTCATAAGTGTTCTTTTGTTAACATTTAATGGATTTGTTAGTATTATTTTTGAAGTGAATTAAATATTTTTTAAAATTTCTCCTTTTTAAATTCTAATGAAAAATTTCCATGGATATATCTACATAAACAAAAGCTTTGGGGGGATCTTCAAAAACAATTTTAAGACTGAAGTAATCCTGAAGCTAGATAAATTTGAGACTTCAAATATGAAGAAGGTGAACTAGAATGGAGAAAGAATATTCATTCACAAGAGGGATTCGAGATACTAGTATGGATGATTTAAGCATGGTGAAGGATTGAGTAGGGAAGGATATTTCATATAGAAACAGAGTTGCAAATAAGTGAAAAGGGCTTCTTGCATTTATTAGACTCTTGCAACACTTTGCTGACTGGAAACCAGAGTTTGCATAAGAGATAAAGTGTCTTGCCTGATACTTGATTGTGTAGGATGTGAGAAACAATGGAAGGTTCTACGAAGAAGAAAAACTTAATCATATTTCAGATAATAAATGTTGACAATGTCATGTGAAAGTCCTAAAGCAGGATACATTAGAATTAGAGAAATCTGTTGAATGGTATTTGGACATTGATGTGTGAGGTGATGAGGGGCTAACCTTGGGTTAGTTATGACAAAAATGAAAAGCAAGACATGGATATAAAATGTAGAAAATAAGACCCTGCCTGATTTAGTGATTGGCAGGAAATTAAGGGAGGGAACACCAGCAAAACTGTTGAGGATCTTTGTTGTTGTTATTTAATTTTTATAGAATGGGATACAGTGTCAAACCCTGGAAATACAAATAACATGATAGTAGCTTCAGTGATTTTAGCTGGATGATTAGGTATGGTTTTCCTCAGTTACACTTTCTCTAAAAACGGCAGCAAGTGATTGTAAGTAAAACCTCCAAACATCTCCTTCAGATTGTTTTTTTTTTTGTCTTCCATGATGTCTGATAAATTATTTTTTATTGATTTTATTTTTTAAACACATGACAGTGAATACATTATAATTCTTATTACACATATAGAGCACAATTTTTCATATCTCTGTATATAAAAGTATGTTCACACCAATTCATGTCTTCATACATGTACTTTGGATAGTGATGTCTATCACATTCCACCATCATTGCTAACCCCCACCCCCTCCCTTCTCCTCCTACTCCTCCTCCCTATCTAGAGTTCCTCTGTTGTCTGATACATTATTATTCCACATTCCTAGTAGCAAATACATTCCTAGTAGCAAATTCCTAGTACAAACAAATCTTTTGTTTGTACCTGGTACCCATCTAGAGAGCAAGCCTAATAGTCTTTGACTGAGTCCATTAAGCTAGACTTAACTCTCTGAATATCCTTATTAGCTATAGTTAGCTAATAATAGATACTCTTAGCTAATAGCAGGGATTGCTTATGGTGTTTCTCAAAGGCATTTATAATAAGGTACAATATTCACAGTACACAACTAAGGGCTCAGTATATGTTTAATTCAGTTTTTTGTATGACAAGAAATACAAAAGTAAGACCCACTAAAGGTTAAGAGAGAGATATTGGGGGAAAAAATAAGTAGAGTTTTCTATAGTAGATATTAATACCCAGAAAATTGGAATAGGGAATGAAACATAAATTATGAAGAAATTTTAATGAAATTAATGAATGAGAGACCAATAGGGTATGATTAATTACTCTGAGTATCCAATAAATGCATTTTAAGACCAGAGATAGTACTAAACCCTCCATAGGTTATCTGTTCCTCTATTTATACATAACTGTTTTAAAGTTTAATTTATAAATGAGAATCTGTAAACTCCCTTCCTTGCAATAAATGGCTTGGTGTCACTCATTTCAGGGGATCCTTCGCTAAATTTTTGTATAGGCTCAATGTTTTCTGATGTTGCTGTCAGTTGGAACACCTTTTCTGTTCATGTCTTCAACCTCCAAATTCAGTGCCTTTTCCATTTTAACTAAGCACTTATCACTCACTGGAGCTATAACATGCAGTTTGAGGTATGACACAAAATTACCACAATTTTTTTTCTTCATAATTTCACAGATAAAAACTTATTATAGATCTTGGCATCTTCAGTATATGATTTCTTTTCTATAATAAATCTAGAACCTTCACCTCTTCATTTAAAGGAATTATTTCAAGGCTTCTCTTTGGCATATTTGAATTGCCAATACTTGGGTTCTTTGGAGCCATTATTGATTAAAATAAGGGGTACTTGAAGGTAAGCACTGAGATATGATAGTATATTTGAATTGCCAATACTTGGGTTCTTTGGAGCCATTATTGATTAAAATAAGGGGTACCTGAAGATAAGCACTGAGATATGATAGTTGATCTGATAACTAAGAAGGCTATTCAGTGATAGGTAGCATATTGGTATCTACTTACATCTGTTGATATCTATGTCACATAGATATGCAGGATGAAGAGGTGATTCATGTTCTAGATAGGGTGGAGCAGGACGATGCTATTTCATCACAGTACTTAGAATGGTACCAAATTTAAAACTTATGAATTTTTTATTTCTGGAATTTTCCATTTATTATTTTCAGACCCCAGTTGCTGTTACTAACCCAAAACCTCAGAAAGCAAATCACAAATAGGTGGGCAGGGAATTATGGTATATTTTAGAAACAGTCACAGAGGATAATTATTTTAAGAGAGAAAAAGAAAACGAATATTTGTATACTCTGGGCTTAAACTAGGTCATATGTAGTTTTAAAAACAAATTTGTCACATTAGCAAAAGTGACTTATTAGTTGCTGTTCAAAATAAGGTGACATATATTCTTTTCTGTGCATGTATAAAAGCAATGTTGTAGTGACAGCTTTAGAGTATCAGATATTGAAATGTTTCTATTCATATTTTGTATGAATTAAAAACTAGTTAGACGTGAAGAACAATTTCACTTAATTTTATGGAGAACCAATTCTCTGGTTAGTAAGTAATTTACTATGGTTTTTCATTATTCTACCTACTTGCTTTTCCCTTTTTATTAAGAAAAGACATTATAATAATTTAAATTTAACAACTAGAGTTTGTATTTTTAATGTTTACTAACATGAATTTTAAATGTATGTATTTTAGGCTTGCCGTATCCCAAACAAGCACCTCTTCTCACTGAATGCAGGAGAGCGAGGATGTTTTTGTCTTGATTTCTCCCACAATGGAAGAATATTAGCAGCAGCCTGTGCCAGCCGGGATGGATATCCAATTATATGTGAGAAATGATCCTACCTGTTTAATCTGATTGTAGTCTGTGTGGTGGACATTGTTTAGTTTTTAGAACTCATTGAAATCTTAATGCGAGTAATCCCCAATACCAGTAAATTAAACAGATTTCTTCAGGTAAACAGTTCTTTTATACTTTTATAACTTTTGTATTTTTATAACTTGTATAACTTTTAAAACTGTTATAACTTTTATATTTTTTTCAAATATAGTGAAAATTCTGAAATGAAAGCTATTATTTTTTTTAAACATGCAGAAGAATTTTTGTAAACATTTTCTACTTTAAGTACAGAAATTTAGAAATTTAAGGGATTAATAATTCTCATGGGAGATTTTAGTCCAATATGGTTAGTTGATAAAGGTGGTTATTTGAATTATAAAAACTCACAAACTTGTGTACTAGAATGCTAGTAATTGGCTTAGCAGTACCCAGATAAAAACTTGTTATTAAAACAGGGAAGTCAACAGAGAGGCCAAGAAAAATTATTTTCTGTAGCTTTAGAGATTTTTTTTTTTTTTACGTGAGCATTATCATACTGTTCTAGATTTAGAATTCTGTGTTAAATAGTCCCGTATTTATAACTCGCTCTTGAAAGCCAGCTCTCCTCAGGAGGAAGAAAGCAGCTCCTCATGGCATTAACCTTCTCTGCCTTAACCCCCAGATCATGTTGAACTTCACTTAGCTTCATGTAGTTTGTTATGCCTTGGTTGATTTAGTCAGAATTGATTCTATTGGCATTTTTTGAATGACTATTCCTTCCCATTGCAATAATAATAGATTTTTAAAATACAAAATTATTTATGTAATTCAATTACCACTGTGCTATTTTAAAATTCACCAAGAAACCTATGTATAGTAGAAAAAGATTCTTGGGAAATATGCTCTAAGATATTAATAATATATTTTTTCTTTTGGGGGGGATAGTGAAAGAATTATTTTCATTCTGGTTTATATGTTGTAAATTTTTTGTGATAGACTTGTTACTTTATGCTTAAATTACTTGTTAAAAGTGCTATGTGTATTGCTTAAATCTTAAAACAGAGGATGACTTTTTGATTTTGAACTATTATGATGTGTCCAAATCTGGCCATCATTTTAGCTTGTTAAATGTATGGATTACTGTTTTTTACAAATATGCTAAGTATTCAGTCATTCCAGTGTTCTGTTTGCCCCTCTCTTTCTTCTTCTGGGACACTCCTTGTACCTGTGTTGGTAGAACTAGTAGTGTCCCACAGGTCTCTTGAGACTTATTCATTTATTTTTTTAAAGTCTTTTTTAAAAAATATTTATTTTTTAGTTGTAGTTGAACACAGTGTTTTTATTTTATTTATTCATTTTTATGTGGTGCTGAGGATCGAACCGGGCCTCACACATGATAGGCGAGTGCTCTACCGCTGAGCCACTACCTCAGCCCCTTAAATTCTTTTTCTTTTTGTTCTTCAGACAGAATAATCTCAAGTGACCTGATGTTGTTTAGTAATTCTTCCATCAGTTCAGAGCTGCTGTTGAACCCTTTTAGCAGTTGTACATTTCAACCCTAAAATTTCTGCCTTATTCTTTTTTATTATTTCCGTTTCTTTACTGATACAGTCTTTTTTGATGAGAAATCATTGTTAGACTTTACATCTTTAGACATGGTTTTCTTCAGATTTTTGAACATATTTATAATATTATGTTTTTGTTGAAAAAGACCAACCTCTGGGCTTCTTCAATTTCTTTTTTTTTTCTTCAGTTTCTGTATGGATAGTTTTTATTGACTGCTTTTTTTCCTCCTGTGTATGAGCCATACTTTCCTGTTTGTTTTTCTGTGTATCATAATTTTGAGCTGAAAACTGGATATTTAAATTAAAAAAGTAGTACAGCAGCTCTGGGAATCATATTCCTCTTCCTATTTCCTCTCATCCAAACCAGGATTTGCTATTATTGCTATTTGTTTAGTGACTTTCCTGGACTAATTCTGTAAAGTCTTTATTCTTTGTCATGTATTAACATTGTAGTCTCTACTCAGGTTAGTGGTCAGCTTATAGGTCAGGCAGAGTTTTTTTAAAAATAACTATGAGTGGATAGATCTGATGTCCTTGGCCAGGAAGCTGTGTGTATGTGTTGGAATATGCTTTCAGTGTTTTGGAAGACAATTTAAAACTCTGCCTTAGCCTTCACTTTTTACTGGTGCAGCCCTCTTCAGGTCAGCCATAGTGTCTATACATTAGAATTTTTTTCTGACAATAACAGTTTAAATTTCTTATTACTATAAATAATTACAATATGGGTCAGCATTTAGTTCTTTTTCACGTAGAATAAATAAAACCTTATTTGTGAAGCCCCATATTATAGACTATTTGAAGTAAATTGCAATGTAAATGTTATTTATTATAAGACTGATCAATTAATTATCAAAGATACTTCGGGGTTGCTTTGAGAGATTAAAATGATTAATAATATATTCTATTATATTATTTTAGCATATTATAAAATTTTATGTGTAAATTCTTATATCTAAAGGTAATGAAAAACTATTTTTAAATAGATTGTAAAATTTTGTTTGTACTGCATGTCTTTGGTTGTATTTTTCTTACACAGTTTTTAACATATGTCTAAATTATTATGAATTGTGTATTTAGGTAACATTGAATTAAATATCCTCTATCTGGAAGCCTATTAATTTCTAAATATTTTTATTAGTATATGAAATTCCTTCTGGACGTTTCATGAGAGAATTGTGTGGCCACCTCAATATCATTTATGACCTTTGCTGGTCAACAGATGATCGATATATTCTTACTTCATCATCTGATGGCACTGCCAGGTTAGTATACTCAGCAAGTTCTGATTTTGCATGCTCTTTGCCATGGAGGAAAGCTAAGAGAAGATGAAGTCATGCAACTACACTTATGCTTCTGTTTTGTTTTTACCAATGAAGGGACTGTCATAAATATGCATCATGTAGACTGACTGATTAAATAAGTAGTCATAAACTTCTTCCTTGAAAGAATTCTTCTTAAATATATTTATTTATATAGTATGTAGGATTTCTGGTCCTAACCATCTTGAAATGATCATTAAGTAAACTCTTTGATTAATAGCTTGAGATGAGGTTATTATACACTTGAAATTTTTCTTCTGATGTCAGAGATTCCATCTTTAATCTTCAGCCATGGCTGGATTCAGGGGCTAGAACCCAATAGAGCTCATTACTTAGTGACGTAGAGGGAATAAATAAGTATGTGGTTTATGTTTTAAAGAGTTTTGTAGATTGTTAATTATTTGCATTTTCAATATCTTCTTAAATTGTCCCTTTTCAATTTAGTAGTATCAATAATTTTTTTTAAAAAAGCTAAATTTTAAAGTTTTAATTATACTGTTTTTAGATGCTTATTTGACTTTGTGTTCTAAAAATGCTATTAGGTAATTTTTCAAAATGCTTTTATATACATCATTTAATTTGGTTCCAACAACTATTAGGTGGACACGTTCTCTCTATAGTTTAGTGTGACACTTAGCATTTTAAAATCCATTATGACTTCACTCTCATTTACATTTTTTGCTTCCTTTTAACTTAGCATGTGACTTGTAGCCTCTGGGCCCCTTTTTCTATTGATCTTACTCTTCTTTTCTATATAAAATGTCTAATTGATAATGATTTTTATCATTGTTTAGTTTATATGTAAATGAAAAAGATGACAGTTCGTGACAATTAATTTCCCTCTTTGTTTAGCTGGGAACCTACTTTCTTACTCCCCCTTTACCAATATGCTCAGGAACTGATCAGGAACAGTATTCTCAGGGACAGCCATTAGGTCTGATGTCAGTAATACTAAAGGAAAATGCATAGCTCTGTTGAGGATTGTTTGTAGATTGGTGAGTCTTAGTCACCTGAGCTCTTGTCCCTACTGAGCAATCTTTATTCTTATTTTTATTCAGCTCCTTTTCCCATTCCTCTGGTAGCAGATCCAAAGCTCACTGTGCATCAAGTTCTCTAAATCACAGTCTTCAAGTTCTCTATACTAAATTACAGTATTCCAGTTTTTGTTAGATGACTACCTTCAGTTTGCTGTCAAACTTAGACATGAACTTTCTTTATTTCCTTCTGGTTTCCCCCCTAATATCTATAAATGCACCCATCTTTATCTGTTTTGTATGTATATCGCAATTTCTCTTCCCTTCCCCAGCTTTGAGTCTCTTATGTGCTAATGTCTCTGTCTCCCACCTTTTTTTTTTTTGAGTTTGTCTTTTCAAACTGTGCTCATCTATTCCATTCCCACCATTTCTGTCCACATCTAACAAGCACTGAAGTCTGCCAGTTCTCCCTCTTCAAAGACTCAAAATTCTGTCACATCCTTTCTGTTGTTGATGCATTTGCCTTATTTCAAGCCCTAGTATCTCTTCTTATGTCGGTATTTCACTTTCCTAGCATTCAATCTCTAGCTCTTCTGCCTCTGCTGTGCTAAAATCTAATCTTTCTAAAACCATCTTTCATAATACTTTGACTTTAAAAAGTCTTTGAATACCCATTGCCTTTGGGAAATGTTCTAATTCCTTACCACGGCATAAAGACATATCCCTCATTGATTGTTCTTACATTCTTCTCTATGCACTTGCCAGATACCCTTTGCCTGACCCACACAATCTTTGGAAATACCCTTAGCATATCTTCTTTGTCATCTCATGCCATTTTACCTTAGACTTATTCCTCCTATACTTAAATGCCCCTCTCTTACCCTTTTTGCCTAATTCCATCATTCAACAAAAAATTAAGTGCCTTTTATGAGCCATAGTGAATTGTGGTTGTCATTTAAAAATTCAGCCCAAATTTTCTTGAAACTGTCCTGGGTTTCCCCACACAACATACAATACATTATAGAGAAGTATGTTATTCTTTATGTAGCTTTATTTAGACTCTACATTGTAAAAATATTGTGAAATCATTAACTGAATGAAGGGAGAGCAAGGACAAGGAGGTTTTTGAAAGAAATAAAGGATATTTGCAAGGAATAAGCTAAAGTTAAAAAGAAGAGAATTAGGATTCCTAATAATCAGAAGTGGCAAATGTAATTACTGCCCATGTCTTCTTCTCTTTTCCTGAAGAGAACATATTTATGTTATCGCTAATGTCTCCTGAGTAACATTTTCTCACTGACTAGCTTTCTGCCATATGCCTTTAGTCTAAATCCTCTTCTTTAGCCATTTGTA
This sequence comes from Marmota marmota marmota, assembly GCF_001458135.2. NCBI lineage: Eukaryota > Metazoa > Chordata > Mammalia > Rodentia > Sciuridae > Marmota > Marmota marmota. Next base: position 51,836,832 of record NW_025999842.1, on the reverse strand, counting down.
GAATAGTGTGTGTGTGTGTGTGTGTGTGTGTGTGTGTGTGTGTGTTTTCACATCAACAGTTCCTAATACAATCTGAGGAATGGCTCTCCAATAGGCCCATTTAGTGTACCTTACAATACTGCTTTTTTTTTTTTTTGTAGTTGTAGATGGATAGAATGCCTTTTATTTTGTTTTTTTATTTTTATGTGGTGCTGAGGATCGAACCCAGTGCCTCATGCATGCTAGGCAAGTGCTCTGCCACTGAGCTACAGCCCCAGCCCTCCAATACTGTTTTAACTTTGGTCTTTGGTATGTTTTTTTTCATCCCCAAATATAATTATTTTTGTGTATGGCTCACCCACTCCTTACAGATTTGTGTTTCCTTGTTCTCTATGAGCACCCTGATTTCCTCCAAACCCATTAATATATGTCTTTTGATCTTGTATTCTGTAAAAACCACCACTGGTAACTGATCAGGTTTTATACAAAATGCTTCATTTTTATTTTAAAAATATTGTATCTACTTTAATTGCATGGAGCTGTTTTAAAGATAAGTTTGTTTCATTTCTGCCTGTTTTATAATATTTCAAATAATGCCACTAAGATTTATTAACAAGCAATTAAGATTTTTTCTTTTAACTATTTTAGCAAGTTAGCAATTTTGTTCTTTTAGTAGGCATCCTATTTCATGTAGCATGTTTATTGAAATTTTTACTGTGGTAAAAATGTTTATGTAGTGACACGTGCTTTATTTTCATTTGAAACATGTTATTTCATCAATAGTTTGGATTCTTAGTAATTGAAGAGCATATTCCATATTTTAAGCAGCTGCTGAGAAAATTCATAGAATGTTATTTTTAAATAGTCAACTATATTTTTCTTTTATTTACAGTTTTATAAAAGACTTAATTTGCTTTAATTCTTATGCAATAATTCAAAACATTTTGAATTATTTAAATTTAAATTTAAAAAAAATTCTAATTCTAATAACTTAACCAAACATATTTTCAAAATTCACTATTCCACATTCATGTAACTCCTTTTTTGTTGCTAGATTTTGCCTAGTTTTACACATCACAGAAATGTAAAATACCTAACAAAACAGTTTAACCCTTTGATTCACTCTTTGATCAAGACAATAATAATATTAAGTTTTGTATAAAATCAGCCATTATTTAGAGGAAGAAATACTGAGAGGGTTGAACACAGAAAGAGTGCCCAGTGTAGCATAGCTTATCAGAATCTTTGATATTATTTTTATTTTGCTCAAGAATTCAGAGTAATTTCAACACAGCTTTTAAGTCTTTGGGATCTTCATGTTTATTATCTACATAATCAATTTTTTTGAAATTACAGATGTAAAAATCAATAGTCAATCCTGTTCTCTAAACCAGCACTAGTAAGCATTTTCCAGAAGCAATATATACAACATAAATGGCCAATCATTTAAGTTTCTCTCCATATTTTTAAAAATACATTGTACTAAAAACAATATTTTACCAACTATTCAATGTGGTTTAAATAATATCGAAAATAGGTAGATTTTAAAAATATAGAGATATATCCAAATAAAAATACAGTTTTTAATTTTACCCTATAGGTTATAATTAATAGATATATTATGCTTGAGAATAAGAAATGGCTAAGTGTGAAATTTTTCAGCCATCAAATACATGGTCATATTTTTTTATTGCTATAAATGTTGCTTTACCTTGGTCATTGTTAATTACTTATTTAAGGCTTATTCTCTATTAGCATTTAGATAAACTGTTAAATGCCTTTCAGAAACAATATATAACTTTTCTATTTTTACAGGATATGGAAAAATGAAATAAACAATACAAATACTTTCAGAGTTTTACCTCATCCTTCTTTTGTTTACACGGCTAAATTTCATCCAGCTGTAAGAGAGCTGGTGGTGACAGGTTGCTATGATTCTATGATACGGATATGGAAAGTTGATATGAGAGAAGATTCTGCCATATTGGTTAGACAATTTGATGCTCACAAGAGTTTTATCAACTCTCTCTGTTTTGATGCTGAAGGTATGTCAGAGAATATGTTCACAAGGAGGGCTAATTGAATGAAGAACTGATTTTAATTTTCATTTTACTGATAAGCTTATTTAAGCTTGGGGGATTTTATGTATTGATGATTATTTGTGAATATTTAGGTATAGGTTACATGTAGGTTTGACACTGAGGGAGTTTTGTTTATATTTTTAAAATTATTAAATTTCTCAACAGATTCATTTGATATCTACTCTCAATAGTTGTGTATCAAATTTTCCTAATGTATTTACTTGGATTGGTGATGATTATTCTTAGTAAGTTGTCTTTAAGGACCTTTTAAGTTAAAGGATCCAAAATTAGGGAGATGTGGGGGGAAAATCTCAAAAGAATGTAAGTATATATGTTAAATGAGCAACAGGATTATTTAAATAGTAAGTGTTTCTCAGCTTTTCATCACTGATCAAATAACTCAAAAAAGAATTTGGAAGAACAAAGATTTATTTTGGCTTACAGAGATTTTAGTCCATGGTTGTCTGCTTCATTGTTTTCAGCCTGAGGTAAGGCAGAATATCAAGGTAGAAGAGTGTGGTAGAGCAAAGATGTTCACAGTAGGGCAGTGGGGAAGCAGAGAGGGAGAGGAAGGGACTGAGGACAAGTAATACCATCCCAGGGCACATCTCCCAGTAACCTGTTTCTTCTAACTGTCCCACTGCCTACAGTTTCTGCCGTTTAGCTATCAGTGGGTTAATCCTCTGATGGAGTCAAAGCCTTTCATGATCCAATCACTTCCCTGAAGCCCTGCCTCTGAATATGGCTCCCCTGGGGACCAAGCCTTCAATACTTGAGTTTTGGGGGCATATCCAAATCATATCAAGTACACACACATATAAAAGGGAAAATTATAATCATTTAAAGGTTTCTCCTAGCATATGAATAATGTAGATGATATTTTAAAGATATAAAATATAAGTTATTTTTCTTAAAGAATTTTATTATGTCTATTAATTACTCACTTTATACATTATTTCAGACACTAGCTATGTAAGCTATAGCATTCATTAATTAAAATGGGATTCAGATCAAAATGATGATATGTATCTGTAATAATAATGTTCATCTATAAGGATGTCAGTAAATTTGGAACATATACATGAAAGGCCATGAGAAGAAAAGTGTCTTGAAAAATTGTCAGAAGTAGCTCAGGTTATAAAAGAGATAATTAAAAAAATATTTAGCCATAAGATATGCAAATGTGAAAAATGTCTCTCTAATAGGTAGAATTGAGGCCAAAGCTACAGAAGTCAGATTTTTCTTTGCTCAGAATTAAAAAGAGCATTCTAACACATAGAGCAATTCACCAGTTGAATAAGCTAGCTATTTTATAAAAATAATAAATTTACAATTAGCAAACACCCTTCTATTAGTAATGGTGTATAAGAGATTCCTGAACTTGATGCTTAAAATCCTATTCAACTTTAAGATGACTTAATGCTAAAGAATTGAGGTTAAACTATTAACATTTGTTATTTATTATTTTATTCATCTCTGTTCATTTATTGAGTTTTCAGTGGGTTTTAGGTATTATGCTTTTCTAAGCCTATAAAGCAGATTATATAGGTTAACAAAGATTAGGAGTAGAGGTGCTGGTTGAATAATTCAATTAATCTGGCTTTAGAGTATGAGCTGTATACCCAAACACTGAAATGCTTATTTGCTGTGTTAAAATTCAGGTAAGGGAGAAACGGAAATAAGTATTCACAAATAATTTAAAAGAATGAAAAATTCACTTAAAGATAATTGGAATTAGATTGGAAGTTATTTTGCTTTTTGAAACTAACATGCCTTTTAATGGCACTCCAGTTCTTTGATTGTTCCACTGGGTTGTGGTTTCCTCTCCCTAGACTTCATAGCTTTTGTTTTTAACTCTTGCAATATTCATAGCTGAGTTTGGGTTTTTTGTTGTTGTTGTTGTTTTAAAATAGGCCATCACATGTATTCAGGAGACTGCACAGGGGTGATTGTTGTTTGGAATACTTACGTCAAAGTTAATGATTTGCAACATTCAGTGCGCCACTGGACTATAGATAAGGTATGAAATCATATTTTGTAATTTGGAATGTAATTAAAGAAATTGGGAAAAATATTCAACCACATGACCTTGAGATAGGACATATAGATATTCTTTCTAAAACAGCAGCTCTTTCTCAGTCCCTAAAAAGTCAGTTATCATTAACTGTCACATCTTCCTGATGACTAATTGATGACAACATAGTGAATATTTTCATTTGGGCCAGGACTTTGTGTGTGTGTGTGTGTGTGTGTGCGCGCACACACACACACACACACATAAGCGCACATGTGTAGTTCTGGGTCTTGATTCTACAATCTCTCGCATACCAGGCAAGCACTATACTACTCAACTGCATCCTAGCCCACATTCTGCCATCATATATAACATATTTAAATAAAGACTAAAATAATAAATAAATTAAATAAATGAAAAAGACCAGAAATTTTTAAAATAAGTAAAAAGTAAAGAAAAAATAAAAAACTTAAGAAGTGAGCTAGAATGTCTTTTTAGTGGAAAATGCCATATGACAAACTGGAGAGACAGTGATTATATCCTTGTCTGTAGTTCACCAGCAGTGTGGTGAATGCTAAGTTACAATCATCTGTCCCTTAGCCATGAAGCATTCATATACTGTTGCACATACTCTTAGCCAGTCATAATACTCTTCAAAGCAAGGGCTTTTTTAGTTTGAATATGAATGTAATCAAAGAAAAATATGGAGGAAATCACCAGACACTACAGGCATTAAATCTGGTAGCAACTTTCTCAAATTTGTACCTAACACTTGTTCTGCAGTTTTATTTTTTATTTGTCACTTTTGTTCCTGTTCCAGTTGCTCAATTCCCCACCAGTGCTCTCTCTCCTCAAATTTGATGTAGTTTAACTCACTGAAATCCTCATCTGTGGTGTGTTTCATTGTTGTCTATGACTTTAAAAAAATAGCTGGCTGCAGGTCTTAGTGACAAACAGTGGTAGCAGGGGCTCAGCAGCTAATACTAGAACTGTAGCTCAGTGAAGCCCACCATGACCAGTGCTGAAGAAGTCCAGAGACACTCTTAAATGAAGGGAATGAAAAGCAATAAGGGAGAAGGTGGCTAATTTAGAGTTCTGCCTGAAGGTTAAGAGACTTTTCTTTGATTTTTTGGACTTTAGCCAAAGTAATATTCATTTGCAATTCTTTTGTCTGGTAAGCTAAAAAAGAATAACCTTTGATAATATTCTTTTGATTTTTAAAAAATTAATTTTATTGTGTATATTTAAGGTATATATGATATTAGGAAAATACATGCATACAGTAAAAAGGTTACCATTGTGAAAAATTAACAAATCCATCATGTGGCATAGTTTGTCTTTATTGTTATTTTTATGATGACCAATTGGAATCTACCCCTTTAGCATGAATCTTTCATTCAATACAATTTTACTACCTGTAGTTCTCATGTTATACATTAACTCTCTAGATATGTTCATTCTATGATGTATCCTCTGACCTACATCTTTACATTTCTTCTACCCTTGCAGCCTCCAATAACCTCTTTATTTGAATTTTTTATTTTTTAACATTGCACACATAAGTGAGATCATGCAAAAAATTTTTGCAATATTTTTCTTTCTTTGTTTGACTTATTTTACTTAGTATAGTATCCTCCAGGCTCATCCACATTGTAGGAAATGGAAAGAACGTATTCTTTTTTAGGGATAAATAATAGCCCCACCCCCATTCTGTGTGTGTGTGTGTGTGTGTGTGTGTTTATAGGTATATATCACAGTTTATCCATGGCTGGACACAGACTCTGTCCATATGCTGGCCATTGTGAACAATACCCATTTATTATCTTTGTTTTTGTGGCTTAAGTTTTGGATGTAATACCCATAAACTCATTACCAAGACTAATATTCAGAGGTTTTTCCTCTATTTCTGTTCTATGAATATTTATAGTTTCTGGTGTGAACATGGGAATGGGAGTGCAGCTATCTTTATAAGATGATGATTTTATTTCCCTTAAGTGCCTAGAAGAGGGACTGCTGGGTCATATGGTAGTTCTCATTTCAATTTCTTTGGAAACCTCCATAATCTTTTCCATATGGACTCTACTTTCCCAACAGCAGTGTAGAACAGTTCTCTTTTCTCCACATCCTTAACTTTTAACTTTTTGATAACCATTCTGGCAGGTCTGAAGTGTTATCACATAATGGTTTTAATTTATATTTCCTTGAATGATTAATGATGTTGAGCCTCATTTCTTATTCCTGTTGGCCATTTTTATGTCTTCTGTGGAGATAAATGTCTGTTTTGATCTTCTGCCCATCTTTTACTCAGGTTACTTGTTTTTCCATTACTAAGTTGTAAGAGTCTTTATAAATTTTGGGTATTGGCCTCTTATTAGACACATGGTTTACGCATAATATTTTTCCCAATCTGTAGGCCACCATTTCGTTTTGTTGACTGTTTACTTTGTGGTTCAAAACCTGTTTAATGTCATCTCATTTATTGATTTTTTTGGTTTTGTGGCCTGAGGTTTGGATGTAATACTCAAAAACTCATTACCAAGACCAATATTCAGAAACTTTTCCCCTATGTTCTCTTGTATGAATTTTATAGTTTTTGGTGTTAATTTAGATTTTCTATCCATTATGAGTTGATTTTAACATACAGAGTAAGATAATAGTAATTCTTCTTGGGCAAGGCTGGTATAGGCAGGTATCTTTCCTGACATCATTATTTAATATCTTCTTTAGCTGCATCAAATAACTGTATCTCCAAATTCCCAAAACCCTACCTAAAGTTATAATCTAAATTAAATGATTTCAGAATGACATGTCTGTAACTTATGATTTTTCAAGACTAGTAGAAGTATATGAGAAGTATGAGATTGGACTGGAAACTGAAAAGTTAATTCTGCATTTAGGTTTGAATTTATAAAAATTGGAAGCTTTCTTATATGATGTTAAACTAAAAATGCAGTGTCAGAAGATGTGTATGATGAATGTGCCTTTTGTTTGGGACTGAAAATGAACAATATACAAAAACACATACTAATTAAATGCAGTATTGCATATTACAAAAAATAAGATTTGTCAGCTTCGTTTTCAGTCCTAAACTGCAGTTGCTGGGAATCTTTTTGCTAACAGTTTTACAGTATTGTATATAGTGGAATTGCAAGTGATGTTTTTAAATTAATTTTCTACTTTTCAGGCTCCATAGTTTATGATTTTTTAATTCATTTTAGGAAATTAAGGAAACTGAATTTAAGGGGATTCCAATAAGTTATTTGGAGGTTCATCCCAATGGAAAACGTTTATTAATTCATACCAAAGACAGCACTTTGAGAATTATGGATCTCCGAATGTAAGTATATTTTAGTATCAACAAGATGAGTACTCGTAGGATAATTAATAAGTTAGTTTATATTTATAAAATGCAGCAATGGTTCTTAACTAGGCAGTTTTGCCCCCTCGGGATATCTGACAGTGCCTGGAGACATTTTGTTTCTTTTTTGTTGTTGTTGTTCTTTTTAGTTGTACATGACAGTAGAATGTATTTTAACATGTTGTATATACAACTTCTCATTCTTCTGGTTGTACGTTATGTGGAGTTACGCTGGTTGTGTATTCATATATGAACATAAGAAAATTATGTCCAATTCATCCTACTGTCTTTTCCATTCCCATCCCCCTCCCCCCCTTCTCCCCATNGCCTATTGTGAGTCAGCATCCACATATCAGAGAGAACATTCAGCCTTTGGTTTTTTGGGATTAGCCTATTTCCCTTAGCATGATAGTCTGAAGTTCCATCCATTTACCAGCAAATGCCATTACTTCATTCTTCTTTATGGCTGAGTAATATTCCATTGTGTATATGTACCACATTTCTTCATCATTCATCTATTAAGGGCACCTAGGTTGGTTCCATAGCTTAGCTATTGTGAATTTTGCTAAGAACATTGATGTGTCCACATCACTATTGTATGCTGATTTTAAGTCCTTTGGGTATACACCGTGGAGTGGGATAACTGGATCCAAATGGTGGTTACATTCCAAGTTTTCTGAGGAATCTCCACACTGCTTTCCGTAATGGTTGCACCAATTTTCAGTCCCACCACCATTGTATAAGTGTATCCTTTTTCCCACATCCTCCCCAACATTTATTGTTACTTGTATTCTTGATAATTGCCATTCTTACTGGAGTAAGACGGAATCTCAATGTAGTTTTAATTTGCATTTCTCTAATTACTAGTGTGAACAATTTTTCATGTATTTGTTGATCATTCGTATTTCTTCTTCTGTGAAGTATCTGTTTAGTTCCTTTGCTCATTTATTGATTGGGTTATTTGCTTTTTTGATGTTAAGTCTTTATATGTCCTGGAGATTAATTATGCATCTGTGATGTAGGTGGCAAAAATGTTCTTCCATTCTGTAGACTCTCTGTTCATGTTCTTGATTGTTTCCTTTGCTGTGAAGAAGCTTTTTAGTTTGAAGCCATCCATCCCATTTATTGATTCAACTTCTTGCACTTTAGGAGTCTTGCTGAGAATTCTGTTCCTAAACCAAATGGTAGAGACTTGAGCCTACTTTTTTTTTTTCTAGTAGGCACAGGGCCTTTGGTCTAATGCCTAGGTCCTTGATCTACTTTGAGTTGAGTTTTGTGCAGGGTGAGAGATAGGGGTCTAATTTCACTTTATTACGTATGGATTTCCAGTTTTCTTGGTACATTTATTGAAGAGGCTATCTTTTCATTTGGAGACATTTTTTATGTATCTGTTAGGTTAAGATCAGAGATGCTGCTAAGCATCCTATGGCTCATAAGAAACTGCCCCTGACACACAGAATTATCCAGCCCCAAATGAGAACAGCTCTGGGGCTAAAATGTAGTCCACTGCTTTCTATCTTCACCATTAAAAACAGAAACTTCTACCTTCAACAATGAGAGCGTATCTTTTATCTCTTTGAAACTGCTATAAGCATAATATTGGTATATAACTGAAGGAGATGACTTTTGGTTAATAGGTTGTTGTTTGTTTTGTTTCTTTCTTGTGTATAACAGGAAGTTGGGGGTAATGGGATTGAGCCCAGGGGCATTTACCACTGAACTATATCCTAGCCCTTTTAAATTTTGAGACAGAGTTTCACTAAGTTGCTGAGGCTAGCCTTGAATTTGCAATCCTCCTGCTTTAGTCTCCCAAGTGTCTGGGATTATAGGTGTGCACCACCACGCTAGGTTTCTTTGTTTTTTTGTTTCCTAAATGAAGGGAAATTTTTTTAAATAGAAAAGACAGAGCAGAGTTCTGGGAAAATGCCTGGGATTTTAGTATGCTTTTGTCTCCATGGTTCTGTAAAACAAATGAGAGAAAGCTATTTTATTAGATTTCCTTATTGTATTTAGAAAAACGTGGTGATATTAATTGGTAAGATTAATATATTAGTTTGATTCTGCAGTTATCTTTTTAGTGCTGATCATTAACCTTCACTGTTTACATAGACTAGTTCAAGATCCTGGCATGGATTTGAGACAATGATAAAAGGATTAGTCCATGAAGAATTAATAATCTAATTGCACACCTCCAAAATGAAACAAAAATATTTAGTCAGACTAAAATATGAGACTTTCACAGATTGGAATTTGTTTGTTCTTTTTTCATGTCATGCCTGGCATTAAATAGCAAGCACTCAAGATAGATTTTATATATATATATATATACACACACACACACACATACACACACACTCAATACATATACACTATACACATGTATAAATGTGTATATATATTCACACATTATATTTAATGAATATAAGTATATAATAAAAATTATATTTTTCATGGCAACAATAAAGCTGATAACTATGATATAGTCTTCTGTTAAAGGTTCTATTTAGAGGAGATTTGAGCTGAATCTTGAAGGATGGACAGAATTTAGATAAGATGGAAGTGTTTCAGTAGGATAGAAAGCATGAAATCAAGTTCAGAAGTGGAATCATGTGTGTTCAAGGCAGAGGAGGTAGTCCATATGAGTAGAGGTTTCTTGACAAGGAATACTGGGAGTAAATTTTTAAGAAATGGCAATTAGAAATAGATTGGAAGTCCAGTCTAAAGAGTTTGGTAGTTCCTTTTTAAATAATATAAGATCATGCCTCGGCTCTAGAGGTGCACTGCTTAGAGTCAAATGCTTCACCCTTTCTAGCCAATTAACCTTTCTGTGCCTCTCTTTTTTCATTTCTCAGATGGGAGAAATAATGTATCTTACTTATAAGGGTTTTGTGGAGGAATAAAGTAGTTAGAACATGTACATACAACAGTAAAGGACATAGAAAGGAATAGAATAGTTTAACCCAATAACTATAGGTCTGGAAATTCATGTTAAGAAAAAAATTGTAAAATAGTATAAATATATATAAATACACAGATTGCTTATTGACATCATGTTCATGGTAAAGGAAACTGGGAAACATTGTAAATGCTACACAATAGAAAATTTATTAAGATACATTTAGGCAATGGTAAATACCCATTAAAATGATAATGCATAATGTATTTTTTCTGACATGGTGCTCAACTATTCATTATTTATTGATAGACTAAAAAGAGATTAGTGTTTCTACCAGACAGGTATAAGTGCTGAAACAGTGTAACCTTTATTTGTAAGTGAAAAAGTCTGAAAGTTTGTACACCAGTTTAATGTATGATTTGATAATTTATTTTATCTACTATTTCTTCAGGGACCAAGTATTCCTCGTATGATTTTAAAAATCCATTAGAAGAAAGATATTATAAGAATATAAAAATTCTATCCATTTTTTTAGTAACCAACTCAAATGTTGCTTCCATAAAGTAGTCTGTCTCTTTTTTTCTTCTAACCTAGATCTGCAAAGCACTCTTTCTTCTCTTCTTTTGTGGGATACATTCTGTATCCATCTTCTATTTCACATTGATACAGTCCTTCTCTCCCCTGCTAAATTCTAACCTTCCTGGGCACTGGGACCAGCTCTTCTTTATTCTGCAGCCATCAAAGAATCTCTTTCATATGATAGAATCTCAAAAAGTATTTTGTTGAATTCAAATTAAATATTTAAATGGAAAGTTTTTCTACCAGTAATCTTTTAAATGATTATATCATTAAATTTATTTATTTATTTATTTATTTATTTATTTATTTATTTATTTTGTGGTCTATAGATTAGCAGCAAGGAAGTTTGTCGGTGCAGCAAATTACCGGGAAAAGCTTCACAGTACTTTAACACCATGTGGGACTTTTCTCTTTGCTGGAAGTGAAGATGGCATAGTATATGTTTGGAACCCTGAAACAGGTATTTATTGAGCTTCAGAAATCTTTTTTTAAGGGGGAGGTATTGGTTGGGGCCTGAAGAAGTATAAAAATACTACCATTTTATGGAATAATTTTTGAAAAAATTCTGATTTCAAGTTTTTAATTTTTTTTTAGATTGAATAGCCTTTAATGGAGCTGAGCCACAATCTGAACATCTCAAATTCTGTTCTTTATTGTTTTATTATCTTTATTTGATTTAAAATTTCACTTTACAATTCAAGGTTTATTCTTTTCTTGTCTATGAGATAATGCTGCTCTTAGATATTTAATGACTGTAGTACAAAATACAAAATTATGTAAGCTGAATTGTAACTACATAGATGATTAAACACCTCTGTATTCTTTAGAGTAACAAAAAGACTCCTGTGTAATTTTTTGATGCTTGAAACTAAATTAGCAATTTACCTACATTTTAATTTAAAATCTTTAAATAAATTAAACTGTTACCTTGAAAAGTTTATTTAGCCTTACTTTGGCTTTCTAAAAGAAAATCTGAAACTTCTTGAGCATTTCTTTAACTAGAAATTGAGAGAATTTTTTAAATTCCTTTAATGAACTGTGTTTGATTTCATCTCATTGTTTGGTTCTTTCCTTTATCCTTAATTTTGACGAGGCAGCATACTTGTGGATTTTTTTTTTCCATATACCATGTTTTAACTTCAATTTAAAAGCATTAACTGTCTCCTTTAATAAATGGATCTAGATCCTTTGTTTTTTTACTTCTGGCTGATTTTCTTGGGTTCTTTTCAATTCTGCTTTAAGCATATTTTAGCCATAATCAAGCAGTGGATATCTCAAAGAGCCTACAGAGGTAAAAAACAGAGTAGAAAAAATTAATACCTCAGCAGTCCTCCTCAAAATAGAGAATTTCTTCAGTTTTAGAGTTTCATAATTCCTCCCCTAGTTTTGCCCAGAATTCTTTGTTAGTTGTCATTTGCTCAGCCCTGACAGACCTCAGAACCATGTACCTCTATTCTTCAATTTGTGTTTATTTTGTCTAATCACTTTGTGTTTATTTTGTGCCTTGAAAAGCTCATTGAAGAGGTTGGATTGAGAATTGGAAAGAGAAGGACCAACAATGCAAAATAAAGATATTATTTAATACAGGGTACTCAAATACACTGAAATATGTGAGCTTCATTAGAATTATAAGTATTTTTAATAAGTTGCAGAATAATAAGTCTTGTAGTAAGAAATACCACATACAGTACAAATTATTGAATCTCCTTTTTTTTTTTTAATTCAGGAGAACAAGTAGCAATGTATTCTGATCTGCCATTCAAGTCACCTATTCGAGACATTTCTTACCATCCATTTGAAAATATGGTTGCATTTTGTGCATTTGGGCAGAATGAGCCCATTCTTCTTTACATTTACGATTTCCATGGTAAGTCCACTCCACATCACTCACTGCTTGCTAAGTTAAGAATCTATGTAGACTCTGGGGCTGGGGTTGTGACTCATTGATAGAGCCTAACATGTGTGAGGCACTGGGTTTGATCCTCAGCACCACATAAAAAAATAAATAAACAAAATAAAGGTATCGTGTCCATTTACAACTAAAAAAATAAAAAGAATATGTGGACTCCACAGATATCATACCCTAGGTACATGTGTGATGACACAAATGGTGTGACTCTATTTTGTGATAACTAGAGGCATAAAAAGTTGTGCTCCATTTGTGTACTGTGAATAGAAAGGCATTCTGCTGTCATGTATAACTGATTAGACCAAATAAACAATTTTTAAAAAATATTTACTTTTTAGTTGTAGTTGGACCCATACCTTTATTTTATTTATTTATTTGTATGTGGTGCTGAGGATTGAACACAAGGCCTTGCACATGCTAGGCGAGCTCTCTACTGCTGAGCCACAACCCTACCCAACAAATTAATTTTTTTAAAAAAAGAATATGTAAACTAATCTTTATGTTTAGACTGGACCAGGAATCATGAGCACTGTGAAATCTGTTTATCCTTTGAATTAAAAAACCCTCGTGAATATACTATAAAAGTAAAAAAGATTAAATAGATTGTATTATTATAATGCTACAACATTTTATTTTTTTTTCTGTGAGCATGATTAATATGAAAATGTTGGCAAAAGTATTCATAATGGTTGTGCTCTATGTTGGAATCACAGAAAGGTAGCTGTTACTTTCTTTGTAAGTAAACATAAATAAGCAAAATTCACCTAAAAATTATTGGAGAATATGTTAACTAAATTTAAGAGATAAATAACATATGTAGAAAATATGAATCTTTAATGTTTTGAGTTGAATATTGAATTTCTTTTTATGTTTTTTATTAAATCACATAGTAAGTTGAGTTTCCTAACATAAAAAGTGAGGCAAAAATTAAATTTCCGTGAAAACAAGATCTGGAATTAAATTCTAATGTCTGTTTCATCTCTAAAATTACACTATTCTATCATTTTGAGAATAGTAAGGAAATTAAAAGTTTGAGTGCATTTTTCAAGAGTAGACTGTCATTCTAAGAATTGTTTATATTTGTTAATTTCTATTCTGAAATTAGGATTTCACTCTTTATATTAAAACTGTCTTTCTCAAAATTACAATTTAATTTTCTTTATATATCCTTTTTTTTAATATTTATTTTTTATTTTTCGTTGAACACATCTTTATTTTATTTTTATGTAGTGCTGAGGATCGAACCCAGCTCCCTGCGTATGCCAGGCAAGCACGCTACCATTTGAGCCACATCCCCAGCCCCTTTATATATTCTTATATAAAAAAAGGTCTTGATTAGTCTTTTTGATTTTTTTAGAATATTATGTGTCACTATTTCATAAGCTAATATTTTTTTATACACATATAATTACATAAGCACTATAAATATATAAATATGTCTATAGCTACAACATTAATTAGTACTATTTGGACAGTAATTAAATGAGAAATTAAGTTTATTATGTTAATACATATTAGATTGATGAATTCTCTGATAAGTGCAAGTTATTAGATAATTAAATTATTTACCTGGAATTTTTTTACTATAGTAGATATTATATGATGCCTTTCCCAGTGAATTATCTTCAAAAAAATACATAAAATCAAGATTCTTCTTATTTTGAAAAACCTGATAGAAAAGAATTAAATTCTGCAACTCATATTCAGATTTATAATAAAACACTCCATTACTAATGTCAAGCAACATAGTACCATTTACATTTACTAGCATGTTAGCAAAAAATAAACACTGCCTTATTATAGGAATGAACAATGAGTTTCTCATAATTATCCCATGGCCAAATCTGGCATCTAATTCTAACATATATCCTGAAGTAGTTTCTTTTTTCTTTTTCTTTTTTTTTTTCTCTCAATCTTCACAATTACGAAGAGTTATACCTAAGTACTTTATAATTGGAACTGTTACACAGGAAATAGGCAGCACAGTTATTTCTTCAGACTCTTAAGAGATTTCACAATGGTCTTCATTCAGTTTCTAATTTGCTTTATAGGCTTTTGAAATTTTCACTACAAATGCAAGTTAAATTTATAATCTTTTTTTCTTCAAGCCAGTTTTTTTTTGGTCATTGACAGAAGGATTAGCCCAGGATAGTTAGGTTTGCCATTTTGTTTTTTAGACTATAGGTATTTTATTTAATAATTCCATTCTAGATGCACAGTGAGAAGAGCAAAATATTGTAGCATTACAGTAACATGAGGCTTGGGGCTCCTATTGTGTTTTTCAGTGATGTTACATAAAATTCTTGCCTTTCTGGACTTCCATACCCTTATCTATTAAAAGGTACTGCTAATACTAATAGCTGCCCTACCCAACAGAGTTATATATGAGAATATTATGAGACAGTGAGGGTAAAAGTGTTTTATAAACTCATAAGCACTATATAAAACAAATAGAAGATAAAATGAGTTGTTATCATGCCCATCCATTTGATGTTAAGGGAACTTATGCTTTAATATGTTGATAAGCATCTCCATATGGAATGGAATTTAAAAAGCTTTTTTCCAACTCTCCTTTACTCTATTGGTCAGCTTTTTCTTTTCATTTGTTAAAATATATGCCATTCCAGGTCAATTGTATTACAAAATAATGCATAAAGTTCTTTTAAAGACACTGTCTTACTATGGAAAAGAAAGGATTTCCATAGGCCTTTTAGAAATTAAGATACTCAAATGATAACACCTGAAATTACAGTTATTTTGTACAATATATTTAGAACAGTTTTTTGACACATTAACATACCTTTACAGATTAAAATTCACAATGTTTTAACACATTTTCCCAACTCTTCACTGCCTATTTTTAAAAAGAGGAAGCTTAGGAAGAAGTAACCCCAAACCATCCAAGATTTAGCACAGTTCTTGTGAATGGTATAAATCTATAAGAAATGAAATAATATTTTAGGCTCTGAAATGTTTTACTCATTAAATACAGACCAGAATCATCAATTCAAATTGTTTTTTAATTTTTTTGAGAATTAAAATGTTTAATTGACCTATCATAGTTTTATCTTTTATTTCTTATTTTGCCCCAAATCTCTTGTCTGAAAATAGTTAACAAGATTTTTAATGGTATCATAGATGACGAACAGTTAAGTGATTTTTTAAATATTATTTATCAGCACTTCTGATAATCTTCAAAGGAAAAGGAGCAAGCTGATCGTTTTGTAAGTTAAATGAGCTATGAATGAGACCACAGTAGTAGCTAAATGTATCATCCATCTTTCAGTTCTAGCAAAATCTGTGAAGAGTCAGCAAGCCTCTTTCCCTGTGAAGCATATGTTCAGGCTGTGGTCTTTTGAGTCTTTCATTCTACTGACTTTTTGCTTTTTTTGGTAAGAAATATGATTTTTTACTTTCAGAAGGCAGTTTTATTTGCCTGATGTTGAAAGAGTTAATCATCTAGTAATACAAAATTTAGTCACAGAGTACCACAAATAATGTACTTTTAGGATTCCCATAATAAAAAGGTACTAGTCGGAGAAACGGCTTCTATTTAATTAATTTATCAAGCTAGACTTCAGCAATTAATTTTTTATTATCAATATTTGTCTGCTTGAGTCTCTAGGATGCTATTCTACAATTAAGAATATTTATTGTACCTCCATAGCACTTTTTATGTCTTATTACTATTTAAATTTTTACACTTAATTTTATCATCTAGATTCCATTATTAACCCCATTGCACAGGAGCCAGGGCCAATTCCATATTCTTGTTTGATACACTTAACTGGCTTATTGGTACATTCCCTGAAATACTAGCTTTTGAGTATCCAGTAAACAAACTTCATGCAATTCCTTGTGCATCTCTGTGGACAGTATTTTTTCTTGGCACTTTTTATTCTTTGTAGGAGGCAAAGATTTTGTTTGTTTTTTAATTACCTGTACTACTTCTAAATACTGGCATATAATTAATGTGCATGTACTGTTTTAAGTAAGATCAAATCTTAATTTGAGAAGTTTCTTAACATTATTTTAAAATCCTAGGTAATGAGCCTAATTTTTCACTAGGTGGCAGTGTCTCCTCTGAATAAGTATTAACTTGAATGCATTTTAATCATAGTGTCTTGGGCAAGATAAATCTTAATTGAGCATCTATTGTGTGCCCAGTTGAGCTGAGCTATGAAACCCAGGAATCAAGCTCAGATGACCATATTCTTTTCTAATCCTTTGTGCTTTTTAAGTAGTTGGTTAAACCTCTGGAAGACTTTAGTCAAACTAAAAGGCAATTCTTTATGCCATTGACATGGCTTTATTAATAGAATCCATATTTATCAGTGGTCACCTACCTTGTCATTTTTGTAGCTTTTTGGTTCATACTGTGGCACTCTTTACCAGAGGTCAAGTAATATTACATTCCTATAAAATTTTTTAAATACGTGCACATCTCCTATGGCATTTATAACATCATGTATTTAACTTAGTACCTGGCATATTACTAACGTGCTGTAAATGTTCTCATTAAGAATTTCAAATCTTGTGCAAAGTCATTTCTCATTAAATTTTGTAAAAATACAGAATGAAGGTATCATCAGTTAGTAAGTTCAAAGCTTATAATAATAATACTAGTTGCTAGTTGTAGAAGCTAACATTTATCAAGTATTTACTATGGGTCCACCACTCTTATGAGTATTTTCTCATACAGCCTTTGAGGTAGGTACCATTATTGTCTACATTTTGTGCATAATTAAACTGAAACACAGGAAAAATTAAATAATTTTCCTAGGGTCACACAGTTGGTAGTGCAGCTACTGTTTGATTCCAAGCTGTTAGGCTCCAGAGCCCATGCTTCTAATGCATTAAGCTGTCAAAACTAGTTAGTTTGCTTTTCTTCATCAGGAAGTAATTTAAATGAAAAAGATAGCTAAAGGGCTGAGATGTAACTTAGTGGTAGAGTGCTTATTTAGTAAGAAGGAGGCCCTGGGATTAGTCCCTAGGACCCAAAAAAGGGGGTGGGGACAGGCAGCTAAATATTCATATGATAAAATGTTTGTTTTGATATTTAGGAAAATCTCTTAAGATTAAAAGGAAGTTTATTTATTTAGTATTATTATTAATAGTTCACCTCTTTAAAAATTTGGGGTATAATAATTAAGATGCATCAAGTCCTCATATTCTCAACAAAGTGCATAATATAAATTTTCTTTTCATGTAGCATTGTTTTAATGCTTTCACAATATTTTTGCAATAAAATAATGTATACTTGAAATAAAGTTAATTTTTGGTTTTCTTGTAATAGTGATAATGATTGATTCAAAAGCAAACTTAGATTTTTAATTCTCATACTTGGATGAAATTATGCCATAACAAATATAACAAATCATAGGACAGAGTTTTAAATATTTATTTTTAGCCTAGTAAGATGAAGTGAGAGATATAGATGCCACATTTTAAGAGATGCTGAAACTACTTCTTGGTTATATCCTAAAAAATGTATTTTAATATTCTTTACATCTTGAATACTTTGAAAGTTTATGCCATTCAAGGATTCAGAATATATGAAAAACTACTCAGTGACTTTAAGCATAAGCCAGAGCACCAAATTCCTCATCCAGGCCTCTTTTTATGCTTACATTGGTGCTTCTTAAAGTGCACCAAAAAGGAAGAATTGTGCAATACAAAGTAAACAACATTGTCATAGGCAAGACTAAAGTAGAAGTCAGAACCACCAGGGTTCTAGACAAAATCCTGTCACTTTCTCTTTGGCCCTGGAAAGTAATTTAACATTTCTGTGTTGTTTTTTAACCTGTAAAATAAAAAACATAATACCTATTCTATTTTATCTCAATATTTTATCGAAGGGAAATTGTCAAGCAAGGCATGAAGTGTTGGTATTATTAGAGTTCATGGACCAGGCTCTAGTAGGGAAATCCAGGCTATTTTTCATAGCAATATACATGTCACACTTTGAGTTTAATAGCTTAATGTGTGATTATTGATAATGGAATAGGAAACCAACAAAAGAATAGTATGTGCTGCAGGGGATATAGATAGGTTATCATATTATAGATAGGTTATCATAATTTAATGTGCTACTAATGAATTTGTCAAATGATGGTACAGTCTCCAATTTTTTATTATGAGACTCAGATCTACTACATATTCTTGTATAGCTTTTTAAACAAGTTATATTAGTAACACATACATTTTACTTGATATATCAAATTATGTCAAGGAAGGGCTGCGGATAAGGTCGTGAAAGAGTACTTGCGGAGTATATGCAAGGCTCTGGATTCAATCCCCTTTGACACAAACATAAATAAATAAACATTAAATTAATTACATCAGGGGAATATTGAATTACTAACAGGCCATGAAACATACCCAGGCTCCCAGAATTGAAGTGTTATTCAATAGAAACTGGATCTATCTACATAGTATCAAAAGATTATCTGAATTGGGAAAAGTATGACCAGGTAAAAAACAATAAAAAGCATAAGCTGTTGAAGCTTCTCTGCATAGAGCAAATGTTAAAGAAGGAGAAGTAGAATTCTGCCTTACCGGTAAAGGCTGGGAAGCTGCAAAATACCTGTTTACCATAATCATATTACTTCAAATGTGATAATTTATAAAGCATTTAGACGTATAAGATGACTTTTGTAATAACAAGGTAAAATATTAATAACAAATCTTGAGCAAAGGAATTAAACACTGACCCAAAGGAAATCTTACTGTTAACATAGTGTACTAGAAATAATATATGATGATTTCTATTTGAACTTTAAAGTCAATAACATAAGTACACATAGATTTTAATAGCAAACCTTATATTTGCTTTAAATGCAAAGGGCAGTAGATTAAAATATTTTATTTCCTCCATTCTCCTATTTAGAGATAAAATCCTCCTGAAAAAACCATGTGTTTTTTCATTATTTTTTTAGTTGTTGATGGACCTTTATTTATGTTTTTTAATTTACATGAGGTGCTGAGAACCAGACCCAGTGCCTTACATATGTAAGGCAAGTGCTCTACCACTGAGCCACAATCCCAGCTCCCCATGTTATTTTTTATAATTATTTAAGGCCAGAAAATGCATAAAAGCACTGAGATTATATAAATCAAAGAATTGTCAGTTATTTTAAGAATTTTTTTGGAGGTGAACTTAGAAGTGTTTTGATATATATAACATTCTTTAAGCAAAGAATTGCCACCCATGTACTCTCAGCACCTTTCCCTTTTTCTGCTATCCCACTTAGCACTTTACACTAAACTGTTCACTTCCAGAAGGCTGAAAACTCCAAGAAAGACTAGAATCTTTGTATTCCCAGGGCCCACTCCAGTGCTTGTAAATGATGACTCTCAAAAAATGATGAAAGAAAGAGGATGAGATTGTTAAAATCATGAATTTTAAACCTATCATATTAGGACAAATCTAAGTTTTAAACATGCAAATTTATATTAGCAAAAAGAAGAAAACTGAAGTAGAAAAATGCAGTTATTTCATTGCAATGTCATAGCCCAGCTATGACCTAAAAGTGTTTTAGAAACCACTGAAATATTAAAAGCATAGATCTTAAAGGAATACTTGGAGCCATCTATTATAACCTTTTTTTACAATGAAAGAATATACAGATAGGTGTACAATCAGAGATATGAAAAATTGTGCTCTATATGTGTAATATGAATTAAAATGCATTCTGCTGTCATGTATAACAAATTTTAAAAAGTATACAGGTGGATTGAGTGTGTATTTGTGGAGAGTAAGGGAAGGAAGAGCCCAAGAACTTGTAAGCAGCTTCCATTTCTAGGGTCTGATATACTGAGACTTTGTGAATCTTTTGCACATTTTTTTCCTCATTCTTTTTTCTGTTTTTAAAATTTTTTATTCTAATTTGTTATATATGACAGCAGAATGCATTACAATTCATATTACATATGTAAAGCATAATTTTTCATATCTCTGCTTGTACACAAAGTATATTCACATTATTCATGTCTGCTTCATACACGTACTTAGAGTAGTGATGTCCATCTCATTCCACCATGTTTCTTTTACCCCCTTTCCCCTTCCCTTCTCTCCCTCTCCTCCCTCCCCTTTGCCCTATCTAGAGTTTGTCTAATCTTTCCATTCTCCCCCTCCCAACCCCACTATGAATCAGTCTTTTTATATCAGAGAAAACATTTGGCATTTGTTTTTTGGGGATTAACTGACTTCACTTAGCATTATCTTCTCCACCTCCATCCATTTTCCTGCAATCGCCATGATTTTATTCTCTTTTATTGCTGAATAATATTCCATTGTGTATATATGCCACATTTTTCTTTATCCATTCATCTGCTGAAGGACATCTAGGTTGGTTCCACAGTTTAGCTGTTGTGAATTGTGCTGCAATAAACATTAATGTGGCTGTGTCCCTGGAGGATGCTGTTTTTAAGTCCTGTGTGTTTAGACTGAGGAGAGGGATAGCTGGGTAGAAAGGTGGTTCCGTTCCCAGTTTTCCAATGAATCTCCATACTGCTTTCCGTATTGACTGCACCAATTTGCAGTCCCACCAGCAATGTATGAATGGACCTTTTTCCCTACATCCTCGCAACACTTATTGTTGTTTGTATTCTTGATAGCTGCCATTCTGACTGGAATGAGATGAAATCTTAGAGTGATTTGCATTTCTCTAATTGCTAGAGATGTTGAACATTTTTTCATATATTTATTAATTGACTGTATATCCTCTTCTGAGAAGCATCTGTTAAGTCCTTTGCCCATTTATTGATTGGGTTATTTTTTTTTTTTTTTTGAGTTTAGCTTTGTGAGTTCTTTATAGACCCTAGAGATTAGTGCTCTATCTGATGTGTGAGGGGTAAAGATTTGCTCCCAAGATGTAGACTCTTTATTCACCTCACCAATTGTTTCTTTTGCTGAGAAGAAGCTTTTTGGTTTGAATCCATTCCATTTATTAATTCTTGATTTTAATTTTTGCACTATAGTAGTCTTGTTAAGGAAGTAGGAGCTTAATCCGATATGATGGATGTTTGGGCCTACTTTTTCTTCTATTAGGCACAGGGTCTCTGGTTTAGTTCCTAGATCCTTTATCCACTTTGAGTTGTGCATCGTAAGAGAGAGGCTTCATTTCATTTTGTGGCATATGGATTTCCAGTTTTCCCAGCACTGTTTGTTGATGAGGCTATCTTTTCTCCAATGTACATTTTTGATGCCTTTGTCTAATATAAGATAACTGTAATTATGTGGGTTAGTTTCTGTGTCCTCTTTTATGTACAATTTGTCTACCAGTCTCTTTTGGTGCCAATACCACCAAAAGAGTTACTATTGCTCTGTAGTATAGTTTAAGGTCTGGAATAGTGATGCCACCTGCTTGACTCTTCCTGCTAAGGATTGCTTTAGCTACTCTGGGTCTCTTATTTTTTCAGATGAATTTCATGACTGCTTTTTCTATTTCTATGAGGAATGTCATTGAGATTTTGATTGGAATTGCATTAATCTGTGTAATGCTTTTGGTAGTATGGTCAATTTGAAAATATTAATTCTGCATATCCAAGAACAAGGGAGATCTTTCCATCTTCTAAGGTCTTCTTTAATTTCTTTATTTAGCATTCTGTAGTTTTCATTTTATGGAGAGTTATCTCACCTCTTTTGTTAGGTTGATTCCCAAGTATTTTATTTTATTTCATTTTTTGAGGCTATTGTAAATGGGGTAGTTTCCCCATTTCCCTTTCAGAGAATTTGTCACTGATATTCAGAAATGCCTTTGATTTATGGGTGTTGATTTTGTAACCTGCTACTTTCCTGAATTCATTTACTAGTTCTAGAAGTTTTCTGGTGGAATTTTTTGGGTCTTCTAGGTATAGAATCATATTGTCGGCAAATAGTGCTAATTTGAGTTCTTCTTTTTCTATCTGTATCCCTTTAATTTCTTTTGTCCATCTAATTACTCTGGCCAGTATTTCAAGAACTATGTTAAATAAAAGTGGTGAAAGAGGGCATCCCTGTCTTGTTCCAGTTTTTAGAGGGAATGCTTTCAATTTTTCTCCATTTAGAATGATGTTGGCCTTGGGCGTAGCACAGATAGCTTTTATGATGTTGAGATATGTTCCTGTTATCCCTAATTTTTCTAATGTTTTGAACATGAAGGGGTACTGTATTTTGTTGAATGCTTTTTCTGCATCTGTTGAGATGATCATATGGTTCTTATCTTTAAGTCTATTGATGTAATGAATTACATTTATTCATTTGCATACATTGAATCAACCTTGCATCCCTGGGATGAACTCCACTTTATCGTGGTGTACTGTCTTTTTGATATGTTTTTGTATTTGATTTGCGAGAATTTTTGCATCTGTGTTCATTAGAGATATTGGTCTGAAGTTTTCTTTCTTTGATATGTCTTTGCCAGGTTTTGGAATCAGGGTGATATTATCCTCATAGAATGAGTTTGGAAATGCTTCCTCTTTTTCTATATCCTGAAATAAATTAAAGAGTGTTGGTATTAGTTCTTCTTTAAAGGTCTTGTAGAACTCCATCTGGTCCCAGGCTTTTTTTTTTTTTTTTTTTTTTTTTTTTTT
>NW_025999842.1:51730688-51812635 GCF_001458135.2 Marmota marmota marmota | reverse complement strand
TATGGATCAGCATCCACTTACCAGAGAGAACATTCGGCCTTTGGTTTTTTGGGGATTGGCTTACTTCACTTAGCATTATCTTCTCCAACTCCATCCATTTACCTGAAAATGCCATGATCTTATTCTCTGTTATTGCTGAGTAATATTCCATTGTTTATATATGCCACTTTTTTTTTTATCCATTCATCTACTGAAGGGCATCTAGGTTAGTCCCACAGTTTAGCTATTGTGAATTGTGCTGTAGTAAACATTGATGTGGCTGTGTCCTTGTACTATGCTACTTTTAAATCCTTTGGGTATAGACCGAGGAAAGGAATAGCTGGGTCAAATGGTGATTCCGTTCCCAGTTTTCCAAGGAATCTATATTGCTTTCCAGATTGGCTGCATCAATTTGCAATCCCACCAGCAGTGTATGAATGTACCTTTTCCCCCACTTATTGTTGTTTGTCTTCATAATAGCTGCCATTCTGACTGGAGTAAGATGAAATCTTAGAGTAGTTTTGATTTGCATTTCTCTAAGTGCTAGAGATGATGAGCATTTTTTCATATACTTGTTGATTGATTGTATATCCTCTTCTGAGAAGTGTCTGTTCAGGTCCTTGGCCCATTTATTGATTGGGTTATTTGTTTTTTTGGTGAGGAAGTACTTTTTAAATGATGATTGTATACATTTTTCTCTGTGTATACAGATAGGCATTAAAAATTGTTTCAGATTCATCTATTTTAAATGATCACATGAGATAAAATATGTGAAAGCTTCCTAAAAAACATAAAAGTACAGTGCAGTGTTCTCATGGCTGTGGTTGTCATTGTGGTCATCATCATCAAAAAACATCACCTAGGGGCTGGGGATGTGGCTCAAGCGGTAGCGCGCTCGCCTGGCATGCGTGCGGCCCGGGTTCGATCCTCAGCACCACATACAAAACAAAGATGTTGTGTCCGCCGAAAACTAAAAAATAAATATTAAAATATTCTCTCTAAAAAATAAAATAAAATGAGTTTAAAAAAATCACCTTTGAGTCATTGAGTCATCTTTCCCACTCTGGGGAATTAAATACAAAATAGAAAATATGTTAAGAAGTGAAGTCCACTTTGAAAGAACTTATTCATGCAATGTCTATAATAAGGAAAAACAGAAAACATTGTAAATATTCAGTAATTGGAAAATGCATTTAAAAATTATGTTACTTCATTAGATATTATAAAACATGTTAATTGTATCATTGTAGATATATGAGAATATTTTCATTTAATTGAGAAAGCATTAAAATATATTCACCTTGTGGCATTTTTTATAAAAGTATGTAAGTATAAAGATTGGAAGAGATATATAGAAACATGAGAACAATTATAGTGAGATGGATTTGTGAATATTTATTTTTATTATTATAACATCTCTTTAAATATCTTTGATCCCTGTTTTTTTAATATTCTGTTTTATATATACCTGTGTTCAACAAGTTATGCTCCCATATCAGTTTGCATGGTCTTTTTAAGGCTCAATTACAATACTGTTTGACATGAAATTGTGAAATAATTATATTTCTTTTTTTTTTTTTTTTTTTGCTGTGCCAGGGATTGAACCCAGGGCCTTGTGCATGTGAGGCAAGCACTCTACCAACTGAGCTATATCCCCAGCCCCCAATATTTCCTTTCTTGTGGTTTTAGTGTATCTAGTAATTTTATATATTTTGTCAGTTATGTTGTCTTTTTAACCTAGTTTTTAAAATGTTATGCAGTATCTGATCATTTGTTGAATGCTACAGTTTCGTGGCTTAATCATTTGGTTATGCTTTTGCAATGATGAATCAAACTAATGATGGATTCATTTTTTTCAGTAGCGCAGCAGGAGGCTGAAATGTTCAAACGCTACAATGGAACATTTCCATTACCTGGAATACACCAAAGCCAAGATGCTTTATGTACCTGTCCTAAACTGCCTCATCAAGGCTCTTTTCAAATTGATGAATTTGTCCACACTGAAAATTCTTCAACAAAGATGCAGATAGTGAAGCAGAGACTTGAAACTGTCACAGTATGTTTAATTATTATTAAAACTTAAAACCACTTCTATTGTATTTTATATTGCCTTGCAAATAAATATTAATGAAGTAAGTTAATTTCTTAAAACTAGGTTTTCATATACTTTCGTAGTTCCTTTCTGAAATCATTAATTATAGTAGACTAACTAAATTTAGGATAATCTGTCATACTGTCTTGACTTGTTATTTCTGTAAATACGAGCCCAAGACCTAGTTGTAAGAAGGCTTTAAAGAAGAGCATAAGTAGGACTTGACACACATGGTTGTGACTCCTTTCCTAGAAAAGGAAGAGAAACAGTAGCCTTCTCAATCCTGCCAAGTAAGATCTCTGAGGGACAGGAGGAAGTTAATAGCCTCTGACCCTCAGCCTGTGAATTCTCAGGGTCATACCACAGGACCACTTCTTAGAAAGATGATAGTATTCAAACAATCTCTGTCCAGGTGTTCAGATTCCCATAAAAATCTTGCTGTAAATCTCATGTTTCCTTCAGTGGTTCTCAAACTTTAGTGTGTATTGGAAACGCTTGATAGTCCTATCAAAGCACAGCTTGCCAGGCTCCACACCTAGAGTTTGTGATTCAACAGATCTGAGATGTCCTATGATTTGTCGCAGTCTGGCTGGGCACAATTCAGGAGCCACTTGTCAAAAGAAACTAACTTTATTTTTAGAACCACACACACCAAACAAAACAGCTCCTCAGGAAAAACCCTCAGAGCCCAAGTGCCACCACCGGCTTCCCACAAGCCTCTCAACCTCCCCCTCTCCTCCTACTCTTGAGGCCCATTGGCTGGGTTGTGTGGGCGGAGCCAAAAAAAGTCCCCCAATGAGCAGCTCAGTAGTCTGAAAGGGCGGGGAAACAGCCCAATGAGCATCACCGCAGAGGAGCCAATCAGCTAGATTTTGAGCCAATCATCAGCTGGCAGTCTGAAAGTTTGCTGGGGCCCCTTCTGCTGTGGCTCTCAACAATTTCTGACAAGTCCCAGGCAATGCTGCTGGTCAGAGGACCACCCGCTGAGACCAACTGGTCTAAAATCACAGTTCCCAAAACTTAGAAAGAACATAATAAATAGGTGTTTTATGCTCTCATCTAAACTGTAAGCTCCCTGAAGGCAGTCCTCTGTATCCCCTAGTCTACATAACTGATCTTCATTAAAAACTAAAATAGACTAGGTGATCTAAGGAAAAACTAAATTCCTAAACTTCCCTTTACACAAGTGCTATATCTTGTTTTGTCTTTAACCATTTTTTTTTTTTCAGTATTCATTTCAGGGAGATCAGTCTGTACCTTAATTTTCTTTCCAAAACTTTCCCATTCTTTACATTTTTCCCAGCTCTTGACCTTCCTCCATGGTTTCCTATTTTCTAATTGGCGTTCTCCTATCTGACACCATACATTTGTGTATTAAGTACCTGCTAATAGCCTCTGCAAAAAACCACTTTTGCTCTCTACACCTGTGCACTATTTTTGTAGAAAGTGTTGACCAAATATATCTTGGACTTCCAAGTTGAGCTCTAACACTTGGAACAAAGAAAGTTTAGTTATTTCAAATATTTATTGATTATCTACTATATTGAAGTCACTCCAGAGAACATAAAAATGTTAAATCCTTGACCTTTATTTACCTCAAGTCTGGTAGGTAGTGACAGGTATTCAAACAACTGTTAGTTAGAATCTTTTCACTGTAGTACTCACATTGCCTCTTTTATTGTTGTAGTAGCCTTGTAAGATAGGCATGATGGTGATGGTTACCCTTATTTTTACAGACAGAAAAACAGTTTCTGTTCAAAGGATAGATATAAAGTTTTTTAACATAAAATTGGAATATTATGTGCATAATCTCCCTTGCTATTTTTTAAAACATTTCTAACATTATATAAAGCAGTAGTAGCTAATTGTTTTTCCATGTGTAACTATTGAGCCTCTACTAGTGTTATACTGTGGAGGAATTTTGTATGGAAACTAGTGAATGAGATCACAGAGGCATTAGATAAAGAAGAAGCAGTATCACCCAAACTAATAGAACAGTAGCAGTTAATGAAAAAAAAAAATTGTTGTACGTCTCGGGAGTAAATTCTCTTCACAGCCCCTCAAAACGAGACAGGAACAGCATATTCCATTTAATTTCAGCAGAGCCACAGAATAAGAGTACTGAAATCCACCAGAGATAGGTTTAGGGGATGTATGCAACCCACTGGACAGTCTGAGTTCAAAATGGTAAAATTTATTGATCTCATTTAGGGCCAGAGATGGGCCATTAAAAAGATTATGTGCATTAAGAAAGAAAAGAATAGGCAAAGCATATCTTAAAATAATTTGTTCTAATAAACAGAATGTTTTAGGTTTTGTTCTCAATAAAATAGAAGAAATCGGGGTTTCTATTAATGAAGAAATGGAAATACAGTCTGGGATTTTGATGTAAAAGTTATCTGGCTAAGGTAAAAAGAATTTAAAGAAGTTTGAAAGGCAAGGTTCAATTAATTCTACATTGCAAATGGTAAAGGGGAAAATTGACACATAAAAATATCAGATCAGTAGTATAGCCTGGAGGACTAATTTCAGAAACATCCTTAAGAATGCAGAAAAAAAAGATAAGTGAAAATAGTTAAGGCTTTACAGCTTAGGTACAGACATAGGTCTGTGGCACCAACCTATACCTGCTTTGTTATTCCAGATAAGTAAGCCTAATTTTTCCTCATCTATAAGATGGGAATTCTATTATTTCTTTATTCTTTTTATATTTTGCAAGTTTTGGGGTTGACGGGATCCCCACCTTTTGTCACAATGTCTTTTTTGTTTGTTTCTTGAAATTATTTTTCAATAGACTCAAAATTCCTTTTTTTGTATAGGTTGTTCATCAATTTATAGAAGTCTGTTATTAGAGATAATTGTTTCTTTGTTAGTAAAATTGGAGTATTTTCTAATAGATTATAGTTCAGGTTTAGGATGTGATTTTGTGTGTGTGTGTGTGCGTGTGTGTGTGTGTGTGTGTGTGTGAGAGAGAGAGAGAGAGAGAACTGTATAATAAATTCAGCTCAGAAGGTATTTAAGAGGTGTTTGCTCATTAGCAAATAAAGGACATATCAAAACTCCCTGTTTTGGTAACATTACCATGTAGTAAAAATATAAATTGTTTGTCTCATAGTTAGACTTCATTGTATGTTGCTGCCATAGCAGTACCTAAAAGGCATTCTGCAACCTCAGTAAGACTTCACAGGATGATATATCTCGAAAGTTTTCAGATCCAAAAATTTGCTCTTACCAATGTATCCACAGTTGCTCAGAGTTTGGGTTACCTACTAAAAGTAATCAATCCTACAAAAAGTTGATTAATAAACCTGAAAAAATATCTTTTAATGAAAGGTAGACCTTTCCATCTGTTGGGAAACTTAAGATCAGCCTCCCATTCTAACCTAAGTCAGTAGATCTCAGAGGTACTTATTAAATAGCATCAGAGGAGAAAGAATTGGATGAATTTAAAAATGTTTTATGCCAGTTTTGAGAAAAGTTGATTAATTTTCTCTACCTCACAGGAGATTTCACCTTATATTGGCCATTGATAATATCTGTTTCATTATAAGTAATAATTGACATAATATATTTCTGGCACTGTTCTAAGTCTTTACATGTTTATTTAATCCTCAAACCATTCTGTAGGATAGTAGTGGGTACTAGTATTATCCCCACTTTTTAATTACTCTTTCAGTAATTAAATTACTACTCTCCTTTAGATACAGTACCTTAGAAGTTTCTGACAAAAAGTTGATATTTTTTATTTTCAATACTCTTTTTTTTTCTAAACCCTATGTTGATTATTACTCTTTTTCTTTAACTCTTTACTAGACTGATGATATATATGGTTAACCTTAATTTGACTTATGTATTTTTGGTGTTTCCTTAGCAGAAAAGTTTGTAATTTTCCATTATGTATTGACTTATTAGTTTCCCTTTCAAAAATGATCTTTTCTTGGCCTTGTCCTATGAATTGCAAGTAGTTTCCTTTTTTAGCTTTTTAAACACTAGTCATATTCTTTACCATTCAGTGGTGTTTTTGAGATGTCCCCTGGTATAAATTATTAATTTAGAAATTATATTTATGGATATTTTATAGATGTAATTATACTACAGTTAATTCAGGGTATCTTTTAGACATTAGGATTCTACTGCAGAATTTTAGTGTTTACTCCAGGTTTATTGAGAAGACAGGTCTTCATTGAGGCAGACACATATGGGCTCTCACAAGTCTGTTGATTACTGCCTTTAATTTATACTCCTTCCAACTTATTGGAAACAATGCAGAGTAATAACTGCAGGGTGATAAACTCTTCCAAATGCTGTTTTTGGTTATTATAAGGTCAATATCTGAATGAATTGAAAAGAGTTTTTACTTTATTTCAATGAAATTATGAATACTTCTTTATTGTACTGTATGTCTTTTAGGAGGTGATACGATCCTGTGCTGCAAAAGTAAGTAGTTCTTAATACCAGGAAGGTAACTTTAAACTATAGTTTTCATTGTGCTACACCAGAGAGTTGCAATGCATTCTTGTAGAGTTTAGAACTTCTACATAAGTTAATCTGGTATATACTTTCCTTAATTGGAATTAGAATTTTTCAAGGGATTATTACACTGGGATCTTAGAATTCAGTAAAAATTACTTGCTAAAAAATTTAGCAAGTAATTTCACAATTTTGAAGATTTAGGAACAGTAAATAAAAAAAGAATAAAATAAAAGAATATTGTGATGGGGTATATTTTCGGTAAAGAACTAGCAGGTTTTTTCATTCTCTGAGAAAAATTTTATGCTTTTTTTTGTTTTGTTTTGTTTTGTCTTGTTTTGTTTTGAGGGATGGGGTGCTGGGAATTGAACCCAGGGCCTCACACACACAAGGTAAGCACTCTACCACTGGGCTATATTCTTAGTCCAGATAAATTTTACATGATAATTAATACATAGGAGACATCAACCAGTATTATCTGATGGGTATATGCTAAATAAATTTTATAAGTATTGAAATGCACACAAGTTGCAGTTAATTATATGTTGTGCTGATAATGCTTTAATTATTTATCAAAGTGTTTTGTACTCTTTCCCCATTTAATCATATAATAATCCTGAAGGACAGATTAGATATTATTGTTATTCTTAATTTAGAAAGGAGGAGGCTGAGGCTTACTGAGTTTGTGGTTTACCTGAGAATCCAAATTTAATCTAAGAACTATAGTACACAAAGAGACCCTTGATTAATTAGAGAGTGTGAACTAAAGTGTATGAGATATACACAGCAGCAATCCTCCTTTTACAAACAAGACTAATTTATTTATTTATAACCTTTAACTCAGTTGTTGAGAAAATAAATTAAGGAGTTGGAATGGCCTTGTTTTTTCATTCTTCCCTTTTCTGCCACTTCCAAAGTTCAGTTAAACATTCGTTTATCAAATATAATTATATGTCACAAAATAAAAGATGAGAAGGGAAAGAATTAGAATGGTGTTGGTGTGATCAAAGACTGCTTCATATAGTGTCGATGCAGGAAATTTTTTTTAATTCAATAAGTACCCACTACCATGTGGCAGACACACAGAATGTGGTAGGCTGTTATCTTTTTCCTCATGGGGCATCTTACAGAGGAAACATATCAGAAAATACTGGGCCTACCCCATCACTGAGCTGTCCAATATCAGTCGGGACCTATCACTTTTTACCTAATTATCACAAAGTCAACAAGATATCAAATATAGACAAGAGAAGGAAAATGGAGGAAAAAAGAGAACATGCTATATTCTGACTGGGGCTGCAGATGTTCAGGAAACTTGTTCTGATAGCATTGATTGGTATAATGATTGTAGCTCCAAGATTACTAAATTTTATGTATACACAGTATAAAAGGCTAGTGCCCCCTCAAAAAAAGTTTATTCTCTGACTAGCAATTCAAAGTTATTTCTCTTTTATTTTTAACAAATATATTGCATGCCCTTCTTTTGTGATGCTGTCTGAATGCCCAAAGAGTAAAAGCATCCTGCACACATTTAGCCAATCTGTATGGAGAATGTTCTCTACATAAATGTAACAGGAAAGTGAATGCTCATAAATGAAAAAGTAGAATGAATGCTCATTGAAAAAAAATGATTACATATTATATCTGGAAAGATTAACCTTATTAATATCTTCAGTTTTTCTTTGTAAATATGTTTTATTGAGATGTAATTCACATACCACAATATTAATCTTTATTAAAAGTATGTAATTTGGGCTGGGGATGTGGCTCAAGCGGTATTGCACTCGCCTGGCATGGGTGCGGCCTGGGTTCGATCCTCAGCACCACATACAAAGATGTTGTGTCCGCCAAAAAAACTAAAAAATAAATATTAAAATTTAAAAAAAAAAAAAGTATGTAATTCATTGCTTTTTTACCCTATTCAAGTTATGCAGCCATCCAGCTTTGATTTTAGAACTATTTCATTACTCCAGAATGAACTCCCGTATCTGTTAGTAGTCATTCCCAATTCCTACATGCTCACACACACATCACAAACTCATGGTAACCACTAATATACTTTCCATAGTTTTGCCCATGCAGGACATTATATATGAATGGGATTGTATAATATGTGGTCTTTTGTAACTTTCTTTTACTCAAAATGATATTTTAAGCATTCTTCATTTTCTAAATGTCTCAGTATTGTTTTTTATTGCCAAAGAAGATTCCACGGTCTGGATATGTTACATTTTACTAATCTCTTCATCAGTTTATGAACATTTGAGTTGTTTCTACCTTTTAGCTATTAAAAATAATACTACTGTGAACATATTTTGGGAGATGTGGACATTTTTATTTCTCTGGGGTTTAATATAGGTGTGGACTTATTGAGTCATATGGTAACTCTTATTTTTGACAGTTTGAGGAACTGTCAAACTATTTTCCAAAGTGTATGTACCATATTAGAATCCCACAAACAAGGTATTTTCTTTGGAAAGATATTTCTTCAAATCCTTTGCCCTGATTTTAAATTGAGTTTCTTGTCTTTTTTGTTGTTCACTTTCAATAGGTTTTTATAGTTTTTATATATATTGAATACAAATGTTTTATCTGATAGATAATCTGCAAATATGTTTTCCCATTTATATTATTTCCATTTTCTTGATGTTTTTCTTTGAAATAAAGAGGTTTTCATTCATTTTTCTGAAGTTCATTTTATCTTCTTCTTTTTTTTTTTTTTTTGGTCACTTGTCTCTCTTGTGTCACATGTAAAAAAAACATTGCCTAACCCTGTCTCAAAGGTTTACATTTTCTTCTATGAGTTTTATAGTTTTAGTTCTTAAATTTAGGTCTGTGATTCTTGTGAGTTTTTTTTTTTCTTATGATGTGATATACTAATTGAATTTCATTCTATTGCATTTGAATCTGCTGTTGTTTTAGCACTTCTTTCACATTGAATGGTCTTGTTATTCATCAAAGGTATTTCATCTTCACAGCACAGTATATGCACTTTCTCATCTTTTAGATCCTGGATAATAAATTTTCATTAGGGCTTGTTAAATAAAAGTTTTTTCTTTCTTAAATTCCAGCCATATTTTTACTTTGTTGAAAGCTTATTTATTTTTTTCTAAATATTCTATTTATATTTCTAATTTATATTTATAACTATAAATATAAATATTTATTGGTGCTTACCAAGTATTTTTCTAAATGCTTGGGATGTAACAGTGAACAAAAACATTTTATTATAGACAGACAAAGGAAATAAGTGATACAAAGAAAATAAGTCCATGGGATAAAAATGCTTGCAAGTCGGGGCTACTCTCAGGATATCATGGGAGCCCTCTCAGAAAAAAATCCTTAACAAGGAGCTAATTGTTTCCTAAATTCTGATCTTAGGAGTAGTACTGGCATGCTCAAGGAGCAGAAAGACCTATGCTTAAGAAAGTAGTGAAGAAGCAAGGGGAAGCATGTTTTCATGAACAGGGTAAGGGGTAATCAGTAGTAGATCATGCAGATTCTATTAAAGGGTCTTGCCAGCATGATTAGGAGTTAGAAATAGTATTTTAATCAGAGAAACCAGCCAGGAAGAGTAGAATGAATTGTAAGAGAATGAGTCTTTTAAGCAGAGAAGCCAGCAGACTGTTATTATAGTCCATAAAGAGGAGACCTCTCTTTATGTAGTAGGCCTCTGTTAGTGTAGTAATAATGAAGATGCAGGCAATGGACAGTTTTGGTGTATATTTTGGGAATAGAGTCATCAGGACTTGGTGATGTGTTCAATGTGGTATAAGTGAAGGAATGAGGAATAAATTTCATGTTTTTGGTTTCAGTAATTGTGTGGGTTCTGGTGGTATGCTTTTTTTAATTAATTTTTTTTATTTCTATATGACAGTGGAATGCATTATAATTCTTTTTTTTTTTTTTTTAATATTTATTTATTTTTAGTTATCGGCGGACACAACATCTTTGTTTGTATGTGGTGCTGAGGATCGAACCCGGGCCGCACGCATGACAGGCGAGCGCGCTACCACTTGAGCCACATCCCCAGCCCCTGCATTATAATTCTTATTACACATATACAGCGCAATTTGTTATATCTCTGGCTATATACAAAGTATATTCACACCAATTTGTGTTGTCATACATGTATTTTGCATAATAATGTTCATCACATTCCACCATCATTTCTAACCCCATGCTCCCTCCCTTCCTATCCCACCCCTCTGTTCTTTTAATGTGAGGAGTACTAGAGTCAAGGGAGCAAGTCGTAAAAGTAGAGTTTTAAATATAGGGATATCTATGAGGTAGACAGTGGATATATGAGTCTCATATTTGGTAGTGAAGTCAGGACTAAAGTCTTTCTTTCTTAGAGTCTTCCTTCTTTCCTTCCTTTTTTAAGCTGATAGACTGAATGATATCACATGGCATATCAGTAAAGAAGAGCCTAGAGTAGTTCAAGAAAGAAGAGTGGTAGATGGTTGTATACTGCTGAGAGAATAGTAAGATAAAGACAGAGAGTTGACCTTTGTATTTGGCAAGATGTTGGCCTTTGGTTACTTTGGTAAAAACTGTTTCATTAAATAATGTAGACAAAAGAACAAGAGAAATGGGTTGAAAATGGAACCTGAGTGAATTAATCTGAGACCAGAAATATAGGCCATTCTTTTAAGGAATTATATCATGGCTGGGGATCAGAGAAACAGGGCAGGAGTGGAGGGGAATATTAGGTGGAATATTAAAGCATACTTACTTGCAGATGGGAATAATTTGGTGGTAGTTTAAAAGTTGATAATGTACCATGGAGGTAGTAATTACTGGAATCAAGTCCTTTACAAAAAAAAGTGAGAGGGAATATAATCTTGAGTTCAAATGGAGGGACTATTCTAAAGAGAAAATAAAAATATAGATTTGATGATGGAAGGGTGAGAGAGTTCTCATCTTATTGCTGTCCAGGTAGTAACTGGTATTGAGGTCTTGAAGAGGATTTAATCTTCTTTTTCTTTTTCTTTTTTTTTTTTTTTTAATTATATTCATCCCGGGTAAGTGATAATAAATGCAGCCAAGTAAAAATTTATTAAATTATGTTTAGTATAAGAATTCTATAAATGTAAAGTAGTAATCTATATTATAATCTAATCTATCTTGGAACATATTATTTACTGAAAACATTTTAAAATGTTTAAAAAATAGAGATTCCAGAGAAAACTGCTTATTAAAAATATATTTATTTATTCATTTGGGACCTGGGAATATAGCTTACTGGTGGAACATTTGCTTTGCATGCATAAGGCCCTGGGTTCAATCCCTAGCACCACTAAGAGAGAAACAGAGGAGGGAAAAAAATTATATATATATATACACACACACACACACACACACACATAAATATTTTCATCATAAGGAAGACAAAATCAAGTTGAGATTTGAGTAGAATAATGGTTTTCAGTTGTTTGGAAAAGGGTTCTTTTGAAAGGGTTTTTAAATTATTTTTTAAAAAAATATAATTATTTCTTACTGGCATTCCAAAACTGGATATGAGCAAGTTGAGTTCTCTTGTTCTAACAATATGTAGAATGCTGGCTTTATTCTATATGTGGTCTTTGTGGCTTGTGAGGAGCAGTTAAGGGAGAGTCCAGCTTTCTATCCTGGGCACTTAGGCAGAGAGTAGTAGCTTTTCCTGAGAAAATAAATTGTACAGAAAGATTGGGTTAGCTTTGAGCTTAATGACCAAGAGGCATGTTTTCAATATAAGATACAGCGTTAGAAAGCATATAAAGTAATAAAATGAATGTTCCTGCCCAGAGTAACAATATGATATAATGTGAGGGTAGAAGAGGGCTAAAGTGGATCTAGCAAATACACTAATGAGGAATGTATGGGTATGACAAGATAAACAGGATTAAAAATGAAGAGAGGAGAGTTGTGGACAGTGTCAAAGGCCTGTGTGAATCTCCTGAATTTCATGATTGAAAGTACAGAGTGACCTTCACTTCACATTTAGTGTTAACAGTAAAGACAAGCTTTGTTGTAGCTGTTTTAAGAATGAAAGATTGAGGTACCTGGATAGCAACTGTGTGCTGTTTTGCAAGGAATTTACCTTCTAATGAAACTTGAGGGAAATAGAATTATAGGGAGTTTTTGTTTGCTGTTAATTTTTGTTCTAAAGTAGAAGGATCTATTCTAGCTTGTGACAAAAGAGCCAGTGGAGAAGTTGAGAGTAGAATTTGAAAGAGCTTTAGGGGCATCCCCAAGGACACCAGTGAAGGTATTAATCTTAAACAGATGCACTTCTTCCTCTGACAGTAAAAGAAGAGATGAGGGTAGGTAGAGGAGGTGTATTCGGTCATAGGTTTGAAAGTGAGGATTTCAGGAGGTTCAAAGTCACATTTTCCTTGCAAAGCTGGGCAGTAGACTAAACGGGAAAGTAGTGAAAGTCTTGAAGGAAACCAAGATCTATTTTAAAGTGTACTTGGAGGAATCATATCAGTAATCTTTGAAACACCAACACCATGGTAGCTATCAGAGGCCCCCCAAAATCTGATTAAATATTACAAAATAAAACTTCATAATGACTGCTTCAAATTTGACTTCTGATTTTAGTTAATATTAGTCATAATGAACTAGTTTAGAGGTAATATTTTTTGGTACCTTACCATTGAAAAAACTCTCTAGGGTGCCATGGAGCACGCCTGTAATCCCAGCAGCTCTGGAGGCTGAGGCAGGAGGATCTCAAGTTCAAAGCCAGCCTCAGTAATTTTGCAAGGCCCTAAGTCACTCAGTGAGACCCCATCTCTAAATAAAATATAAAAAGGGACTAGAGATGTGGCTTAATGGTAAAGTGTCCCTGAGTTCAATCCCTGGTACCAAAAAAAAAAAAAAAGTCTCTAATAGTTCCTTCCCAGTCGCTCACTTCTCTTCTCACTTCTCTTCTCACTTCTCTGTCCCAATTTATAAAGAAAACATCTGAAGGCCTTGAGATCATGTTTCTTAAGATACAATGGCCTACTCATTTATTGGCTTTACTAACCTAGAAATCATAGCAACATAAGCTTCTGTTAGAATTTATATTCTGAGAATGTAAAAAAAAAAATACTACAAATACTTTGAATATTACTTTACTTCAAGCTTTCTGTTTAACTTCTTTTTCAAAACTGGGATTTTAATTTTTATAACAGATAATTTGCAAAAATAATTTGCAGTAAACATTTCCTGAATATTATTGGGTTATTTTTGCCTCCAGAACTGTCTTCAGATTAAAATATTAACCTGCATTATTGTATAGATTTGGTGGAAAAATTTGACAGCTGTATGGGCAAAGAGTTGAACTTGTGAATGCAGCATATAAACAGCATCAGAATATTCAGATATAACTTAAAACCAATTTGAGGAGTCTTCAAAGCTTAAAAATTATGAAAAATTCTATTTGTGGTGAAAGTATCATACAATCTAAAGTTAGCTAAAATGATTAGACTTGTATGTATATATGGAAATGAGTGTTATATCTCTCCCAAAAGTTTTCAATTTTAACTAATGATTAAAAGAGAAACTTTCCTTAGCTTATTTAGTCTTTTGCATTCAGTTTTATGTTTGGGACAGTGAGGTTCTTAACATTAAAATGAACCCATTTCTAGAGAATTAATGTTTGCATATTTTGCATAAAGCTGCGTATGCTCTAAAAGAGTAGGCAAAACAGTTTTGTAATTAACTTGGCAGAAGTTCTAGGTGATTTTTTTCTTTTTACCTACCATGAATTTCATTCAAGTTTTATGCTTTAAGTGTTCTTCAATATGGAGGTAGTAAACTGACTTTGGCAGACTGTGGTTTTTGCGTGAAGCAAGCAGAAAATGTGTTGTGAAAAGAGGGTAGATCGGTATAGGGTAGACTATCTTAGCCAACCTTTCTGTTGTTGTAAAATTATTAAGCAATTCTTTTCCACAGCATATATTTCAAAAATAGATGTTGCTTCACTCTATCTAATGGTTATTATTATTATTTTTCTTCCTCTAAATGAAGTGATAAATATATGGAAGCTAGCTTTGAAAACACTTTGAGTTCTAATTTCAATTGACTAATACTAACAATAATAACAGTTTTTGCAAACCTTGAAAATTGCCTTATCTGCTCTGTTGTGTTACTATACATCACTTAATGGAAATTTGAATAGCCTCCAAAGAAAGGTGTCAAGAAATAACAGAATTATATAAAAAAAAAACTCCACAAGAATATGTAATTATAATTATCTTTCCAAACAACATTTTATTTAAAAAGAGTGATAAGTTTTTCTGTTTGAGCAGAGGCATTCAGTACACTCTTCAAGCTTTGCTGGTGTTTTTGTTTTGTTTTGTTTCAGTGCACATAAATTGTGCACATAGATTTCTAAAGAGGACAACTATAAAAGTCATTGTAGGTACTGTGTGTGTGTGTGTTTGTGTGTATCCATGACCATACAGAGATACAAACATAGATTCATATCTCCAGCATACACCTGTTAATTTACAACAGATCTTAAAATACATTGTTTGGCATGTAGGAAAATCATTTTCAAGAAACTGACAAAAGGAATGAAT
The DNA here is from genome assembly GCF_001458135.2 of Marmota marmota marmota. NCBI lineage: Eukaryota > Metazoa > Chordata > Mammalia > Rodentia > Sciuridae > Marmota > Marmota marmota. Next base: position 51,797,542 of record NW_025999842.1, on the reverse strand, counting down.
ATATAGTTAAGTGATAAATGTGTCCTTTTGTATATAGTACTTACATTTAAAATTATAGAATTCTGATTTATTGCATCACCATATTACATTAAATATCCTAATTCTCTTTTAGATGATGTTAATAATAATAATTAAATTTATATAGCACTTTATATTGTACTTAAAGTTTGGGGGGGTTTTGGTTTAGGTTTTTTTGTTTGTTTGTTTTTGTTTTTTACATTTCTTCAGATCAAACCCAGAGCTTTGTGCATGCTAGGCAAGCACTCTACCACTGAGCCATACCTTCAGTCCTATTTAACCTATTTCTTACTTAATGTTACTTAGTGTTTTATGGTTAACATGTAAATATCACTTTATAATACCAGATGTTCATATGTATTGGCACATCCCCATTAACTCATAGATATTATTTTTATAATCTCCATTTAAAGATGGATAAGGAAGCTCAAAGATATTGGTTTTGTTTTTTATTTTAGATACAATTAATATAAATAATCAACTTAATTTTGGTCAGTGTTTGATAATGGAGTCTGAGAATTTTTAAAGCTGGACAGTATTTTAGCACTGAGGTGATATTTGACCGCTTTTGACTACTTTGAAAAATAGTTTTGTGTTTTATTAAATGTCATCATAACCATTTAGGTACTTTAGAATTGTGTTAGTACATGTTCTTAATTGATTTTTTACTGAATCTTCTAAAATTCTTTGCTCCAAGAGAAAAAGTTAATCTAAGATATAGCATTACTATTTGAAAGAAAGGAAGCATTTACAAATATGCAAATAATGAGTCAGATAAGTTGCTTATAACCCCAACCCAGAACTATCTTATTTAAAGCCCCAAATACTGATGCAGAAGTCCACTCTGTGGTTTTTAATATTTAAACCAAAGTAAGTAAATAAATAAAAAGAAAAGGAACTATTTTTATATATTAGTATTTATGTCATAATTTATAATTTTAGCTTTCTTAATTCACCAATTACATATGTGCAGTGAACTAAAATATTATATTGTTCCAATTTTTAAAAAAATATATCACATTTTATCATGATTCATAGTAATAATTTTAAAAAATTGCTGACTTATTAATAATGAACTAAGGACTTGCTTTTTTCCTGAAATTCATTCTAGTTTACAATATAAATGTCTTCATAAACACTTCAAACTTTTTTAGTGAACAATTATTTTTTACATAGCCAAAATACATGTTTCATTCCTGTGAGATTGTTGTACTGACAATCATAATAAGTTTTACATGTTGTGTAAAACCTTACATTTACAGAAATTTTGCTTAATATTATTTCTAAAGTCATGCTGTTTTTAAACAGAATAACTGTTTCACAGAATAACTGTTTCACAAGTTAAGTTACAGCTGTGTTATCTCTGTCACCCTGATTTATATAAATGCTAGTCTTACAGGTGTTTTCTCTACAGTCTATAAAAAGGAAGTACCTGCTATTTCACTAAAATGCTAGAGAAATGTGGATATGAAACATTTTACACTCTTAATTAAAAGCATTTAAAGAGTCATTGTACTTTTTGCATGGATTAAGACTACTCTGTTTTATTAATGATGTTAATTTCATAATAAGCAAACTTTAATAAGATTTATTTACTTTAATATAGTTAACTTTCATCATCACTGTATACCTTTCTTGATAAAAACTATTTTGTTTTTTGTTTTGTAAACTTTAAAAACTAATTATATAAATCATTACCACTTCTTTTAACCCATCATATGTTTTGATTTGGCTAGTAAGCAAATATTTCACATCCAGTTTTTGCATAAGTAACCCAGAAAATCATGCTGTAGTTTCTGATTTGCATTTTCTATTGCAGGTCAACAAAAATCTCTCATTTACTTCACCACCACCAGCCTCTTCACAACAGTCTAAGTTAAAACAGTCAAACATGCTGTCCGCTCATGAGATTCTACATCAGTTTGGTTTCACTCAAACCGGTGAGCCCCTTTCTTACTTTGACTATTATTTTAAGTGTTCAGATGTTATTTTTAAAATGAATTTACATATTTCTCTTCCAGAAACAAAATAGCATTTTAATGGTCAGTTTCACAGTTGGTAAATTCTATTCAGTCATCTTTTTTTCCTTGAAATCACAGAAATTATTTCAAAGAAATTTAGATTTGTTAACTTGAACAGTAGCTATTCTGAACCTGTATTCTGTTAAACAGATAATAACTTAAAGGTGAAGAAATATGAGTTTTAAACATGTATAATTCTAAATTTAATTCAGTGTCCCAGCTGTGTAAAGAAACCATGGTTTACAACTAATTCTATTTTTCATCTTAAGTAAAGTCAAGATAGAATGAATGTACTTTGGAAGAAATAGGATGCAACCTGCAGAGAGATCACATCCCCTAAAAGTTGGCAAATTAATAAAATATGCAAAAAAGCTTGTTTCAGAAATCTACATGAATTACTGAGTTGATATGAACTATTCAATTGTAAATTTTTAGGCTAATATTCAAATTTAAATAAGGTTTTCAGAGGATATCAAAGAAAAACTTATAAGTGAGAAAAGTTTATTTTGCATTGAAAAATGACTTTTTCTCTTTGTTAGCTATATATTTCTTTTTTAATATTTATTTATTTATTTCTAGTCGTACATAATACCTTTATTTTGTTTATTGATTTGTATTTGGTGCTGAGGATCGAACCCAGGGCCTTGCACATGCTAGGCAAGCACTCTACTGCTGAGCCACAGCCCCAGCCCTGTTAGCTATATATTTCTAACAGTAATTTTCCTATTACTGAATTCTTTAAGAAATGTGAGATAACTGAAAATTACAAAACAATTACTTTTTAACAAAAACATTAAAAAGAAATTTGAGTTTGAAAAGATCAGCATAATTTTCTTAGAAGTTCAGAGATACTGTCATTTTCAACCTTGAAAGTATTTTGGAATTTACATGTACAAATTATTTTAAGTTTGCTGTATACGTTATATAGTATAATGAAAAAATATTTGAATTCAGAAGGCTTACAGTAGTGCTGGTTGTCTTTTATTATATCTGTGAACCCAAGACTCTTCATTTGAAAACTGATAATGGTGTTCAGATGACATATCTGAAAACACTTACGTAAACATAAGTATAAATGTTGACATTGTAAACATGGTGAATATGTGTAAGCTAGGTTTGAAAAAACTTTGACTTCTAAATTCAGATCATTATAGTAATTAACCATTATCTCAAACCTCAAAAATTTCAATTTGTCTTGTTTCAGATATCTAACAGAAGTTAAAGCAATAGTGCTGATCATTGATATTTACATTGGCAGGTGCAGCATATACTATATGCTCCTTTAGACTTAGTCTTTGTACCCTAAATACATAGATGGTTTTCCTTTATAACTTGTCCTTTTAATGACTTAGGAGGGAGCTTTCCATCTTTGTGCTTAGGTCAGAATTTCTGGGAACAAACCTTTCAGTCCACATTTCTGGATTAAAGGCTTAGAAGATAAATGTCAGTTGTTAAATAAAGATAAATGTTAACATATTGTTTAAAATTTATTTAAATAGTGTCTTCTGTCTTGTCAGCCAACATTGTGTAGATAATGAATATAAAGTGCTTTTATTTTTTGTGAAGAGGAAGAGCAGAAGGATAGATAGGAAAGCCTTTGAAATGTTAAGAGGGATTATCACTAAAACAGATAAAGAATAGAGATGAAGAACAGAGGAACAGCTGGATATGATAAGGGCAAGCCTTGCAAACTTCACATACATAAAAGTGGCTCAATTTCCCTTTAGATCCCATGGCCATGCAGGCCACAAATGGGATATCTACATCCTGGATGTCTCTCCACATGTGCACTATCTCAGAGGTATTCTCATTTAGCCATGCAATGCATGGTTACATGGCCATACCAAAATCAGTTGCTAACCTCACTATAAGGCATATCCTTCCTAGAAAGTTTATTAAGATGGAAAAATGATAAAAGAAGAATATGTGGTCTATATGGAAAAATGATAAAAGCAGAATGATCGATTGCAAAATGGCCAAGTTCTCCATTTTATTCATTAAAAAGCCAGTCTCTGTGGAAGATATTCTGTGCAGGGAACTAGGTAGACTAGTTTCTAGACCTGGCCCTATTTCTAAATGACTGTAGAATCTTGAGCAGTATTTTACAGGTTTCAGTTTTCTTGTCCCCTACAAGTGAAGACTTTGGATTAGATTTCTTTCTTTAAAATTATGTGATTTTATTCAGTGTTCAAATAAGTTTTTAAATAAGTGTTCTTGATTTTACAAATCTATTAGAATCCAAAATACAGGACTACAGAATAAATAATATGGATATAGTGTTTTAAAATCTCAAATGAAAACCTATCTGAAATATGTAGGTCATACAATGTTTGTCTTTATAAAGTATAGGGAAAATCTGTTCACACAGAGCTAATATATATGATCCTGCTTACAATTATGTGAAGAGATATATGAACAGGGTTGGATCTTTTTTATATATAAATTACATATAGGTGAGTTTACTTGCTGGATGTCTCAACTGCGATGTGGGCTTTTATGTTCAGCCAAACATATATTGACCTTATTAATTCAAGGTAAGGTCTAGGTAATGAGGACTGTTAGAAAACTAAGCATTTCTTTCCTCGTTGGTTTATTTTCCTCAATTTCTAGAATACTGCCTTATTCATTATAAAGTCATTTTAAGTATCTACTTTGTTTTATGTCCTCTGTCAAAGATATGGAATAAATATTACAATCTCTGCATTCAAGAAGCTTTTGATTGGGTTGAGGAAAAAAATGAGTAGGCAACAAACTAAGTCACTGTGATATAAACAATGAAATCACAGACCATCAGAGTATCACAGCAATAAAGAGAGAGAGAAGAGTTAACAGGTTTTTTTCAAACTACATATCCAAATAGACCTCTTGATTCTCTAGCCCCAAAACCTGCCTTCTACCTCAACTTCCTCTACTACACCTCAGATCTTCGTAATCCCAGCGCTTCATACCACATTGACTCAATTGTTTTGGGAAACTTGGAGCCATAATTGAGTCTTTCTTTTCCCTCCACTTCCTACTTGTCTATGGAGTTCAGTTGTTTGATCTGTCTTACTGCAGTGATCTGTATCCTTTGTATTCACCCTAAATAAAATTTTTTGTTACCATACTTTAATGTATATTGTGTGTGTGTGTGTGTGTGTGTGTGTGTGTGTGTTTTAATAACTTGACATGGCTAGGTAATGTTGTTTAGCTGGAAATGGTGGAATGGATGCTTAGGGAAAACTGGGTCTGCAAAGATAGATTGGAGCCAAATTGTGCTATGCATAGGAATTCACATTTTATTCTTCAACTAGAAGAGTTATCCAAGGTATGAATATGAAAGATATGATAAAATATGCTTTTAAATGGGATGGGACACTTCCAGATTCATTCTGTCAAGCCAGTACCACATACCAAAACTAGCTAAGGACATGTCCAGGAAAGAAGACTATAGATTAATATTCCTGATGAACTTAGATACAAAAATACTTAATATTAGCAAATCATGTTCAACAACATATTCAGATTATACACCATGACTGAGTTGGTTTTATTCTAGAGATGCAAGACTGGGTTACATATATGCAAATCAATAAATGTAATTCGGGCTGGGATGTAGCTCAGTGGCAAAGTGTCTGCCTTGCATTCGCAAAGCCCTGTGTTCAACCCCCAGTTCCAAAAAAGACAAAAAAAAAAAAAAGAACCCCACCAAAAAAAATAAGATTAAAAATAAATAAATAAATGTAATTCATCACATAAATAAAATTAAGAACAAAGATAACTTAGTCATCTCAATAGATGCAGAGAAGGCCTTTGACAAAATTCAGTATGAATTCATGATAAAAATACTAAAGAAACTAGGGATAGAAGAAACATACCTCAAAGTCATAAAGGTTATATGTGAAAAACCCAGAGCCAACTTCATTGTAAATCGGGGGAAAACTGAAAGCATTTCCTTGAAAAATCTGTAATAAGACAGGATGTCCTCACACCACTTCTATTTAAGATAGTGCTAGAATTTATAGTTAGAGTAATTAGGCAAAGAGAGAAATAAAGGGGATTTAAAATAGGAAAGGTAGAAGTCAAATTATCACTGTTTGAAAATGGTATGAGCCTATACTTAAAACATCCAAAAAATTCCACCAAAACACTGCTAGAGCTAAGAAATAAATTCAGCAAAATAGCAGGTTACAAAATCAACGTAGAAAAGTCAATAGCTTTCCTATATACTAATAATGAATCTACTGAGAAAAAAATCAGAAAAGCAATTCCATTACAATAGCATTGAAAAATACAATAAAATACCTAGAAGTAAATCTAACTAACAAGGTGAAAGACCTCTACAATGAAAACTGTAGAATATTGAAGAAATTGAAGATATTCTCAGAAGATGGAAACACCTTCCATGTTCATGAATAGGCAAAACTGATATTGTTAAAGTGGATACAAAAGCAATTTGCAGATTCCATGCAATTCCCATCAAATTACCATTGATATTCTTTACAGACTAGAAAAAAACAGTCCTAAAATTTATTTGGAAGAATAAAAAACCCGAAATAGCCAATGAAATTCTAGACAGGATGTCCCTCCCCAAACAAAAACAATGCTGGAAGCATCACAATATCTAACTTCAAATTATATTACAGAGCTATAATAACAAAAACTGCATGGCATAATGACTGACATAAAAACCAATGGAACAGAATAGAAGACCCAGGACAAACCCACACATCTACAGTCTTCTGATTCCTTTTTTTTTTTTTTTAAATATTTTTGTTTTAGTTGCCAATGGAGCTTTATTTATATGTGGTGCTAAGAATTGAACCCTGTGCCTCACACATGCTACGCAAGTGCTCTACCACTGAGCCATGTCCCCAACCCAGTCATCTGGTTCTTGACACAGGTGCCCAAAACATACATTGGAGAAAATACAACCTTTTTAACAATAGTGCTGGGAAAACCGGTTATTCGTATGTAGGAGAATAAAACTAGATCATTGTCTCTCACCACGGTGTACAAAAATCATCTCAAAATAGATCAAAGACCTAGGAATTAGACCAGAGACTATACAACTCCTAGAAGAAAACATAGGATCAACACTTCAGCACATAGGCACAAGTTAATAAGACCTGTAAAGCTCAGGTAATAATGCCAAGAGTTAATGATTGGGATGGCATCAAATTAAAAAACTAATACACAGCAAAGGAAACAATTAGTAATGTGAAAAGAGAACTCACAGAATGGGGAAAAAAATTTTGCTACCTATTCTTCTAACAAAGGATTAATATCTAGAATATATAAAGAACTCAAAAAAACTTTACACCAAAAAAATCAATAATAATAAATGGGAAAATGAATTAAACAGACACTTCTCAAATGAAGAAATGCAAATAGCCAACAAGTGTATGAAAAAGTGTTCAACATAATTAGCAAGTAGGGAAATGCAAATCAAATCTACATTGAGATTTCATCTCATACCAGTCAGAATGGCAGACATTAAAAATACTTATAATGCTTATAATGTTGGGTATGGTTGTATGCCTGTAATCCCAGTGCCTCCTGAAGCTGAAGCAGGAGGATTGTGAGTTCAAAGCCAGCCTCAGCAACAGTGAGGTGCTAAGCAATTCAGAGAGACCCTGTCTCTAAATAAAATATAAAATAGGGCTGGGGATGTGGCTCAGTGGCCACGTCCCCCCCCCCCCCACTAAATAAATAAATACATGCTGGAGAGGATGTAGAGAAAAAATAACACTATTATGCTGTTGGTGGGATTATAAATTAATGCAGCCACTATGGAAATCAGTATGGAGACCACTCAAAAGACAAGGAATGGAACCACTGTGTGACCCAGCTATGCCACTCCTATCCCCCAAAATTAAAGTCATCATACTACAGTGATACATCCTTATCTGTGTTTATAACAGCACAATTCAGAGGAGTCAAACAATAGAACCAGTCTAGTTGTCCATCAGTGGATGATTAGATAAAGAAAATGTGATATATATGTATATAATGGAGTTTATTCAGACATAAAGGAAAATGAAATTACATCCTTTGTCAGGAAAATGGATGGAACTAGAGACCATTATGTTAAATGAATTAAGTTAAACTCAGAAGGTCAAGGGTCATATACTTTCTCATATGCAAAAGCTAGAGAGGTAAAAAGGGAAAGAAAGGGTGGATCTCATGGAAATCAAAGGGAGATTTGTTAAGTTGTGTGTATATAAGGACAAATTCATCATTATGAACAACATAATACACCAATAAATAATGTTGAAAACTTTTTTCAAAAATATACTTTAAAAAACTATAGCTGGGACTGGGACTGGGGCTCAGCAGTAGAGCACTCGCCTAGCATGTGCGAGGCCCTGGGTTCAATCCTCAACACCACATAAAAATAAACAAATAAAATAAAGATATTGTGTCCAACTACAACTAAAAAATAAATATTAAAAAAACTATAGCTGGTATCTGGGTAAGACATGGTCTAGAAAAAAATATTAGGGTATTACTGTGAATTCTTAACAATAAGTCAGTTAATCCCTGTTAAAATTAAAACTATTTAACATCTTTCCTAAGTTTTATAAGAAGTCAATTTGTAATTTTAACATTTTGGGTTATAGTAAAGGCTACAGCCTATATAAATGCTTCACCATGTAGTGAACATGTTATAGACTTCATCTCAAAACTGTTCCATACTTGTTTGGTATCATTAAGAAAATGTATAAAACAATGACAGCAACTTACGTTTGCATAAACATTTATAAGATTTTTTTAGTACATATGTTTGTTTTCTCCTCAACAAAACTCTGAAAGGAGCAAGTGTGAAAAATCTTATTGAATGAAATCATCTTAAAAATTTTAAAGATCTTATTCAATTCATTTACAGTGGAAACTAAGAACTGGAGGGACTGACATATAACTATACTTCACATAATTAATGTCAGTCGCACCTAGCTCAATGCATCGTCTTCACTATACCAAATTGCCTGTTCTATAGAAGGACTTAAAAACGGGAGGTAAAGTGGATTCCCTGGTCAAGACCCTCAGAGAGGCTGTGCCTGCAGCCACTCCTTTGTCCTTTGTCCTTTTAGTCTGCCAAGTGGTACTTCTGGCTTGGGTATTATGTTTCTTTACTAGCTTTAGAGTTCTTTGAAAAGTAATAACCTGAACAATACTAACAACTATTTGGAAAAGATGTGATTTTTGAAATTAAGCTGTCAAGAAGGACGTCTTAATTTCTGAGGATTAATCAATTTGTGTTTTATTTCACCTTTAGATATATTCTATTTGACAGTTATTAAATTGTCTTTCATGCTAGGGTCAGTATAATTGGCATGTTTAGTATCTAGCCAAATTAACTGGCTCTCTTCAGAGAAACTTTATTCTGATTTGTCTGAATCCAGATCCCATTCAACCATCTCAAGAGTCCTGTAGAACTAAATTTTAGAACAGGCTATCAGGTGTGATGGTAAATGCCTCTAGTTCCAGCTACTTAAGAGACTGAGGCAGAGGAATTACTTGAACCCACAAATTCAAGACTAATGTGGACAATATTGTGAGCTCTATTGCAAAAAGAAATAAAATAAAAATTAAAAATTAGTTTATTCAGTAATAAAATCTATCACTATTATGGGTGGATAAGGGAGAAAAATTAGCAGAAATACTTATTACTGGCAATGGGGTATTTGTATCATCTTTGCTTAATTATATTTGAGGGACAGTGTATTTTGTTTTTATGTATTTCTAGCTTTTCACAACATTGCTCTAAGTTAAATTTAATTCAGATTAAATGGATAAGTCAAGCAAAATAAAACAAATCAATTTATTAATATGACTTGTATTCATGAAATCTTCATATCATCGTTTTTAATTATAAATTTGGTGTTTGGATTACATCTAAGCTGGAAATATGATGGCTCTTTATTTCAAAGGAAAAATATATTTGAGCAAAAATTAGGAATTAGAATAATTCTCAGTAAACACAGCTGATGATAAAAGGAAGTTTCCATTTTAAAGAAGGTAAAATGAGCTCAAAGAACTTTTCATCACATCAGAATTGGCAGGTTTTTTCTATTATTACTTAATGAATTTAACTGCTTTATTGAATTCTGTCTGGTTTCATACTTTCAAAATTCTAAGATCTCAATCCATTGGTAAGATAGGTTAAAGGAACCAATTCATTGCCAAAAGATGATCAGTAGAATTAATGGATTTTCTATAGATTAGTGTTCTTAAGTATTCTTTTTTGTTAAAAAAAAAAAATCAACATGTTTTTATTGGGCAGTTTTTAAGAGCAAGACTTTGTTTTCCAAAACGGTCACTTTTCTGAATTTGCTGTATATTATGAACTTGAATTGGACTTAGTCAGAATAAAGTTGAGCCTTATCCCTAACTCTATTACCTGTTTTTTGAGGGTAGTTGACTTTCTCACTTCAGATAAATGTCTCCTGCATAGAATTTTTAGGAACACAAAAATATTTTTAATACTTTAAAACCCATAAAATGTTGTGAGAATAAATAATAGGAATCTACTTGAGATTTGAAATCATACAATTTGCATCATGACCCACAGAATGAAGGAAGTACATGATTTAATAAAATGAATTAAGTGATGATTATAGGAAGAAAATATGTGAGAGGGACAAATAATGGATATAGGATTTTTAGAAGCATGCCAAAAAAGCGTCAAGATTAAGTAATTTAAGAGGACAGTTTTCAAACAAGCATCTCAAACTCTATCCCTTAGAATTTTACACTTCACTTTTGAAGCTTTAGCTTTCCACAGAAATACCACCCTTAACCCATTTTTTAAATGTGATAATGTTGAGAATTTCAGATAGTTAAAATAATAGGCCAAAATTTGTGTGAGAGTATGTGTTGGGTTGAGAACAATCCTTTCTTCCAAAGCTAAGAAACAACCAAAATAACAAAGAACTCCTTTACATAGCCTTGTTTTCCCTCAGGATTTGACTGCCTCTAAAAGCATGCAGCAAGAAGCATCAGAAAACTTTGAAGTACTTCATATAATGCCATTTTGCACCCTGTAGTTTTTCCACTCAAGAAAATACTGTTCTATAGTAGGAAAAAAAAAAATAATCAAAGTGGGAGGAAGGGTACTTATTTAAGCAGAAATGTGTTGATAACATTTGTTCACTAATAGAAGCAGTGATGTATAGAAGTAAACTTCAGATTAGGAATTGATGTCAAATTTCTAATTCTGCCTTTATTGCCCCGTCAGCCTCTCAATTTATTCAACTTCTAAATAGCTAATGATAGGCCAGGCAGTATGCTGGTGCTGGTTGTTCAGAGTAAAAATTACAGACCCTGCTCTCAAGGGGTCTGCAGTTTTTATTAGAAGAAGACAAGGAGACATTTATAGTGCAATGTGGAGAGCCTAACTCAGGCTCAGGGGTCTGAGGAAGATAAAGAATTTAAAGACTCGGTGATTTCTGAATTGAGTTTTAAGAAGAGGAGTCCCCATTAAAAAGAGGGGCTCTAAGTCTGAGGGGTGGGAACAACTTAACAAAGTTTTTCACATATAAAATGGAGGCTGTTATGCCAAATTTGACTGCTTTTTAAAAAGGCTAACAAGCAGTGTGAAATCACTTTTTAAATGATTAAGCAACTAAATGTAGGTTGTTACTCTTATCTTTTATTTCTGTAGCATGAATTAAGTAATAGTAGCTTAATTTAAAAAAAAAGGATGGTGATAAAAATCAAGACAAGATGAAAATGTACATATGTCACATAGCTGGTCAGACTAACTGAATTAATCCTACTGTCCATCTCATCTCCCAAAGACCAGGAATTACATCCAAAGCTGATGTTGCTGCCATTTTATATATTTTCTCTAACTACCTATCAACACAACAGTCCTAGAAATGGGACTAATTTCATATTTGGATTTTTCTGGTTACTGGCTAAATCTTCATTGTTTGGAATTTTCCTATAATGTGACTATTTTATGCTCCCTTTCTACAAAGATTAAGACTTCATTTGCTAGAATTTGTTGTTGTTGTTGTTGTTGTCATACTTGGAATCTGTGAAATTGATGTTGTATCAGTACGTTAAAGATACAAGGTACCATTTTAGTAACCAGTATACTATTATAGTAATTCTGCATTGATCCAAGTTAATCTACTAGTTAAATATTAAAACTTATCCTCCACTTATAATACAAGTCCCTATATTTTTTAATAAGGTTATCTAAATTAGTCAGGTGTTTTTATATGTTGATAATTTAAAATATATTCTACATACAAATAATTTCCTAATGTATCAACTAATGAATATTAATGAATTTGATGGTTCTACATGCACAGGGATATGTACTTAGTATTAATGTATTAATTATGAGGCATGTTAAATTTTTTTACATATCTTCTGAGAGGAGAATATGAGGGCAAACTTTTCTCCCTGTTGATATCAGCAGACTCAAATGAGATTGAATCTGCCCACTGTTTTTTAGCCATTTGTTTTGTAGGAAGCCATTTTTTGTGTCTATATGGCACCATATGGTTCCAGCCTTACAACTTTTACCCTTACCTCCATCTGTTTAAAATAGAAAAGGTACTTTAAATTTCAGCCTCATTTCTTTTGTGTGTTTGTATGTTTGTTTTAAGAACCTTTTGAATTTAGTTGTCAGAATATACCATAGCATTTGCCCAGTGGTATATTAAAAACCAATGAGGAATAAAAAGCAACCAACTTGCTCGCATAAACTGTAGGAAATTCTCAAAATGAGATCTTATTGATTTAATGACTGTGCAAGCTACATAATTTAATCCTAACATGGCCAAAGAAGGACCTAAATCATTGAATTCATATTGATATTCTGATGTTTACCTTTTCCAAAGCTTTTTAGTTGATGTATTAATAACTTTTAGTTTGTCTTTGTATTTTGAACACTTATAAAGGTATTTGCCTATACTTTTTTTTAAAAAGCAAATGTAAAGATTTTGAGTTTAGGCAAAATTGAACAGAGCTATTATAATGTATAAAACTCTGAAATATAAAATTTAATCTCAAAGAATATGCAACCTCAAACTTGTATAGCAAATAATATAAACTAATCACTTTTTGTTGTGTATGTGACAGAAATCTAATAACTGTCATGAGTGAACTTGAGTTTCCTGAAAGAAACCTCTATTTTTTACTCTTCAGTCTCATTTCTGGGAATAACATTACCACTTTTTTTTTTTTTTTTTTTCTGGTACTGGGGCTTGAACCCAGGGTTCCTTTATCACTGAGCTGCATTCCCAGCACTTTTTAGTTTTTATTTTAAGACAGTCTCACTAAGTTGCTTTGGGTTTTTCTGAATTGCTGAGGCTGCCCTTGAGACTGGCCTTGAACTTACAATACTCTTGCCTCAGCCTCCTGAGTTTCTCTTCATTGCAGGCATGCATCACCAGTACCTGACACATTACCACTCTTTTGGGTAGAAACTTTGGTTTCATCTTTACCTCCTTCTCTCTTCCTTTTTTAACTAGTGTTTCTCAGACCACTCTCATTTCTTTATTCTAAATCTCTCTTAATGTCCCTTTTGTGTTTATAGTCTCTTTCATTTCTTCCTTGTTCCCTTTTTTCTAGTATTGATGTTTTGTGGATATCATATCTTCTTAACTCTTTGAAAGTTCTGTTCCCTGAATTGATGTTTCCTCTGTGTTTGGTTTTTGCCCATCAGTTTTTCTATTATTCTTATGGTTTTTCCTTATATATCTAGTGAGTGTTGTTGTTGCCTGTTTTTAAAGATGAAGGACTGGGTGCAAATACAGTGTTCTTCTGTTGTGTGACTAGCTCCATGATCTCACTATTTTGTTCACTCAAGCGGAATGTCTTAGAACTTTGTTCCATGTGACTAGGACATAACTGGCTACTTGTATTTCCATTAAGGCAAGATGAATGGATCCACCTGTCAGGCTGTCAGTATAATTGCCAGATGAGAAAAACTGGGACAGCATATCTACTCGAGACACTTTCACTCTTCCCAAATGATTTGTTATTTTTAGAAACAATTCCACTGATTTTTGTTTTCTTTTGACCTGAGGTTCATGCTGGGTAGACGCCATTTTTGTTGGGTTTTCAGTCTGTTTAATCACTTTCCTCTTTTATAAATTTGTTGAAATCTCTAATCTGTTCTTCTCAAGCTTGGTGACCTTTGCATTGCTAATTCCAATGGTCAGTTCTTCATCCTTATCTTACTTGACCTATCAGCAGCATTTGACACATTTGATCACTTCGTAATGCATGGTTTCTGGGATACCACATTCTCTTGGTTTTCTTCTTATCTCATTAGTCACTTCTTTTTATTCTCTTTTGCTGATTCTTCTTCTGTTCTGACATGTCTTTCTAGATTGTTCCACTACAGTTTGATTGTTTTATTCCCTGCATATGCTCATATCCTTTGGGATTGCATGATTTTAAATAAAACTCATATTCTAGTGATTCTCAAATGTTTTATATTAAGCTTAGATCTCTTTTCTGAACTCTAGATGTGCACAGTATATTACAGTAGTCTCTAGCTTCATGTGATTGTTGAGTACATGATATGTAGTAAGTATGACTCAGAAACCAAATTTTTAATTTAGCTTAATTTAATTTAATTTTAATTTGAAAACTAAATGTGGCCAGTAGGTACATCTTGGGAAAGTACAGAATAGTAAATCCACTTCTGTGTAAGTCTTCATCATCTTACCCTAGACCAATTGTTACACTATAAAGAATTAGCAGTTGATTTAACTGACTATCAGGAAACCTTTAATAATAAAAACTTCCTTGAATGTAATGTTGAAGATTTTATGGTATTTCATGATCATGATTCTGAAGATGTTATTAAAAGCAGTATCAATTGATTCATGTGGGCACTTTAGAAATTTTAAGTCAACACATGAGATTCTGGTAGCACTCAGCAAAGAAATCAGAATACCTGAATTTAGATTTGTATTCTCTTACTTTTTCTATGATGTGAGTAAGTTATTTCATCTTAATGATTTGTCATTTAAAAGGATAGAAAAAATATTTATAAGAGTAAAAAATTTTAAATACCCAAATACATTTGACTTCAAGTACATTAGGAGTTAATAAAATTTTATATCTTTATGGCTATATTCAGAACTACTTTAATCATTGAACCTTTTTATTTTAAATTTATCTAACATCCTACTACATGTTGGAAAGTGAAAACACTGTGTTCTTAAAATTAAACCTAGTGAATGATTTACATTAAAATCCATATTTCTCCACTATTTCAAAATATAACTTGTAGGAATACTGAGTAAAACATTTCCATGACAAAAGGTGGTTTTTATTATATAATTTTGCAATAGATGACTGAAGGTTTTGACTACTTTATCAGAACATAATTATACCATGATGAAAGCAGTGAATATTTTTTAATTTACTATTGTGCCTCTAGGGTAAACTGCCAGTAATCAGTTTTTTCAAAGGTAAGAACAAAAGGAAGAATTGAATTCTCATTTGGCTACATAAGGTGAGGGAAAGCTGGGTTTGGTGTTGCATGCCTGTAATCCCAGTGACACAGGAGGCTGAAACAGGAGGATTGTAAATTCAAAGCCTGCCTCAGCAATTTAGCCAGGCTCTCTAGACACCTTAGTGAGAACCTGTGTCACAATAAAATATAAAAAAAGGGGGCGCGCTGGGGCAGGCTTTGAATATATATATTCAAATATATTTGAATAATATTCCAATGCAAGTTCAAAGGAAAAGGTCAAGTTTTTACTCCATATTAATCAGTTTACTTGTTCCTTCCACTGATATATCATTAACATTTTCATACTTCATATCAATGTCCATTTCAGCCATTCTGTGATGCTACAAAAGGTAGATTTTTTTAAAAAATTAATATCTTTATTTACTAATTTTGCCTAGAGTGGGTACTACCTAGAACAAGCAAGCAGCTCTTTATACTCCACCTCACCCCAGCCAGGGAAAAAAAAAATAAAAATCATTTATATTATAAAAACAATAATTTTTATTTTCTTTCTAAATCCCGGTATCTCAAAGTAACTTTATAAAAAATTAGATCTGTGCCAAGAAATACCTTAGTATTTAATCATTTTCATTTGTGTCCACTGAGAGATCAGAAAAAGACCTTGGAAATTCAGAGAAAAAGACTTACTCTTCTCACTTACTCTTACTTGGTTAAGTTATAAGCTACTAAGACTACACTCAGAATAACCCTAATGTTTCCCTTAGAGAAGTGAAGTGCAGACTTTTGCATTTTGTGGTTTTAGTCAGTTGAGTCTGGATTGTGAACAGTATATGATATCATAGAATTTACTGGTAATGTTTTCTGGAAATGAATATCCATCACTTATTGAAATAGTCAACTAACAGTAGAAATTAGGTTTAGGAACCAGACCTTCTGGTAATGATAGAGACCTCTAGATAATGTTGATTTGTATTTTCCAGAATTTTAAATGCACATTTTCAGGAACCTTTTTCCTTGAATGAAAAGTGAATGAAAATGTAAAGAATCACTCTTCGTGGTGTTCTTAGTCAGCAACTTGCTAACTAGTCTGAGAGCAAAGTTGATGAGAAAGACAGAAACTGACAAATGACTAAGTGGAGTGACTGGTCATTTTTTTTTTAAATAATATGAGAGGTTTTCTATTTTAAATGTTGAATAAGTAAAGAGTGAAACATTGTTCTAATTTCAATATACTTTTTTTGCTCAACTTTCCCCTCTGAAAAATATCCACTATAATTTTGTAAGGAGTCAAAATTGAGAATGTTTTTTTTTTTTTAACTTGCATCCTTTTTTTAAAACAGGACCAGAAATAATGTATTTAATAGAAATACTCAAATGTAAGCTGTTACTCAGCTTAAAAACTGAACACTTTCTTATACTTTCAAAAAATTAATTCAAGCAGTTCATCAAGCACTGTTTATAGAAAACCTAGTCTGTGACAAGAACTCAGCCAAGTTCTGAACAAAAATGGGGCATGAAATCCTTTATATTTTATGTTTGTTAAATTTGAGAAAGTAAGAGAATACAGAGGGTTTTTTTTTTTTTTGGCCAGCTCAGAATCAGCAAAGTTTGTTTGTTTTGTTTTCCTCTTCCATTTAGTAATGACCTCATAAAGTTGTATCATGTCAGTCTTTTTGATCTGTATTTTAAATAAAGATTAGAAAGGAGTAGAAAGGAACAGGTTTTAAACATCATTGTTTGAAAGTTGTAAATTCACAACATAATGGACAAATTAATATAATTCTTATTCACTGAACTTTTACAGAAAAAAAACAGTTAATAGCATAATAAGCATATTGTTAAAATTTGACTTCCCTTTATTTTAATTTAGGAGAAATTTCCTTCAAATCACAATGCTTATGCTTAAAGTTTGAATGTACAATTTCTCCCAGAACTTTATCTATAATAAATGAGTCTGATAAAATGTTTTCTCACCTTCCTACTTTCTCAATACCTTACCAGTGTAATAAACAGCTTTTTTCATCGTTGTTTTAACTTTGTTCTTGTTTTGTTTTATTTTTTAAATATGAAGAATATTTGGTTCTTATCCATTCAGGTTCTGAAAGTGCAAGATCATTCATATATTTAGTAAGTATAATAACCAAATAAATACAAATAGAACAAATAACAAGAAAGGGAAGGAAAGTGTTAGCTTTCCATTACTGATACAAAATAGCTAAAATAATCATTTTATATAAAAGAAAGATTTACTTTGGCACTCAGTCTCAGAAAGCCTGTGTCAATTGTATTAATCAGCCTTTCATCAGTGTGATTAAAATACCTAAGGAAAACAACTTAGAAGAGGAGAAATTTATTTTGACTCACAGTTTCAGAGGATTCAATCCATGGTTGTCTGGCTCCATTGCAGAGTGTGGCAAAGGAAAACTACTCATTTCATGGCAGCCATGAAACAAAAAGAGAGCAGGGAGGAAGTCAGGGTTAGATAACCCTTCTAGGATGTGCCACTAGTGGCCTACTTCCTCCATCTTGGTCCTGCTTCCCAATTGTCATTTGTTTTATTAATCCATCAAGTGGATTAATCCATTGATGAGTCTAGAGCCCTATCATCAAATCATTTCCTAAAAACCTCACCTTCAGGCATTGCTTCACTGAGGACCAAGCTTCAACTCATGAACTTTTTGAGGAACATTCCAGATGCAAATTATAACAGCAAGGCAGCACATGATGGCAGGAAGCATGTGTTAGAACAAAAGCTTCTCAGCTAATGGTACCTGGGAAGCAAAGAAGAAAGAAGGAGCTGGAGCCTCAGTATCCCCTTCAAAAGCATATCCCCAGTCATGTGACTTTCTTCCACAGAGCCCATCTTCTAAAGGTTTCACCTCCCAGTAATGCCTTGAACTGGGGACCATTTCTCACCACATGACTTTTGGGTCACACTTAAGATCCAAACCATTACGGGGAGGCAAAGAGTCATTCAGGGACTGGGATTATGTTGCTGTTTAAATAGGGTAGTCAAGGAATATTTCACAAAGAAGCTGGCACTTGAGCAGAATTTTACAGAATAAAAAAAGAGAGCCCCTGTGTTATCTGGTAGAGTATCATATTCAATCAAGATCCTAGGCAGAAATGCACTTCTAATGTTTTTAACATCGAAGGTCAGTATAGTCAGAGTGGAGGGAATGAAGAGGAAGCAGAAGACAGTAAGGCTAGAGAGATCAAGACACCACATTGTACAGAACTTTGTAGAAATTAACTGGTAGAAACTCAGTTCTATCTCCAGCACTGGAAGTTCTCACTGAAGGACTGTTTTCAAAAGGGGATGTGGATAGAATTGTGTAGTTTGATATTTGCTACAGTAGAAAAGAATAAAGTGAGCTATGGGCAGTGGCACATGCCTATAATCTGAGTTATTCAAGAGGCTGAGGCAGGAGGATTGCAAGTTCAAAGCCAGCCTTTGCAACTTGGCAAGACTCTGTCTCAAAATAAAATATATTATTTAAAAAATGGATTGAGGATGTAGCTCAGTGGCTAAAGCAACCCTGTTTTCAGAGCCAGTGCCAATAAAAAAAATGAATAAAGTATACTGGGGAGTGTTTCTGATTTAGTGACAAATCCTGAAGTGAAGGGGAAAGTTGGTCTCATAGACAAAGAAGTGTTGAATTATTATAAGATGAAAAGATTGATAATTGTAAAAAAAAAAAAAAGTGTTAGAGGCATCCCACACAGGAAGTCCAGTCAAAGGATGATTTTAATAATTAAGGTGGGAGAAAAGAACTGAACAAGAAAGTGAAGAATTAAATCATTAACATGGAAATCTGGAATATGAGTGGTAAGGGATAAAGGAGTAGAATCGGAGAATAGTTGAGCCTTCTAATATAGGCAAATGAACAGTGGCAACTATAAATGGAAATAGAGAAATTAGGAATATTGGCAGAAAGAATGAATTTGAAATTTCTGGAAGACTTCTAAACAGGATATTTAATAGCTTGCCCATTCATTTGAACTTGATTTATTGAACCATACTATAAGTCAAGCCCTGTGCTACGAACTATAATGTATATTTTGAGGTATACGCTTGAAGCGTAAGTATAAATTAAGGAGTCGTTGATATACATATGGTATTTGAACACACAGGTGTTAATGAGAAGCTGGAAGAAGTTATTGAAAAAACAAAGAGATGAAGAACTAGTAGGGATGACTATTGAGGAAGAGCTTGGATATTTGTTACCCAAAAAGATGGTAAAGAAAAAAGCTGAGGAAACAGGAAAATACAGGAAGCTTCTGATAGTGGTGCACATCATTGTTTTCACTTCTTTACTGCAATAACAAATCTGAATAAAAAGGAAATGCCTAATTATAATTTTGTGCTCTTTCATCCTTTTTGTACTTGAGATTTTCAAGTTAAAATAACATTAAGGTTAAAGACAGTGAGTTATATTTTAATGATTACACGCAATGAAGTGAAGTTTATTGGCCTTTCCGATATTAAAAATGGGTGGCACATTTTATTAGAAACCTCTGACTTTCCTCAGACTAGATATCTAGAGCCTGTCTCAAAGGATGTGGTTTGAACAGACTTCAATCTCCCAGTAGGGTTTAATGAGGAAATTTAGTAAATACTTAAAATTGTATACAGTTTTTGGTTTTAAAATAGAAATGGGTACAGTAGGTATTTGATTACTGGTTTAAAAAGTTGAAGATGTGCTAGCTTTCTGTTTGTTGGATCAGTGTATTTTATTTTTGATTAATATTTGAGATTAAATAGCACAAATCATTGAAGATCAGCATATCCCTGGAGATATTCTCAGAAGGAAGATCTAGGATATTTATTCATTTATTGGGATACTACTAAATTATCCTTTCAGATATATTTTTTACTAATTATAAAGGAACAAAAACTAGTAAGAGAATTACAGATAACTCATATACCTAATTTGGCACAGTAATTTTTCCAGAAAATTAATATTTTTTCAATAAATTAATTTCTTATCATTAAACATGTAAAATATAAATATAATAATTGCTTATTCATGTATTAATTTTTGAGCTCTCCCTTATTTTTAGGAAAGTGGCTAATAAATTCAATATTAAGGAAGAAGTGTTTTGTTTGTTTGCAAATAATGCTGAGAAATTTCCTCAGGAAAAAAGTCTGCTTTGCCTATATGTAGGATCATGCAGTGTTCAAAAATCACTGAAAATTTGAAAATTTGCCTACTATATGATCACTATATGTCTATTTAGAGTCTATAATATTTTTCCTACAACTTTAGTTTGAAATGTTTTTAAACCACAAATTGAAAAAATAAAATATGCTTCTAAATTTATCACATTTGTTTTTCTTTCTGAAAACCTTATCATACACCTGGTAAAACAATCACAGTACCCATTATCATACCTCAAAAATTAATGATAATTCTGAATAATCACCTAATCAATAATTCATATTCAGATTTCCCTAATTTTGTAAAACATGTCTTAAGCAAATTTTTGTGTACTTATTTTATTCAAGATCCAGTTTACATTTACATTGATTGGTATGTCATTTTGGTCTTATTTAATTTCAATTAATCTAAAATCTTTTTCATGATATTGATTTTTAGAAGAATCTGACACTGGGCTAATTCTCTTACAAAATGTTCCATGTTTGAATTTTTCTATTGTATCATAAGCAGGCTAAACTCTTGGTCATAACACTATGAGTGATACATTATTTTTCACATCATATCAGGTGGCATGTAATGTCAGGTATTTCCACTATTGGTGTTGCCAAGTTCAGTCTTTGATTAAGATGGTAAAAATAAAATGTTCCCTTTGCAATTGCTCAGTAGCATGGGATAATGTCTAGAGACCATGTGAACATGTGACTACCCTGTACCTTAACCTTGGCTTAGTGGTTTCAGCATCCATTGGGGATCCTTGAAGGAGTTAGTTATCACTAACAGTGGGGAAGGATACAAAATGATAGTTTTCTAATGCTGGCCTTCTTCCACTTTATTAGCTGACAGTCTTCAAACAAGCAGAGTGATTGCTTTTTATTTTGCTTTCCCATCTCTCTTTTATTGATCTTTTTCTTTAATATACTTTTTATACTTCTTTAGTAACATTTTCATTTTTTCATCAGTTCTTGGCCTTGAACCCAGCCTTGTGCTTGCTAAGAAAGCACTTCACTGAGTTACATTCTCAGTCCTTTTTATTTAGAGACAGGGTCTTGCTGAAGTCACTCAGGCTGGCCTCAAAATTGTGATCCTCCTGCCTCAGCCTCCCAAATTGCTGGATTATAGGCATGTGCCACTACACCTAGCTACAAAAGTAGTCTTGAACAAATGGAAAGACATCCTTCTCCTGTGACAAGTGAGTGTAACATCATAGGGTCATTTCTCCCCCAAGATAATATGTGAATTTATTGTGATTCCAATTTTAAAACATTTTTTTTTTCATCAACATGAGACAGGTTGATCCTAAAATTCATATAGAAGAGCATGCGGGAATACCTAGAAAATGCTGAGAGGGAGAGAAGGGAGAACAACCAGTGGAATAAATACAACATAATGTCAACACACATTTTTTTTGAGAGAGAGAGAGAATTTTAATATTTATTATTTTTTAGTTATCGGCGGACACAACATCTTTTGTTTGTATGTGGTGAATGAGGATCGAACCCGGGCCTCACACATGCCAGGCGAGCGTGCTACTGCGTGAGCCACATCGCCAGCCCAATCAACACATATTTTTAAAACTTCTGAAATTAAAACAATGCAGTATTGACAAATAAGTAAATGTATTGATTAGTGGAAGAGAGAAAAATATTTGGAAAAAGACCCACATACATTTTGGTGTATGAAAAAGAAGAGTTTTAAACCATGGTATTAGGACAACTAGGTAGTCATTTTTTTTTTTTTTAAGAGAGAGAGAGAGAATTTTTTAATATTTATTTTTTAGTTTTCGGTGGACACAACATCTTTTATTTTGTGTGGTGCTGAGGATCGAACCCAGAGCCCCGCGCATGCCAGGCGAGTGCGCTACCGCTTGAGCCACATCCCCAGCCCTAGATAGTCATTTTTAAAAATAGTAGTATCCATTCCTAATAACAAACCAGAATAACAAAACTTTAATAGGTCAGAAATATAAATACTAGAAAAGGCTTTTGCACAATACAGTCAAAAGCTAAATGACAAACGCAAGAAAATATTTGCAGCCTTTATTATTGATAGATGAAAAGTCTCCCTGTTATATATGCCAGAGCATACAAATATAAAGCTAATTTTAAATTTGAACAGGAAATATCAACGTAGGCTCAAAGACTTTTTTAAAACTTGATTTCCTAGATATGTTCTCTGAAAAGTTGAACAAAAGAGCAATAAGTCTCAAAGCCCCTGAGTGCACCGAGTCCCAGATTGTAGTTTTTAATTCGATTATGTTAATAGTACCAAAGCTCTTTGAAGAAATGACAGTTCCAATTCTACTGTGGGGAAATCACAGGGTGAACTTGGGACATCATAATTAAGGAAGTGCTCAAAAGCTAAGTGGTTCATATCAAAGGACATGAGAATAGGCATAAAGCGGCTCTCCTGGTCAAATTAGGGGACAGTTAGAGCAACAAAAGAAAATGTTTAGTAGCCAGGTGCAGTGGCAGATGCCTGCATACCCAGATACTTGGGAGGCTGAGGCAGGAGAATCACAAGTTCAAGACCAGTCTGGACAACTTAGTAAGATCCTATCAGAATAAAATTTAAAAGAGCTTAGGATATAGCTCAGTGTTTGCACAAGACCCCAGGTCCAACCCAAGTACCATAAAAAAGGAGGGGGGACTGCTTTGTGAATTTCAGAAGTAGTTTAATGTTTCTTTATTCTAATTGGTACATTGCTTATGTGTATCACAATTTTTATCTTCAAAATTGCTCATGTAAATGGAGTATTCTCAGGCTAGGGATGTGGCTCAGTGGTAAAGTGCTTGCTTAGCATGCACAAGTTCAATCCCTGGCACCTCAAAATGAATAGAGTACTCTCTTTCATATCTTCTAACTTGGTTGAATATGTAAAGTGTATTGAATTTTATATATTATATTTTAAGCTTTTTATTTTTTATCATTATTGATTGTGTTAGTTTAGCCTTGATTCTTTTGGACTTTCCAGATAGAAAATTATATTATTTCAAAAGCAGTTTTAGTTTTCCTTTTTTTTAGGGGGATGGGTATCATACAGGCATTGAACCCAGGGACACTTAACCACTGAGCCACATACCCACCCCTTATATATTTTATTTTGAGACAGGGTCTCACTAAGTTGCTTAGGGCCTCACTAAATTGCTGAGGCTGGCTTTGAAATCACAATCAGACTTCAGAGCTGCTGGGATTACAGGCATGTTCACCTATCTTTTTCCTAGTTCTAAGGGCTTATAATCTTAATGTAGCCAACTTTATATTAAATGTAACAAAAAAGGATCCCTTCCTTCTAAAAAATATATTCTACCGGAATATAATAAAATTTTATTTTTGCATAGCCATGGGTAATCAAAGGATAATTCTCTCTGTGAGTCCTACAAAAAGATTTATGGAGATTTCCAACACTAAGTATACTTAGGTATAGTGTTGCCTGGAACCAATAGATCTTAAGAAGATATGGTTAAGGAAGTAGGGAGCTTCTCCAGGTCCTCACACAGTGCCCTGTGCTTGGTGGGCAGCACATGGCTATTTTTCGATGATATATAAAGTTGATGCATATATGTTTTGACTTCAGAACAAGGCATTCTTTCCTGTTTTCATTTTTATGTAAGTCTATGTTTTTTCTCTCGGTCTTTGATCATGATCTTGAGTTGAAGGTTAATAGAGTTTAGGGTAACTAAAAAATACTTAATTCTCTGTTCAAAATAGTTATACAGTGGGATAAAAAGTCATGATCTGATTTTTCTACAAAGCAAAATACTGAAAGTATCTATTAAGAAGCATAAAATTTCTTCCATTCTCTGGAGTATGTTACTATCTGGAAAATTAGAATAAGTTTTTTGTAATAATACCTTGTATTTTGTTGTGAGTTTATTACTAAAGGAAGAAGTAAATTAAAGCTTCTGAAAACAATCCCAGAGGACTGAGGATGTAGCTCAGTAGTAGATGCTTTTACATAGCTTGCAAATGGTCCTGGTTTTCATCCCCAGTATCAAAAAAAAAAAAAAAATTCTAGCACATCCTCAAGCATTCTGATGACTAAATGAGTACTGCTCACACTTAATGCTGTATTATAGCTTATGAATCTGGTGGATATGGCTTAGGAGGGAACACATTCATTCAGTTAATATTTGAGAAAACTCTTAAGGACCTTCTGTGTTTTGGTCATTTGGGTTAGGTACTATGGATATAAAGATGAATAAAATTAAGTCCCAACCACAGGGGCCAAACACACACATAAATAGGTCTGAAGGGTATGTAGCTTAGAAGCATGAGTTTCAGTAATGGTACTGTTGCTCGTTAGTTGTGTGATCTTGGAAATGTTAGCTACCTTCTGATTTACTTTCTGAAAGCCAATATTTTCTTTCTTTAAGATGGGGTCCTCTTTGTTGTTTGTTTAATTACCTATCTTAAAATTCTTAATTCTTGCTTTTTGTCTGCTTCATTTTAGTTTAAGAGATACTCTGTTTCTCACATTGACATCAGTGGTACTACCAGTTATCATTCATGTGGTCTTTTTCAGGATACTGAAATCCCTTAAAGAGAGTTGTTCATTTTCTTTGCCTCCTCATGTTTTGTGTTGTCAGCTGTACTGATGGAGATCTGAGCTGTTGCTACAGACAACCTGACCAACTTATACCTCTGTCCTAGAATAGATACTTTATAAATGTATTTATTACTGTTAGAATCAGGAAGGTAACCAGTAGCAGAATTGAAACATTGGTAAAAATTAAAAACAAACAAAGTCAAGATCAGTAGACAAAGAAAAACAAAAGAATGAAGTAAATTAACCAAAAACAAAGAGAAAAAAATAACAACAATGTAACTAAATAGAAGCAGAGTTCAGCTTCCAGTTAGTATATACAAGATTGGTAATTTTGATCACTCTGACTATAACATTGGGAAAACCTAACATAGACAGAAAGTCATCAAAGATGTGGAAACAAAGTCTAAATAAAATAAATTGCAAAGAGATTGAGCCCTTCCCATAAAGGAGTAAAGGCCAACTGTCACTTATTAATATATTGGAGCATTTATGGAGGTAGAAGCACAAGAGAACAGAAGAGCAAGCCTCCAGGATAGGGAGAAATGAGCTGAGGACCATGTGGGCCACCATGATAGACTGGAATCTGAAAGATCCCAAATGTGAGTCAGTCTTATTCACTCATCATTTCTCCCCTAGAGGATTTTTTGTGACATAAGCAATAACTCCAGAAACTGGGA
Organism: Marmota marmota marmota; assembly: GCF_001458135.2. Taxonomy (NCBI): domain Eukaryota; kingdom Metazoa; phylum Chordata; class Mammalia; order Rodentia; family Sciuridae; genus Marmota; species Marmota marmota. The sequence goes on along the minus strand of NW_025999842.1, from coordinate 51,771,686 downwards.
GAAAGGCAGAGTTCTCATAATCTCTAGGAGTTTAAATCCCAAAGTGTTCCTAAACGGAGGACCTTAACTTACTTTTGGAATACCTAATATAATAGGTTAGCTATAGTAATAACTGCCTGCCCCAACCCAAGCCAACTCCTGATTTGAATAAAGAGATCTTTATTCTTAAAGATTTTCTTAAAGAGGAAATGATGACCCCTTTCTGAGGAGAGATATTTTTTATTTCATTCTCTACTGATTATATGTCCAAGAGTTCTAACCTGTAATCAGAATTTACAAGGCATGTGAATAAAGCAGAAATAAGTGCCCCATAATCAAGAGAAACTGCAATCAATAAAAAGAGTCCCAGGGATGATGGAAATGTTGGAATTAACAGATAAAACTTTTGAAATAATTGATGCATACGTTGAATAATTTATGAGAAAACATAATCAAAATGAATGACAAGATAGAGAATTTCAGCAAAGAAATGGAAATTCCCAAAAAAAAGAATCTAGTGGAAATTCTAAACCTGAAAAGTGTGTTAGATAACATGAAAATTTATTAGATGGGCCTGTTAGCATATAGGGCTCATTGAAAGAAAGGATCACTGAATTCTGGAATAAGACGATTGAAATCATGAAAATTATCCAAATTGAAACACAGTGGGGGAACAAAGCCCTGGGAGGAAGAAAGAGTATGAAATCTATGTGTTAATGTAAAATGGACTAAATATGTATAATTGGAATTCAGAAGGACTGTAGAGGAAATGAGTTTAAAAACTATTTGAAGAAATAATGGGCTAGGAATTTTCTTACTCTTGTTAACAAAGATTTTTAACCTCCAGACATTAAAATCTAAGCAAATCTCAAGAAGGAGACACATATACACACACATACATGCTACATACATACATGTAAAACCACATCTAGGCACATCTTAATTAAAATGAAGAAATTGAAACATAAAGAGAAAATTGCAAAAGCAGTCAGAGGGAAAAGAATGAACACTGAGGGAAATAACAGTAAGAATCATGCCTGCCTTCTCATAAGAAAAAAATGGAATGAAATCACTTTCTGAAAGAAAATGGCCATGAACCTAGATTTCATTACTCATTAAGAACATGCTTCGTAAGTGAATATCCACTAAAGACCTCTCAGGAAAAAAGCAGTCACCAGATTTTCACTATAAGAGATTGAACCAGGGGTTCATCTGCCTGGAGCAAAATCATTTCATTTGAAAGCCTGGACCTGCAGGAGAGGGTGAAAACACTAGGAAGGATAAGTATGTGGACAAACATAAAAGACTGTATTTTAAAAAATTCTCTAAAAGACTTGACTTTAAAACAAGTATACTGACAATATATTGTCACATTTATAACATAGAAGTATAAGCAGTAAGGGTAGTGAGGTAAATGTAGGAATACTGATTTAAGGTGCTTATATTGTCCTTTAAGAGGAAAATCCTAATTCATGGTATACTGTAATAAATTAAGGGTATATCTGTAATCTCTAGATTAATCATTAAAACTGTGAAGATGTATAGCTAAAAATCCATTAGGGGACATAAAATACAATAGTAAATATTGAATTATTCTAAAAGAATATAAAATAAAATGTAATATATGTGTAATATGAATTGTAATGCATTCTGCTGTCATATATAACAAATTAGAATTTTTTTAAATGCAGTAAAATAGTAAGATGGCAATGTGGTACACACCTGCAATCTCAGCTACTTGGGAGGCCACAGCAGGAAGATTCCAAGTTTGAGGCCAGCCTCAGAAACTTAGTGAGATCCTGTGTCAAAATAAAAAAAATTTAAAAGGCTGGGGATGTAGCTTAATGGTAAATCACCCCTGGGTTCCATATCTAGTACTGAAAAAAATAAAAAAGCATAGCAAAATGGTAAACTTAAAGCCATACCATTTTAATTATTTTAAATGTAAATCATCTAAACATTGAAAGGCAGAGATTCTCCAACTGGACAATACATCAGTAATATTTCTTGGCGGACTGATTTTTATTCGTATTTTTTCATTTATTCATTTTAGAGATATTCTGTAATCTTAAGTTCATTTGGAAATTTTATAAATTTAAAATATTTCATGACAACTTTGACATTTTAACTATATTCCTGCACAATTAGTATTTTAATGACCATATGTATTTATAATGTAGAGTACAAATACAATTACATTTTCTTCATTTATTTCATGTTTTCCAGAAAATAATGTTCTTTTGAGAAACAGAACCAATAGGATATGTTTGTGTATACGTGTATATGTGTACACACACACACACACACACACACAGAGAATGATTTACTTTAAGGAATGATGGAAACTGTCAAGTTCAAAATCTGCAGGCCAGAAAAGAGTTATAGTTCAAGTTCAAAAACGCAGTCTATCCACAGATTTCTCTCAGGGGAGGTCAGCGATTTTCTTAAGGTCTTAAAATAAGTGGATGAGGCCCACTTACATAATGAAGGCCCATCTACTTTCTTGGGGTGTACTGATTTAAATATTAATCCCATCCAAAAACAAAATACCTTCAAAGAAATATCTAGAATCATGTTTGATCAAGTATCTGGGTACCACAGCCTACTCAGGTTGACATGTAAAATTGATCATTATAGCAAGCTACTTAATATGAGCTTTCACTTATTATACTTTACTAAAAGTGAAATTGAGATACAAATGCAGATTTTTAAGTAAAATTTCCTTAAAATAGGAAGCTATTTTAGGACATTTTCCCTAAGCTTATTTCGTTTTGAATATATATTACTGCAATCTTGGATAAAAACATTTCCCAACAATATTATTTCCATTTGCCACCTAAATTACAACTAAGGTTATAACTTTGGGTAATCTACTTTTTAAAATTCAAGTTTCCAACTTATTCTTGCCTTGCAAATGAAACTAAAATATGTTGTTTTTATCCTTGTGATTGTATAAGCTAAGGATATTTATTTGGGGGTTTTGTTTTTATCATTTAAAGTTACTTTTTATTTCCAACTAAAGTTACTTTCTAATTGGATAAGAATTTTAAAATTTATAATCAGCTTAGGTCAGTTTTATAGCAGTCAGGTTACAATAGTGAGAACACACATGTAGATGTTGCTAATTCCTGAACCCCATGGTGTGAGCCCTCTCATTTGAAAGCTTCTGGTGCCAGACTGCTTTCAGTGGTTACAGCTAGGAGGGTTGCAGACATCAGGGCTGGGGAAGTGGGAATTTCACCAATTGTTCTGTGTACCTCTGTATTATTAAAATCTTTGAACAAGAATCTTCATTACTTGGGTCTTGGGTCTGGAGATGTAGCTCAGTGGTAGTGCTTGTGATTAGTACCTATGGAGCCCTGAGTTCTATCCCCAGCATTTAAAAAAAAAAAAAAAAAAAATCTGCACTATTTGAATATTTTCTAAAATGTGTTACTTGTCTTTTTTTTTTAAGCTTTTCACTCAAAGGTAATGTTCCTCTATGATTTAAAGTCTTTCCATTAAAATTACCCTAAAGACTTACTACATTTAAGATAGAACCCAGTTCATTTACTGTATAGTATTTTTTCAAAACAGAATATCTCTGTTTTATTAGACTCAATCATAATTTATTCATCTTATAGCTAGGTAGTGAGTGCTAGATAGCCTGTAAATAAATATTAGTTGATTGGATTAAGGTAGCTAGTAGTTTATACCTCACTGTCTAACAATAATAATTGAAAGAAATTTTTAAAACAAAACAAAAGCTATGTTTTTAAAAAATGTTTCATGGTACATTGTTCATTTTGAATATATTCTTTCAAGTTATAAAAAGCAATTGCTTGTGTTGATCTCACTGAATCCCTTTTCATACTTCATGTTAAGTGCTTGTGAAACAGAGGAACTAATATTTTGTTTGAACTAGGAATTTTGCTAATTGCTATTAACAGACATTGGAGTTCTCACTTCTAACAGGTCTTGTGTGTGACAGCCTTTAGTATTATTTAAACAAACTCTTCTGATATCCTCACTCTTATGTAAGTTTGCTAATGGACAGAGATTGGAAACTAAATGAGACCAGTGCCTGTGTTCATTTTTAACTTGAGCTTGACTTTGAACCAGTATCTTACAAATGAGATACAATGTGTTATATCCTTGAAGGCTGCTTATTACAAAGAAATGCAGTAGAGGACATTGAGAACAAAAAGATAAATCCACACATGATAAAAGGATATTTCTCAAGATTAGCCATCAGTGTTATCATTTTAAAGGAGAGAATCAGGGAACTTTCTTTTTCCTCAGATACACCATGGTGGTTGAATAAATAATAGAAAATGTCATAGTAGGAAGTCAGATCAAAGAGAAATTCAAATAGATTTATTTATTCTTTTGAGAAAATAAGGAAGCAGTGATTCCTTTCATGGCCTTTATGATATTTCATTATGAAACTTGATGACCTCAAGTCAGAAATAAACCTTTCATGGAGGAAATGCAGCAGAGTCCAGATAATGGTGTAATTTTGAGCTGGAAGCAAGATATGGCACATCTGCCACTATTGCTGGAGGCCACTTGAATGGGAAAACTGTCTTAGCTAACCTTAAGTAGGGTGTCTTAGCTAAACTCACCAACTGTTCCTGACCAAAGAATTCATGATATAACTTGAAAGGATCCTGCCAGCTGAGTGAGGCTTTTTTCTTGTAGACTGTATGAGGCATGTCTTACTGACATGAATGTTTTCAAAATAAAATGAAGAGGCATAATAACCCCATATTCACAATTCTTTTCTTTCCACAGGGATTATCAGCATAGAAAGAAGGCCTTGTAACCATCAAGTAGATTCACCTCCAACGGTAAGGCCTCTTTTTGCATTGTTAAAACTGTAAAAAACTATAGAATGATGCTGGTTACAGTGACACAAAGCACCATTGTAGAAAACTCTTATGACTTCCTTTTGGCAAAAAGTATGTCCCTGCAGGGAAATTAATGTCATGTTTTCCAAATAATGAAGAAAACTTTGTAATTTTTGTAAAGATATAGGAAAATAAGATACAGTATTTTTACAGGTATTTATTTATACCTTAAAGTAGCTTACAGTTTTGGCAAAGTGCTTTTTTTTAAAATGAGTGCTATTTCATACACTAGTACTATTTACAGTGAACGTTGTATGACACCGAAAGAATGCCATTAGTGCTTCATTTCTCTTACTAAAGTAAAATCTTATTTTTTATTCCTCTTCTGTTACTAACAGACAACAAAAGCACTTAATTATTTACGATATTAAAAATACGTATTGTAAAAGGAAAACAACTAGATTTCCCTTTTAATCTCTGGGTATATTTGTGTGAAATATACATCATTTTCTGGTTTCCAGTTGAAAGATTCATAAAACTTGAGTACATCTTAACCTTTCCTTCAATATAATGTTCTTATTCTGTCTATACAATAAGTCTTTGTAGTGCTTCATTCAATTCATTGTTTCTTGTTATGAAAAAATTTTTATTCAGTAATATATTTTTCAGGAAAATAAAGATAATGTTAAACTTTATTTGAATTTTATTGATGATTAATAATTGCCTCACTAGAAAGTTGACTCTATTTTCTGTTTGTAATAAATCCACACAACTGATTGATATACCATAGTTGATAACTTAATGTATGATGCTCCAGAAAAGACTAGTTTATCAGAATTTAGTCATCAGCATAATCATAAAAATTACTTTGCTATAATATGGGTTTCAGTTATCTTTTAGTAAGTATGCTAAAAGAGTAGACATAATATTATGTAGTTTTTACTCTTTAATGTTAAAAAAATACAGATTAGCAATTAAGAAATTTATGTTTAATATATTTGAATAATATACTCCATCATTGAATTATTTTACATACTTCCAAAATTCACTTTATTCTTATAAGCTTTCCTGTGTCCATGTGCTTACATTCTTATTTGTTTATACATTCAGGAACTCAGAAAAGTAAAGCCTGGCAGTTTTCTGTTACACCCTCTAGGCTGATTGTAAATTCCTAGGTTTTTAAATGATGAAGTAATAGAGCCTAATTCACATGAACTCATAAGAAATAATGGTATTGATATCTATAATAGTGACAATAATTGCAAAATTACTCCATGAATTAGGAACTAAATGTAAAGCATAATAGTTTAGATATTGCTTGTCTTTTTTATTATGTTTTTCCAATTGGGTTAGGAATTGATAACTTCTAATTTATTAATACTATTCCTACTCTAGACAATCAATGAGTTGTTTTTGTTTTTGTTTTAATTTTGTTTTTTGCAATGGTGAGAATCCAACCCAGGGCCTCATGCAGGTTAGGCTAGCACTCTACCACTGAGCTGTACCCCAAGCCTTGATAAGTTTTAATGTATTTCATGTTTGCATGCATTCCTCAAACACCCATTAGTTCCCCAAGTTTTCACTTGAGTCCAGGTTAATTTTGATGTGTATTTCTCAGGTGGGTCTATACTTCTCCTTCTCTCTCTTTACTACCATCTAAGGTGTTCTACCCATCCTTCACAGTCCCGTCCCCCAGTTTGCTGACAGTTCACCTTGTCCCTTTCTCCAAAACCTCTGAGTGGAGTCACAAGTCCACTCATTACCCAATGCACCCATGTCTGCTGGACAGGTAAAGTCTGATTTTCACAGAAATATAATTATACTAAATGTTTAGAGTAAGGGAGAGGAAGGAGTCTCTCAGGAAATTGAACAAAGTGAGATATCTGTAATCCCAAACTTTGTGCTATCCTGGTCTGAAAAGGAGAAGAGTCAATTCACTCATTGAACCTGAGGGGGGAAAAAAAAAAAAAACAGAAAGAGAGTTGGCCAGGATTTCAGTGTCTGAGACCAGGCTCCTGACTAACTTCCTGACTGTGTATCTAACCCCTCAGTTTCCAGGTTACTTCTTTACCCATTATCACTCCCTCTTCCCTCTTGCTCCAAGTACTCTAGGGAATGGCTTATGTCTAGGAGAGTGTTAAATGCCAATTGCAGTTATTCACCAAGTGAGGAAAATAAATAAGAATTTCTCAAGCCTCTGTTTTAGGGAATGGTGTGTTCCTTGATAGTTCAAGTTAGAATTCTAAATGGACTATTCAGTAAATATATGGTTATAGGGGATAGTTTGAGCATATAGTACTATAATATAATAGCAGTGACCCTTAAGTAAATATAGATTAGCCTGAGAACAAAACCACCTCTGTCCTTTTGTTCTGTGTTCAATCTCTCTTTAATTTACTTCTTTTTTGTATTTTATTTATTACTTGAACTTTGAATGTGTTTTCTTTTTGACATAAATAGTAGCCTGCCTGTTTGAGATGTCTTTAATAGAAAGTGGAAAAGAATATCCCCACTTGATATGAGCTTATCCATCAAAATGAATCAAACTTCTCTTTTTAACTGGGTATATGGTCTCCTCTTTTTTGCATCCTGAGCTCTTAATTTTGTTAATATCCTAGAGTACATTTTTCAGATTGTTTTTTCAAGAAATATAAAATGGGAGATGAATTATCTACATATATAGTTAAAATATATCAGTTCTCTTTGCATAAGGCCAATTTTTTATTATTTTGACATTACCTATTTGCCTAAAAACATTGTAGAAATTGGTCATCTTTGCCTTCTGATATTTAGTGTTGCAGTAGAAACACTAGATATCAGCTGTATGAATATGAATATTCTTTTGTACAAATAACCTGTTCAGCCTGTTCATCTATTATAGATTTTATTTTCTTCCGACCTAATGTCCTATTTCAGATTTAATGGCCAACAGGGTAACCACCTTCTCACTGACTTTTTCCCTTGGTAATTTTCACCCAGATGCTATACTGTTAAGAGGAAATGTAAATAAGACATGAGACAATTACAATATTAGAATTAAATCTTGCCACTTTAAGAACAAGTCCCTGCACCTGCTTATAGGCAGGATTTTATCAGCCTCAGATTAATCAAAGGTCATTGAATCCCAAAAGGCAGGTGTAAAAGTTAGTTAATAGTTAAATCAGTTCAGGTTTGAGAACTGTATTTACTTTAAATGAGGGACTTATTTGCAAATCAAAGAGAAAGCACAACTAGCATAAGGAAATGTTTCCCAAGTTAAAACATACCTGCCCTTTAATGTATAATCATATGCATAGCAGAGTCCACAGCTTTCATGTTTTCCGACATAATTAATATGCCTATAAGACATTAAAACATAGTAAACCATGCTGAATATAAAACATTCTTTTTAAAAAATATTTATTTTTTAGTTATAGATGGACACAACATCTTCATTTTATTGTTACGTGGTGCTGAGGATCGAACCCAGTGCCCCACGCGTGGTAGGCAAGCACTCTATCTCTGAGCCACAACCCCAGCCCCTATAAAGCATTCTTAGTGATTTGTGGAGTATTGTTTTTGAATCTCTTTTTTTAAAATATTTATTTTTTAGTTATAGGTGAACACAATATCTTTATTTTATTTTTATGTGGTGCTGAGGATTGAGCCCAGTGCCTCTCGTATGGTAGGCGAGCACTCTACCTCTGAGTCACAACCCCAGCCCCATTGTTTTTGAATCTCTTCCAGTGAAAACTGATATAGTAAATTCAGATTATATCAGTATGGCCTAATTTAAGTGATTGTTTAAATTTTTGTAAATTTTCTACATTTCAAATCTGTAACACTTAACGAATATTACTCATTATTCTTAATCTATTCAGTGATGCTATGACACCTATTAGAACAATTTTTCTATTTAACAAATGAATTTTTGGCACTTTATAAAAATACAGCTTGCACTTTCACAGACGCCTCCATATCTACCACAATAGTTCAAATAAAATCCAGACTGTCTGAATTTTACCATGATTTTATCAAGATTATACCAAATGTGGAATACTTGCTGTTTGTCTAAGTCTTCCCTTATTATTAGGATTTAAAATGTCCTTGCTTCATTTGTAATTTAAATATTGATTTATTATTATTTTTTTGCTATAAGACCAATTTTTCAAGCCTTTAGCACATTCATTCTGCAGTTATATCCCTTCTAACGGCTGACTGGTAATTTTTTTCCTATAATCTATTAGTTGTAAATATGTATAGACTTAATTTGTCACCTTGAAACTATTTCTAAATGATCATGATGTTGCTTGCCCTTAACACTAAATTTATTCATAAAGGTACCGATCTGAATCATATAAGTTAAATTTCATTCTGAATCTCTTTTAGATTACAAGAGATCTGTGCTGAATCACAGCCTTTGGGACAGAAGTCCCCTGTGATTCTCCTTTGCAAAGCAGTAGTCCTTCTTTTTCCTTTTTCTCCAGAAAAAAATAAAAAGATATTTGTGCTTTTTTGCATCATTTTGAGTTATTGTTAGATTATTATCATTGTTTTGTCCTTTCTTCAGGTTCTCAACATTGCTGTATACTGCAGTTTTACACTTGTTTAACATACTTTATATATAATTTATGTAAATGTGGCTGTTTCATATTTTAATATAATATTTGGGACAGCTTGTTTATGGATAAATACATGAATGCAAGTGAAATGTCTTCAAAGGGTACACTTTATTTTCTCCAATCTAGCATTTTCCAGGAATTCATAATATATAAACTGGGGTGAATGTACCCCTATAAAACTCATAAAATAGAACCATGTCCAATCTCTTCCTGTAGGTAATTGCAGGGTGGGGAGGGAACCCATAAACTCTAAGCTTTTATAACTTAAGTCATAAAAGAACCTGTTTCACTTATCAATAAAGTAACAATTCAAAGCAGTTCCATTGAAATTCAAATATAAATGCAAAACATATTCTTTTTTAAGGTGACTTATAGTTATTCATACTATGACATTTTTAAGTGTCTGCACATTAATTTTTCCCCAGACACTGTAAATTATGAAGTTTATGATGATTTTTCCCCATTAGCATACTCTGCTGACATTTATGTTTTTCTTAGACTCCCCGCCCCCCTTTATCTTTTGGCTTTGATGAATTTTAAATTTTTTTATCTGACAAACTTAAAATTCTGAAAATTTCATGTTACTGGAGGACTACATATAACAGTGGCATGAACTCAACTTATTTTCTAAATTATCAGCAGACAGATGTACAGTATACACATGACAGAACTATACCAGGCAAAATATGTATATGTTTTTCTGTGCCTTTATAAATGTCTTTTAGTATCTCTTGGTCTTATTAGAAAAGTGACCTGTAAACAGTTAAATCCTAATACATGTGCAATAATGAAAGGGACATCATGTCACTAAGGCAGTCTGCACACAAGTATAGCAGCATGGAATAGGGTGAATGCTATGGGGATTCCTAAGACTGGGGTAGTTTGGAAAGGCTATTTAGAACAGGCAAGTCCTAACTGGATCTTAAAAGAAGGATGGGATTTTAAAAAAAAATACCAGTGTGACCAAAGTTCATAGAGGAAGAAAAGTACGCACAGTTTACAGATGAGTAGAGAGTTTGACTGAAGCAGAGTAGATGAAATAGGAGAAAATAAGAAAAGATGATTAGGACATGATTTATAAGGATTATTGGGTATTAGATTAACAATAAAGAACATCAATATAAACACTAGTAAAGCATTTGAACATGATAATAATATGAACAAGGGGGATTTTTTTGAATCTCAGAGCATTTGAATCTATCTCATTTTTTATTGGTACATATTATTTAAGCAGAATGGTGTGCTTCATTATGTGGTATATTCCTACATCCATAAAAACATGACTGGATTCTAATTCGACTCCTCAATACCTCCTCACCCGTTCTTCCACCCTCCCCCAGACCTCGGCATCACCCATAATGGTCTCCCTTCTACTTTTATGGCATCTCTTTTGTTTTCCTGGTTTTTCCATCTAGCTTCCACATATGAGAAAAAACATGATACTTTTTTGTCTCCACACGTGACTTATTTCACTCAAAATTATGGTCTCTAGTTGCATCCATTTTCCTGCAAATGACATTCTTTTGTTCTTTATGGCTGAATAAAACTTGGTTGTATATATACCACATTTTTTTTATCTGTTAATGAACACCTAGGCTGATTTCATAACTGATGGGTATGCATGTATCCCTAAAGTATGCTGACCTTAATTCTTTTGAATAAATAACAAGGAGTGGTATGGCTGGATCATATGGTAGTTCTATTTTTAGCTTTTTGAGAAACCTCCATGCTGATTTCCAGAGTGGTGTACTATTTTATATTCCCAACAGTATATATGAGTTTCTTTTTACCTGCATTCTTCCCTGCACTTATCATAATTTTATTCTTGATGATTGCTATTCTAACTGGATTGAGATAGAATCTCAGTATAGTTTTGATTTAAATTTTTTTGATGGCTAAAGATTGAACATTTTTTCACATAATTGTTGGACATTTATATGTCTTTTGGGAAGTATGTGTTCTGCATTTTTGCCCATTTATTAATTGGGTTACTTGGGGATTTTTAGTGTTGAGTTTTGTTTTAACTTTTAGTTCTCTCTATATTCTGGATATTAACTCTCTATCACAAGAGTACTGGAAAATACTTTCTCTCATTCTATATAGGTTGTCTCTTCACTGTTGTTTACTTTACTATGAAGCTTTTTAATTTGTTGTCATCCCATTTATTGATTTTTGCTCTTATTTCCTAAGCCATAACGGTCCTCTTCAGGAGGTCTTTATCTGTGCCAATATATCCAAGTGCAAAATTTCTGGTCTTATATCTAAGTCTTTGATCCATTTTGAGTAGACTTTTGTACAGAGTGAGAGATAGGATCTGTTTCACACTTTAAATGCATATCCAATTTTCTCAACATCATTTGTTAAAGAGGCTATCTTTTCTCCAACATATGTTTTGGGCACTTTTGTCAGGAATTCAGAAGACTGTACCTATGTGAGTTTGTCTCTGTGCCTTCTATTCTGTTTCATTGCTCTACATGTCTGATTTTTAGATCAATACCTTGTTGTTTTTGTTACCATAGCTCTGTAGTATAATTTGAAATCAGGTATTGTGATGCCTCCAGTGTTAGTCTTTTCACTTAGGGTCTTATTCTGGATCTTTTTTTCTTCCAAGTAAATTTTAGGATTGATTTTTCTAGTTCTGTGAAGAATATCATTGGTGTTTTGATGGGGATTGCACTGAATCAGTAGATCACATCTTGTAATATTAATTCTGCCTATCCAAGACCATGTGCGGTCTTTCTATCTTCTAGTGTCTTCTTCAGTTTATTTTTTCAGTATGGTATAGTTTTATTGGAGAGATTTTACACCTCATTTGTTAGGTTTATGTCTTGGTTTGGAGGGTTTTATTGTTTGTTTGTTTGACATTGTTGTGGATAGAATTGTTTTCCTAATTTTTTTCTCAGTGAATTCTTAGAAAAAAGCTATTGATTTTTATATGTTTATCTTGTATTCTACCACTTTGCTGAATTTGTTTATCATATTTAAAAGTCCTCTGCCGGTACCTCTAGGGTCTTCTAAGTACAGGATAAGGCAAACGGGAACAATTTGACTTCTTTCCCTATTTGTATCTCTTTTGCTTCTTTCTCTTGCCTAATTTCTCTGTCTAAAATTTCAAGTACTATGTTGAATAGAAGTGGTAAGAGTAGACATCCTTAGCCAATTAAATTTAGGAGCACATTAAAAGGATCATACATCACGATCAAGTTGGTTTTATCCCAGAAATGTGAGGATGGTTCAGCCTATAAAAATCTGCAAATGTAATACACCACCTAAATAGAACCAAGAACAATTACCATATGATCAGCCTAATAGATGCATTAAAAACTTTCAACAAAATTCAACACCCCTTCATTATAAAAAATCCCTGAAGAAAGTAAGGATAGAAGGAATTCATCTCAACATAATAAAGGCTATATATGACAAGGCCAACATTATAGTGAATGAGGAAAAACTGAAAGTATTTCCCCTAAAGTCAGGAACAGAGTAAGAGCATAATGTTTTAAAAGATTAATATAAAGCATCTCATGAAATGAAAGCAGATGAGTGAAGAAAGAAAGAAGGTAAATGAGCTGTGAGCTACTGAAATCCATGTTTAAGGTGATAATAGTCTGAATAAGAAACCATGAAAGTGGAAATGAAAAAGATTTGAAGTTTAGAACTGATTAAAGTATATTTATTTTTAAAGTCTATATTTAAAAGGTTAGATGAAGAGCCCTCATAAGAAGACACTGAGGAGAAAAGAGAAACAGGAGATTAGGAATAGTGTAACATCTTGAAAACTTATGAGATTTTATTGGAGATTTTTAGTGTGGAAAACTCTAAAAACCTCCAGAAGTGGAAAGAGTTTTTGTTTGGAAGAGTGGAAACCGGGACCCTAGACAAGGAAGCTGGTTTCACACTAAGAGATGTGATGAATCAGAAGTAATTGAGGAAGCCTGTTATGAGAAGTAGATGGAAAATAGAATAGTAGTTAATTTTGCTTTGTGTATATGTTTCTAATTTATTTCAGAAAAGAAAAAAAAAGCATTATGCCAAATGAGCTTGCAATGAGACTAATCTATATAGAATATGCAGTAAATATTTTCTTTTTTCATATTTTTTAAAACTGAAAAATCAAAATCTGTTAGTTGTGTAAAAAAAATTTGTTCAAACTAAACATTTTCCATATGAAAGGAAATATCCAGCAATATGAATGGGGCAGGAGAAAGATGTAAACTGCACATTTTAGCATTTGACAGAAGAGTAGAGATCAGTTGTGGCAAGTTCCCTTGGTAATAAGGGACTTAAATTTTCTAATTGGTAAAGTGAGAAAGGTTGAAGATTAAAGTCTAGAGTTCTATAAATCTTTTCCTGCTGCACTTGTTGCTCCAGGGCAATGTATTAAAGCAGAAAAAAAGTCTGCTAATCGTCCTTTAAATGGTCACTGTTCATTTCACTCATTCTTCCTGTTCTCAGGTCTCAAATCCACTTCTAGGTATACATAAGGCAGTTGGGTTTACCAAGTCAAGTAACGAATACCCAACACTGTTGTTGCTATTGGAAATTTCATGCTGCTTAATAAGTGATGAAAGGTTAGTTGTCTTCAGTGGATCAAAAACTAAGGGTCAGCCTGACCACATGGTGCACTCCTGGAATCCCAACTACTTGAGAGGCAGAAGAAGCAGGAGAATCACTACCCCCTGGGCATCATACTGAGACCCTGTCTCAAAAATAAGAGTCCCTTCATTGCAGACTGCAGGACCTGGTCTTTCCAAATGTGTAATGAAATGATGCCCAACTTCAGGATATGGTGTCCAGATAGCTCTGCAGCTCAGCCAGTGCAGGAGTAGTGCAGTATGAAAGAGGGATGGTGCTGCTCAGGCTGTGGAGTGTGCTATCAAACAAACACCCAGGAATCTTTTTGTTCATTTCAAATTTCACTAGTTTTCCTAAAACAAGGAAAGGGATGCTTAGTTATATACTCTTGGTAGAAGTTGAAGAATAGGATAATTAAAACCATAAATCAAGGACAATTCAACAAAAGAGCGTAAATATTTTTAAAACAGTACTTGTAAGCATAGAAAACCAAAAGAAATTAAAATCATTCCATTTTAAATTCTTGATAAATTAAATCTTTTAGAAGACTTAAGTGCTGAGTACAGTGTCTAACACACAGCAATTAAATAGCCACTAACCTGATTACTATTACTATTAATAGTAACCAGATTACTATTACTCTCAATGCAAGGCTATGTTTTTATCCTTGGTGGATTTCATCAAATTGTTTTTGACCTACTGTCAAGGCTTTCAAAATTCTTTTGATTTTTTTTTCTATGGCAATAACTCTCCCAAACCATAAAATAAATTTTATAATATTCCTTATGAATTGTCTTTATTCAAAACATTAGAAAAACAACAAGCAGTGTACACAATCAAAATAGCAATTATTTTTTTTTAAAAAAACATTTATATTGTTGATGGACCTTTATTTTTTTAAAAGAAAGAGAAATTTTTAATATTTATTTTTCAGTTTTTGGTGGACACAACATCTTTATTTTATTTGTGTGTGGTGCTGAGGATCGAACCTAGCGCCCTGCGCATGCCAGGCTAGTGTGCTACCGCTTGAGCCATATCCCCAGCCCCGGACCTTTATTTTTTATTTATTAATTTATTTATATGTGGTGCTGAGAATCGAACCCAGTGCCTCACACATGCTAGGCAAGCACTCTACCACTGAGCCACAATCCCAGCCCCGCAATTATTTCTTTACCTTCAATTGATTTAAGTTTTTACATGTTGTGTTTGAGAGGTATTATTACTTAATAGTAATTTCAGTTTTATATGGTATTTAAACAAAGCTTTTACTGCACATCTTTTAAAATAGGATTTGGTGATTACTTATTTTTTTTTTCTTTCCCAAAAAGTAAAATAAAATTTGGTTACCTGAAAGAAGCATTGAAATGTCTATAGCGGAAACCAAAACTTAAATTGATCATGTCATAAAAGAAATCATTCGGAAAAAATTGACATTCCTCATTATAGAAATATAATTTTCCATTTGGGTAGAAATTTAAACAAAAGTTATCAAACTAGCTGTTTTTCCTTCTTAAATGAACATCTACCACCTGCTACTACTAATATTCCATAGATTCTTATTTTGACATACACAAGTCTATAAAGTACCATCTTCCTGTAATGCTCTTTATTCTGCCATCATCTCAGTGTCTCCAGCAGTGAAATCAGTTTTTGACAGATGGCCCCATAGCAGTCACTAACACAGACACCTCTTGGTATAATCAAATAATTGGCTCACATATTAGCTAGATGCTTAAAGATTAAGTGAGGTAAATCCCTAGAGGAAATAAGACATTCTGTTTTTATTGGAACTTTATAAAGTTTTCTTGTCACCATATCTGTGGCTGGTTATATCTTATGGCACCATGGACACATTTCTCTGGGAGCACTTTTATATTTAGATGATATTTTATCAGACCCAGAAATAAATGTCTTCAGAAATAGAGTTGGAGTTAGTAGATTGTTATTTTATTTGAAAACAGGGTAACATTTATGATTATAGGTGTTCCATAGAAATATTTTACTATAAAATACTATCCTTCTGTGATAATTTGAAGAGCTTCAAGGGTTGAACAATAATAATTAGGCCTAACATTTATTGAGTACTTCTTGTGTACGAGACACTGTGGAAAGTGTTTTATGTGGACAATTTCACTTGAACATCATACTTCTATAAGATATAGCTATTCTTTTTTTTTTTTAATTTTTTATTGTGGGTTGTTCAAAACATTACAAATTTCTTGACATATCATATTCGACACTTTGATTCAAGATATAGCTATTCTTATCACCACTTGTCAATGGAAAAACCAAGATGAAGGGTTTATATGGATCATCTGGAAACAGTTAGATTTTGTTAATGCATTATGATAGACTAACCAAACATCTTAATTCTAAAAACAAAATCAATGTATGCAAATAAATTCTTAATGTCACTCAGTAACACAAGACAAATTTTGTGGAAATTAGGAGCAGTTCAGATAATAAAAACAGCAGTTAACACTTGTAAAACCATTTATGTTTTTAAAAATTCTATATACTATATGTTATTCCATCTGATCTGTGTAACATTACTGTTAATGAAATTAGGCAGAGGGTATATAGTGACAGAGGCTGTAGATAGCTGAGCTCCCCTGAAGGAAGAGCGGAACAAAATAACAACAAAAAGGTCAAGAAGACTGGGACTTAAGACAGCCCAAAACAGATTCCTCCATCTTAATAAATCTACCAGGAAAATATCTAAGAGAGTGAGTTTCTAAAATATTGCTTGGAAAACATCCTGTCCACCCACTAAGAAGTTTCAGACAGATAATGGTTTGAGGTTAGTGAACAGAATTTTAGCTGATTTCCTGGGAAGAGTAGTGCTTCAGTTTTAATAGCTGTGGGTGGATTAAAGTAGCAAGAGAGTAATCTGGATGTGAGAAGGGGATCTTGGGGCTTGGTGGGAAGAAAGAGGCCCAGAAGCTGTGGTTTTTCTAGTGCACTGGCAGAATCACCTGTGACCTTGAGAAAGGAAATTACAAACACCTGCTATACTTCAAACTATGCTACCCACATGCCACAGACAGCTGTTTGAAGAACAGGAGTGAAGGAATGAGAAGGTAGTTATGAGTGTCACCCAAGAATTAGGTGAGGGGGCTCCTTCTACTCTTCCTTGAAACCTACTTGGAAATCTCACTGATTCTTACATTTCTTCTAATAATACCTAAGTGTGAATGATTCCCAAGATGATGTTCTAATCTTAATTTTTCTCTTCTTTCTCCATTATACTAGAAAACTCTTTATGATCAGTTCTTAGGCTGTTAATGTTTAGTAACCTAGAAAACAAAAAAATGAGTACAGCTCAGTAAACTTCTGTCCTCCCCCAGGGCCTTCACTGGGTCTTTGCACTTTAATTTGTTGTCACTGGTACCACCAGCTGCTTGGTTCTTACCAACAATACCTTGGTAATACATTAGGCTAATCTGGTTCTTTCATGCCCCACATATGTTGCTTTCTCCATCCATTGTATTTCCCCAGTCTACTCTTTTATTCCATTATCATAGCCAGAATCAGGATTACCCTCTTGGACATGGAAAGCTATAGTCTCTTTGTATTTTTGCTTGTACTGTTGCTTTTTTTCATCATAAGCATCTTTGCCTCCAATTAACAATCTTTCTATGATTTTTATAACAGCTTTATATAAATATAGTTCATATAGCAAAGAATTCTCCTTTTAAAATATACACTTCAGTGATTTTTACTGTTTAGATAAATACACAACCATCACCACTATTTTTAAAACACATCCATTGCCCCCCCCCACTGCAAAAAAAATTCCCAAATATATTAGTAGTTACTTCCCTTCATTTATTTCTCCCCTCTCCCCCTGAGAGCTGTAACTACTCTCTCTCTGTATGGATTTACGTATTCTGGATGTTTTATTATAAATGTAATCATATACTGTAGCCTCCTGTGTCTAGCTTCCTTCACTTGACATGCTTTCAGGGCTCATCCTTGTTGTAGCATATATAGAATTTCCTTTCTGTGGCCAAATAAAATCATTATTTCAATGTATACCACATTTTGTTTATCCATTATTCCATTTTGGGTTACTTCCATTTTAAATCTTGTGAATACTAACTGCTATGTGAACATTCATGTATAGTTTTTTTCGTGTATGTAAGGTTTCAGTTTTCTGGAAATTTAGGAGTAGAACTGCTGCATCATAACATTTTGAGGAACTGCCAAAATATTTTCTAAAGTACCAAAACTGCTTTAAATGCCCTCAAGTGAATGAGAGTTCCAGTTTTTGCACATCCCATTTGTTATTATCTTTTTTTTTAATCTCCTAAATTTGATTTGCATTTGCCTAATGACCAATGGTGTGAGCATCTTTTGAAGTTCTGTGAGTATGTCCGCTTTGGAGAAATGTCTAATTCAAATCCTTTACCTCTCTTCTAAATGAGCAAATTATGTTATATTTTATTAAATTATATAAATTAGATATATTTTTAAATTAACATTGTATGTGTAAGAGATAGATTCAGAGTTTATTTTATCAAACCTAAATATACATTTTTTGGAGTTGAAGTTATAAGACATATTTAATTTGGTTTATGGTCATATTTATTTCTGAGTAATACAGAAAGCACTATTATTTTATAACACTCAAAAAAGAATTTTAGGAGTTGAATAATAATTATACCTTACTCTTTTTAAATATTTTTTTAGTTGTAGATGCACACAATATTTTTTTTTATTTGTTTATTTTTATGTGGTGCTGAGGATCAATCCCAGTGCTTCATGCGTGCTCAGGCAAGTGCTCTACCACTGAGCCAAACCCCAGACCCTATTCCTAACTCTTAATTGAGTACTTACTATGTGCCAGACACATCAGATATAAATTTATTTATGAGTTATATGAAATAAATTGTGTACTTATGAAAGCTGTATATAGGACACATTTAGATTTTTGTATCTAATTAAGTTTATCTTTTTATTACTGATTTGTAAGAGTTCTTTGTCAACTCTAGATACAGGTTCATATTAAATACACAGATTTAATGGATACAAGTTCTTATTAAATACACAATTTGCAAATATTATCTCCCATTCTGTAGGCTTTCTTTTCTTTTTCTTGATTATATCCTTTGAAGCACAAAATTTTGATAAATTCCAATCTATCTACTTTATCCTTTTGTCACTTGTGCTTTTGAATTCATATCTAAGAACCCATTGCCTGATCCAAAGTTACAAAAATTATATTCCATATTGCCTTATGAAAGTTTTATAAATACATTAAGTCTTATAAGCCATTTTTAGTTAATTTTATATATAGTGTGAATTATGGATCCAACTTTATTGTTTTGCACTTGGCAATCCAGTTGTTGTAGCCCTATTTAGTCAAAAAAGTGGGGATTTTTTTTCCTCATTTTACAATCTTAGCACCTTTCATTAAAATTAGTTGACCACAAATGTAAGGGTTTATGACTAGATTTTCAGTGTGTTCACATTGATTCATATGCCTATCCTTATGTCACCATTACACTGTTTTATTTTTTGTACCTTTGTAGAAATTTTAGAATCAGAGTATTTCCTACCACTTTATTCTTTTTAGAAATTGTTTTGGCTATTCTAGATTCCTTGAATTTTCTGATCATCTCAATTTTTGTAAAGGTTTTTATAGGAATTATGATGAATTATAGATAACATTGTAAAGATGTTATCTATAAATTCATCATAATTCCTATAAATTCCTATATATTCTCTTCCCATCTATTGGTAAAAATATTTCCATTTATTTAAATCTTAAAATCTTTTTGAAGAGTGTTTGTGAGTTTTAGCATATCAGTCTTAGACCTATGTTGTTATATTTATTGTGATGCATTGTAAAGGCAATTGGTTTTATAGTCAGATTATTCACTGCTTTAATATTTATTATGTATCCTACATTTAAGAATATATGTTTTGTTGTTATTCATTTATTCCTCCATTATTCATGTTTTTGTTAAAATTGGTGGGGTTTTTTACTATACTATTTTAATTCTCTTTTCCTTTTAATATTTCCTTGGGTTAGTTTATTTTTATTTTTATTAATTTAATTAATTTATTTATTTATTCTAATTAGAATCAAAGAATGCCTTTTGGTTCATTGTACACAATTGCAGCACAACTTTTCATTTCTCTGGTTGTACACAACGTAGCATTTCACCATATGTGCAGTCATATGTGTACCTAGGGCAATGGGGCAATGATGTCCATCTCATTTCACCATCTTTTCTACCCCCGTCCCCCCTTTCTTCCCCTTCCTCTCCTTTGCCCAATCAAAGTTCCTCCATTTTTCCCATTATGGATCACCATCCACATTCAACCTTTGGTTTTGGGGATTGGCTTACTTTGCTTAGCATGGTATTCTCCAACTCCATTTATTCACCTGCAAATGCCATAAATTTATTCTCTTTAATGCTGAGTAATATTCCTTTGTGTATATATACACCACAGTTTCTTTATCCATTCATCTATTGAAGGGAATCTAGGTTTGCTTCCACAGTTTAACTACTGTGAATTGAGCTGCTATAAACATTGAAGTGGCTGTGTCACTATAGTATGTTGATTTTAAGACCTTTGGGTATAGACTGAGGAGAGAGATAGCTGGGTCAAATGGTGGTTCCACTCCAAGTTTTCTACGGAATCTCCATGCTGCTTTCCAGATTGGTTGCACCAATTTGCAGTCCCACCTGCAATTTTCCCACATCCTCGCCAACTTACTGTTGATTGTTGATAACTTATCAACTTATTGTTGATAACTGCCATTCTGACTGGAGTAAGATGAAATCTTAGAGTAGTTTTGATTTGCATTTATATATTTGTTGATCGAATGTGTATCTTCTTCTGAGAAGTGTCTTCAGCTCCTTAGCCCATTTATTTATTGGGGTGTTTGGGGGATTTTTGTGTTAAGTTTTTTGAGTTCTTTATATCTCCTGGAGATATAAAACATGCTTGTGGCAAAAATTTGCTCCCAAACTGAAGGCTTTCTCTTCACCTCATTGATTGTTTCTTTTGCTGAGAAGAAGATTTTAGTTTGAATCCATCCCATTTATTGATTCTTGATTTTATTTCTTGCACTTTAGGAGTCTTGTTAAGGAAGTTGTGGCCCAATCTGACATGATGAAGATTTGAGCCTAATTTTTCCACTTTTAGGCACAGGGTCTCTGGTCTAATTCCTAGGTCCTTGATCCACTTTGAGTTGAGTTTTGTGTATGGTAAGAGATAAGAGTTTAGTTGCATTGTGCTGCACATGGATTTCCAGTTTTCCCAGCACCATTTATTGAAGAAGCTATCTGTCTCCACTGTATGTTTTTGGCACCTTTGTCTAGTATAAAATAACTATATTTATATCAGTTTGTCTCTGTGTCTTCTATTCTGTACCATTGGTCTACATGTCTATTTTGGTGCCAATATCATGCCTTTTTTTTTTTTTTTTTTTTTTTTTTTTTTACTATAGCTTTGTAGTATAGTTTAATGTCTTGTATTGTGATACCTCCTACTTTACTCTTCTTGCTAAGAATTGCTTTGGCTATTCTGGGTCTCTTATTTTTCCAAATGAATTTCATGATTGCTTTTTCTATTTCTATAAGGAATGACATTGGAATTTTAATTGGAATCACATTGAATCTGTATATCACTTTGGTTAGTATGGCCATTTTGACGAGATAAATTTTGCCCTATCCAAGAGCATGGAAGATCTTTCCATCTTCTAAGGTCTTCTTCAGTTTCTTTCTTTAATGCTCTGTAGTTTTCATTTTGAGGTCTTTCACCTCTTTTGTTAAATTGATTCCCAAGGTTTTTTGGTTTGGATTTTTTTTTTTTTTTTTTTTTTTGAGGCTATTGTGAATTGGGTAGTTTTCCTAATTTCTCTTTCAGAACATTCATCACTGATGTATTGGGTTGTTTTCTTAATAGTTACACTTTAGTGTTATACTTAACGTGTTAAAATAATCAGTTTGGATTAATAACAACTTAATAGTATATATAATCTTCGCTCCAGTATAGTTTTTTCCCCTCTGCATCCTTTGTGCTATTATCCTCTTACAAATAACATTTTATATGTTGTAAAGCCCATCAGCATATTTTTATAACTATTTATTTTTTAATATTTTTTATTAGTTACTGATGGACCTTTATTCATTTATTTGCTTATATGTGGTGTTGAGAATCGAACCCAGTGCCTCACACATGCTAGGCAAGTGCTCTACACTGAGCTACAACCCTAGCCTTATAACTATTTCTTTACAAAGTTGTTTTCTAAGTCAGATGAAGAAAAAAGTATTACAAACAAAAATATGTGTGCTTTTATATTTATTAGGTAATTATCTTTATTGGTGTTCTTGATTTCTTCATGTAGATTTGAGTTATCATCAAGTGCTCTTTTATTTCAGCCTGAAAGACTTGCACCAGTTTTTCTTGAAGGACAAGTCTTATGGCAATAAACTCTCTGATTATTTATCTTAAAATACATTAATTTTTTTCTTCCTTTTCAAAGGATAGTTTGTTGGATGTTGAATTCTTAGTTGAGTCTTTTTGTATCATTCTACTAACTTCTGGCCTCCACATTTTCTGATATTTACTTATCTCTGCTAAGTGATAAGTTGTTTTTTTCTCACTGTTTTTTAAGATTATCACTTTAGTTTTCATTTTCAACAGTTTGATGTCTTGATGTGAATATTTTTTAGTCTTCCCTTTCCTCCTCATTCTTTGTCTTCTGTTTTTATTATATGCACAAATCAGTAAATTTGATGGTGTCCATAAGTCTCTCAGACTTTCTTCATTTTAGTTCACTAATTTTCTTTCTGTTCCTCAGACTAGATAGTTTCAATTTATTTTTCTTGAAGTTCACTGATTCTTTCTTCTGCAAGTTCAGATCTACTGTTGTATCCCTCTAGTAAATATTGTTCTTTTTAACCTCAGAATATTATTCAGTTCAGATTTGAGGGGATTTTTAAAATGCTCTTTCTGTTGATATTTTCTTTTGGTGGGAGATTATTTTCACACTCTCTTAATTGTTTAGACAGATTTTCTGTTAAATCTTTGAACATCTTTATATTGCTAATTCAAAATCTTTTGTCTAGTAAGTCCAACTTCTAGATTTTCTCATAAATAATTTCTACTAACATTTTTGGCTCCCTGCTTGGTTATATTTTTCTGTTTCTTTGTGTCTTTCATAATTTTTTGTTGTTGATAACTAGACACTTGAGACAATATAATGTGGCAAACGTGGAAAACAAGTTCTCTTAGTCCCAACTCATGTCACCACCAAGGTAGATGCAGTGTTAAACAGTTGTCATTGACTGTTTTTGACAAATGCTCTAGGACTACAATCTTTCATATAGCATACTCTGAGTCATGTCTAATAAAATGACACCTGAGAATGGAGGTTTTCTGGGAGCTGCTCCACAGTCTTAGAGTAATGTTTCTCTGTAGATGGAAGTTTGGAGGCACTCAGCCCATCTGTCCTCTCCACTGACTGCTAGGCAACTATATTTCATAGCTATTATATTTTTGAGACTGTTGGCTTTCAAGCATACCATAGAGCTGGCAAGGAAGTACTGGGAATGTGTCAACTTAAAATACAAAGTTTGCTGTTTTTACCAAAATGCAGCTGCTTTTTCTTTCATACATAACATTTGGTTTGTTGCAAGCCTTTGGTTAGTTTTCAGATTTCTGATAAAGTTGATTTGGAAGAATTTTGACAGTGTTCTTGACTTTATGCAGGAGCCAATTTTTATGATTCCACCATTCTAGAAGTGATTCCCTTCTGCTCATATATTCTGAAGCTCATGGTTTTACATTTGCTTCTTAAGATTCTGTTTGCTACTTTCTATGTAAAGTAATTTTTGGCAATTTTTAGAGTCCCCTACTCAATAGTCTATATTTCCCTGTGTATCAAAATTAGGATTATGCACTGAAGTGGGAATGTCTTATCCTTTCTAATATTATATCTTCATCTTCTTCTTCATTAAACCAAACACATAAGCATATATGTGAACTTTTCCAACAATTTTTGGATTGACATTGAAATTAGAAATATATAGTACTCATTGTTTTAGTGACATGAGCAGTTAATTATTGATGTCTGGTTATTACCTTTTTCATGTAAAGATACTATTCAAAATTTATGTTTTTCAACTTTCTATTATTGTAATAAATTTCCCAAGATACCAACTTAAAAAGGGGAAACATTTGTTTGGCTCACAGGCTTGGATGGTTTTAGTCCATGATTGGTTGGCGCTATTGCTTTGGGGCCAGTTGTAAGACCATATGCCATGAAAGAAGTACATGGTAGAGGGAGCTGCTCATCTCCTGACCAGGAAGCAAAAAAGAAAGAAGAGATTGATGTTTTACAAACTCTTTAAGGGCATGCCCACAGCAATATAAGATGGCCCACTGAGTCCCATCTTTTAAAAGTTCTAGCACCTCCTAGTAGCATCTTGGCTGGGTACCAAGTCTAACACATATGAGTTTTAGGGGATACACATATCCTAATGATTGCATTCTACCCCTGATCCCCAAAGGCTCATGTTTGTCTCAAAATGCAAAATGCATTCAGTCCATCTCCAAGAATCTTCAGTCTTAGCTGTGCCAACATTGCTGGTCCAGTGTCTGCTCTGAGACTCGAGAAACCCAGCCATGAGTCCCTGTAAAAATCAAAACAAGTTATATACTTCCAAGATACAACAGTGCAGGTAAACATTTCCAATCTAAAAGTAGTAAATAGGCATAGAATGTAGTAATCGGATCAAAGCAAGATCAATAAAAAAATATATTTTATAGTCTTTTTTGGCATATGATCTAAATAAACACTTCTGAAAAGAAGAAATACAAATGGTCAATAAATATATGGGAGGAAGCGTTCAATATCATTAACAATCGTGGAAATGTAATCAAAACTGTAACAAGATACCATCTTACCCCAGTTAGAATAATTATTATGAAAAAATTCATAGTAACAGATGCTAGTAAGAATGTGGACAAAAAGGAACCATTGTACACAGTTTATAAGAATGTAAATTAGTACAACTATGGAAAATGGTATGGAGAGTTCTCAGAGAAGCACAAAGAGAACTACCATTTAGTAGTTGCATTCCTAAGTGTATATTCAAATTAAAAGAAATCAGCACATAAAAAAGATACCAAATATCCATATTTATTACAGCACTATGTACAATAGCTATGTAATCAACTTAGCTACCTATCAACAGATGAATGAATAAAGAAAATGTGATATAAATAGATACATAGGAGTAGAGATATGTGTATGTGTACACACAGACACACACACTGAAGTATTATCTAGCCATAAAAAGAGTGAAATTCTGTTGTTTGCAGTAAAATGAATGATACAGAAACTTCTTACAGTTTTAGAGGCTAGGAATTCCGAGATCAAGGTGCCCAACATGACCCCACCCTACTCCCTGAGCAATATCAGGGAAACATCAAGACATCACATTAAACATAATAAACCAGTACAGAAAGTTAAGTATTCTTAAGAATATGTGGAAACTAAAAGAAACAATGAGTAAAAAAAGTTAACCTTAAAGGAGAAGAGGGATGACTAGGGATTGGGAAGGAGAGCAAGGGTAAAGAAGGCTGCATGTACATGATTAAATCATGATATAGGCATATATGGAATATCACAGTAAACCCCACTAATCTACAATAAAAAATAAAATTTTTATTAGAACCTTTTCAATAAAACACTGAAGATTCACTATAACAAAGTATGTGAGTTGTGATATCCAGTAAGAAAAGGTTTAATTGGTACCAATTATATTTGAGCTACTGTAACAAAATACCATAGACCAAGTGACTTATAAACAACAGAAACTTCCTACAGTTTTAGAGGCTAGGAATTCCGAGATCAGGGTGCTAGCAGATTCTATGTCTAGTGAGGGTCAGTTTCCTAGTTACAGATGACACCTTTTCTCTGTATCTTCATAGGGTAGAAGGGCAAGGAAGCACTTAGCCATGATTGTGTTCTTGCAACTTGGCTTTAAAAAAGAGAATCCAAGCACATATAGTCCCCAATTAGAATGGTTTAACTTTAGGATGGTGTTGAAACAGTACCCATATGACTATTTTGTTTTTTGCTTTCAGTACAATATTTAATATATTACTTAAGATATTCAAGATTTTGTTATAAAATAGGTCTTATGTTAGATGATTTTTCCCAACTTTAGGTTAATGTAATTATGCTTTAGTCCATTTAAGGTAGAGTAGGATAAACAATGATGTTTGATAGATTAGGTGTTAAATATATTTTCAATTTATGGGCTTATTAGAATATAATCCTAATATAAATCAAGGATCTCTGTATGTAAACAAAGTGGATTTTGTGAAATATCTCATTTCCCAGTTCTGTTATTACTGACGTGGACATATTAGCTCATGTGTTTAAACTTTTGCACAGAATGATTTCAAAACTATCTTGTCAGCTCAAGAGGAAGATCATATTGCTGAGGATAATTCTGTCCTACCGACATGCCAACCACTATGGGGAAGAAATGGTACATTACAGAACATACTTATCAGGAGAATGGCCAAGACATTTTCTGTAGTAAGGCTTGACAGAACAAGGACAAGATAAAGCTAGCGTTAATTCAAAAACAAACCACTTGATGGGACTATGCTTCCCAACTTTTTAAAAAGAGTTTTACAGTATCAGAAACATAATAAAATCTAATTATAGATGGAAAGGTCATGATTTATACAGAATCTACTGCCAAATTAAGACAAATAATGAAGTTTGCTATGTAAAATATGACTATCAGAAAAGAACAAGTGGTTTTCACACAAGAAGATAAAAGCACAGTGCATAGAAACACACACTAGAACACAAGCAGATTTTCAAGCCATGTGTTTTTTGTCTTATGTTTCCGGTATGTTAAGAAAATAGTCATAGCCAAATGGTCAAATCACAGTGCCAAAATGTGGATGACTGGCACATTAATGCTGATTCCTTGTTGTGTAGCAATTCCATACTTAAATATCAATAAAGGTATGATGGAGACACGCTCCACAGATTTTTCTAGTATTCTAGAGAATGTGTCCTTACCTCCCATCACCCTCCCAAGATTGCTGGTTGTGGGGTTTGATGACAAAAGTATTGTTTCCACATCAGGATATTTGTAGTTCCAAGACAGGATGATGGTCAGGAATTCATCTATTACCATTAGTTTGTGGGACTGCACTAGTCTGCTTGGGGCTACCGTACCCCCAAACACCATAGACTGGATGACTTAAACAATAGACATTTTCTTTCTCACAGTCTTGGAGCTAGAAGTCCAAGATCAAGATGCTGACAGTATTGACTTCTCCTGAGGCCTATCTTGTTTTGTAGACAGTCACCTTCTCATTATATCCTCACATGGCCTTTTTTCCCTGTCATATATGCTCCTGGTGTCTCTTTCTTTACTTATAAAAACACTAGTCCTATTGATGAGGGATTTACCCTTATGACCTCATTCAACCATAATTGCTTCCTTAAAGGTCGTATGTTCAAATACAGTCACATTGGGTGTTATGGTTTCAACCTAAGAATTTTGAGGGCATAATTCAGTCCATAACATTCATAGAGTATAGAGCATATTGATAAGTACTAGCAGGCCATGTGACTTGATGTGCTATATTTCGTTATTTAAGAAGAGGATACAGTAATCAGTGGATACTGTAATAGGAAAAATGTAGTGTGGGATCTTATACAAGGTCTTATGGACCCTTGTAACTCTGAAGGGATTCTTTAATGAACAGACCCTCATGGAAAATCCAGTAAGATTTTCCAAACTTCAGTTTGAAGAGCTCCAGATTGCTAGTAGTCCACACAGGGACAAGCCTGATGTGAGGCTTCCTAAGTGATTCTAATGCATACACTGACTGCCTTTTCAATAGTCAACTAGGACTCAAATAAATAAGCATACATTGATCTTGTCTTTGCATAAGTAAGACTCATTAAGTTTGTGGTATCTCGGTGTGGCAGAACTGGGATGAGGAACAATAGGAACAAACCATTATAGAGTTTCCTGAGATTGGGGTTTTGTGCATCATGAAAGGGGCACAATGGGCCTGCAGGTGATCCAGGACACTTGGTGTTCTTGGCATAGGAAACTCCTTATGTGCCGCTATCCAGAAATGTATTTTAACCTCCTTTCCTCTTTGCTTCTTTCTCCCCGTAGATGATTCTAGACAAAGATGGCCTATAAATGTGTTTGGTCTTCTGAAAACAAAGAAAAAGAAAAATCTAGGTTATAAGTTCTGATCCTACCACTGACTAGTTTATTTGACTTGCTAGTTTATTTGACCTTAATTTACCAGTTATTAAATTATTTGTACATCAAATTCCTCATATGTCCAATGAAAATAAGAATATCTGCCCTCACAGCATTTTCATGTAGGCTCAGTAATGTAACACACAAGTACCTACTATGCTGTCCAGAACATGGTAGACATACAATTGTATTTAATTAGTTTTTCTCTTCCATGATGGTGCCAAGTAGGAGAATGAAGAAGACAATGTCTGGAGAAAGAAGAAAAAGGGGGAAATTAAAGTTTCTACTTTTACATAAGTGGTTTAGCGTCAACATAAGAAATTTATAAACCTTAACATCCTGCACTGCATGTTGTAAATTAAGTACTATGCTAGGCAGTACAATAGGCGTTGCATTTGAACCATTTAGATTATTGTTACTGCCCTTTACCATATAGTGACAAGTTAATTCCAAACATGATACATTAAAATTGCCTGTTGATATGTTAATAAATCTTACTGAATATGTTTAAAGGTACCAGAACTGTTTTGTAAACACTAATAGAATCCTCTGCTGAAAACCCTTCCATCTTTCCATTGGCCATATTATTGAGTCTGAATTCCTTCACCATGCATGATCTGACCCCTACTTCCTCCATTACCCTAACTTCCCCCACCCTGCTCTCTTGGCTCTCACCCACAATGCTTGGCTCCCCTTATACTGAACTATTTTGAGTTTCTTTTTACTGGACTCTTATACATGTGGTATAATCTGACTGAGATACACTTTCCCTCTGTACCTGGCTAATTCCTGATTATCCTTTAGTTTTCCTGCAAAGTCTTAATCAAATATCTCTTGTAGAAATATCTACAAGATATCTATTTACCATGTGTACTTAATATAGCACCAGGCACATTAGGATTTCAGTAGTTGTTAAGTGAATGAATCAGCACTCAATCTGCTTGCAAAGGATTACAATGATTTTTTCCATTTCAATAAAGTTGTGTAACCTGTACATTTTCAAACCCTTTTAAAGTAGAGGGGGAAAAAAACAGTAGAATAAGTGTATTCTTCGGAATACTTATTATTATGTCTTACTTTATACAATACTTCAGATCTAATACAGATTAAAATCTCCCTTCCTTTAACTGCTATGAGGGATTTTTAAATGCTTATGCAGCCACTTCCATACCTTTTGACTTGAGTTTTTCAAAAGGGTGTGTGTGTGTATATATATATATATATAATGATTACTATAAAACACAAAAAGCCCTTTTCTTTTAAATTTGGACCTAGTGAAAGTGAAAGTAAGCTTAGAGGATATTTTCAAAGATAGTCAGAAGATTTAGATTGTTTACAAAAAACACCAAAAACTATGTGTTTCTAGAGAAACTTATCTCAAAAAGAGACATTAACAATAAACTAGTTATCACAATGAAGTTGTACAATCAGATTATTCCATTGAGCTTTTCCTTTTTGTGAAACTGTTAACCTTCTGGAGAATTTTCTTTCAGGTGCATCTGCTTACACAGAGAACAGGATCTAAAGGTGTAGTATAAAACACTTCTAAGAAAGTGAATGGCGTGTGAGCTTTTTTGTATTTGCTTCTCAAGTAATTTACTTTAAAAAATTAACATCTGCTATTTTGAAGCTAATCTTAGTGTGTTGAATGTTCTTAACCATTTCTCAGTCCCACAGTCTTTTATCTTGTTGCTCCTGCTGTCTTCCCACCACCCCTGGTTCCATTAGCAAACCCTGAGACAGCCTCAGACTTACCCAAGTACTGCTTTGGTTTCAGCTGCTCTACTGCAACAGGAAGTGAGTGTTGGGGGTTTCTCTGTGGCACAGTTGTGATAAAGCTGTGGTGGTCTTATCTCTCTCTTAGGTAGTGGCTCTTTATGACTATACAGCAAGCCGATCAGATGAACTAACCATCCATCGCGGAGACATTATCCGAGTGTTTTTCAAAGATAATGAAGACTGGTGGTATGGCAGCGTAGGAAAGGGACAGGAAGGTTATTTTCCAGCTAATCATGTGGCTAGTGAAAGTAAGTTTTATGCTCCCTTCCTGGTTTACTAATATGGTCTAACTGATAGTCCAAGATCTTTATCATTTTTTACCCTTTAATTTACTGTCTTTGTAATCTTTGCATGTTTACCAATGGGTTTTTCTTTTCATACTCATGATGTAAAAAAACAAAAAGAGGAGGCACTAGCATGCCCCCAAACTACTGTATTCTGCAACTGGAATGTTTGCTGATTGTACTTGTCATCCCAGGGGACTTGCCCTGTGACTTCAGCTTTCTCCCTTAGTTCCTTTTACCCTGCCACCAACTACAAACATTTTCATCACCTCTTCTCTCTCCACAGTGACTCCTCAGCTGATGAGCATCCTAAGAACCCTTAGTTCCCCAACTCCCACTTTGCACACTTCAGTCCTAACTGGTCACCTGCTAAAACAAAAGTACAATAGATTGTTCCATCTCAAGTATATTAAGCCTTCGCTTGTGAAAGGAAAAAAATCAACTAGAAAAGAAATTCTAAATATGAATTCTGAACGCTGTAGATTCACAGCCAGGCCTTGAGAGGTGAAAATAGAACTAACAAAGCCTGAAAATAAAGGAAATAATTTTTTTAAAAAGGAAAAAATTATGGTAATACTTCTTCAAAAGAATTCTTCCTATCAGTAGTTAACTTGCAGTGTGGAGAAAGCACAATTGCCAGGGACCATGAAGATTGCCTTCTAATCCTAGCTCAGCAAGTTACAATGAGGTGCCTCAGTTTCCTCCTGTGAAAGAAAGACATTGAGCTATATCAATTCTAATTTTCTTCCAGA
This sequence comes from Marmota marmota marmota, assembly GCF_001458135.2. NCBI lineage: Eukaryota > Metazoa > Chordata > Mammalia > Rodentia > Sciuridae > Marmota > Marmota marmota. Next base: position 51,740,605 of record NW_025999842.1, on the reverse strand, counting down.
AACACTAAAATCATATGATTTTGATTTAAAATGTAGTAAATTGAGAACACTCTGTTTAAATATTTTTTGTTAAGTCTTTTGTTACCACAAAGAAGTAATTGTTATAAATAATGGTTGGTTTTCAGGCTAGTCTATGAAACCCCATCTAACTCAAACCATGACTGAACAAAGGTACTATTGATTCCTAACCTAAGTTCTGAATTTTGAGAGCAAAACAGATGGGAGGAAGAAGAATTTGTTTCCTCCTTAATTAGTGAGTGCTGGTCTAATTCTAGATAAAACTATCTTTGGCACCTTGATAGTACTGTGTCTGTGCCCTCCTTCCCCATGCCCCTCTCCCCATTTTCTCAAGTGGCCCCAAGTCTCATTGCAGATCCTTTCCCCAGCTTATCTGCTGCCTTCAGCAAACTCCTTCCCTTTAAAAAGATATATATATCCAAATTACCTACTTCTCTCTCTTGCAACATAATTCATAATTTTTTCTGTGCCACTGTTTTAATTATTTTTTCCTAAATAACAAATGACTGATACCTCTTAAATATACTTTTCCTAGAGGTATATTTTTATGTTTAAAATGCATAATGGAGAAAACTTAAAATGATCTGAGAGGAAGGGAGAAATGTTAGGACAAGCTAATTCCTGAGTACATGTAAGATAGCATTTAAGTCATCTCCCAAAAGCTCAGTATTTCTAACTTTCAGAATGTAAAAATATCCATGCTAGCCTTTCTTTCCTTTCCAGTGATGGCTCTTGCACAGAATCAACAGCCAAGGTTAAAAAGGGGTAGCTAAAAATCAAGAGCTGCCACACAATCATAACTACTCTGGAGGATTTGGTAATTTTAACTAGGTCTTACAATCCATTGTTCCTGTAAGATTCAAGTGAAAACATCTACACCTGTTTTTTCATCTGGCAATATATGAAGATTGTGTGCCTTTGGGGGATGGTGGTATTAGGTGTTTTAACTTCAGTTTATAGAAATAACTCTTAGGCTTGCAAGTCCTGACAGGTTATAGATATTTGATCTACAGTGAGTTATAAAATTTGTTTTTCTTTCATAATAATCAAGTCAAATCTCTGAAACATATTACAATGATGGTTGGTGGTTGTACACAGAATTAATTTCTTATCTTGAGACCATTCTGCAACTGATAAAACTCCTTATTATGTCCCAGAATAATTGATGGTGGAGTTTTTGTTTTTTGGGTTTTTGGGGTTTTTTTTGTTTTGGCATCGGTCATTGCTTCTTGGATGAGCACTGTAAAGGCCAGAACAAACAGGGAAGAAAACTTTCAGACTACCCAAGAATATAATAATTGAATTCTCATACTTCATCAGAAGAGAATTTTCTTTTCCCTTTTATCCTGCTTTTTACTTGAATTTAACAAAAACTGAACTGCCTGGTTTTTACACTCAAGGAAAAAAAATGTTTCTCAGCATATTCCACTCTAAAAATAGTAAGAGGAATTATTCCTGATCTTTATCTGAAGCCAAATATGCAAAACAAATGTTCTAAAGGAGTATATATATTAACAGAATCTATACCTGCTGTTCAATTGAGAACCATGTTCTTTAAGAGAACAGCACAATGACAGAAAATGGTACCCCATTATTGTAAAGGACTTACTCTCTTTGTATCTTAAGTCACTGGAAAGAAGAACAAGATCAGCTTCCCTTAATCACATCTAACACTCTTTTCTGTAAGAGATAAAGAAACCCAATAATAATACCAACCCATATCTAAAGCCAGCTAATATATCTTACAATCTTAGTTGTACATTTTTGATCAAATATAGTTTAGCATTTTCTTTCACTTCAGAGTTGCTTTTAACCAAAATAGAGTTTTGTTTTAAGTCTTTAAAATTCCTATATAGCTCTGTAGGTTTAATATCCTGTATAGATTTAATAGATCATATAGAGTAGAGTAGTATATTTAAAACTCTAAAGTCAACACTGTATAGATTCAACATCATGATAGTCCTGGAACCATGCTTCTTCATTAATGAAATGAATTCTATCTTCCCAAATTATCCTTTTCCTGTACCTCTGCCTGGTGAAACCTGCCTACTCAAAGTCCATCACACTCCCACATCTTCCTTTCAGCATTTTTTCATTCCCACATTACTTTGTTTTGTTGTTATTCTCTTTCAAGTAATACCACATTGTATCTTATATTGTAGTTACTTGTGAACATGTCTGTCCCTGACCAGGTTATAAGCTCCTTGAGAGCAAAAACTGTCTTTTGATCATCTTTCTATCTCCGGCAGTACCTAGCAGACAGCCTTGCTTACAGTAGGTTCCTGGTGATTGGGGATTGAGATAAAATGAAGTAAGCATCTCTCTTACCATATAGTAAGTGAGAATGGTACCATCTACGTTTCTGAAATCCTGCTGATTAAAATTGTCCAATAATAATTAATGTTTAAGACAACAAATTTCCATCATGAATAAGTGCTATATAGCGTGTTGCTATACCAAGGAATTGAACATTAATTCCTCTTTAATTTCATATATGCTTCCTCTGTTACTATAACCCTCCCCCAAATAGTGCTTCTCAATATAAATACATAAATTCCTTTTTCACTTCCAGCACTATATCAAGAACTGCCTCCAGAGATAAAGGAGCGCTCCCCTCCTTTAACCCCCAAGGAAAAAACCAAAACAGAAAAGCTTTCAGCTCCTCAAAAGGTAATTGTTTTAAAGAATTCAAGTATTGTATATGTATGTTAATTTTTTCACTCTCTATGCATAAAATGTTTCTATATTTTCATGCTTATAATCCTTCATTGTTTACATTATTTCTTTTGATCTTGGCACCAACATTATGAAATACATAAGGCAAATGTTGTTATAGCCATTTTCCAGATAAGGAAACTGAGGAGGCTCAGAGAAAATAAAGTAGACCCCCCCACACACCCCAAGTCACGGTCTAAGTGATAGGACGAGACCCCAAAGTAGAACTTGTGACATTAAGTGTGATGCTATTTCCACTCTATATTTGTTTCTTCAAATTTGATAATTGGTGCTACTGTCAGCTCCACCTGGGAGGTACACATTTATGCTAAAGGTCACTGGAGTCCACACAATAAATGTGTTCTGTCTTTATGGAGTATTTCTTTTACTTGCCAGTAATCTAAAACACTTTCAAGTTAAAATGAATGTGGATGTATTATCAGCCATAGAAATGTGGGTTATTTCTTTTTTGTTGTTGTTGTTTTGTTTTGTCTGTGCCATCAGATTCCTCAGAGACATCAGTCACTCTTCTTTTGATGTTAGTTATACTTCAGTGAAAGGTTTAACAAGCACTGTACCATTATATATATATATTAAACTTGTTTTATTAAGTGACAGTAGCTCTTGCCTAAGTGACAGTAGCTCTTGATTGAGTAGCCTCGCTATTTCTTAACTCTGGTGAACTGACATGTACTTTTTTTTTTTTAAACAAATATTGGTCAAGAAACATAACATTACAATATCATGATAAAGTTCTTTTGAACCTGTCATGTACCATTCATCCATTTAACCTGTATTTATTGAGCTCCTACTTCCAGGACAAATATTTTTAGTCCCCACCAAAACAGGAGTGAGTAGACAAGACACTTGCCCTTCAGGCAAGTGGGTGAGACATGAGTGAGCAAGAAATTCCAACAGACTGGGAACTGTAATGAGACTGTGTGCACAATGCGAGTTCAAGTGCTTGACTTGAGGCTTTTAGGATGAAAAACTATATTCTATGTAGATGAACTTAGAAAACACATTTGAGGGTAAAAAAAAAATTTTTTTTTGCACATACCTTACTTCCGTGATGATTTTTAATGATTAGGTCTGGGGAACATGGAACATGTATCTAATGGAGAGAGAAGAGAAATGCAGGAACCAGGCCATTGAGAGCTTATTGTATTGTGCTAAAATGCTTTAATTTTATTCTCCAAAGGGAATTCCTTGAAAGAGATAACTCAGGGAGTGGTTTGTAAGGATTTGCATGTTAAAGAGATCATTTTAGGGCCTGCCGCATGTAGCTCAGTGGCAGAGCGCTTACCTGTGTGAATCCCTGGGTTGGATCTGTAGCACTGGGGGCGGGGGTAGGAATTGTTCTAGTGACAGAATAGTATTTGGATAAGACCTAGTGCAAGGAAACTAGGAATCCATAGAAATAAAATGTGCAATGCTGAACTAGTGGGGATAGAGGAATAGGGAAATAAGGTATAATTGGCAGAATTTTATGGTTCAGTGAATATGATTAATGAAGGAATGTTGGATTTTTATAAGAACCCTAGCTTATTATACAGCTGAATAGATGGTGGTACTGTAGGAATTATGAAGTGACTAGGAAGATTTGGGGAGATAGAGACAAGGGATGGTGAGTAGTAGGAGATAAGCTCAGTTTTAGACATCTCAATTTATTAGTGTCTATAGTGCTCCCTGATAGAAGTATTCATCAAGGGTCAGAAATGCAGGATTGAATTTTGAGAGAGGATTGAGATTCAAAATTAGATGAAGAGAAATTAGTGTATTCATTGTATTATATCAGTAGATAGAAGCTTGTAACAGAGACTGTAGCTCAGAAGAGTGTTGTCAAGTTCTAACAGACAGCCAAGAATAAAACCCAATTGAACACTAGTATTAAGGAAGTCCAAAAAAAAAATGGAAATATTAAGAAAAAAATATTTTAAAAAATAGTTAAAGAATGAAAAGCTAGGAGAGAAAAGTTCAAGGAGAATATAGTCATAAGTAGCCAAGCAGGAAAGTTACCTAAGCATTTGGTAATCAAAAGGATCCTAGTAGCTTTGCACCAGTATCAGTGCAGTAATGAGGATTAAGGGTAAATTAAAAATTGAATGGTGCCTCAGCAAGGGAACTCATGAATGTCATTCTCAACATGTCACTTAAAAGAATAAAAAAGGATTGGAAGAGTGGCTGGAGGAGTGACCTGGTGTCCAGGAATGATTTTTTTTTTTTTAATGTTGGAGAGACATATAAAATTATATACTAAGGAGACAAAGCCAATGGACAGGTTCAAGACCCATAAAACACATCAATGGTACAAGTGATCTTGGAGGAAGTGGGAAGGTTTTTTGTTGTTGTTGTTTTGTTTTTTAATCAGAAAGAGATGTATAGATGAGCCTTGATGTAGAAGAGTGGTTCTCACATAATGGTGATTTTGCCTCCCAATAGACATTATTTGGCAATGTTTGATGACATTTTTTGTTATTTCACCTAGAAGGAGGGGGATATTACTGGCATCTAGTAGGTAGAGACCTCCCAGAGTCAAATCTAGACCCTTTGTACATACTAGTTTGATACCCCCGGCCATGGAGCTATCAGAGGAGCTACCGTAAATAATGTTGCTAAACCTTTTAGAGTGCAGAGGACAGCCCCCTTCAACAAAGAATTATCTGCCAAAAAAATGTCAGCAGTGCTGAGCTTAGAGCAATACCCTTCTAAGGCAAGTAAGTGTGGATGAGAATGAAAATAAGTTGATATAGTTGAAGTATAGAAAGAATATCTTTATGCTTTCCAAAACAGAAATCAAGGTCCACATCTAATGTGAGGAACAAAAGAGTGAGATTAAAAAGAGACTATTTGAATCCCTCCAAGAAAAGTAGGAGCAAGAGTTCATTTGGGAAATGTAAAAAGATTTCTCAGTACTTCTGGTAACTGCTATTGGGATACCATGAAAATGTAGGTTCCACAAATCTCTGTAGTTGCATTTTTTAAAAAAATGTTTTCCTTTTTCCTAAGTTTTTTTGGTTGTATATGGACACAGTACCTTTATTTTATTTATTCATTTTTGTGTGGTACTGAGGATCAAACCCAGTGTCTTATACACGCTAGGCAAGCTCTCTACCACTGCACTACACCCTGTCCCCCCTAGTTGTATTTTTTTCTTCAGTGGTGCTCAGTATCTTGGGCATAGCAGTGGAAAAGGTAAATTCAGTTTGAAAGATTTGAACTTGTATGTATGTTAGAGGAACAAGAGGGTAAGAGATGTGATAGCCTTGGTAAGAGCCATTGGAGTGATATACCATGGAGGATCAGCCAGATTAAAGAAGATGGAGAATCAAGAGAAGATTGACACACTTAGAAAGCTAGGTTCCTTGCAAGTTTGCAATAAGCTGTCCATGTCCAAGTGGAGGCATAGAAGTGTACGGTAAGGGACTTAGCAAGCTGGAGCAACTATAGTGTTTAAGGCCAGAAACTCTCTTGCTTATTTAATATTTCATGTATCAAGTACTCCAGGTAATGACTGATAGAGTGTGCATAAGAACTGAAGTGAAATTAAGGACACATTAATAACATTGAGCTGGTTCAGGAACTATGACCCAGAGTATCAGACAGTTTGTTCTCTTCAACATTAAAATTTCCAGGTGATAGCAAAAATTGGTTTATAGAGTAAACTGATGAAGTAGGAGCCAATGTCCTTAATTATTGTGGTAGAGTACAGGTCTCATCCTTGGCTCTTGTTGCAGTCACCTAAGAAATTAAAAAACTGAATATTGGTGACCATCACCACACCCTGCAGATTTGATTTAATTGATCTAGAATGGAACCAGAGTTTTCTAGGTGATTTTAATTTGCAGTTGACATTGAGAACCATAGTGTTAGAGTACCCATGAGGTCCAAAGGTAGGTGGCCGCCACAAAGATAAGTAGAGGGTGTTATAGCCAGTTGTCAAAACAAGTAAGGAGAAGTGCTTTGGAAGTACAGTAGCCTAAAATCAACAGAAGAGAGCTAAGAGGAAACCAGTATTAGCTCCTGGCTACCATGGTTCACAGTTAGATATGTGAGAAAACAGCCTATGCTACAAGGAACTGAAAGGAAAAATGGTTTCTGGGTAAAACAACAGTTTCAGGTAACAGCAAGAACATAAAGTAATGGTAACCTGCAACAGTTTGGGTACTACAAATAATACAGTCAAAGGAATTTGCAAAGCAAGAATTGGAATTCAACTATGTGCAAATGTTATATGTGTAACATTACCCATTGTTCACAATTTGGCACCAGATTTAAGAATTTAGGCAGATACTTGTCTTATCAGGTTTTGTTAAGGTTATCAGGTTTTGTTAAGATTTGGCTTAATAAATCTTCAATAGACCAATGGGTTAAACAACAAACATTTATTTCTTACAGTTCTGGAGAATGGGAAGTCCAAGATTATAGTGCTGGTAGATCCAGTGTCTGAAGAGGGCCACTTTTCTGGTTTTCAGCCCTGTTGCATCCTCACAGGGCAGAGGGCAAAAGGAAGAATTCTGTGTGTCTCTTCTTATAAAAGTACTAATCCCATTCTTGAGGATTCCACCCTCATGACCTCATTACTTTCCAAAACTGTCACATGAGGGTTAGGATTTCAACATATGACTTCAGGGAGAAACAAGCACATAACTCATAATAATGCTAATTTGAATGTACTCCCTAAAAACATTTAATGCAGTAGAATCATTTTTAACATTGGCATGGGGAATCATTATGATAGCTAACATGTTTGGTCTATATCAAAAACTATGAGCAATATTATGAAAATATGGCCTTTACTTGTAGTGACTTACTGATATCCCTGACTTTGCATCATGCTGACCAATGAAATTGAGGCTAACTCCACCTCTAATGTATTCTTGTTCAGTACCCATGAATTAATTCTGCGTGAGCCAGAGGAAGTTAAAGGGACTGTCAGTATCTTTTTGGCTATCTGTAAGGTTGGTATTGTCCTTCCTTTTCTATGTCTCCTAGGAGAAGAGATATGCAAGATTCTGGCACATTTACCAACAGAGCAGGTGTGTTAATTTCTCTGTGATCCCCAGTGTGCCTATGTTCCTGAGGATAGGGATTACTGATTCCAAGATTCCCAATTCTCACTGCTGAGCTACTCCTCTGATTAGATGGACTCACTGCATAATGGTCTTAGTTTAGAGTGTAGTTGATTTGGGGGTTTTGTGTGGCTTTTTTCCCTTACAGACTAATCTCCAGGCTTCAGACACTCCTTTACATTCATCTTAGCAGATCAGTTCCTCAGATAGCTGTCTTGACCCATAACTGTCTGCTTCAGGCTAATCCCACTGATGTCCCTACCCTAATTCTAATAGAGTTCAAGGAACGTACAGACATGCAAAATAAATCACTTTATAAAATAAAATAGGTAAGGCTGAGGGCATAGCTAACATGCAGGTGTCCCTGAATTCAATTCCCAGCATTGAGAAAATAATAGAAAATAAATAGGTAGGTAATCCAGAAGTGTTCAGAGGATAACCCCTTAGGCAAGGCAATAGTAAAACTCTCATGGAAGAAATGAAACTTGAATTTGAAGGCATTGAAGTTTAAGATACAAGGATTCTTTTAGTTGAAGAACATGATTTGATCTGCTTTAGCTGAATCCATGTGTTAGGATAGAATTCTACAGGGGACTGAAGGAGTTGTTCAGTGTAGAGCACTTACGTGGCATGTGCAAGGCCCTGGATTTGATCCCAGTCCTGCAGGGGGGGAAAAAAAAAGAGGGAGTGGGGATGAGAGAGTTCTTATTTTTTCTCCTAGGATATAGTATATGTATATTAGACAGTGTTTACTTCTCTTCTAGAAGAAAGAAATGATCTATGCTTATGTAAAAAGAAGTCCCTGAGACACATAATGTTGGCCCTATTAAAATACTATGGGTACACAGAGTTATGAAGCTAACAGCCAACCCTTGAGAAATATGAAACTGAGCTTCCTTAGCACCTGGCTAGTTGCATTTTAAGTTTAGTTCCTTTATCAAAATATATATGGTTTGATTTTATCAAGATCCTGCCTTAGAAACCTACCACAAAATCCATCAGATGTTTAACTTCATGTTCAAGTCTTATTATCACGTGTGAGATATATTTTTTAGAAAGAATTTGAAAAGTAGTTTCTGATAAATAATTAGGATTGTGTGGGGTCTGAGTTCATAGAATTATAAAGTTAATGTCAGGAAAGGACCTTAGAGATCATCCCTGATGGTTCTAATCAACTCCTTCATTTTACAAATTAAAATTGAGATCCAAAAATTAAGAGATTCATTCAAAATGACCTGCTAATTAGGATAATAGCCTTAATATTCTCAGGCCAGTTCCCTTTTTCCTCCACCCACCTAGTCAATGATACACATCATCTTTACCTGCACAGTTGGCCAGGTTTGTGTCACCGTGCTTTTTACATTCCTGTTTTATGTTTGTTTCATTGTACCCTTTTTCATGTGGAAGTTCTAAATAGTGTATTCTGTATGCTTTTCATTTTTGTTTTTGAAACAGTCTTGATATATTGCCCAGGCTGGCTGCAAATTCCTGGGTTTGAGCAATCCTCCTGCTTTAGCCTCCTGAGTAGCTGAGACTAGTCTTATACCTGTGCCTAGTCCTATGCTGTATACTTTAAAGGAAAAAGAAAAAAACTCAAAAAACTTTTTCTTTTTAAATTTTTTTCTTATTCGAACTGTACAATAAGAAGCAAAATTATACCTTTTAATGGCTTGGCAGCTGCCACCTCTTATAAATTTATCCCAGTGGAACGCACCTGCTCTGTTGGTAAATGTGCCAGGTACATTCCAGCATTTAATCTGGCTTATTGAAATGGTGGTGGGTGATGGCAACATTGGTTGCTGACACTTTCACTGCACAAGGAGAAAGCAAGGGTTGAGTTTTTCCTGAGGGTAGGCTGGAGAGTCCCCAGACAAATCAATAACTACTTATACAACAGGGTCTTGCTAAGTTGCCAAGAATGGCCTTGAATTTGTGATCTTCCTGCCTCAGCCTCCTGAGTCCCTGGAATTAAAGGCCTGTACCACTACCCCTGACAATAGTGTTACATAGTACAACTTTAGATACTCTGAAGACAGAGAGATACCCATAAACACTGAAGGTAATCTATTTATTGTCTACTATTTTTCTAGTATATTTTTTTTTTTTTTTTGG